>NW_023494792.1:8943426-9676551 GCF_904425465.1 Colossoma macropomum | reverse complement strand
CGCGCCTGGCATCCGTCAGAAGGGAGTAGTCCGAGGTGGGGTAGCGCCCTTCCATCCCTGCATGGCGCGCATGGGCCACAGCCAGACTATACAGGATCTCTGCACCCCTACAACCACAAACATAATTTTCAGGGGTACAGCAGCAAGGTCACAGTCCAACAAAGCAAGAAAGCTAAAATAGTCATGGCTGCATCCATCATAGAAGAGAAACTGAATCGTACACATCGGTCAAATAACATTTTTTTAAATGTGTATTGAACAAATTGTGATTTATTAACTAACTTGTTAAACCAACCGTGTAATACATAAACAAATATTCTCAGACTTTAGCCCCGCCACGAGTGTTTGCTGCATGAGCCACTCATTAACCAACCTACCAATCTCTATTCTGGTTTTAATTTATCAGTCTTGATAAATCAACACTCTATATGACAATATTCTGTAGTAGGAGAGGGCAACAAAATATAATGTAATAAAAATATATATAATGAGGCATAAAAACATTCATTATACACATGGAGTTATTTCTTTTTCTGAGGTCTGATAAGTTGAAACAGACAAAAATGTGGCCCTTTTGATCCAGTTAAAAAGATACTATCAAAAACTATGAGTGCAATGATTTTTATTTTATGTTTCACACACTTGGCTGCACTAAATCCAATTAAGCAGGACTTTTTATGCTCCATTTATAATAAAACGAAGTTATTCAGTGTTCTATAAGTACTGACCATATCCAGGATATGCTCATAAAAGTGTGGTGTATTGTATATCGAGTGTGTTCACTCCTACTGTGCCGTAGTGTTTTTAACTAATCACATAATGCTGACTTTTGGGGAGGGGAATAAAGAAAAGCCTTAGGCCACCTGGCAAGAGCAAATGCTTTTGATTTTTCTTGGGAATACTAGACACAAGTGGGTAGTTTTTGACAATACAAATTCATTCCTGCCAAACAAGAAAGCTACAGCCAAAGGAGTAATTAAATCATTAAGCTAAATAAAGCGGGGCCATCTCTCTTGTGCCAATTTCAGCTAGACAAAAGGCTGAAGAATACCAAGTTGTCACACAAAGTCTTGTCATAGAAGGCACAGTATGTGGTTAAAAACTCAGTGGATGTTTTTGCAGAGTTACACACTGATTGTGGACTCACCTAAGGTGGGACTCCAGCACACGGTCCAGGTTTTTGTAGAATGGTCGGGAAGTGTAGTAGCCACTCCAATAATGATCCTCTCGGTCAGCATAAGCAAAAAAATCTCCACTTAGTACAGGGTAACCGGGTGGTCTTACCCCCTGGGCCACTCCATTAGCCTTATACACTGCACCGAAGTAGTCCGTCAGTGTGCCAAATTGGGCCTTTGGAAACAGAAAAATCTACCATTAACTATAAGCACCATTGACTTTAGGCAAATTTAGGCAAATTTATCTAGCCAGGCTGAATCTCTAAACTTCAACCTCCAAGATCAGAGTAAAGCTGATTTTATTTGACAAAATGCTGTGTAAATAGTGCTTACGCACTACTGAAATTAACAGACAAGCCTGCATTTAGAATAATTTGCAGGTTATATTACATTCTTGTTTAGGAAATATAATTTGCTCCACACAAACATGTAATTATTTACTAGCTGGGTTTGCTCTGATGTGGGAAAAACAACTCAGAAAAGTCTGTTCAGGGTTTCCATGGTAGAATGGCTATGCTTACCTGTACGTGCATTTCTGGGTGAGAGTTCATGTAATCAAAAAGCTTCTGGTAGTTGACATATTGCTGATCCCACTCTAGGGCCTTGTCATAGCGGAAATCATCTCCCAACGGTACAAGCACCACCTTGCTACGGAAAAGCTTGGACTTCTTACGATACTGGTCCAAAAGGACATTGGCCCTGGGACACAGAATGAAACAAGGAAGGCAACCATCTGTTACCTCTCATTCAATCAGTGCTTTACCAGGGTTCTTTTGGCCAACAGGAAAGTGATCAGAAGAGATACAAGAGCTTGTGTCTGCCAAGAGGAAAACAAAAAAAAAATGCCAAGTGTCACCAAAGACGATCTTTGTACATTTGTGTTCTCTTCTTACCTCTCTGCCACATTGGCATCCGAGATAGCCCGAGGAGGCACCTTCCAGGGGCAGTTGACCCGGCTGCCTGGCAGCCTCTTAAAATCAAACTGGCAGCAGATCTTTGGGTCAGGCCCACAAGTGTGAGGCACATCATAGCTGTAGAAAGGCATCATGTGACAGAACAGGTCTGTGCCTGACTCAGGATCTGTCAAAAACCAATGTAGTAAAAAAATGTAATAAATATCAACATTAATTTGGAGAGGTACAACTCTTGGTGATAAATTCTGCAAGGAACACTTGGCTGGATGTACTACAGCTTCTGGCACAAACTCTCAAAAACCTACAAGGGAATTAGCTTTTTAACAGCTTACTGAAGCCATGTCTAATTAATTGTGTTAGCCTTCTTATTCTTGAACACAAAATCAGTTGATTATTTTATTGGAATCAAAACTAGACAGGATCAGCCATCAGGTTAGCTTCTGCAGAAACAATGTTGACTGTATTCTACGCAGTGCATTGTACAGAGCTTGGACATGGAACATGGTGGCATAATTTTATTTTCGGATTTTTGCTCAGTTTTCACACCAGGGTTAATTGTTGCCAAGAGTTACGGCTGATGTGCTTCCTCCATGTAGAAAAACAAGCAACCATATCTTTCTCACTTTTCTAAGCAACGGTGCAGGAAAGCTGAGCATGCTTGGAGTAGAGCACTAACAGCACTGCCCTGATTAACCAAAGACAGCAACTAAGCCATCTTTCCCTGCCAAACAGCAATTGTGTTCTCCCAAACTCCTGTAAGGATCTGATCTTGAGAAGAGGACACAAGCCTCTTAGGTTCCAGGTGGATATCCTCTGATTGTGTGATTTGTTGAGTCTTCGAAGGGAAGAGAACTCACCCCAAGCCTGTCTCCACATGAACTCCAGGCTACGCGTGGAGGAAAAATGCTTCTTAACAGAGTAGTGGACCCTTTGGATGAGCATGCTGGTCAGGTTAGCCCTCTTCAGCAGGTAAGGCATGGTAGCACTGTGGCCAAAGGGGTCAACAGCCCACCCTGAGCGAGGAGTCACACCTGAACAAACACAATTTAAAACATTGGAGCATGGCAAAGAAGACATTAATGGAATATGCTACGTTAACATAAGGTTTAAACAAGCAAAATATTTGAGGACATTTGCTACCACTGTTTAGTGCTTGCATTGTCCTTTGAGCATACCCAAGTTCTTCTCCAGCCACTGATGGCCCTCGATAAGCTGGTCTATCATGGCAAAGTAGTGAGCATTGGCTTCGTCTGTCATTACCCAGCCTCCTGTCACGATCTCTAGCTGCCCTCCCAAGATAAGTCTGTAAAAGAGGATTTAAAAGTGAAGATCTGATCAGCAGAAAGGAAAATCCACTTCTAACGACAAGAATTTGCTACAGGACATAAATCTTTGTCATGGGTGTCCTACTTGCTCTGCTACAGAATGAAAGCTAATAAGAAGTTGGTTTAAGTAGTGGGACAGAATATAGCAAACAGAGGGAGTCAATATGGCAAAAATGGAATCACGATACTTCAAGAACTTTTCACGATACACAACATCTAATAAATTGGACAAGACAAAGAACTATCACATTTAAAAAAAAACACTACATAAAACTATAAATACATTGATTCACATTAAAACTTTTCACATACTGTGCTGCTACACAAAATCCAAAAAACAGCACTAATTAGGCTTTCTCTGTACTCAAACATGCAGTTGGGAAGTGTTTTTAGGTTCTGACAATATCCTTGATTTGTTCAGAAAAAGCATATTGTGACAAATTATCACAACATGTCATATCGCCCAGACCTAACCCAACAACAAAAAAAAAAAAACACATCAGAAGTTAACTCTGAGCAAAACTGAAGTATCTTTATCCCTGGTTTACAAAAGTAACACAATGACAACTGCAATTCAGACAATGAAAGTCAAACGGTTTTTACATTAAGATGTAAGCCATTTAGCTCTAACACTCACTATGAACACAGTTCTTAATTTGGCATTCTGTAACACACGTAATATGCGTTGATGCATATTCCTTATGACCCATCTGCCCCCACACTGCGACCCACCAGAACCCAAAGTTTGAAAACCGACACTTACTTGCGCAATGCGTCTTGTTTGTGAGCGTCTGCGCTCTCCCACCACTTAACAAAAAAGGACATCTCAGACCAGATGAACTTCCTGCGTGGGTCCTCTGCCAGCTTGACCACCATGTTATTGAAAATGTGCTGTGTCTGGTCATTGTAGTATTTGTCAAAGGTTTTAACCCAGCCTGCCAGCGCAGAAAGAGAGAGTAGTGATCATCACACTTGATCCAGGTCTTCAGACACCACACTAGAGCCAGCTGTGATGGATTTGGCTTGAAACTAAACTCTGCAGGACAGCAGATCTCCAGGAGTAAAGTTGGACAACCTTGCAATACAGTGCCTTAGAAAAGTTCTTCAAACCACAATGTGAAAACAGTAGGTTAGCGACCTAACACAGTAAATGAACACATGACCACGACCAGTTCTTATTGCTGCCAATTCTTATTGATCAACGTAGCAAATGCTCTCTTTAAAAAAATCTCAATAAAATGCTTAAGCACAGCACTTCTGCAGCACTAAACAACTTATTAAAAATAACACCGTCTGTTTTATTATTTAAAAGGAAATGGTGCTGTGCAGTGTTAAAAGGTTCGAACCTCTGTGTCAGCATGAATAACAACAAAGCAGGGCTGCTCATGTGTGTGACGGAGACTATTTCAGCTCTGCTGAACCCCATTAAGTCAACATGCAGCAGCCAGCACGTAGGCCGCACTGTTACTTAAAGAAAACTGGTAGACAAAGTTGTACTCCAGGGCTCCAGTTCCACAGAACAGCGCAAGTATGCACTTCTAGGTCATGGAGATTAAGTGTCAGGTACTAAAATTCTTTTAATAAGCCAGGAAAAGATTTCACTCTAGGCTTTTGGAGCTCAATATTTTGAGGTCACTTGACATACCCGTCTGGAGCTCATTCTACAACGGCCAGAGATCCTCAGTGCGTGTCCTGCACAGCACCACAGCACATCCTGACCTGCACTCCCACTGCCTGACCTACTTTATCTACAGTGAACTGTCATGCTCCTGCTGATGTACCAGCTGAATTTGCTGTAAAGTATTTATTTCCTTTACCCCAAGGAAAAATAACAGATGTCAAGTCTGCTTAACGGTGGAAGTGCTAAAAGATGAATTAAAGAGAGACACGTATGCGCTGTCCTTTGAAGTTAGTTACTAATGTGATTCAAGGTTGCACTACACGTACACCACATATCATTAATGCTTGAGCACCATTTATGTTCTATAAAAGTTATCCTTAAGATCACTGCACCCAAAACAAAAGCTTGTCGCACTGAAAAACAGACAAACATAAACGGTGTGTGTTGGTTTTACCTACCTGGGTCATTGTGGGAGTGAGGTACCACAAAAACCTGCAGGGGTTCATTGTCCCACTCAGTGGGCTCATATGTGATCTCAAAGCCTTGCTTCCACACACCTCCATCCACATTATCAAAGCTCAGCAAGGAGTACACATCCAACATCTATGGATATACAGACATACAAACACAAGCAGACACATCAACAAAGCACTGCCTTTCAAACCAGCTCAATATTAAAACGTCTCCCAGCATTCAGTGCTACTAAAGACTTTAAAATGCTTGCCAGTATGACTGCACTTCACAGTAAAGATTCAACAAGTGCATGATAAACCAACAGCAACTCAAATAACTTCCATAGTCATGCACCAATCACAAGTGTGCAATGATTTTTACTTTAATAATTTTTGTTAATGTACACAGAACAACAACTTAAAGTTTTCCATTATGGACTCCAAAGCTCTATAGTCAACTTTCATACCTCGATTTAAAATGACACACTCCGGATACTAACTGTGTTGCTCATTATGTTATTTACCGCTTTCTAATAACTATTAGAAACGTGAAGTTGCACAGTACAAACTTCATTAGACTAACTTTACACATCTGTCTTCAACAAATTTGGTTTTATGTAACGCCTGTCACAATTATCATGTAATCACCTGATGGCAATTATTTTAGACAGTTGTCGGGATTGTTATCGCCAGTTGACGTCACTTGAGAGCTACTAAGCATCAACGGCTAGGAAGCAAGAAAGCTAATCAGCCTGTTTGGCTGCTTTAGGCTTGTACCTTTAATCAGACAGTAAAACACCTGAGCAGTGAAAAAGGTGACAGAAACCAATCCCCTGGGGGAGGACCATTCCTGAGAGACAGCTGTAGAGATTTTAATAAGATAGTTCTTATGCATTCTGAGACTAAAATACAGGGATACCAAATAAGTACTAAAATGCAATACTAAAATAACTGCTTGGAATTTATTTTAAATATGTATTTTGGTGCTGTTGGTAGGAATTGGTTGCATATCATACCAAGGTCAAAAGGCCAACGTGTATGAAACATCTCTTTTTGAGACCCCACATCAATTATAAACTAAAGAATGAATTCAACCAACTACACCGCTTATGAACCTGGCTCTCTCTCTCTTCAATTTTTGGGAAATGTCCTCTTAAACATCTAATCTTAGCTCTGATTGACCACTGAAAATTTAAACACTGAGTTCGCTGAATAATGACCGTCAACTGCTGATGTGCTGTGTTTGGGGGACAAGAGGGATTTTCTCTTATAATTCTGGCAGCAGACTTCCCTACCTTTCTAAACTTAAAAAATCTACACAATTCACATGAATGGCATATTCATCACTCAAACCTGCGAATTTTGTCAAAAGGTGACTAGTTTGCATGTGTGTTTAGAAGTCGCTTACAATGAAAAAACAAAAAAAAATTGTTAATCATAATGATTCTGCAGTTAATCAGCAGTTAAGAAATTCATGACCATGACAGGCTTGTTTTGTGTAATTGAAAAAAAATTCTTGCAAACATTTTAAACAGTACAGAAATCCTCCCCTACAAGAAATCTGTACTGCACTCACCTGTAGGTCAGTCTGGCCACGGCGGCCCAGTGCAAACTGGCAGTCTTGGGGCTTGACAGAGAGAAAGGTGGGTCTGCCGTCAAAGGGCAGTACCCAGGAGCCATTGGCACTGCGGAAGGGCAGGTGGCCACTGGGGGAGACGGCACCCGTGTCTGTGAGCTCCAGCACTGAGTCTTTAATGTGGCTGATGATCTGATGGTTCTCCTCCAGAAGCTGCTCCAGCTGCTCAATGCGATTCTGCAACACCGAAATCTGGCTCTGAAATGGAGAGGAGGAAAGGTAGGGGAAGGGAGGCGTAATCTACCACCACACTTCTACAAAACCACAGATCAGACAACCAACTGGGTCTTCTACAGGCAAAGATAGCTAGGACCGCAAGACTGACATGATTATCTACAATCTCAAACATGTCTTGGTTATTTTATGTGCCGTGCTAATCCTTTTTTGTAGCTGATGTATAACTAACACAAACATTCTAGATATATTTGCCATGCTTTTAATTCATATGTACTGAATATTGTTTGGGGTGCTTGAAATATTGGCATAACTTTGTCAGAAGTCAACGATTACAATGCATTAGTCATTGGCTTTTTGTATGATCATGCCATTATGCAGTCCACTTATTACTGAAATTCTACAACACAATCTAGACAGTTTAGCCTGATTTAAAAAAGCTTTTGGGTTTGACAATGACCATTCAGCTCCTTCAAATCCAGCTGCCAGTTCTTGATGGGCTGCAAACCGATTACATGATTACCAGACTGTCAACTCAAAAACACCAAAAGCTTTAGAAAGTATGGCTTTAAAATATATGCAAGCAACACTGTAGAAATAAACAACAATCTTCAGCAAGAAAAGAGAAGTGTAAAGTGTTTTACATCCCTCAGCGCTCTTACCCTTGGAAAGTTCCCCCCATTCTGTCTCCTGGCAGGGTCGTGCTGGACCCGGTCCAGCATCAGATAGAGGGAGAAAACGGCCACACAGAAAATGGCCCCGCCACACACAGTCACCTGCTTTTTCAGCTTCATCCTGTCCTTTTAGACAAAGAGCACTACAGCAAGGGCTGAACGGGCAAAAAAATTCCACAACACGATGAAAACGGCGTGAATCTGAAATCCTTAAAAGCCCCAGTAGGTCCAGGGGGCAGGCTTTATCAGCAGGACTTCATGTCCTCTCCTGCACTCCCATAGAGCTCCAGTCTCCGGAGCAGGGGCGGGCAGCACCGAGGACGATGGTCAAATAGAACAGGCCAGCAGCCTGTCGACTGCAACCAAACCTCTGCCAAACACCACTCCTTCAAAGTGGCCCTTGTCCTCAAGCCTCAAGCATCCAAGCCCACAGGGACAGAGAGGGAAAAACAGGAACAACACAGGTCCCAAACAGTGGGAGCCCAAACAGGGAGCTTACTGTTCCTGCAGCATACTGTGTGTATGCGTGTGTGCTGCTTTGATTCACAGGGCTAAGATTAGTCCCTCATACGCCCGAGATCGCCTCTCTCTCAGTTGGCCGAGGAGACAAAGCCAACACAGTGAATGTAGGTTTTCACAGAGCAGTTCAGAGGCGAAGGCTGAATGAGAAAGACTTGGCTCATCACATCCCCTCTTTCTTCAGGCTCCTCCCCAAACAGGCTGAAGGAGGCTGCTGGCTTACCCTGAATGTCACTATGCTCTCGAGGCCCAAATATAACAAACTAAGCACAGTCTTCCCTATACGAAAGCTGCTGAAAACAAGCAATGACTGCCTCTATTCTCGCTTTGCAGAAGAGTGGAAAGGAAAAAGAGGAACAGAGAAAAGAAGAGACTGCCTTCTACACAAAAGTAAACTCAAAAATAGGACGAGTAAAGTGGTCTGGATTTGGCTGTTTAGTCAAACAGGTGTTCATCCTCCACTTCTCTCTTAAACCTAATAGGAGCTTAATCTTCTCGGCTCAGTGCCTGTCACTGACTTAACCGTCCTCAAGAGGGATTTGGGATTACTATTCAAACATTCAAATTGGCCTGGCTAGTTGTAAACGGAAACAAGATTCCTTGTCTTGCATTAGAAATATTACTCTTGCCAGTTTCATTAAATAAAAAAAAAACATAAGAAAAGTTCAAGGACATCTATAAGGACAATGCTGAACTGCCGTCATCCAGATTTAAAACAGTGCCCTTGTGTAGATGAAGCCCTTCAAGTTCTCATGCTGCCATGCTCTGGTTCCAAGATCAGGACTCCTCAGAGAACAGAAAATACAATCTGTGGACAAGAGAAAAAACGTTTCATGTGTCTACTAGGCTTAGTACTGCATTATAAAACAATCAGCTGCTATCCAAAGAAGATTACGCGAGCAGTTAGCCGGTAAACATAGCACAAAAAATGATTCAACATGGATGTTTAAATGGGGCCTTTTATGAACAGGTAAATGCCATACTTTGACACTAAAGAGGTGACAACTACGCTACTCAATATAGCTAACCTAGCTAGCTAGTTAACACAATAAGGAAGTACAGTTGCTTAAAGAAGAGAATATTAACCTAAGGTGACAGAATTTCAGACGTTGTAGTAAAAAGCAATGCGGCTTTTGTTTCATTCTGCATGTTTATTTGCAGACGTGTCTAAGTCTAAATAACAGCAGCAAAGCGAAGCTTTAGCGTGCTAGCTAATGTTAACCTAGTTAGCTACCTACCGGGCTACGTACTAATAACGTGTGTGCTGGACAGAAAGCTGTGCTGCTACCTACCCAGTCTCTGTTTAAAAAAACTGTTTCAACCATAATGACACACTTAATGCCCAGTACCGCTGTCTGCAAGTTTCACACAGACTGAATTACCGTTACTCTTTTCACAAACGCTGAACGCCGTATCCTGTTAGCCAGTTAGCCAGTTAGCCAGTTAGCATTAGATAATCCAGTCCACTCGCCCGCTATCTTACGGGCTAATTCGCCTAGCTCCAGCTCCAGCTTCAGCTTCAGCTAGCAAATTCAGTTCTGGTCCATTTTTTGGACACAGCTCGACCGCTTCTATCCAATTTGCTGCCTAACGTTAGCTATGAAAAGCCTTCCTGTGTTATCCAAGGAAAACAGTGTTCACCCGTAATTCCTCCTTCAGCGCCGCCTGCTAGATCAGCGCCACCGCGGTCGGAGTGCTCGGGACACGGAGAGGCATGATGGGAAGAAGAGGCGCCATGTGACCGGATAGATGGAGGGATTTAAGAGCAAATAGACTACCTCTACAGCAGAGCCCTGTGTGTGGCCTTTGATCTGGGAGGATAAGGGTATCTCTCACTGGGAAAGTGTGTCTGGAGTGAACAGTTTCATTTTTTGGCCTTTGTGTGTTAAGTTTTCTTATTAGATCCACCAAGTGTATTTCTGTTGACTAAGAAGATGATCTATGGCTTTTTACTTTCCACTCTGTCCACACAGACATTAAAGGAATGGTTTACTGACAAATCAAATGTACACAATTTACCCCCTTACCCCAAACATAGTCAACTAACCAAGACAGATTTGGTGTCTAAAGTTTGCCTCTTTAGTTTTGTACTGGAGCTACGACACTAATGTAGCTAACAAGTCATTGAAGTCTATGATGCCCAAAATTATTATGTAAGTAACTCCATTCTAAAACTATAGAAGAAAAATTTAGACACCAAACTTGTCTTGGTCAATCGACTCTGTTTGGAGTAAAGGGGAAATTGTGTAAATATTATTTTTCGGTGAACCAGTTATTTAAAGAGCTGTTCATTAAACTTAAGCAAGTAGTTTCAGTGCTAAGAGAAATTCAGTCAAAACTGCAACAGAAATTGAGTAGCCTGCATATATAAGACAAGATATAATTTATTGGCCTTCAAGTATTTATTGATTGATTGATTGGTTTACATACAGCTGTATATATAGCAGTGGTGTGAAAGTATATCTTGAAAAAGAAAGAAGATACTGGTATTGTTAGATACCAGTTAGAACTGGCAAGCTCACCAGAGATGCAAAAAAAGACTTTATATCAGCTGTTACTGAATTTCACAAACATTTTAGAGTGCCGAAAAAGTCAGTCCTGAAAAGATAAATGCAATGTAATTTTACAGACAAATGACAATAATGAGCCAGTGTAACTGGAACACTGAGAAACTGAAAAACCTGCAGATCGTTTAATGACTTACTGACAAGGAACTGTCTGTATAAACACAAAAATGCTGGTTTCCCATATATGGACTAACCCTGGTCTTGGACTAAATTGCCAAGCAAACAGTGAACCTACTACTTGAAATTCTGTTTAGACCTCTGGGTCTAAGAAAGTGTCCCACATGAATAAGAACTGGGCTTGGCTGTGGCAAAGATGCATATTACGTGCGTAGAGTTGTGATGTCCAAATTCCTTACCTTGAGCTTTAGACGACTTCAGTTTGAACTGAAAAGGGCAGCTGAACACACACAAAGGCTAAAATGAAAAGAATATCCATGGCCAGCTTTGTGCATGACACATTGAACATGCTCTGAAAGATAAAGCTGAATGAGGCCTACATTTAAGATACAGCATTAAGTTATGTTAGAAAGACACTATGGAAGAGCCTCACTGAGATAAAAGCTGGGCTAAGACTCAATTATTTATATAGGCTACAGGCTGTCAAGGAGTCCATGGAAAATTCCTTCCAGATACGTGTGTACTGAGGAATGTTCTGGAGCCATACTGAGAAAGTCATGCTACCACTCGACTGTTTTCAGGACACACCTGGCTTTTGTATCTGAGTAGGAACTAATAATATCATCTGTCTTAGAGTCCCAGCTCTCTACTGCTAAGTGGGACAGAATGACACTATGAAGGCCTATATTGTTTCTTTCAATTCAATACCTCACCTCCACTGGTCATGTGTCAGTTGCGAGGGTCTCAAAGCAACAGCATGAGTACACATGCTTCTCAACTCCCACCCTGGGACAACAAGCACTAGCATTACCAGATGAGAAGTGGGTCTCCAGATCTCTCACGCTTTTGCCTCTCTCCAAGGCAACTTGCTTCACAGAGAAACATTTCCAGAAGGAGTTTTTCCAGAAGGAGGCTTTTAACATTGAAGCCTATTTAAATAGATCCTAACCCAAAGCATGGGCAAAAAACATAAATATATAACAATAAATATTTAGGCATAAAAGAAAGTCAGTGTCACTTTCATATGTGCACACACATTCATGTAATTCACATATTCAGGTATTGGTTTTAAAAACTAATGTTTTGGGTGAAAAAGGACATTTAACTTCATTTTGAAAAGTCTGAACCAAAAGGAACTTTTGCAGATATAAAGGCTTTTATGAACTGACCTAGGTTCACCCCATGCACTTCACCTGAATTGCACCTTCTATCTACCTAACTGTAGATATAACCTTAATTACACCTTACATTACTGTGCAAAAGTCAGAGACCACCCTCCGTTTATTTAATGTCTAGTCCAAATGGCCATTAATTACGATGTTATTCATTTTCAGGAGATAATTCTGAGGAGATCTGATACAAGATAAACAACTTGCATAAGGAAAGGTAAAATCAAAAGAAAATAAGTGAAGAAACAGGGGTTTCCCAAACTGCAGTTTAAACACGCTTCTGACAGCTGTGTTGGTCGAACTGACCCCATCAGATAAACAGCACTTAAAGCTTTCATCTTTGAGAGAGAGGAGAAAATCAAGCTCCACTCTTACTACAGATGTGAAGAAATCCATCCTTCCACTGTGAGGAATCATAGGGAGTGAAAACATTCCATTGGAAAGGAACTTCAAACTGCACAGCAAGTAGTGAACAACAGTTTATCACTGTGCAGGAAGTTGCCGGAAAGTTTACAGATCAGTCAGTGCATGTCTCTTGAAGATGTGTGCTGCTTCGTGTTTGGTTATGAGGCTGCAGGACTTTTCAAATGGAAGTACTGATCAGCTGCAGTTGCCTTAATTGACATCCCAAGCTCACGTGTGCAGGGAACATAACAGTGCCGCTTGGGGACCCTGTGGAATGGAATTCAGCTCAAGTCTCCTGAAAAGAATGGGGGCTGTAATAAAGGCAAAAAGTGGAC
Source organism: Colossoma macropomum (assembly GCF_904425465.1). NCBI lineage: Eukaryota > Metazoa > Chordata > Actinopteri > Characiformes > Serrasalmidae > Colossoma > Colossoma macropomum. Next base: position 9,663,468 of record NW_023494792.1, on the reverse strand, counting down.
ACACTAAATACTGACAAAATGATATTAAATTTAGTCATTAAGTCTTCTGTATAATTTTCGGTCTGTTTTTTTTTCCATGGTGCTAAAAAATAATTTTCACTAGAAATTAAATAAATGAAGGGTGGTCTCTGACTTTTGCACAGGACCTTATGTACCCAACATCTATCTGAACTGACCATATACACTTTACCTCCATTGTACGTTATACACCCTGACGCCTAAATCGACCAATTACCTCACTTCACCCTATCTAACATATACATTTTTAATTTATAAGAGGACCAGACGTACATTCTCTTGTAGACAACCCTAATCAGCAGCGCGTGCTGGTGATTTGACTGCAGGTTCAGTGTCCGATGCTGACGGAGTTCAGCGGCCTTTTATGGTAAAAGCGTCTCCGACGAAGGGGCGGGGCTTAGTGGGCTGCGTCATCACTGTGCACCCTCTGACTGGGAAAACAGGGAATGCTCCAGAAAAACGGCAGAAAAATAGTTGGCTGAGTTAACATACAGTCGGTTTGGGGACCATTTGTTTTAATTGAAGCTAGGGGCTCACTGGGGGATTGCTGTGTGTAAACACGTTTTCTGGAACAGCAGCACGCAGACGCCAAGAAAGGTAAGATGAATGAGGCAGCAGCGCAATGGCGAAGCACTTTCCCCCTTACTGAGCACCACAGACACCCAGCCCCGTTATTTACACAGACACGTGTAAACAGCGCGATCTGTGCACTGTGGATCAGATCTGTTGCTTTGTATGTACATATGTTCATATCTAAAAGTATCCGGAGCCCTTTAGCCCTCGCAGCCCTTGTGAAGTAGGCAGACTGTTGTGCTATGACTATTAAGGGTTCCTAGTTCTGGTCCTGCTCTGCAAATATGAATGTGTTTTCCTGCTTCAGCACAGCCAGTTCAGCTCCTGAAGAAGAACTGGCTGACCAGTTGGGTCAGATGTTTTAGAGCAAGAAAACACTAAAATGTGGAGGGCAGGTTTGCCCCAGGACCAAGGTTGGGAACCTCTGACCTCCATGTCCAGATGTTTCAGCAGACTGGGCTTGCTTTCTGTTGACTAGTCTTCACTTTCTGCTCCCTCTCCTCATTAGATGACCCAGGACCCCTCAGCTCTGAGAGAAGAGGGGAACAATTTGTTTAAAAGCGGTGATGTCCAAGGAGCCCTCTGCTGCTATACCAAAGCTCTGAAAGTGAGCGAATGTGACTCTGAGAACGCCGTGCTCTACCGCAACCGCTCAGCCTGCTACCTCAAACTGGAGGAGTACAGCAAGGCTGAGGCAGATGCCACCAAAGGTAGACTTGTTTCTGGAGATATAGATGGTTATTGCACTGACGCAATGTGTTTGGATCATTTAGTACAGAGCAAAGCAGAATAATTACAGTAACTGCAAACATACTGCAGAGCAAAGTTTTTTGTGTGTTTTGTAAGTTGTAAGCCCAGGCTGTTAGCATGTCTTTTTCTCTAGCCCTTGACACAGACCAAGGGGACATCAAGGCCCGGTTCCGCAGGGCCCAGGCTTTGCATAAGCTTGGCCGGCTGGATCAGGCCTTCCTGGATGCCCAGAAATGTTCCCAGCTGGAGCCCAAGAATAAGGCATTTCAAGAGTTACTCAGACAACTAAGTGCTCAGATCCAGCAGAAGGTGCGTTATGCAGTATGAAGATAGTCCTTTAGTTATTAATTATTGCACGGTCATCAGTTTTAATACCCTACTGGGATACGTGTTAACTGTATTTGTTGCATGAGAGATTTTAGTGCATGTATATATGCAAAGTTTACAATGATAGTAGTAAGCTGATAGGTGTAAAAGTAGCATTGAAGTAAACTGTTGAAAATAACGCCTCTGGTCAGACACAGAAAGAGTGATGATGGTACCTAAAATATCCTGCATGAATGGTTTTCTTCACTGTTTAGATTAAGATTGGACTTGATGGTGACATGATGATAACTGTTTATGTGTACTCTCATTCCTCTAGGCTGTGCAGCTCTCGTCTACAGACTCCCGAGTTCAGCAGATGTTCAAACTCCTGTTGGACAACTCTGCCCAGACCTCAGACAGACAGAAGGTATTTAAATGTCTGAGGCTATGGTTTTAAATTTTGACGTAATATTAAATTCCACTGTGTAAAATCCCCTTTCTTTGGCCCAGGCTGCTCAGAACCTGGTTGTGCTCTCTCGTGAAGATGCAGGAGCAGAGCAGATCTTCAGGAATGATGGTGTAAAGCTTCTGCAGAGGCTGCTGGAGTCTCAGCAGGAGGAATTTGTCCTCTCTGCACTCAGAACACTGGTTGGCCTGTGCACAGGGCACCAGTCAAGGGTGAGGCACTTTGAGATCCATTAGATTCTTCAACTCATTTAGAGATATCCACCTACCTAAATATGGTGTTAAATGCAGTTTTAGTTGTTAAATAAACATATTTTTGCTGTTTGCAAGCCACTCTAGCTGTCATGCCTGAGACAGCTGAGCTGAAGTCCCTCACCTTGTCCTAACACCTGTTGTTTATCCAAATCTCTTTTGCATATAGACCATGGCCATAGTGAATGAGCTGGGCATGGACAGGCTGTGTGGGGTCATGGGCTCTGGGGCATCCACTGTGTCCCTGTCTGCCTGTCACCTGCTTCAAGTGATGTTTGAGGCTCTTACTGAAGGCATGAAGAAGGATGTCAGAGGGAAGGATGAGGCTATACTGCCAGGTGAGAGTCTGGTCATGCGCAATTAGTACGAAATACCCAATGGATTCCCTCATTTAAATTTTAAAATATTGAACACACACATTAATAAGCAGAAAACATGTTTGTTGAGACACATCAGCTCTTACAAAAAAGTTCTAACTTCTGACTGGTGCTATAACACCTTTAGAGGGCAGCGAAGAGAAATCTTGAGCTTCAGCTATTTCTGTTGTTGGAAGCCACTAAGGCCCAAATTTCTTCTTTTTACCCCTACCCCTTGTTTTCGAGTGTCACCTTAACCCTTTGGAACTGAGTTACAATGGGGTAGTGGTTGAAATCTTGCCCTGAAAAATGGGACGACACTCAAAAAAAAAAAAAAAAAACAAACACATCGCTTCATTAACAGGCTACTAGCGGTGCTCTGTAGGCGACCCGGCCCATCTTCAGTGACAGCAAGGGAAAGGGAAAAATTCAGCGACCTCGCTGCTGGGCTTTAGTTACCTTTAGGGCATCATATGCCTTCAAAGAGGGGGTATAAGACAATTATTTATTATCGCCCACCGCTAATTCTTTGGTGATACGAAGCTGAATGTTCGAATTTTCCCGTTCCACCTTAAATGGTGCAGCAGTTACATTCTAGCGCTTCAGGCGTCAATACTGCTGGACTGTTTAATGTGGAACGGAAAAGTTAGCTAGCTACCGAGACATTAGCATGCTATTAGCGATTTTTTATGCTTGTTATGAAGAAAATGACCCTAATACATTGAAACAACATTAAAATAAGATACTGCAATGGTTTTCTTAATTTTTAACAGAGAAAATGCTCACATTTGTGGGTTTCTTTGGTTGCTCGCGCAGCCATCTTGTCGGTTTTTCTTCTTTTCTCATAAGTCCGTTTGGAGTGTGCCTCTGAAAAACCTCCGTTTGGAGGGCTATGTAGCCCTAACACTTCGCTCTACCCCTCTATCTCAACAAAAATTGGGACGCCCTAACCCTGGACGTGAACGCGCAAAACAGAGGGCTAAGTGGTAGGGGCAAGGGGTTAAATGGGATTGGGCCTAAGTATCGACAGCTAAGAAGCAAGCTAGCTAATCAGCCAGTTTGGCCACTTTAGGCTTGTACTTTAATAGTTGCATACAAAGCACAATAGTTGACAATTAAATAGTTATTAAATAATTATTTATACGGAAATTAATTGTCAGCTAAAATGTCATGACTGTGAGAGGGCTATATAATTCAAAGTACTGTAGACTAATGAGGACATGAAAGATTTTTTTCTCAGTGATGTGTGCAGTTATGTTACTATGCCTTTATTACGCAGATTTTGCTTTGCAGTCATAAACTGCCCACATTTTAGATCTTTTGCAACATTTATTGCCAGTGAAAACCTAAAAATGACTAAAATTGAGCTAAAACCCCTGAAAAACTGAACAATGCAAGGGCAGCTATGTTGAGGTCTCCACATGAAATTCCCCTTACCTTCCAAATCTCTCATTCATTCTGCCAAATCAACAGCAGTATAGAGTATGTGAGTATAGATCTGTATGGTGATGTTTTAATATGTCTTTATGACTTGTGCCTTTTCTGCAGAGCCTTCGCGTGAGCTGCGTTCCATGCTGCGTCATCTTATCGACATGCTTGCTGCATCAAATGTGTCTGGGTCAGGGCGTGACAGTGCCATCAACCTGCTGGTCAAACAGGTGCCCAGGAAATCCCAGAAACACCCAGACAACTCCCTCACACTGTGGGTCATCGACAATGGTGAGGGCCACATCACCTACTCTTACTTGATTGTAGACTCTCACTCAGCCTAGACCACATTGGACATGGGGTAAATTATTCAAAACACATTGACATGATTATTAATTTATTTAATCTTCTAGCAAAACTGTCATTTAAACTTTCCAGGGAAACTTTCCATGTGCTTCTCAGAATGTTGCTTCTCTAGCACACTTACATCTGATCTATCAAACTTTGTCTGTACTCCATTGTGTTCCCCACAGGGCTGAAGAAGATTTTGGAAGTGGCTGGTACAGTTCCAGAGATTACAGATGGGCCACCGCTGACTGACAACACCCTCATGAGCTGTTCTGTCCTCCTCAATAAGCTATATGATGATCTGAAGAGTGACAAAGAGAGGGAGAACTTCAACATGCTGTGTGAGGAATATGTCCAGTGAGTATTGGTTTGCAACAGGGTGGAAGTACTGAAAATCCCTACTTAAGTGAAAGTACTGTATTGATTTGATTTACTTGAGTACAAGTAGAAGTATATACTTTATTGACTATGATTATAATCAATTATAAAACTCCAAAATTGATGCAGTTGAATTGCTTTCAGATGCATTTTACACCTGTGTGCGCCACCTGTATGTAACTTCGAGGAGCATCTTTTCTGTGCAGGCACCACTTTAGGGGCCCAGGCTTGGAGAGTAAACTACGTGCAATACAGACAGTTTCAGTTCTACTCCAAGGTCCCAGTGATGTGGGCAATCGCACCCTGGAGATGTCGGGCATCATGGATGCTGTCATTTCTCTGTGCGCCTCTGAGAACATCACCCACCAGCAGGTGGCAGTAGAGACTCTCATCCATGCTGCAGGGAAGGCCAAGAGAGCCTCCTTCATCACAGCTAACGGAGTGGCCCTGCTGAAGGACCTTTATAAGAAGAGTGAAAACGAGCAGATAAGAGTGCGAGCTCTTGTGGTGAGTCAAAGCAGCTGCTACAGTGAATAAAGGTTTCTGTACCTAATGTGGTTTTATTAATGCCAGTGCATTTATTGATTATAGGTTAATAAAGTGGTGTATATGAAGTGGAGTACTTTACCGTAATTTGGCATACAATATATGACTGTTCAGCTGTTGGGGTGATATGTGAGAATGTGTTTTGATTTCTTTTAAATTGTGGTGTGTTGTTTTGCAGGGATTGTGTAAACTTGGTTCGGCTGGAGGAACAGATTTCAGCATGAAGCAGTTTGCAGAGGGGTCGACTCTCAAACTCGCCAAACAGTGTAGGAAGTATGTTGCTTGTTTCCACATCTCAGACAGCATTAAAGGAGATGTAGCAAACAAATCTGCATTTTTCTTGCCAGTTTACATATATGTGTGACTTATCATTGCATCGGCCATCTGAGAACAATGTGTAATGCAAAGTCTCTGCCATTTTGTTTTATTTCCTTTTTACAAAAAACGTAATTCTACAGGATTTGTTGCTTGACGTAGTGTCACTGCTAGCAAACATCCCACCCCACTCAAACAAACTCCCACTCACTCAGCTTTCATTTTTTGCATCATTGCAGCTGTTGTCTTGTACGTAGATTGTCTCAGGACAGCAAAAACACTAGAATTTCTGTGTTAGCAACTAATGTAATTGACTGTTCATGTTAACAATGGTAAAGAAATCCAAGGCCCAGTACCATTTCACCCCTTGCCCCTTCCACTCAACCCTTAGCCCTCCGTTTTGTGTGTTCACGTCTAGAAGTAGGGTGTCCCGATTTTTGTTGAGATAGACGGGTAGGGCAAGGTATTAGGGCTTCATGACCCTCCAAACGGAGGATTTTCAGAGGCAAAAAAAAAGAAAAACTGACAAGAGAGCTGCACGAGTGACCAAAAAAAGCCCCACAAATATATTTTCTCTATTAAAATTACGATAACCATTGTAGTATCTTAGTCTAATGTCATTTTAATGTATTATGATCTTTTCTTTCATAATAAGCATAAAAAAATCGCTAATAGTATCCTAATGTTTCAGTAGCTAGCTAGCTAAATGTACTGTTTTACCTTAAATAGTCCAGCAGTTCTGACACTTGAGGTGCCAGAATGTACCTGCTGCTCTATTTAAGATGGAACAGGAAAATGTGATACTGGTGGATAACTGACTTCAGCTTCATATCACCAAAGAATTAGGGGTGGTTGACAATAATTATCGCACTTTGAAAGCATATGATGCCCTGAACTTTACCCTCCTCTGCTGTCACTGCAGACTGGCAGGGTCACCTACAGAGCACCGCTAGTAGCCTGATAATGATGCCTTTATTTGAGGGTTGTCCCATTTCGTACAGAAGATTTCAACCACTACCCCTTGAACTCAGTTCCAAGCGGTAAGGTGACACTCGAAAACAAGGGGTAGGAGTAAAAATAAGAAATGGGATTGGGCCCAAGTCTTTAAATTTCTTTAGATTGTACCATTTAATGTCAAACCACTTTTGAGTACTTTTCTTTACATCTCAATAATTGAACTATGAACTAAATTGTACTACAATTGAGCTTTAGATGCCTGTGTTTAAGCTAGAGAGCTACTATAAAATGTGAATATACACCACTGTTAGCCTAGTGCAAACATCCTGTAGGGGTGCTAGCAGGAATCAAAATTATCACAGAGGTGGTAATAAGATAATCAAAAGCTACTTACAAAGTGCATCTGCTTTTGTTCAACATCTCATCACTGCAAAGTAACCACACCTTCTACCCTGTGTCTCCAGTGAGACTGCCAATGAGAGTAGTGACCATTAGCATTCAAATTCATCACCAAGAAAGTTACCTGTTCTTCACAGAGGAGAAAATGACAGGTTATACAAAGACTGAAATAAAGTGTATTTTCTTTTTCTTTATAGTTGTCTTTCAAAGAGCACATGGAAATATGTTAAATTGAGAAAAGACTGAACTAGTCTCCTTTAAAGATTGTGTTAGCAAATACACAGAAGGGCAGGAATGTGGACGGCTTGTGAAGCTTGAAAATTTCATTTATTTTTCCAGGGAATCAGAGTAGCAGGCATCTGAACATAATCAGTAAATGTGCCATCTTGTTGACATGTTCAGCCTCAAAGGATAGGGAGGAGTTTTGCACAATATCTAGGTGAAGTTGCCAAGGTGTTTCTGTCACATGGTAGAAGTGGGAACAGCAGTTTTCTCTGAGTTGAATACGTCACACATGATGGAAAATCTAGGTTTCTAAGATAATATATTTTCAGTTACACAATTTTATACTTTGCTTGAGGTACAGTGAGACTTTCATGTAGGTGATACGTAACATAATACATAACCGGGTCCTCTAATGTCTTGGCAGGTGGCTTTGCAATGACTCTCTTCCACCGAACTCTCGCCGCTGGGCTATTGAAGGTCTGGCCTACCTCACCTTTGATGCAGATGTGAAGGAGGACTTGGTGGATGATAAGAATGCTCTTCAGGCCATGTTTCAACTGGCTAAGGTACAGGTGTTATTAACACCAATAACTGGTTTACAAAGATCACAGAGTGTAATTTAATCCAAGACTCTGTTAGGAGAGCCAGCCCTGCTGTATACCAGCTGGTTCAGATAGACATGAGCAAGATTTAAAAAAATAAATAAATAAAAATAGGTTGACTCATTTAAATAAATTCATTTTTCTTTCACATGCTTATGATAGATTTTCTGTGTAATTGAACAGAAACCAAAAGATGAATATCAAGGCCTCAGTAGAAGCACATCTACCGAGTGTCACTTAAGGCTTGTTCGTAAAGACTTGCCAGCTTAAAATGTCAAAATATCATTATGAGAATGAATTTCTGCCCTTTCTGCAGATATTTATTGGGTAATATGAGACCTCTAAAACAGTGCAGTAATAGGAAAGTTATTTCATGATCCCACAAAATGATGGACTGGAAATTCACAGCCCACTCAATCATTCCGTCTCTCACACTGTTCATTAATTAATTCTTTTCATTCTCTCTGTAGTCTGAAGATAAGACAGTATTGTTTGCCATTGGATCCACTTTGGTAAACTGCACCAACAGTTACGACATTGAGAAACCAGATCCGCAGATGGTGGAATTAGCCAAATATGCCAAACAGCATGTACCTGAGGAGCATCCAAAGGTACAGCATACTAGTCACACATTAGGCCAGAAATACAAATTTTGGTAAGTCACTGCTAAAACTACATAAATTAAAAAGCAATAACAATTACTGCTTTTATGTGTAGGATGCTCAGTCTTTTGTGGAGAAGCGGGTGGTTAAGCTGTTGGAGGCTGGAGTGGTATCTGCTCTGGTGTGTATGGTCAAACAGGAAAGTCCTGCCCTCACTGAGACATGCAGAGAATGCATTGCCAGGTCTGTGTCTGCTTCTACTGTCTGTTCACCTATCAGCATTAATGATTTGATTATATTTTGATATTGCTTTAAAAGCCATTTAAAAGGTATATTTGAAGGAGAGGACTGCAATCACAGATTCTGTCATAGCAGCATACAGCAAGTGAGCTGCTTGGCTTGAGCTTGCATTAACTACGGATGGTTTAAAAGGTCAGACTGGGAAAGTGCGTTAACAGTGTTTAAAAATAGTGCTGTTAATACTTTATTGTCAACATGTTAACACTATGACAGCCCTAAAATACATTAGGAATTACAGGCTGTTGACATGGTTGTCTACTTCCAATCCTGGAGGGCCAGAGTCCAGCATGGTTTGGTGGTTTTCCTGGTCAAACACACCTATTAAAGCCGTAACTGACCACTGAGTTGAATCAGGTCTTTGGCGTCTGAAGAGAAAAATCACTAAACTCAGAGTCAAGTTTACAGATGTACACTGTCATTGCAGAAAGTGTTTTATGTTCTCTCTTCCTGAATGTTGCTTATAACAGATGGTTTTATCTCTTCTGACAGGGTGTTCCTGGCTCTGGTGGAACGCCAAGAGGACAGAGGAATGGTAGTGGCTCAGGGAGGAGGAAAAGTAAGATCATGCCACCAAACAAAATACTTAGTCCACCATGTAGTCACCATGTAAGATTATTCACATTATTTCTTTAGATGCTGATGTATTTATAAGATATATTTATTGCATTTACAGGCATTATTACCCCTGGTGTCAGAGAGTACAGATGTGGGCAAGATCAAAGCAGCACAAGCACTGGCCAAGATCACGATCACCTCAAACCCTGAGATTGCTTTCCCTGGAGAGAGGGTGAGACCAGTTGTTTTGACTTTTCTGTCTTTAGGTTGAAAGTTGGTCTAAACGTAATTTCCAAGTTATCCATGTATTTATTAGGAAGGCAATGATACAGATACTGGTATGGAGTACCATCCTGATACTGTGTCATTTAGTCATACTGATATAAATGCTCAGATACCAACATCCAATACCACCTAACAGCTAGAGAATAAGCCTCGTGTACACCGTTGTGCTAGTATACAAACGACTCGAGCCATCATCACTGCCTGCTTTTAGTTTCAGTGCACAGCATGGCACAAGTTAGCAAAGCTGCTGTAGCTCAGTGTTTCTCAGCGTTTCTGCTCAATACTCAGTGCATAGCTTGTTTTGAATGAAACAGCTTTATTGATAATTATCTGTAGACAGCGCTGTCTGTAGGGGATGTGTTTCACGTAGCATGTCAATCAGACATCAGAGTGTTTTCATACAGTTTGAGAATATAAATTCTCATAAATCACCAAAGAACAAGATTTATATAATCACACAGTGTATGCCTGGCTTCAACTACAGCTCAACCAGCTACAAAGACTCCAACAAGACATAAATCTCGAACCATTAGGTCTTCGGCTACATTAGCCTTGGATGCGATTCTTCCTGTCACTGCGCTACAGATACTGTTGTTGAAAGAGACACATAAGGAGTGGGGATCAAAACTATGAAACATACTTTACTTAGAGCTCTACAGAAGTTCTTTTCTGATGTGGAACAAAACCAGCTCTTCTTCACTGCAGCGCTACTCTATCTAAGATAACTAATGCAACTTAGCTGTCTAATGCACTTCATTTAAAAATCAGCTAGATTTGAATGATTTAAGTGTTATGGTACATTGCACTAACAACTACTTTACTCTAAGTAGGTTACTCAGTATGGTATATCGTAATCAGTATCGGCAAGTACTAAAAAATGTCTACAAAAATGGTATCGATGCTAGTATTTATATGTTGTTTTAGATTTTGCTTTAGTGATGGCGTAACTAGTTAGGGGAATGGGCATGCAGGCATTTTTTAATGTAATGGATATATCAAACCTGTGATATATATATGGTTTAAAAAGATAACCAGCAAACTTTTTTTGTCATATCTGTAACTTTTGTGGTTATTGTCTTTGTGTGTAGGTTTATGAGGTGGTGCGTCCCCTAGCCAGTCTCTTGGCCCTTGACTGTTCTCTCCTGCAGAATTTTGAGGCTCTTATGGCTCTCACCAACCTGGCTGGCATTAGTGACCGACTCAGGTTAGCCCAGCACCATACAGTATTTAGATCTCTAAATAAGAGAGAAAATGAATAAATGTAAACCTGTTTTTGGCCCACAGACAAAAGATCATTAAGGAGAAAGCTGTGCCCAAAGTGGAAGGCTACATGTTCGAGGAGCATGACCTAGTGCGAGCAGCAGCCACCGAGTGTATGTGTAACTTAATCTTAAGCCCTGAGGTAAGTCCCAACTCTGTGTAAAATCTAGAATGATTGAGAGATGTTTTTAACATCATATCCTAACATCACCAGTTTCCTATGTGGTTTTTAGAATGGTTTTCGGTTTGTCTGAACCCTCAGGTGCAGAAGCTTTACTTGGCCACAGACAGTGACCGTTTAAAACTCTTAGTATTATACAGTGGTGAGGATGATGAGAGGCTGAGGAAGGCTGCGGCCGGAACTCTGGCTGTGCTGACTGGGGAAATGCCAGAGGTGTGTGCACGGATTCCCAGCACGGTGAGTTATTTCTGCATATCTGTTTGTTGTTTACAGGTTTTAGTAGGACACATTGTACCCTTTATACATCAAAAACAATAAAAACACTAAAAAAGGTCAGGATATTTGGCAAGCACCAAACAAGGGAAGTCAACAATGCTTTTTCTAACAGCGCTGTACTGACAGTGTCTGACTCTTAACAGATCGATCTTGCAGCATCAGCTGCTGCTAATAATAACAGAAAAGCAATAAAATAATAGCGAAGATCAGGATTTTGGCCAAGCATCAGCAACCTGATTGGTTAAATTCAAACTGACAAACCATTCATAAAGAAGCAAATATCAAGTAAGGTTTATTATTGATTTGGTTGTGACACACATAGACTTTAAGACCTCAAGCTTTTTGCTATTTTTCTGTTTAGCTAACACACTAGTTGTGAAACAGCCTTACTTAAGAATAACTAAGCCAGTCTGCAATGTTTTCTATGTAGTTCCTGAGCAATATTGCTTAGGGTGTAATGAAATTTTAAAGAATTTTAAAAAGGGTTCAACTCAAGTTGCCATATTTCACATTTTAAGGGTTATGAAACTGTAGCCAAAAGACCAAACAATAAATAGTCATTTAAAACATTAACACATACAACATTTACCACTGCTCTTCTAAAGTGAATTAGGTAGCTAGTAAGATGTTCAAATATTTTAATCCTAAATTTTTTAAACCAGTAATTGCCAAATGTTAAGAAAATATTTGTAAAAATTAGTGATTCTATTTATGATGCTGTGATTAGTGATTCTGTTCATTATGCTGTAATTGAATTGCCTTTTAATTAATAAAACTCAAGCTGTACGATAAAAAATGCACTTTCTCCTGTGTATTTTCACTTTTTAAGGAATCTGAGGACATAATTACTCCACTTACCTTTGGAAGCTCTTTATGGTCTAGGCTTAGGCTTAATCTAGGTTTGGAAAACTGGCATGAAGACATTTTGTTTTTTCAAGCCCACTAGTATCCTTTCCGATCTACATTTCATTCTCCCCATGTCCCCTGCTCTCTGTAGACCAGTCACTGGCTGGAGATCCTGCAGGCACTGCTGCTGAGTGAGAGTCAGGACCTGCGGCACCGTGGTGTGGTCATCACTCTGAACCTGATGCAGGCAGAGAGGAGTCTGGCTGAGAAGCTTATGGAGAGCGAGGCGCTGGAGATTCTCTCAGTACTGGCTAAAGCAACTGATGCCAGCCAGGCCTCAGTCGGCAGAGCAGCCCAGCGCTGCCTAGACTTGGCTCTGGAGTATGGGCTCATTAGGAGCAATGACGGAGAAGCCAATGGGAAGTCTGCGCCATAATCAGAGAGATCCTCCGTGCAGACAAATCTCACTACATGTCTTTAAATAACAGTTTTCAATGTTTTGTATTTAATGTGTGATAGAGTTCCCGTGTGAGTTTTTAGAGCTGTAACACTGAATACTTAAAAATGTCAGAATGGACAAGTTGAGGGTTATGCAAAGGGCAAGCAAGAGAGGAAAGTCCTTGTAAACTCGGCACCCTTGTGTAATATCAGATTTTATTTCTTAATTTAATATGAAACAGAAACATAAGTGGTAAAATGCATCAGTTGTGACTTCAGAGGTTTGAAGCCTTTAGGTCACTGAAACTAAGCTGCAGCCACTTGCTTTCTGCTGTGGCATGTTTCACATTCACAAATTTAGAGACCAAATAATTCACCACCATTCCTTTTCGTTTTGTGTTCTGTTTTTTGTAATTATTTTATTTCCTTTCCCCACTTATTTTCAAGCACTGTACTTTTGCATTCCAGTCAGTCATTCGTTTACTTTGTCAAGTAAACTGGTGACGCTTTGTGATGTGGCACGTTTTTGGTTTAAGTCATATAGAAATCAGTCAAATTATTTAAATGTCTGTTTTTTTTCTACATGACTGAAAGAACCACGACACCTAGTTACCTTTTAAACATTACAGTTTAGCATGCACCATCATTATTCACTTAATTTTTCAGCCCACCTGTGAAATCCTGCTCTCAGTGCCTTCACAGGCTTTTTGTAGCCTGCATATTTGATGCAGTTTTTATACTGTTGATGAACTACTGTTTATCCAAAGACAAATAAACACAGTGTGTGTGAGTCATTTAAGACATTTATTTCCCCCCTAAATCACAGTTTCCCAGCCCTGGTCCTGGAGCACCCCTGCCCTGCACATTCCCCTGCTCCCAGCACACCCTCTTCAAGCCACGTACGGCCTGTTAATGAGCTAATTAGTTGGATCAGGTGGGTTGGGATCATGGAAAATACTACAATGTACAGAACAGGGGATAGTCCAGGACCAGGGTGGGGAACTTCTGTACTGAACGCATATCTTCGCAGGATACGCATCCTGTTTGTCCCGCTCTGAATCCCCGTTCCTCGTAGCGTGCATCTGTCAACCAACAGCTACCACACTACCTACTGCTAGGGCTGGGAGTCGATCCCCAAAAGAATCGATTCCTTGATTCCAGGCAATCGGGTGTTGAGAATCGACTCCAAAGCTGTGAACTCGATTCCACACAGTGGCGTTCGAGTGTGAGCGAGATACTCTGCTACTCCCTGAAATACATCCTTCCACAACGCACACATCGACTCTCCGGCTGTGTTTTACTTTAGACGAAGTGGAGCCTTAGAATCGCAATCGGAGTCGACTCCAAAATTTTTGTGTCGAACAACTCTCCCTACTGCGCATGTCGCGCTTTCTCGGCGTGAAGTGCAGACATAAGTGTGTAAAAAATTAAGCTAGAAACAATACAATAAATACGATCAATTAAACAGACATTAGACACAGTAAACAGACAGGACAGTGCACGTTAGTTAGTTTAGTCCTTGTGAATTTATGCTTGAGGAACAAAGCTGTTGCAGAGTGCAGTTAAAACTACTCCAGACTGAATGCACTGCATACATATGTACACACACATATATATATATATATATATTTGCACATTTAAGCCTATACATTTCACTTCAGAAACTCCACCTTCCAAATTCCTGGAAAGCAAGGCAAAGGACACCGACCTGGCAAACTTGTTTTTTTAGATCGTCGTGGCCCTAAAACCCTTCACAGACGTTATACATACAAATTACGACATAACTTTGAGGGAACAACCACAAGCAGGTAATGCAGCTAATGTTAGCTAGGTTGTGGGTTAGCAAACTGTCACTAGAATTGCTGCGGTGAAGCTAACCAGTTGGGATTAGCTATCACGAACATTAGTAAACAGGACAAAATAATACTGACCTGCTGATCCTGTGACAAAGCAAAAATATATACTGTTATCCAGCTGTCAAGCAGAAACAGCGCAGCCTCCTCACCCCTTTTCATGCCTTCCAACTCGCAAGGAAGCTGAAGTCAGCTTCTTTTTCGCTAGCTTCTTGTTTGAATTGTCCTGTTCCACCTTAAAAAGTGTAGCAGCTAAATTTTGGCACCTGAGGCATTCACAATAAAATTCAAACAAGAAGCTGATGAATAGGAAGCTACCTACAGTCTCATCAACTCTCAGAGGTCTCTCTACCTTTGAGACACCCTCACCAGTGCTAACACAGCTCTACGCCCTCGCCTGATCTAACAACTTTTTTCTCGATCTTTCTTCTTCAGAGCTTCTCATCTTTGGCTGTTTCTCAGCCATCTCTCTTTCATAATGTAGCACGTGCCAAATATACAGTCGCACCCCTTCCCCCTATCCTGTGCATGAGCACAAACTGCTCCCTGTCGCTGATTGGGTGGAATAGTGTTCAATGGTTCGGTCCGAGACACTTTGTTTATCTCCCACAGAGCCAGGGCTGTGTATGAACAGCAGATTTTTCAACAACAATAAAGTTGAATTGAACTGAATTGATTTTAATTGAATTGAACTGAACTGAACTGAACTAGCTAAGCACCCTAGTTAGAGCACATGTACGCTTATTGGAGCGCACCGAGTGAACTGTTGTGACGCGCTGGGTTTCTTCTGACCAATCAGAGACACGTACCGGCATGACGTGTCACAGAGGACTGAATGGAAGCAAACACGTGAATCAGGGCGAGATGTCTTAACTACTTCAAGGCAGAACACCAAGAAGAGAGTTTTGTGCCCTGTAATCGGATCCTAGGATCGACGTGGTGTTTCTCTCGCTCTATGGGAGTTTTATTGTCAGCGGGTGGTGAAGTGTAAAGCCTGGAAAGCCTCGTTCCGGACATGGAGGGTCGCCGTCACGTTTTCACCTACACCGACCAGAACTTCGTGCGTGATGTGCGCCGGACTGACGGAGAGACAGAAGGTCAGGCCCTGTCCGGATACGACACAGCTCTGAGATCCGGCTGGGCGGAGAAGATGAGCCGCGGGCTTTTCAGGTACCATCTCGGAGAGCTGGAGACGAGGGTCCTACCCGGCGAGGCGGGGTACGTCGCCCAGCTGAACATCCAGAGGGGCATCGAGAGGCGGAAACCTCAGGAGATCCTGAGCATCCGACAGAACTTCGACCCCAAACAGTTCAACTTCAACAGGATAAAGCCGGAGGAGGTGCTGTTTGAAATGTGTAAGGCTGAACCGAGCTCCACGGAGAGCTGTTTACAGAACGGCACGACCACCGCGACCACCGGCTCCTGTGTGGTGATCATAAACGTGAGCCCGCTGGAATTTGGACACAGCCTGCTGCTGCCTGAGCCAGAGCGGTGCCAGCCGCAGATCTTAACGCCTCAGGCCGTGCAGGTCGGCCTCGAGTCGGTGTTTCTCAGCGCTGATCCGGGCTATCGAGTCGGCTTCAACAGCCTGGGTGCCTTCGCCTCTGTCAATCACCTACACCTTCACGGATATTACCTGAAGCACGCGCTGAGGGTCGAGTGGGCCCCCACCGAGCCCCTCACTCCAGAGAAGAGCCTCTATCGTCTAGAGTGTTTCCCTAAAGGCTTCATGTTCTACACTGAGGGTGAGGATCCGGGTGGGACCGCCGAGGCCGTGTGTGAGCTCACAGATGTTCTGGTTGACAGAAACATCGCGCACAACGTGTTCATGACCAGAGGCTGCCCGCCCAGCACAGAGGCGAAGCGCTCAGCCCTCAGACGGGGAGTGCGCATTTATGTCTGGCCCAGAGTTTCCTGTTTCGGTGCCAAAGAGGAATCCGCCTTCAACGTGGCCCTGTGTGAGCTGGCCGGACACCTTCCCTTCAAAAACAAGGAGGACTTCAGCAAGATAGACGAGGACGGAGTGAAGGCCATCGTTCAGAGATACGTCATCAACGACCAAGAGTTCACTGAACTAGAAAAACGAGTTGTTGGAAAGTTACAAACTTGTTAGCTTTGTGGTGTTTTGAATAGCTGTTAATGAGGGTTCAATTTGACCCCATTCGATATTTATCATATTTAAATAAATGGTTGTCATTTTTTTGGCGAAGAAACAAAATACTTCACACAATTTTGGTTAACAGTCTTAATTACTACATTACAGTAAACATGCCAGTACTTTTCTCCTTACCTGCAGTGGTGTTACAGTTGTTTGGACCACAGAATGTGTGGAGAGGAAAACTGCTACTCAGTAAAAACAGTCAGTTCCGGGTTTGTCAGGCACTAGAGGGCGCTCCCAAACGAGTCCAAAATGAATGGGTTACTGTGGAGCATTTGAGCAAAATCATAGTTTGTAAATGCTTGAACATTTCTTCATATAGAAGAATACATTAATTTCCTGAACACAGAACAGCACAAAACATTTTAACACCGCTGTTAAATTTTTGAGCGCTATTGAACTCCAGTTATAGGAGTTAGTGAGTGCAAACCTGCACTGGGCCAATGAGCTGATCAGTTCGCCAAGCAATCGGCACTCAGCAGCGGTGATGCTACCCAATCAGCTCTCAGTAGCGGTGATGCTACCCAATCAGCTCTCAGTAGCGGTGATGCTACCCAATCAGCTCTCAGTAGCGGTGATGCTACCCAATCAGCTCACAGGTGATGCTACCCAATCAGCTCTCAGTAGCAGTAATGCTAGCATCCTACTGCTCAAAAAAAAAAAACGTACCTGTAAATTTTCTTTGCTTTTTTAGTGAAATACATCCTTCTACTTTCTAGCCGTTTACCTCCGTCACCTCCATTCTTTAAGGACTACTAGTTGAGTATCAAGTCTGTATTTGAAGCCTCTACATTGCTGGTACATCAGTGGATTTCTTCATTGTCATGGGCTGGATTCCCAGTGATGATGTATTTGCATAATGCATGCTGGGCGCTGTAGCGAGAGAACAACAAAGGACGAAAACACAAAAACAACACAAAGTCATGAACTGTGTCAAACCAATAAGGCTGAGGGATGCAGTGCTGCACTGTAGAACAGTACATAAGATGATAAATGCTAGTTTTAGTTCAGAATGCCACAATTAAGACATTAAAATACGGATAAGTAAGATATATCTAAATATGTACCTTGGAAATAAAAAGGACTTATTTCTTAATTTGTTCCACATATATTTATTAGATATTTTATTTCTTTATATTTTGTAAATGTAATATTTTATTGTATTAAGATGTAGTATGATGTATTTTTTTAATAGATCGAAGAATATGTAAGTCAAAATATGTCAATCAGAATGGAAGTGGATTATTTGTAAGGTTGTGATTGGCAATCAAGCTTTGTTACCAGCAGATAGCGGTTCTAAACTGAATGTTTATAACATTGTTTGAACTGTAATTAATTGCCAACAGGCAGACGTATAATAACTTTGTTTGCTCTCATTAAGGGCTGGTTTCCTGGACTAGACTAGGTTTAATCCTAGACTTAAAAAAGCTTTTCAATGGTCAATACTTATTTAATCTACACTCTTAAAAAGAAGATTCTTCAAGGGTTCGGTAGTAAAGTCAATGGTTCTATATAGAGAGCCATTTGAATGCTTAAAGGCTGCTTTGCATGGTGAAACAGTTCTTCAGACCGATGGAGAATGTGCTGTGTATAGTTCTATATAGAACCAAAAAGCGTTCTTCTATCGATACGATGTCAAGCTTGCCCCTGTTTTTCAATGTATGTGAGAGGCAGAAAAACCTGAGTATTTTTGTATTCAGTTCACCTCACTTTATGAATTTTTTTGTTTTATAAATGGTGGTTGAGTTCTACCTTTGTAGACCAATGAAGATAAGCTTAAAGTACACATGAATGGTAAACCAAAAAGTGACTGAACATCATTTCTGTTGTCCATTATGTGAGCCTGTTGCTCAAGAATAAAGTTGCTGCAAGCATAAAATTGCTGTATGTGTTTGTAAGAGCAGTGTGCAGGGGCGTAGCCAGGGTGGCCAGTGCAACTCACCTGTAAAACGTGGCCACCCTTCTGGCCACTGCAACAGACAAAGTTAAACAAAGTAAGACAGTCAGCTGTCGTCATTGGTGCAGTCTCTACAGAAATGTTCTGCTGTTTTGTGTAAATGGTTTTACAGTCAAAATCTGCCCTCAGGGCACTTATCCCTCAGTTATGATGCTGCTCTCAGTAATCAGCATATTTCACAGGTGAGTAACGTTATTCTTGTTTGTTTTGCATAAGGAAGCTACTAACACTGGCTTTCTCTGTTAGGAAAACATTTAAAAGCACCTACATCAATCTATACTTCAGTGTATTACAGTATTGCAGCAGAGTACATGCTTATGTTTGCTGATGCAGTTTCTTCAGAGGCAAATGCAGTGCTGAATAAGTTCCTGCTAAAGCTACTGTAGGTTAGCCTTTTACTTAGCCAAATATTTTTTTTCTCCTAATGTCACCTTTTTACCCTAGCATTTTGCCACCCTAAAAATGTCACTGGGTCTAACCTGACCCCCCTGTTGAAAAGAGGACTGTGTAGTTTACTGGACAGACCTCATTGTCCACGACATACACAATGGACATGAAGAGGTACCGTTCATGTCTAGAGCAGCTGTATCTTAAGTCACTTAATATTTTCTTTGCAGGTCTGCTGCTACTCAGAGCAGATGCCATAGACTCAGTGTGACTGGGGAATTACTTCTGCCTGTTCCCTGTTGATAGGTTGATAAAGTCTCACTTATTCAAAAACATAGTTTAGTGAGGTTCTCTGTGTACTGCTGTAGAAAAGCTACCATTTTCCTGGCATGAGTGAGATCAGCAAGAAAGACCTCTTGGCTAGATTTGTGAACAGAATGTCTAAGCTCTTCCTTGAAGAGTATAATATATTCCCCAAAACCTGCTCTATGTCTGCAGAGTAAGCTACTTCCTACTTATTCACTTAAGGCTTTTTACATAATGATTTAACATAGGTTTAATAATAAGGCTATTAGGCTTTACATATACATGCATATTTACATAAATAAACCACTTTAGAATAATCATTTGACTTTTCTCTGGTTCTACTTGCAATCCTGTAATTAGTATGAGAGACTCTCCATGGGCACGAGAAATATGCTCTATAAATGGAATGAATAGACGCATGGTTGATACAGGAATCATTTTGGTATCAGCAGATAGTTGCTAAAAACTATTAGCATAGGACCGATAATTAGATTTCACTGCTATTTTGAGCGGATATTTGATGCTGTATATATTGTACTCCAGAAGAGCAGAGCATTTAGTTGACACTAGGTTACTGCACTAAAATCCATTTTAATTTGGATTTTTTTTTTTTAATTTTAAAATCCATTATAATGCCGTCTTCATCACAGATTATCACCTGAATAAAGCTTATTTACTCTTGTTTTATCAGATAACATGTAGCACAGTAGCTTTGTCATTTCCTGAAGAACTGAGATGTTATAGCTGTCTGTCTTTAAAGCTTGACTACCAGGCTGTGTGCAATGACATGGGGGATGTGGTGATAAAGACCCTGATCCACTTCTAATCCAGTCCATTGTTGGAAATAAGCCAAACCTGGTTCTCTCAGTGGTGACAGACTTGCTACAAGCAACTGCCTCTTGCTGGCAGTGAGCCCTCTTTTCTGGTAACAGATACATGAAGTCTGTGCACTAAGCCACAGCCATCCTGCCTTCCCTTATCGACCATATTGGCTGCAAACCAAAGTTGCCCTCCGCTACCTTTCCCTGATTTTTATCCAGCAGCTCTGTGGTGTGATGATCATTATCATTAATTTCTACTAAACTAAAGCCTCCCTGTGCAATTTACTTTGTACTTGTTAACTTTAAGCTGTGCCGATATGCTGTTCTATCTGCCATGTTGCTGCACTTCACACTCTGAAACAGATAAATCTGCATGACATACAATATGGCTATGTGATTACTGTTACCAGTGACACCTTTCAGAAGGAGCCAGTCGCCCAACTAAAAACTTATGCTTGTGACTTTACGATTTAAAGACATTTTTAATTTAAAAACATGTTCAGACATCCAGCAACTCTTTATTATTTATTTGCCTCATTTAAAAAGCAGTCCAGTCTGAAACACTCCTAATAACCTCAGTGTGAATTGGTGGGGCTAAACTGCTGTAGGCTGAATAGGTGGATATATGTAAAAATGTTGGTTTTCGTGACATCACAAAAACAATTAGTACAAAATGGGCTGTTTTTGCAGCTTAGTTTCCTTATGTGAACTGCATGGAGTAAAAGGAATGTTTTGAAACAATGTCTGCATACAACATCAAACTCAATTTTTTCTAAAAAGAAAATGTTTTCCATTATTTCTTTTTGTGATATTGCACGCCTCTGCCCTCTGCTCAACAACGTTAATGCCAAAATGCTGGTATACGCCTACATTTTCTCCCACCTTGATTATTGCAAATCCCTCTTTAATGATCTCCCTGATAATTTGCTCAACTGACTTCAGTTCATTCAAAACCCAGCAGCCAGAGTCCTCACTTTTACCAAGCACACTGCGCACGCTCCTATTCACCATCAGCTTCACTGGTTACCAATATCCTCCCGTATCAAGTACAAACATCTTCTAACTTTCAAAGCCCTTTGTGCTCTTGTCCCTACACTGTTATAAATAAAGGTTCTGTGCATTTTTCATTCATCAAGGAACAAACATTGTAATTGGATTTAAGGTCCAATTTTGTACCCTAAATACGTTTTCCAGTGGAACAGTACATATTTGTACTTTTCATGACCTAATGTTTTAAAACAAAACAATAAAATAAAAAGCCTGGAGACGGGGCGTGTGGAGTTAATACAACTTGGTTTATGGAACAATTATGTTCCCTGACTAAAGATACTGAGATGTACTATTGAGGGTACCACCCCAGTGACAAGAAGGGTACTGCCCCAGTGGCAGTTTCATACCTTTTTTCTGAGAGTATATATACCTTAGTGAAGTCCTTAATCTGTACTGACCCTTTTGTTCTGTCAGATCTTCTGGCAGTGGATTTCTTGCAGTCCTATGCATAAGACTGTCGTCATTCAGTCCTACTGTTCTCAAACTTTGTAACTCTCTCCCACAGTCTCTGCATGGCTTCTCTACTCTCTCTTCTTTTAAAGCTCAACATAAAACTTTCCTCTTTATTGCTTAATACTCTTCTTCCTCAAAGTCTTAGGTCTGTTGCTTCTCTTTGTAAAGTGTCCTTGGGTTTGTAAAAGGTGCTATATAAATTGAAATTATTATTTATTATTATTATTATTATTATTATTATTATATGGGTCTTTTAAGTTGTTGCTGCCATAGCATTTTTTTTCTTTCTTTTTAAATTACTCCTTTTGAAAATGAAACCTGTCCTTTACATTGTATTAACAATTCATGACAATATAAATGGTACAGAATTACTTGGAATTACTTAGATGCCAATTACATAATGCTGATTGAGCATCATTTGAATGCCACAGCATATCTAAGTGTTGTTGCTGATCACGTGCATCCCTTTATGGCCACAACTTATGGAAGTGAACATTCATGGAACAGTGGAGCTCAGTGTACTTCAGTTACCTCCTAAGTTGTCACATCTGAATCCAACGAAACACAATCAGGATGTGGTAGGACAAGGGATTCACAGCATGAAAGTACAGCTGGCAAATCTGCAGCAATTATGTGACTCAATCCTTTCAGTGTAGACCAGAATATCTTCAGGCTTCCAGCAACTTCTTAGATCCATGCTATGAAAAATTCAGGCTGTTCTGAGAGCAAAGGGGGCCCCACTCACTATTAGAATGGTGTTCCTAATAAAGTGGCTGGTGAGTCTATATTCAAACGGTGTGACATCAGAATAATTTCAACAACAATTTCAATAAGGTAATGTTTCACTAATGCAAAAATCAGTTCTGCTTATTCTTCCCCACAGGTCAATCAGGTGCCCAGCTTTGCTACAGACTGTTGTGGATTGGGAAGGGAACAACGAAGACGTCGACCGTGCCCCAGTGTTAGCTGCTGTATTCTAGAGGATGACAAATGAGCAGAAAGACAAAATCAATAGTGAGAATGGAATAACCCTGACTCAGTGTCCTTACATTATTAGTCAGCTCTCATATTTTTAGTAAATATTAGTCATATATTCACATACACATATAAAAATGAAGGTTTCCATATGGTTCGGGCATGAACGCACAGTGCTAAGAAGCTTTAATTAGTACAGAACATTTAAAACTTTAAAATTTGTGTTTTACAAAAATGTACACAATGGTTCTGTAAAGAACCATTTACTGAAAGGTTCTTTAAGAAAACAGAAGTGGGTTCTCTATGGTATTGCTCCAATTACCACCTTTGCGTGACTTACTCTTTGAGTGGTTGGTCTCTCAGTTGCTTTGTGCTTTGTGATTTTCTGAATGGAGAATGGAGGGAAAGTCATATGTTGAGATGCATGCAATACCCCTCTAAATCCCCCGGAGGGAGCTGCTGCTCAGTACTCAGCTCAACTGGTTCATACAGTAACAGAGTCTGGTTGGAACAGCAGCACTGTAGATACAACAGAACCTATCCTGACTAAGATAGTAGCAGTTATGATGCTTCCTGCAGAGGCTGCAAGGAATGCTCAGGATACAGGGTAAAAGAAATGAAGTGTCTGCCTGATATAATTGGTCAAGGATCTGAGACAGAACTTGTTTGGGTAAAACTGTCAGAACAAATTTACTTTAAATGTACTTTGTAAAGCAACTCTGGGTATGAGAAAGTCACGACATAAACAAATGAATGAATTAATAAATAAATTTATATTGTTTTACAGTGAGGCAAGTTATACTGTTTTATTTAACTTCTAGCCCTTTATGAGCAGCAGTTATTACTGTGATGTCAGATTTGCTGGTGAACTGTGATACTTCACAAATTATCTGCCATGTCAAAGCACAACACAGCATGATAATCAGTATTTAGATGCTGTGGCAATACAAACTGTTCTTCTAATTCATGAATGGGATTCACTGCTCTAAAAATTTGGACTTGATCCATGCATTCATGTAGGTCTGCAGTGAAACTGAAGAGGACAGAGATGTTTTTACAAAACTCATGGTAGCTTAATCAAGACCAATTTATTACTAGTCTATACTAACAGATGTCTATAATACTAGTCATCTGTCATGGCAACAGAAAACACTATAAAACATGTTGATATGTTGCAGATAGGTTTGTTGCAATTCACTTGAAACAAAGATCCATAGACCCATATTAAGTACATTTATGGTTATCCCATTCTCACTTTTGCCTGTATGTGGATTCAATATTATAATGTTGGTATTAATGGTAGGAAAAACATGCTTATTATTATTATGTCATTTGGTTAATGATTTACTATTATCTGCTTTAACCAGGGCTGTTATAAGCCATAGTTTAGGACTGCTGAGCTACCACGGGAGCCCAGAGTATTTAATATAATTCAGGAAATTTCAGGAAGTCTAGAGATTTTTGTACACTTTTTCTGAACTAAGCATGCATTCTTTTTTATTTTTGGATACAAAAGAATATGATTACAGTGGATTAGAGGCTCCCTGGTAGCATGTTGCTTTGACGCTCCTGTGTTCTAGAAGAATGTGGTTGTTATTGATTCTTTCTATTACTATGTTGTCAGATCTTCCTTGTAGACACTTATGTGTTAATTGCTGTGCTGTCAGACTGTCATGTGAGCCTCATCTTTTCTCAGTGTAGGAAGATGCTGAACATGAAGCAGAAGTTGCCAGGGCGTTCCCAGTTGCCAGGGAGACAGCAGACCTGTGGGCATGGCTGTGGCCAGCAGAAGCAGAAAGAGCAGACAGTAGTCAGAATGCTGTCTGTACCACCACAGCAAGTTTACCCCTTTAAAATGTCTGGTTTGTTATAGTAACCTTTCTTACTGTGCACAATGTATTCATATACACTTCTTATTTGAAAAGCAACATCATCATTTATGTTATAATTGCTCTGAATGTTTGTTTTTCACTCATTTTAAGGCATTTAATGTAACAAGATTTAGAATGTAGAAAGTATTTCCTGCAATTTAAATTAACCGTCAATGTGCGTGATGGTCGCCGCCTCATTTCTTTTTTCATAAAAGAATCTAAATGTTCCATTTCAGATTGAATTAGAGATTTACATCCAGGATTTCATTACTTTTTTTTCTGGCAAATATATTCCTTCATTACACAGTGTGTAGAAAATGAGGCAGCCAGGAAGAGAGGTCAGGGTCTGAAGCAGAGAGGGAGAGAGAGATTGCTTAGACTTTAGAGTTGTGGATCTCATTCTAAACCTCCCACAAGCCAGATTAAACTAGAACACACTAGAACTGCTGAGACTTAATCTTCCACCTACAATTCACATGGAGAAGTGTTCTATAAGTTACAACACTTTAGCCCAAAAAAATGTATGGTTACCAAATCTAACTGTTACAGGACAAACACAAGTGTTTTGTCAGTGATTTTACAATAGTCTTCTAACAGTTTTGAAAAAGTCACCCCATTTCAGGTACAAAGAACACCTTGATATATAGGAGAAAATTGTATTATTATACACTTATGAAGGTAAAGGTTCCTGAATGGTTCTTGGCTTGGATGTACAGTTCTAAGATAATTTTATTTATGTGGATCCCTTACATTGTGTGGAGAAAAATCTCATTTGCAAAAAAGAAACATCTGTTGAAAGATTCTCTAGGAAACCAAAAGCGGTTCTTCTATGGCATCACTCCAAAGAACACTTGTTGGACCTATATTTTTAAGTGTATTGCTAGTTACTTTTGTTATCATTGAGAGATTGTCTCTTACTTGAAACCACTTATACATAAATAGCTGAAGTAATGGTGACATTAGAATTGCACTGGCCTGGACATCTAGCTAGTTTTTTTAGAAATTTGTGTTGTAAGTTGTAAGTAATACTCAGTCTCCCTAGAGTTTATTAAACAAACACATACATTAAAAATTGAACAGTCCTTTTTTCTTCTTCCCAGTGCTGCTTATATAACATGAAAAGTATGCATTTCAGTTGCCCATGGCAGTGTAGGTTTACAAGATCATAAAGGGACTGAAACATGATCTGATGCTGGACAAAAAATCTGAATTAGCCTTTGTCTCTCGTTTTCCAGGAATCTCTTTTTAGGAAACTGGCTTATCCAGTCAAAATGACAATTCTGAGTTTATTTTTGTTCAAGACTGCAGGCTATGATCCAGCCTCCATTTGCAGGAATGACTCTGCAGTTCAAGCCCAGCCAGGAAGCTCCGTGGCCTGGGGAAAGTTTACCTAGTATACATTATCGGCCATGTAGTAATATGTAAAATATGGAAGCTTATAAGATGGGTGAAGCACATAGACTATATATTATAATGCCTCATTCATAAAGCAGTCAGCATTTAGGTGGCTAGAGATACTTGCATCCTTGTTCATGGGGTGACTAGGTTGTGTTATAGAATGATTCATGAAACATAAGTGATCAAACACAGCCCACAGTGACCCACAAAAATTGCCCTTCATAAGTGCAGAGATAGTGAAATACTTTTTGCTGTAAAGAACAGAACTTTACTACTACTATTACTAATTCTAATCACAGTTTTCCACATTGATCAGTTCACAACCTTCACTCCAGTTGCTGTGACTGTTTTTTGGGGCATGCTGTGTCCACTAGTCTCACAAATCAGACTTCTGACTATTTTCAGACAGTCTAATAGGTTTCATCACTCAATAAGGCCCATAAAGGGGCCCTTTGATATGTGAATGACAACCAACAAGCAGTTGTGTGCTTTGGCAAATTTGTAAGGACTTCATTTAAATCTTGAATGAGTTTTTAAAACACGATAATGAAAACTTCAAAAACATTGCAGAGCAGGTAATTGCCATTGTCTCCATTGGCTCTAGGAAAAACCTACCAATGGAAGGTTTTTCTTAGAGCCATAGGCCCAGTCCTAGAACTATTTAGGAACCTTCATTTTAAAGAGTGTAGGTGTCCCCTGACTCCCTTGCGTCAGCTGGACAGTCAAAGAGAGCAATGAATTTGTCAAAGGAGGGGGTTACTTCACCTTGTTGAGCTGTTACCCGTGAACAGAGAACTGAGGAAGGCCACCTGGGAATCTTTTGATTGAAATGACCAGATACATTGACCAAGTTATGATGGATACTTGTAGACAAATCACCAGCACCAACCAACCCTTGAGACTACTTTGGGCTACTGGACTAGGTGGAAGCTGTTCAGGAGTTGCTGTTGCTGCTAATGTGCTGGTCTTCTGTGTGGGTAAGGCACCTAAACACTAAACTAAACCCTTCAGAGTGCAGCTGAAGGTCTGCAGCTGTTGCTGTTATATGACTTGGAGCTGGGTTTGTGCAATTCTTACTTTATGCAAATCTTGATCATCAGCATCAGCAACTATTACGTTTGGCAAGGTCTTCTGTCATCATAGAGGAAAGACTCATGCACAAGAGGCAGATTAGAGTTTACTTAGAGATTCAGGTATATAGATAAGGATACACAACAACAACACCTGACGTCAAATGCAGAACATAGAGCGACAGTTCTCCATGCATAGTAGAAACACCGGCCATACAAGTAATAATGCTGATGACACAACATTCAAGGTGAAGCAGCTTGGGCCGTGGTAACTGTGACACACTGTATTAAATCAATCTTAGCAGAATCTATTATTCTATCCAAGACTCATTTATCTGTGTATGTCAGTCGTTGAGATATAAACAAAGTCATTCAGAGTGGTTTCATGTTAAATGGTGCAGAATAGAGAACTTTCTCTATAGTGGTGGTGACAGGAATCAGAGGTCACAATGTCCACAACACAATTATAGCCACTGTATACACTATCCAAAATAATCAGTGAACCCACGCATGTCTTCTGAGTTTGAATTTTTTTCTTATGTTTTAGAACATAATAGCGTTCACAAATCATTCTTTAGCTTCTTTCTCTCCCCCATCTGGTTACAAAATGTTTCCCGCAAGGGTCAATATTAGGTCCTACACTGTTTCCTCTATATATATGAATAATATTCTCCTTGTTGCTGGCTTTCATTCTCTTATATTCTGATGACACAATCCTGTATGCAACTTGCTTGTCCCCTGAATTTGTATTGTCAGTGCCCTAGGATAGCTTCCTCCAGGTACAAAATTCCTTCACCAACCTTATATTGTCATTAAACACAATCAAGACCATGCGGTTCAGTCGAAAGGATGTATTGACTGCCCCAGTTTTAAATTCACTAGGAATGAGGGAGCCATCCTGGAACAGATTACAACATATAAATATCTGGGCATTTGGCTAGATAGTTCATTATCCTTCTCTAACTGTACAACCAAACTACAGTCAAAGGTTAAGGCCTAGCTTTTTTTTTAAACAGAAATTGTTCCTCTTTCCAACATAAAGTCCCATGTCTTTTGGCTCCTCTACATTTCAGCGTGCTGTTGCAAAAGACAGGAGTCATTTATCTTAATTTCTAATTTTTGTCTTAATGACGTGCTTGGTTAAATTAAAGGTTAAGCAGAAAAAAGGCATGATGGCAAACCACTTTCACTCTAAAATGCAGATTTGTACAGTGAGTTAAGTATCACATAAATTAGAAAACACTGCATTAAATCAGCTTTAATGTACTGAAAACTAAAAAAAAGCCTCTTTAGACAGCAGCGTGGACCCTTCACATTTTTAGAATCCCCTCTGATTACTTGAATTACATTTTCAGTACCTGTAGTCTGTAATTCTGCAATGATGTAATAACATAACTTTTTGTGGAACTGAGTGTAGTTAATCTATTTAGTGGAAACCAATGTCAGTCATTATCAAGGATTGTAGTCCTTATTTTGTAGTTACTGTTCTGTGTCAATAGGGGTACAAGATACAACCCAACACAAACCTTTCCAGGCAGCACACATCCATTCAGTAAACAGCAGTGTAGATTTACCTCATCATAAAAGGACTGAAAGATGACGAACTTTCCCCCGAAACACTGTCAACACAAAGAGCACCACACCTTGTACCACTTCACACCTTGTCTAATATGATCTCAACACTGTGGGTGGCTGACTCAAGTGCCCTATTAGTCCTTTTTTTATAAGTAATCTTTTTTAAGTAATCTCAAATAGACTTGCTTATGAGGTTTCTGAGACTGTATGACATTGTTATCTCTAAAAAGAAAAAGTCAGGTAAAACTCAGGATCCAAGAAGGCTGCTAAGAATGTCTGGGCATTTAGTACAGGCAAGCAGTTGATCATATTCTTTAGTATGTTTTGTACCAGAAGGTGATATCCAACTGTTGGTGAGCATGTAAATATAGTAATATTTGGTTTAGAAATTATCCTCATATATTTCATCCTCATACATTCACCAACCTTGCCCTTTAACTCTAGGATTATTATTCAGTAACTGCTATGAGTTATTGAGGTGGAATTCCACCAGTTTTCGAAAACCTCTGCATAATTCCATTACTGAGAAACAAAGTCATTTAGAGTGGTTTGATGTGGAATGATGCACTATAGAGACACTTACTGACTCAAATTTCCTTACAAAGGTGGTGATAGGAACCAGCGGGCTGTGATGTCTGCAACACAAATATAGCCATTTTATTTACTCTCCAAAACAACCAGTGAACCTACATGTCTTATGTGAATCTGAATAAATACTTTTTCTTTTTAGGTACTATTTTGCTTTAGGTACACTCTCAGAAAAAAAGTACGAAACTGTCCCTGGGTCAATAGCCTCTTGTCTCTGTGGTGGTACCCTCAAGTGTACCTTTAAGTACCTTTAGTCAGGGATCATAATTGTGCCATAATCCATTGAAACTATAATTTCTAAATTATATTTCCTAATTTGTAAGTTTTCTAACTCCACACACCCTGTTTAATCTCCAGGCTATTTATTTTAGTGTTCTGTTGTAAAACATTAGGTTATGAAAAGGTATAAATACATATTTTTCCACTGGGAAAAAAAAACTTATTTAAGATACAGAATGGGACCTTAAAACCACTGTTTTACCTTTGAGGGTACATTTACATTGTTTGTACCTTGATGAACAAGAAATGTATCTGCACAGTTCCTTATTTCAGTGTTCTATCTTGCCTTACAATTCCCTGCATGTGCCTCTCAATTTATGACAAAATCTCACCCCAAAATTAGCGTTAAATCTCTTAGTCATCAGGCAATATATCTAGAATAATTTTGTGATTACCTTGTGTAAGGAAGCTTTTAGAGGCATTAAACTCTTCAGACGTCTGGTTCCGATCACCATCACTTCTGAAAAAATACTGTGCTGAATTATACATTTTTTCTAGAATCGATCATTTCACATCAAACCATCCTGAATGGCTTTGTTTACAGCCCCTTTAAGTAACTACGATGAAACTAGTATGTAAAGAATGTAGTTCTAAAAGTGAGGAAGGGAGGTCTGTACTAGTTTAATGGCTTAAAGCCTCACACTTCCAGCACAGATTTTCCTTGTAAAACCTGACTGCACCCTTAGATCTCTGACCTTCTCACTTTCTCATTTTGTGCATCTAAGCTGTACAAACAAAAACACACATTGCTTTAAGACTGGGTACTGGAGCCTTTCACAACTAGCATCTACAAAAAAGGTACAATCAGCATGGCAGATCTTCTACACAGGAGTTCTAGGAGTTTACAGGAGATCTTCTACATAGGAGCGTTAGTAATGTGTGTGTGTTAGGCAGGTGCATTGGGGTAGAATTAACTATAAGCAACAAGTGGCTCACAGTGTTCATTCCTCTTTTTTTCTTTGTTATTTTTTACAGTTACTTTTTATGTCTGTTCCTCTCTCAGACACGCTCTGTCTTATGACTGCCCTTTTCTTTCTCACTTCCTTTTCTTTCTTTGTTAAAGGAGTCATTTAATTGAGGCTGTGGCCACAAATGCTTATTAATTCCAGGTGATGGCCTCTGTAACTGAGATTAGGTTAGTCAGAAGAGACCTGAGTCATGTATTTGCTCTAAATGAGCACCCATGGTGTACTACTTGTGCAGTGTACTCTCATATATCATATCTAATCTTTAACATTACACTGTTATTGTAAAAACAGTTATTTGCTGTTTTCTTGAAATCGATGGAGGAAGTGCAGTTGTATGTTTATACTGTCCCCTTTGTGGTGCTTCTTGTGACAGTACAAATTCATAACTACTGAAAGAGGTCATGCAGTGGTGTAGTGGTAACCTTGTCATATGTTAAACAAACATTACATGCTTATTCGTGTGATATGGGCCTACAGTTTCATATCTCTTAAGATATTATTAAACAACCCTCCCTTGAAAAATATAGTACTACTATGGAATTTTGCAGAATGTCTATAAAAACTCTAATAATAAATGTAGTATACTACAGGATATTACACAAGTATAATTAGATTAGTATATTAGATTACTATAAGACAGTAAAACAGGAATGGAAGTTGTCTATTTGGTTTAAAACGCCCCGTGAATAGTGAGTAGTAGCGTAGCGCATTTTTTTCCTGGCTCTTAGGAATATAAGAAACATATACTCCTAGGTGTCAGAAATATATTCTGTATAATAAAGGACATACAACTGAAATGTGATCTCATCTGGGCCTTCCATAGAGCTTTAAGACAGGGCAGTTCAAAAGTGATTTTATTTTTTTTAGAGATATGTAAATCCAGTAGCCGTGACCCTTTCTGGGCCCCAGTAAATTATCATTTGTTAAAGTGGAAAAAGTGTCACAAGACTGTAAATATATCATATAGTGAGTAACTAGCAATAACTCCTCTAGCTAGGCTAGGGCATCATAAATCACACAGCTGAAGACAGTTTCTGCCGAGCTAGCTCGCTAACCTAGCTTAATTGCTACCTAACTTGATGAAAACCCCTCATTGTCCTACACCAGGGGTCGGCTCTTTTACCGCCTTGTTGCAGCTCTACAGCAGAATTATTTTTTTTTTAAGTAAACATAAAAATAATCCTCATTTGCAGCACAATAAAGGTCTTAAACGCTGGAGTAAATGTTTAACTGCTAGCTAATTCACTGACCTTTAACACTGAAGATTAGTGCACAGACTGCTGGTCACCATAGCAACACAAATTGACTTATTTGCATTCACAGGCACTCAGCTGGTTTCCTGATACGTTCAAACACTAAAAAGCCGCGGAGCTGAAGTCAGATTCTTGTTCCAATTTGCCCGTTCCACCTTAACTGGCGCAGCAGTTGCATTCTGGCGCCTCACGCGCCATTTAAGGTGGAACGGGAAAATTAGAGTATATATTCGAGAGACGCTGCTATAGCTGAGCTAACGTTACAGCTTGAAACAGAGCAAAATAAGTCTGCGTTTTCGTGTATAATTTTGCCATTAAAAAATATACATTAACACATACTGAGACATATTTACAGCCAAGACAGTAAAATGGACATAATATGCTGTGGCTCCCAAGGTGGTTTGATTATTATTGAAAGGACAAAATGGCTCTTCTTAACCTTTGTGTTGCCGACCCCTGGCCTATGCTTACTTAACACTATTTTTTCTCGTTTTAATTTGACCCTACCTGACCATTTGACCCATTTGATACTGTAAATGTAAACACGTGTTTGTGAGCCACGTTGAAGACATATTTCTAGTTTCTATACTGAACTATTTCGAAACCTTCGACTGTCCTGATCACATCATCTCTGCTAACACTAACACTGCTACACCGTCACTAGGTAAGGTTTTGAGGTAAGCCCGTGTTTCTCACGGTTCAGGTGTACTGCTGATGGACGGCCCCTCCTCCTCCTCCTCCTCCTCCTGCATCCTCTCCCAGGTTAAAGCCCGGTCCCTCCGGAGCTCCTCTCACCTCGCTGCTCTCTCTGCTCTGGGCTGAGATGGGGAACTGCATCGTGCCGTACTGTGATGGGCCCAAAAACACCAACGTCAGGTGGACCCTGCCGGCCGTCTGCTTCGTGTGGCAAACGGCCATGGTCATCCTCTTCGGCGCGTTTGTCCGTTACAAGTCGGAGGTGGACGCTCACTGGCCTGAATACAAAATCGAGAAAAATATAACGAGTGACATTGAGAATGATTTCTACTTCAGGTATCCGAGTAAGTGACTCCATTTACTACAGATTACACTTACTGTTAGCGCTGCTGATGTCCTTTAATGTTGTCCAGTAATGTGATGTTAAAGAGCTTACATCTTACACTTAGAATATATTTATTTTTCACGCTTTAATATTTATTTATAACTTAAATTAATGAGCCATGCGCTCTTTATTTTTCTGTTATGTTGCTACGTGATCTCTTTTTTATCATCATGCACAACAGACCCAACAAAGTGAGGATTAGGGTAAAAAACAAAACAAAACAAATGTTAGTGTCCTTTCTCTTTTTTTTAATCTTTCACATTTAACTGGCTTGCCCTTTAATTTTGTCATTTTATGTTGCTACATGCTGTAGTCAATTAAAGGGGAAAAGTTCAGAATAATTCAGTGGTTGAGATGTAAACAAAGTCATTCAGAGTGGTTTGATGTCAAATGTCTCATGGTGGAGAAACAGTGGTGGTGAAGGGAGCCAGGAGTTGTGACGTCTGCAGTGCAGTTATAATCATTTCATTGTCGACAATGATATAATTACAATGATATAATTAAAGGTTAAGAGTTAAAAATAAGTTTTCTTCAGGTACTGGTTTTCCTTATGGCACTCCACATATATATATATATATATATATATATATATATATATATATATATATATATATGTATGTATATATATATATGTATATATATATATATATATATATATACCTCTCCAGCATGTATATGTTTTAAAAGTCATCTGAAAATGTCTCAGGCATCAGGCCACATATTTATCACCATTTTGGGTTATAAGCTTTTAGAGGTACTTAGATGTCTGTTTCCTGTCACCACCACTGTGAACAATTCTGATAAGTTTTTCTGCAGGAGCACATTTCATATCAGACCCCTCTGAATGGCTTTGTTTAAATCTCAACCATTTAATTACGTAGAATTCCCCTTTAAAATCTCTCTCTCTCTCTCTCTCTCTCTCTCTCTCTCTCTCTCTCTCTCTCTCTCTCTCTCTCCTCCTCCTCCTTCTCCTCTGTCTTCGATGATTATATAACATTGTGTTTGATGTCTGGACATTGCACTTTTCTCCTGGGCACACTCACAGGATTTCTTTTCAAAGCTTTCAGTGCATTCATTGTTACAGTGAAGAAGCTGTACAATGGCCATCTACACAGAATGTATTCCTCTATAATCGGAGGTGGATGGTCTATGTTTGAAGGCATTAACTGTAAAATGAGATCATGTGTCAGCTATACAATTACAAATTACAAAAGGATTGATTAGCATATTCCTTAATGAGCTAATTCATGAATTAACGCATTCTTTAATAATGTTTTCTGCAATGCACAAAATCTCTTTTTAAAAATCATCTATGATTATGAATCACATTGAGATGAACCAGTGTGTAAGATTTTATGTAAGGTTTAGTTAAAGATGTTATTCTGAATTTATCCTTTATGGTGTGATGTGGAGTGGGGTCAGTTCTAGTTACAGAATTACTAAGGGTGTCATTGAGTTTATTCATTGTGAAAAATCCTTTCATGGGTGTCCATGTCTGACTATCACTGAGTAATCAGATCGAGAGGTAGACATTCTGTCATACTATCTGGTATTGAAAGAAGGAACACTGGACAGAAAGCAGTTCTATCAAATTTTTTTCATAGAAATGTGCCCTTTTATTGCACAACTTTCATCATTTGTTTCGGTTTTTTAATGATTTTCAGTGTGCATATCTGCACGTCACATTTAGATCAAATGTATCTTTAATAATATAATCATATTTTTGTAACCAAGCAAAAAAAAAAACACGTGTTTACCAAGCCCTCTGTTACTAAACATAAACAGTGGTGCTGTTTCAGCCACATTTATCTGGAACTTTAACCGTCCTGTTATCTTCAGATTTACTAACATCTTTTATCCTTGGGGTCAGTTTGACCCCATCAATTTAAACTTCCAGGACCTTTTAAAGTTCTGGTGGGAGTTTTCCCCTCTCCATGTCATGTGAACTGTCAGTGATTTTCGCACTACTACAGGTGTGGTTATGTTAGGTTAGCTATGTTACAGGTGTGGTTATGTTAGGCTAAGGCCCTAAAGCAGAGGGAAGTTTTACCAAGATTGTAAAATTGCATGTTATAGCGAACTCAATATCATCCAAAACAACCAAAGCAAATATGTGTAAAATGTTGGTATTTCTTATGTTTTATACAGCTAAAACAGCTTGGGGTCAAAGTGACCCCAAGGAACACCAATGTGTAGAAAATTAGTACAGGACATTGAAAACATATCATCATCTAATTTTATATTTACCCAGTTATCCCCATTACATAAGGAAAAGAAATTAAATGTGAAGCAAAAAAAAGTCAGTCATATAGTTAGAGACATTAAACATTGAATGGAGTCAAATGACCCCCAAAGATAATAGAAGGGTTAATGTGTAAGATGAACCACTCAGATTATGGTCGTACATCAGTTTATGTTCTCGAATTAGCTTTGTCACAAAGTCACCCTCACCAAGGGCAATGAGAACTGCACAAACTGTTTAGTAAACACAGATTGGTGACATGTGTGCAGGGTAGCTTGCATCAGAATGTAGCATTCACAAACACTGTGGCATTTAGTAGCACTACGTGTTTTCCCCTGTATGGGAGCAATTGTTTCTGTTAAACTATCAACAAACTGGAGCACACGAGCGTGTCTTTGTCTACATATAAACAGCCCACATGGCTGTGCTGAAATGCGTATTGAAAAAAGCCCCCGAGGCAGTTTTTTAAAGGTTACCCCATTAGAATTGTTTTATTGTTCTGATTTTCATACACCTATAAGTATCCAGGTACCCCTTCTAATTAGTGAATTGAGTTACATTAAGATGCACCCAGTACTGACACTGGTGTTGTACAGCTTGTATAATTTCAATAGAAAAGCATAGAATAGAATGGGATGCTCTGAAGCAGCTGCACTTGAGCCTACGGTCACTATGCCCACTGCCAAACATCAGCTAAGGTAGTATAAAGTGCCCCAATCATTGGGCTGTGAAGCAGTGGAACTGCATTCTTTGGGGCAATGGAGCACTAGTGAATACTTCTGGGATGAGTTGGTGTAACATTTGTGATCCAGAATTGATCATCCAACGTCAGTAGCTGACCTCACTAACTGCTCTTGTGGCTGCATGCAATAAGGTCCTCACAGCAATGTTCCAACATCTAGTGTAAATCCTTCCCAGAAGAGAAGACACTGTTACTGCAGCAAAGTGAGATGAAGTTACTATTAATACCCATGATTTCAGAAGAAACATCAGATGAGCAGGTGTCTACAAACTTTTGGACATATACAGCATATCGACTAATTTAATCTAAAAATTACAATTATTTTTTGAAAAGCTGGAGCACAGTTTAGTTATTTAAATGTGTACTTAGCTGATCGGCAAAAAAAAGTCTGCGTAACTCTCTAATGGTTAAGCTAAGATAATACTGGAATGGCAGTGGCTGTCACAAGGTGATAGAACATGAGAACATCAGAGGTAGGTGTGTTATGTTTGGGTTAGAATTAAAGACAGTAGAAAGTTAAACCTCCAGGAGAATGGGTAGCTAAAGGTTCATGAAGCCTGTTGATGCAAAAACATAAGTCATAATTTACAGTGCTACCTAGATCAGTGGCTTCATGCACCTGCTTCAGCTGTAACATAAGAAGCTATGAAATGCATCACCAGAACAACAGCTGGAAACCCCTATCTCAATATCCCAATATTATTGATTTCGATGTGATTTCTCTGACTTCTTAATGTTTTGAATGCAAAATCCTCCTCATATTTCTTAAAGGGCCCAAAACGCTCCTTCCTTTTTTACATACAAAAGATTGATGTAGTATGTAAATGTTGATCATACAGTCCATTTCTGGAAACCTAGTTGAAAAAAATAGCCTCTTTTTTAATGATATTTGTTTTTGTGTTGTCACAAAAACCAAAAACAAATTTATATCCATCTATTCAGCCTAGTGCAGTTAAACCCCGCCCATTCATGTTGAAGTTATAAGGAGTGTTGAAGCCTGGACTGCCTTTTCAATAAGACACAATACAAGGCAGGCAGGTTGGGAGGGGGGCTAGTTTTGTATCTGTCTTCTCCAGTCTTGATGTGAAATCATGTAAATGTGATTGTATACATCAATCTTTCCTCTCATCTTTTAGGTTTTCAGGATGTCCATGTCATGATTTTTGTGGGCTTTGGTTTTCTCATGACGTTTATGAAGCGCTACAGCTTTGGTGCTGTGGGGTTCAACTTCCTTGTTGCAGCCTTTGGGATTCAGTGGGCTCTGCTAATGCAAGGCTGGTTCCACCATATTGATACTGATGGGATGATCAAAATCGGCGTAGAAAAGTAGGCTATTGTCACATTTTTATCGTTCCTAATCATTTGTGATCTCTTCAGCTTAGTATACTCTGAAAAACAACCACAAGGAGTTGACTCAAGGAATTTTACCACATCAGTTTATAGCAGGGCAGGTTGGCTGGAATCCACAGTTTGATGGTTTTCCTGTTTTTTCTACTAAACCTACTAAACTAGGCAGTTGACTGATGAATTCAGTCAGTTGTATTTGAGCAAGATTATCACTGACGTGGCCTCATAGACCAGAGATCCCCACTCCTTCTTTAAAACAATTACAACTTCGTAACATGTTGTATTGGCTCATTAGTATTCATACTCTGTATTAGTCTTTTTTTAAATGTGTAGCATTGCATTCAAAGCACTGTCTATGAATTTGACAAGGACATCAATGAGAACAGAGCCTTTTAAAATGTTTTTAGTTACATTTGTGCAAAAGTGCATTCAAGCAGCTGCAGTATTTTTAGGAAGGTATTTACAATGTAAGGTTAAATTAAGGCTGATACAATATTGCAGTAATTATAGTTTAGGCAAGTTGATTTTTAATGGATTGCATTTGCACTTTGACTGCTGCTCTGTGTTAATCTATGGGCCAGCCAGTTTTTCATTTCCATGTGGCATTCACCTGTCACATATCACTGACACAGTGATGTGAGAAGCTGCTACAAAAAATGATGTTTTGGAATATTAGTTAATGTACTGTAAGACTGTAACTATATCAGGACTATACAGTATAAATTAGTTAATATCCCCAAATATTATATATGCATTAAATACTCCAGCATAGCTCAGCTGAGTCACAGACTTTCTGAAAATGCAGCTGTCTTTGTTGTAACTGTTTTTAAAGCAGGTTGAATTTCACTTAAGCCAGTAAAGAGTTAGATTAAATTGAGTTCATAGAAGATATTTATTACTTTGTACAGTACTTGCATAACTACTTACAATGAGTTCAGTTGTAAACAAATAAAACAAAGCAGACAATGCAAAAAAACATTCAAATAATCTTCTGAATTGTAATTTATATGGTGCTTTTTTCCTTTTCTCTATGTTTAGCATAATCAATGCAGACTTCTGTGTAGCAAGCTGTCTGATTGCATTTGGAGCGTTGCTGGGGAAAGTCAGTCCTGTTCAGCTGATGGTGATGACCCTGTTTGGTGTTACCTTGTTCGCTGTAGAAGAATACATTATACTCAACCTCATTCATGTGAGTCTACTTGTATTATTATTATTTAACATTTTCTGAAAATGAAAACTATTATTATAATTAATCTGGGACATTGTCTATTGCCTGGTGCCTTTTGATAGCTAATGTGATGACCATGAAGAGGTGTTCCTCTTGCTGTGCTGGTCTGCCTGGTGTCCTGCTGTTCCATTGACTGAAGTTTGCTAATATAATTCTATAAAATAAGCTCTTAGATAAAATGAGGTGTTAAGGTGTGAAATAACCTAGATCAGATGGACCCTGTTTGGCAGAGGGACCACAACAGTCACTACAACAGCAATGGATGGATGGATGGATGGATGATGGATGGATGGATGGATGGATGGATGGATGGATGGAACTTTATTTATCCTGAAGGGAAACTGTTCATATGAATGTAACATTTTAAATAAATATTTCATTTTTTAAATCAACATAATGTTTATTTTTCACTGGTTCATGATGTATGTACAAATTCTTAATTTTGGCTGCAAGATTAATTGGCTTAGTTGCTCAAGTGGTCAGTGCAAATTTTCTGTCTAACCCTATTATCAGTAGTTGTGGTAACACTTTTTCTGAAGATGATTTAAAAACTCTTAACAGTGTATCTGTAACACATCAACTACATATAAGTAAAGTAGCAGTAGTGAAGCAGTATAATATGTATAATACCTTGAAGATGTAATGTTAATTCATTGCTTACATTAAGTAAGTAACCTTATTGTTGATATTTTACTTGAAGTAAACTTAATATGTTACTTCCATTACTCAAAACCTAACCTTACCCAACCTTCCCCAGAAGCTTACCCTAACCCTGGCCCTAATCATAACCTTAACCTATACCTAATCCAGTTAAGCTCAAGTTACAGAATGGTGTCAGCAGCAGGTCTATAACAGCTTGTTGAGGATGTTGAGATGGTCTGTTTTAAACCTATTACATTTTCAGTGACCTCTCAGTTTAACATCTACAGATATGAAGTTGGACCCTCCAAATAAAGTCAACTGAATTCAGTAGATTATAAACAAATTTTATTAACACAGTTATTTAAAAGCCTCCTGATAATCTGCTGAATGTCTTCACTGCTGCTACATCATCGATATGTTGTTGAATTGTTACTGCAAGTCTGTTGACTGTTTATTTCATCTAAAAATGACCACTTAAAGTGAAGTGTCACTGTCGTTGTAGTAGTTATTGTAGTAATAGTAGTTATAGTATGAGAAAAAGTATAGGTATTAATAGTGACAATGAGTTTTAATAATGCTCACTTATATTTTAGACTTACTTGTAACAATCCACTGGTAAAATATAGATTCTCATCTGTGAGTCACAAAAGCCTAGTAGGTGGTTACTAGGGGTGCGGGAAAAAAAATCGATTCTTAGATGCATCGCGATGCGGACGTGAACGATTCTGAATCGATTCATAAATGTCAAAAATCGATTTTCTAAATATTTAATTTATAACGTAATGTTGACGGAACGCAAAAAGCGAAACTTGAAAGTGCGGAAGTGCAGCGCCCGGACACTCTGCAGCGGCACATAACAAAAATACACATGGATGAGCGAGAAATCCGACCAGCTCCCTCTGCGTTAAAAACCAGGTTAGGTCAGGAGTCACAACCCAAATGTTAAGAGGAGCCATTTTGTTCTTTCAACAAAAATCAGACGACCTTGGCGGCCACAACATTTATGTCCAATATGTCTCAGTATGTGCGAAGGTCCTAGTGTAAGTTAAGTTAAACAATATAAACGAAAACGCAGACTTACTCTGTTCTGCTTTAAGCCTTAGCTTTAGCCGCTTTCCTCCAATTTCCGCCAGAAAAAATTTCTTCAGAAGTTGATCAGTTTCTTGTAAAATGTCTTTCAATGTTCAACTGTTTTACGAGGCTGAAGTCGCTTCTCATTCTCCAGCTTCTTGTTTGAATTTTCCCGTTCCACCTTAAAATCTGACGGAGGCGCCGAATGTAAATGCGGCACCATTTAAGGTGGAACGGGGAAATTCGAAAGAGAAGCTGACTTCACCTTCGCAACGTTTTATTGTGTGACAGTCTCTAGTTGCAGATTTAACTTGCCAGGAATCAGCTGCGCTGCTTATAAACGCGAATAACGCATCGTTGCTGTGTGACCTGCAGCCGGTTCTCAGTCGTTGCGAACCAGGGCTTTCGTGCTATGCTGCACACGTCCGGTTTTGAAGATATTTTACTGACACAGCGGACCCCCCCTCTCGTCTCTACAACGAGAACAAAACCAAAGTTATAAAATCACTAAAGAAAACGAGCAGGACGGCTATAACGTGCTGCCTGGACCTCCATTACCACAGGATCTTAAGTCACCCTAACAGCGCATTTTATCGCAGATGAGTGGCAGCAGCGTCTCATGTGCTCCAAACAATAGCAGTCAATGAGAGCCTTCTAGTTCACTTACCACATCACTTCCATTTGATTTATTAATAAAATATATTGGAAGTAAATGCATTATGGATCATTATAAA
Source organism: Colossoma macropomum (assembly GCF_904425465.1). NCBI lineage: Eukaryota > Metazoa > Chordata > Actinopteri > Characiformes > Serrasalmidae > Colossoma > Colossoma macropomum. The sequence continues at coordinate 9,622,758 of NW_023494792.1, read as the reverse complement.
TAATTTGCTTTAAAAGTACCAAGTCCTCAGACAGTGAGAAAATAGAAATCCTGTATAGAAAAAAAGATGCATCAAGATGCATCGATAATCGTTTTATAATTGTATCGCAGCCCTCTGAATCGTAATCGAATCGAATCGTGAGGTGCCTAGAGATTCCCACCCCTAGTGGTTACTGACTGCATTTAATTGGCTCCTATGAAGAGGTAACTTTATCTGATAGGCCAAAGATGCTGGAGGATCTATGGTGATCCACACCTTTGGGGCTTACTTTGGTCTGGCCATCTCATGGGTCCTCTATCGGCCAAACTTGAAGGAGAGCAGTCGGCTGAATGGGTCAGTGTACCACTCTGACATGTTTGCAATGATTGGTAAGTTTCCTTCATCGCTCTTATAGCTGTCAACTGCTAGTTAATTACTTGTGTGCTCCAGACAGGATTATCACAAATCTCACAAATGTTTATATGTTTCCATGCCTTTAGAATAATTGATGCGCAGAGAATGTGCGTTAACATTACAGTTAATGTTACGTTTGAACTCTTTTTCATAGGAACTCTGTTTCTTTGGATGTTCTGGCCCAGTTTTAATTCTGCCATTTGTAACCATGGAGATGGTCAGCACAGAGCAGCCATTAACACCTACCTGTCACTTGCTGCCACTGTCCTCACCGCCTTCGCCATCTCCAGCCTCTTTCAGAAGCACGGAAAACTGGACATGGTACTGGGCCATCTTGTCTTTCAATACTACTAACAGTGACAATAATGGTTATAAACCAGAGTTTTAATTAGGTACTTTATCCTTTGTGGATAAGATAGCATCTCTGGTTGCTTTCTACTCCAAGTGTGCCGAGGGGATTTGTACTGCTCAGTTTGAAAAGATCATATAAAGTGGATAGAGCATATACTAGTCTTTGCCTTCCAAGATTTTTCAAGTGAAGACTAGTTACATTAAATTTAGTCACAAGTAAAATTTCAATTTCAGTTTAGTTTCCCAAACTCTAATGTCATGCAATCAGCAGTGGTCTATGATTGCCTAGATAATAAAATGATGTTTTGTTCCAGGTACACATCCAGAATTCCACCCTGGCAGGGGGCGTCGCTGTAGGAACAGCTGCTGAGTTCATGCTGATGCCATATGGGTCTCTGATAGTAGGATTCTTCTGTGGGCTCATCTCGACTCTTGGCTACATATACCTCACAGTAGGAGCTTCTGTTTGCATTATGAACAATTAAACCCTAAACATATAATTCAGTTATTAATCTTAAGATGTGTTTTTCAGTAACTGCTATGATGCTAATATGTACACAAGCATTCAAAAGTTTGGAATCACTTGCCATATTAATAATTACTGTTATTTTATTCAATAATAACATACACAATGTGAATTGAAATACTATAAGCTAGACACCAATATTTGATGTGCTTTTGGGGGACATCGAGCAGTTGTGAAATGATAATTACAAAACAGATAGTTCCAGTCTTCAAATCTGATTGGCCGAGCTGTGTTTGAAGCCATTGTAAAATCCATGATGTACGCACACCTATGACCGCCTCACAACAACTGAACTCTGTATTAAAAAAACGAAAAACCTTTGTTCTGTTAATGGATTCATATTTGACTCTCATGCTGCTTGCATTGCTAAAAGACACTTAACAGGCTGAACAATGTCATCATTAATATCACAGGTTAAATTAAGATATGCACAGTATGATTAACTGTATAAAAATCTTAAGAATGTCGCTTGAACACCTTACATGCGTCAAATGTCTGTGTTTTCATCAGATTTAGAGTAAAACTCAGGCTGAATTCCAAGCGACTTATGTACTCCCTAAATAGTATGCTCGCTATAGAGGCTTTGAAGTTCTGGCTTTACAGCCAAATAGTGCACTATTTGTCAAGTATGAATGTGGCTAAATCTCGAATGACAAAAGATTCTTTATTAGCTGTATTATGTACTGTTAGGGTGCAGGAGCCAGTATTTAAATTTCTACATAGTGCACAAAGTGTAAGTCATTTGAGGTACAGCCCCAGCATGAGAAGAGGGGCGGTGCTGGATTGGTATATAAGAGTCGCGGTGATAATTTGGTCACCAAAATTACTTATAAAGTGAAGGTTTTTGCATTAAATAAAGCTAAGTTATTACGTTAATTAATACAGTTATGAGCAACTGAACCTTCTTCTCTGCATTTAGCAGTCTGTGGTTGCTTGGCAACGATACTACATGCTAAAGGAACTATATTTCTTGGCGGAATACATGTTTATGTTGATTATTATTATTAATAACTTAAATAATTTCCTTAAAATTGTGTATTTCAATCATAGTTAATGTTGGCTGCCATTTAAAATAGGAATAAACTACTTGAGGCTTAATGCGTTAATACTATACTGTAGTGATCTATTTGTAGTGGATTCTTGATTAATTATACTCTTGGAACTTGATTGCCAGTTTTGAAATATGAGGAACTCTAGATGTTAATTTCATCTACAGCCCTGCTCAACATTCTGGACACATATAAAATATCTTTAGTTTTCACCATTTCCTACAAATTAGTTGTAACTTGCTATGTTGTAAAGTAGCAGCATTACAACAATCAACTTTTACACCTGCAAAAAATGGTTTATATTAATGAAAGTTTTGAATGGTGATTCTAAACCTTTGAACAGTAGTGTAAGTTAAATTGTTGTGAGTGAGAAAAAATACATTTATAATGCTTGATTATACTGAAATAACCGTATATCTGTATGCATTTTGTTGCTGTGGAATAATGTAATAAAATTAAACCATTCTGTAAACTTTGTCCATTCATGGCTTTTGTACAGCAATACTGGCCATAAGGACAGACAGTATAAAATGGAAATCTTCTTTCTCCCAGCCCTTCATGGAAAGCAAGCTAAAGATCCAGGACACATGTGGCGTTCATAACCTGCACGCTATGCCTGGTGTAATTGGGGGGATTGTGGGAGCAATATCAGCTGCTGGTGCTACTGAATCTGTTTATGGCCAAAAAGGGTAAGCTCAGTTCACCTGATACAAAGTAAAATACAAAAATTGATATTACATATTTATACATAAGGCAAAAAAACTTTACAATGTCTGATTTGCTGTGGACACATAACAAATAAGTATACAGCTACATGGAAACACCATGAAGTGTCTTCTCCTTTCTTTTTTAGGAGTGATTTCAACTTGTAGGCTTGTTTTTTATTGCAGCATAGTGAGTGCTTCTTTTTCAACTGTGTTTTTCTTTACTTATTACAGGTTGATAGACACATTCGGTTTCTCAGATGACTTAAAGCACAGGACTCCTGCTCTCCAAGGTGGCTACCAGGCTGCTGGAATGTGCGTTGCTGTGTGCTTTGGAATAGGCGGTGGAATACTTGTGGGTATGTCAAAGTGTAGCGTGCACCAGAGTTAGACATACAAAAGAGCAACTTACTGCACCACCAGTGCTACTTTCAGTGGCACATAAAACTAGTTATTATGTGCCGTTGTTCATTGTATTTGACAGAAATACTTGAATAACCTGTAGTGGTTTGTCTGGTAGAATGTTTATTACAGAAAAGTGTGTGTTTGCGAAGTTTGAGAAGCTGAAACAATCCTGGTGAACAGGTCATTTTAATATAAACTTTTCCAGTTGATAAATCATGTAAAATTCAAGTATTCTATTAACTGGGATTTTTGGTTCTGAATGTGAAGAAAAGCATAGTTTGAGAAAAAAACTGTTTTAAGAAAGGGCCCTCAGAACAGCATTACCCTGTGAGATCTCAGATAACATTTACTGTTTGTGTGAATGCTGGTATTATTACAAAAGAAATTATAAAGGACACATTTGATTCTACAGGAAACAAGTTTTTCAGCGGCGTATGACGTTGACAGCGTTGGGCCAAGTATACAATAAAGTTTTTATCATTCATGTTAAAGCATAATACTGATAAACATATGATACAATAGTAGATTATTCAATCACAAGTTTTGCCTGAGTTCTCTTTAAATGTCTTTTTAACATGCTCACATTCATCATCCTCATCCGCTCAGGGAAGGGATCCTAAGCACAACTGATGTTAGGATGTTGTGCTCCCAAATCTTATACAGTGTAGCTTTAAAACATTTTTGCACTCTGAAATCTGAGAAACTTCAGAGGCTCTGGAGCAATGTAACAGACTAGGCAGGGGAATGTGAGTTAAAATGCCATCTCTAGGCTTAAAATTTAGGCTATCCTGATGTTGGGTGAACAATGTTTGTACCACATGTTACTACAGATTATTTTGTAAAGTTAAAGCTGCACTATGAAAGTTTTTTGTTGTTAAAACTGAAAGAAGTGGCTTTACTGATTCAGAAGAAAAACTCACTAAAATATAGTGTGTGTGCACTGCTGTGAGTTGCCTTTTAAACATTTTTTTTTAAATACAGAAATCTGAGAAACTTCAAGCTTCCTATTACCGTAACAGGCTAAGCATTAACCCCAACTTTAAGACAATGTGAGTTTGAATGCCAGCAATGCCACAGTTTGAGCCATCCATGAGCCAAAACAGAGGAAATGCCTGGTGAGATTAGAGAAAACTGAGTAAAAAAAACAATTTTGTTGTGTTGTAGAACATTACAAAATTGAGATGCAGAACTGAAAAAGAAGAACTTTTGACTAAACTAAGTTTTAATAGGGTGAACTATACTGTCCTCAAGTTGTGTTAATTCAAGAACAGCTGTGCACTAAGATTTTTTTTTCTTTTCTTAATTGAACTGACTTTCATTTTTTACAGAGTGTAGTGTCTTGCCTTAAATCTAGCCATAAGCTTGCATTTATTTGGTAGTCATGGGATTTTCTGAAGTTGTGAACATACACAGACACACCTGAACAGGTATAACCTCTCATAAAAATGGAATATAATGGAATCTGTTATAATATTAAAATATGTTTCTTTACTCTACAGGTCTAATTCTGAGGATGCCTCTTTGGGGAGATCCCACAGATGATAACTGCTTTGATGATGAAGTCTACTGGGAGGTAAGATTGGGCTTCATTCAACCACCAAAAGTAGTATAGCATAAGAAGTTCTGGAAACAATGAGGTTGTGATTTTATTTCCATGACTAATTACTAGTAAATATAAATGATATTTCACCTTTCCACACATAGTGAAGGTTAAACTAGCTCAGTGTGGTAAGTGCCTGCATGACCCTCACTAGGTGTCTCTATGTGTGTGTCATCATTGCTAGAAATTACTTTCGTAATGTCCCAGCTCTTCTCCGCGGATCACTGAAACACGTGGATGAGGGAACTGAGGGACAAGGCGACTAAAAGTCGCATTTTAGGTTTCATGTGGGTGTGTCCTTATGCTGCCTGAATGTGACTTTTGGAATCAACTCATCTTTATTTTACGTTCAGGTGCCTGAAGAAGAGGACTCTGCTGATCCAGTTTTACAGTACAACAATCACACAGTGGCCAACAAACACGCAGAGGTGTAAGTTTTAAAATTATAGCAGTGATATTTATGATAGAGCAAATATGGATGTATACATGCAGAAGTTTTATTCCAAAATGCCATGTATGCATTTGAAACAAGATGAGATTGGAAAAGAATACAGTCATATAAAAAAGTTTGGGCACGCCTGGTCAGTTTACATGTTTTGTTGATTTTCTAAGTGAAAGTCAGTTAACACGTCCTCTACAGAGAACACACTTCTTTTAAGCACAACCACTGTTTATTTTCTGAATTTAACATACTGGAAAAAAATAAAAATAAAAAAATAAAATGTGGCCTGCACTACACATACAAGAAAAAACTCTTGAAAGTGGCTTTAAAAGTGCCTTTTCTTTCCTTTTTTTTGAAGGTGTAAACATTATTAAAGTTTTATTAAAGGTACCAGTCTCTTCCCAGTCCACATCATCCATGTATGGAAACTAATCAGAACCAATCAGAACAGTTAAAACAGTTTGTTAAAGGGACAAAGATAGAGGTTGGAATATTGTCATGTAAAAATGAATCATAGTTTCTGGTACTTAAAACCATGCAAATGCGAAGAGTAGACCATATATCATTAAAATAATGAAAAATTAAGTAAAATATAGGATGTGGTCCCTTGAAAGCTTCAATGACAGTGCTGGTCAAAGGCAGCTTGTCTGTTTATCCTGGTATGTTTCTGCTTTGGGCCACAAGGTGGCACACAGTCACCACTATTCCTTGAAAGAACTCTGTAAGGTGACCTACGTTTTCTGTGCCATTCACAGAACTGAGACACGCTTCACTGTGGAGCAGCACTAACCCTGGAAAAGAAGTGTGCTTCCAGCCTTCACTCCGCAACTCTGTGACCATGCGCTCTTCCCTGCCAACAAAAGCACAGCAAGGTCTCATCGACTGTTTCCCCAAAACAAACAGTTCTCTTCACCATGTCTGTGGTCTCCGAGATGAACTTTTTCTCAACGGATTGGGGTTCCCTTAACGTTATCACTATATTATTAAGAGCATGGACTAAACGATACACGACAACATTCAGTAGGTGTTTAAAGTAGTCTGTAGCTTAGAGCTGTGCGTTCAGTTTTTTTTTTCAAATATTTATGAAAATATTCCAAAGTACTGTGTAGCATTAGTTGAGCATTTTTCCCTGATATCCCTGTCAGACGCTGAAGTTCTACCGTATCAGAGGAGCATTTTTAAATTGCTTTTCATGTGCAAACAGAGGTGGATCACAGCCTTTTTTGGAAGAGTTTGCCTTTTTTGCAGTATTTCTTGCTAATAAAGCTTTTAGCTTTTACCCAGCAATACTTGCAAGGATGGAAAGGGGCTTTTTCTCAGTTAAAATACTGCCTCTGACTGTTTCAGTGTATTTATTTTGTGTGTTCAGGTTTGCCATGTGCTTTTGCTGATTATATAATTCACTGTCAGTTAGTAACTAATCTATCTAATATAAATGTAGATATATAGACATAGATATAGATATACAGCATTAACAATACATAATAAAATCTAGGCTAAATAAAGGAAATAAATGAATTTGAATTATAAAGTTAAATTGATAAAAATGGGTGTCAGTTAAACAGTACAAAATACGACTGTAATTTTCTTTCTTTATTTGAAATTAGATCTATACCCTTTTTATGCACGTCAAACCTAACTTGCATAATAATGTTTTTAAATCCATAGATTCTCATCTCTGTTACTAAAATTCCAGGTTCAAGTTTTAGAATTGCATTTTTGAACTTTTCATGTAGATTCAGAATCCATTTCCGTAACACAGACGTTCTAGGAACATTTCTTACTTTGTAAGGGATTTCATCTGAATTTTATACAGCGTAAATATTAATTTCTGTTTTCACTCTCACACGTTTTTGTAAATAAAAATGTGGTAAATTCAACATTGTGTGATTAATTCAGTTTTGCCAGTTGGTGATTTTTATCGTACATTTATGTGGTGGCTCCTTAGGTAAATTAAATAGAAGTGTGCCACAGCTCTGGAGCACCAAATTATTTGTGTTCCTCCCTCTTAACCCTTTCAATCCCAGCAGTCAAAATTGAGGCCAAAATTGTTTTGAGTTTGTAAAGTTCTAAAATATTGAATGTGTTTTCAAGTGAAAGGTGAAGTCTCAGCATTCACCTGAGCTTCAAGCGTACACCTGAGAAAGATGACGTCTGCATTACAGCTCTACAAAAGGAATTCAGAAAAACACTTTACAGTGCCACTACTACCACCATATTTGGTACATGTAATCTTTAAAGGGTCTGTCCTTGATAGTTTAATAAGTTTGTGCTGCCACATATATGTCATGCTTATAGGAGACACAAACATAAACTGTCATATCTGTGACCAGTGGGAAAATACAGTGGCTCACAGTTATTGCTGATAATCCTATTGATTGTTTATCTCCATACAGCTTGAAGGTTTGGACATTGTAGAAGGTGATGACCCAACAGTGAATACATGAAACATATCGTGGGAGTCCAAGGAAAACATTTATCAGTTAAAGACAATTTGCCTTCTCCTGTATAGTTAATATTTTGAAGAATAGGTTTGTTTTTTGGACAGCGCCAAAGCATTACCATAATTATATCAATCCTCAGATTTATTCATTTTTAATTTTATTACTTTTTTATGTATCACTGTTTACAGTTGAATTATTTTGATTTTTGTTTTATTTCTCATGTGATTGGTTCTAATTGATTAACTAATTCTGACCTTGTAGTTTCCCTATGCTCCCAACTGTGACTAAGAATAAAATGTATATTTTTTGTAACATTTCCAAAACAATTTCTGGAAAGGCATACAGGATGTATAATGGGGCTGTCCAAGGAGTAAAGGGTTAAGTGTAGTCTGAGATCAAATCAAAATAGTATGGCAATTTTTGTCAATCTAGAAAGAAATCAATATTATTAAAATTTTAAACTGCGTATAGATTAAATTTATTAACTTTTGTATATGTACACATTTTGTTGTACAATGTTTCGTCCTTTTTTTGAATACAAAGATACATTCTTATGCAAAGGTTTGAACATCCCTGGACAAAGTATATATTTTTGATTTTCTGAGGAAAAACAACTTACACATCCCCTACATGGCATTTTTTCTGTACATTTTCTATTTTTTTTTTACATCAATTGAACAAACTGGAAAAAATATAACAAAATACAAATTGTGCCATAGCTTTTGCAAAGGTCACAAACATGTAATTTATCAGACGTTTCTATATCATTGTAAAGGTATACTATCACAGTGCTCTTCTCTGGTCTGGTGCTTTGGTGTGTTGTGGTTAGACTGATATGTTATGCATTTATGTCCATGTCAGTGCCCTTTCGGACACATAGTGGGATGAAAGTTCATGACCTTTGCACGTGTAGGTCAGCAGAATGATGTCGAAGATGACCATGCCACATGTCCCTTTGATTGTATACGTTAATGAGACAGCCCAAAGGTCGCTAAGGGTCAGGGGTTAAATTATATCGTCCAGCAGGTGATTCAGTTGAGGGAACTGTGTACTTTGTTAGTAAATTGATGCTTTGTTTCAGATATAGCAGATATAGCACATTTATCATAAGAAAACAACTAATTAATCTTGTCAAATCACAAAGACCACAGAATAAAACAGAGAGAACATAGAATAGAATAGAACAGAATAAAATGTTAAATATGTTTTCTAAAAGGTTTATGTAGTTCTCATGTTAGAAAGCTGCAACCTTACAATCTCACTTACAAGCCCAGCCATCAAAAATATTTTTCTTCCTGCGAATGATGAGGAAAGCGGGCAGTAATCTGTCTCTACAGGGGGCCTGGGTGTAAAACACTCTGATCTCAGCAGCCATGTGAGTAGAGAAAGCGCTCTAATTAACTGCTTCTGGGCTACTGTGGAGAAGAAGAGGGAGAGAAGGAGTGCTCCCCATTTTTCTTACGCTCCAACAGCTCGCTCACCCACCTCCTGCGTATTCAGGGCCTTCCCCTCCGCTCCCCAACCCGCAGGCCTCTCTCGTCTTATGTTTATTCATTTGCCACTTAAAGGCCGGACACAGCACCCTGTTAAAACTAAATCAAGCCCCTTTCATGACATGATCCTTTTGCCAAGGCTGAAAGGGCCCCAGGCTGAGGGGAGGCCTGACCCTGAGGACACTGAGCTGGGGCCTTGGTGGGGGGGTGGTTTTTGAGGGGGGGCTTGATGTTGTGAAAAAAAAAAGCCAGCACTGTCTGCACTGCTGGTGATTAAGGCAGCCAATGGCGGAGAGCGAGTGAGACAGCGGCGGGAACTGAGAGGAGGAGTGTGGGAGATTAAGACCGTCACGCCCATTCAGAAAGAGAGGGGACAGGAGAGATAAAGGAGGCAAAGAGCGTTAAAAGAGGCTAAGGAGGGAAGAGAGAGGGCTCTTTTCATGGCTGATGACTGATTGCCTGTCTGGATCAGTGCTCTGGCTTGATTGACAGCCATGCTGAGCTGAAGGGTGGGAAAGTGGGGAAAGCGCACTTGGGTGGAGCTGTTAGTGTGTGAGAAACAACGTTTGGGATAGGGGGGTATGTGTGGAGGGGGAGTACACTGTGCATGCTAAGCACTAGATACAATACGCACACTGACTCACACCATGAGTCCTTCTTGTTAGAGACAGAACGTGAAGTTTAATTAGTGATGTAAAAAAATCACATACTGCAGAAAAAGACTTTTATTTAAAAGATTTTGTAACTATCCTGAAAATCCTGTACTCTGCAAAAGTCTTAGACACCTGAACAAATTGTTTAAAACCATTTATCTCAGAAATCAGAATGTTTCGCCTGTACAAACTCTTACTATACAACAAAGAATAAATACAAATAAGCACAGTAAAACATAATAAGAATATTATGTTTTCAATAAAAGCTAAAGGACAAAAAGCTAGAAGAACAAAGGTTTGGTTCCGGATTTCTCTTTGATTCCCCAGCCATCACACAGATTTCTTTAAATTCATCACCAGCAAACCAGATTTAACTTAGTCAATGATTTATTAGCCAAACCAGATATTGGATGATAACTACAATTAATACTGGTCTGCCTTGAGGAGAAGTTTGGAAATGGTTATGCAAAACATTGACATACATAAAATCACTACTTATTATATTAATATTATTTGTGTTTATTGTAGCAGTATTGTTTTCTTTGCAAATAAATGTGTACTGCTCAGTTAAATAGCTTTTCAAATACAATTTTCTGCTTAAAACCTTTGCAAAACCTGTATATACGGTCATGTATGAAAGTTTTAACACCCCCAGTCAAATTGCATACTGTGTTGATTTTCTAAATGAAAATTAGTGAACATATTGTCTACAGGGAATAAACTTAAATATTAAATTTAATATACTGACAAAAAACATAAAATATTAAATGTGCCATAACTTTGCACACTTTTGCCACATTTTATGTTTTATTTTTTCCACAAAATGTTAAGCAAATAGACAGTAATTGTGCATTACATTGTGCAGAAGTGCACATCCTCTGTAGAGGTAGAGTTAACTTACTTTCACTTAGAAAAATTAACATAACATAATTTCTGCACCCAAACTTTTGCACATGACTGTAGGTTCATTACTATACATTTATGTGGTTCTCTCTGAATTGAGAATTTGTTTACATGATTACTGCCCAATGTCATGTCCTTAAGCCAAGGATAAGAAAGTCTTTAAAAGCCCATGGGCCATGTTAACTGCCCTGTAAACACCTGAAAGAAGTCCATAAACACTTTTATAAACTGAGCAGAGCTCATTTATTCCTGTCACCACTAAACTCCAATTCTGTTGGGAAGAATCTCATTGTTATGAGAAATTCTCAGTACAGGTTCTCTGTACTTGTGACCCATCCAGCTTAAGTAAACTTACTGTTGGCTTTTGTCATTGATTCTGTTTCAAGTAATGCAGTAGACTGTTAATGTAGAATAACATTTTTAACTGCTTTTTCAGAGCTATGGGTCATATCAAACATATCTGGTCTTGAATTATCTCTTAAGGACAGAGCGCACCAACCAAGCATACTACAGCAAACAAGGTTGACAAGTCAAATAAATTGGAGTGCATTTGGAGAGAACATTGTACATTATCTCAACAACCAAACACAGGTATAGCACATCAACCATCACTTCTGTTTGAATTTTTTTGATTGATTGTTTGGTCAGTAAGCTCTGAAGAATCCAAACCCTCTCCAAACCAGGGAACTAGGTCTGTTGTCTGGACAAGTGAAGTTTATTTGTTGCGCTCGCAGGTTCCAGACACCCAGCCAGCCTGTAAGACATTGGACTGACACAGTTTTATAGCTGGACTGATGCCAAGATTAGACCCAGCTTATACAAGACAAGTAACAGGTGTGACAAACATGACCATATAGGGAGAAACACAAAAGGCAGGCAGGCTAAAATACAACTTCAGCACATACACACACTACAGAACGTATAACACAGTACATTTCACAACAATAAATTCCTTCACCTCTGGCCTTTGACCTCTCATTATACTTTAATACACATATAATATTACATATATATCATCGCTGTCCATGTATCCATGTATCTCCATTTTTTCAATTGTCTACATCATTTCAACACACCAGCTGTCCTTTACGTTCTGTGAAGATTTCAGGATGAATGGACCAATAGAAATGCTCTAACGTCACTTGGAATAAAATCTCTTTACATTAACTTGCATTAAAGGTAAGGGTGTTTTTGCCTTCTCCTGTAAAGTCACTATTTTGGAGATACTTGTTTTTCTTTGCACAGCGACGATATGAGCTTTGCATTTACTGATTAATTGGCCTATCCACACTCACCTACTGTTGCTAGGTTGGACAAGCTTTAAAGAACTTTAACAAAAAGTCCTTTCAACCAAAAAACTGCATAGGTTCAACTCAGTTTTTTCAACTCAGTCAAAATACATAACTTATTATTTTATTATGACAGCTACAGCATATGTCTAGTTTAACAAGTTTACAATAACAAGTTCAATTCTTCAGTTTTAGAATTTGATGTTGTATGTAAACACTGCTAAAGTTTCAAATTGTACTGGTCACTCCATATAGTGAGCAGTACAGTATATAAGGAAACAGTTGCAAAAACAGCCAATTTTAAATTCACTAGTTTTATGGTGGTTTTATGAAAACTAACGTATTTACATACATCCCTCTATTCAGCCTACAGCAGCTTAGCCCCACCCATTCACGCTGAAGTTATAAGGAGTGTTTCAGCTTAGACTGCTTTTTGAATGAGGCACAATACAGAGCAACCAATCAGGTCATTTGCATACATGGGAAAATACGAGCTCTCTAAAATGCAGCACTACTAAACTAGTTTGTAAATGACCATGGTACAGAATCTGCCAACAAAAACCTGAACTGGACCACACCACAAAAAAGAAACTACACCAACTACATCCTAACACTGCCACTCTAAATGTAGGTGTTGACAGAAACTGAGCTCTTGTCTCATTAGATTGAACAGGAATTTTGTCAAAGTTTAGCAAAGCTTGTCCAAAAGAATACACTTGTGGGCGGAACATGAATAGGCCATCCTGCACAGCAACGCTTGGAACCGGAGTGTCCAATCCTGGTCTTGGACATCTCCCACCCTGCAGGGTTTACCTCCAAACCTAGTCTATTACACCTCACCCAGGTAATGAAGGCCTTCAGGGGCATCTGAATATTAGAGCCAGGTGTATTGGATCTGAACTCTCAAGAATGGTAGATATCCAGGACTAGGACTGGGCACCCCTGCCTTAGAACGCCTAAATAACAAGCCTAGAGTTAAAGGAGTTAGTTAGCTTTTCTTGACAAAAGCTGACTGTGGCCTAAGGCTGTCTCTTTGGTGCGTTTCCTGCTCTTGGCTCTCCAGCGGGGCATGGCCTTTTCTTTAATTCCTCCACAGAGCCCCTCTGTGCTGGCGCTCTGCAGGCCGCGTGTCTCACTGCAGCCCACCTGCAGCTGTGCTCTGTGAGCTGGTTAAGTGTGCTGTTAGAGCGGAGGATTAGCTCTGATCCATTCCGCCTCCTGCTCTGCTCTACACATCGAGCGTCTGTGAAGAGGAGGAGCCGTGACTTACAGCTCAGTGCAGGAATCATCTACTGACAAAGAGTCACACCCCCGTACACCACCACCACCTTCCCTCAGCCCCGCCCGAGCCCTGGCTGGATACCTTTCAGTGCATGTGTCCTGGAGCTCAGGACAAAGGCTCCCTCTGAGGGGCCTGAATGAGCGGGAGGAGAGCAAAGAGAGACAGAGAGCATTGAGCTGAGGTGGGACTGACGTGTGGCTGCACTCTGCTCTCTCTCCCTCTCTCTCTCTCTCTCTCTCTCTCTCTCTCCCTCTCTCTCTCTTTCTTCTTTAATTTAATTTTCTTTCAGTTCATTGTTACAAAAACTCATGGTAACTTTACAGGAGAAGGAAAAAAAACATCCTCAACTTTTAGTGGAGGTTAATGGGTTTGTAAAATGCAGAAGTGGTGCATGCAAATACTAATCCGTAAAATTGCTAATCTTTATTATGGGATGCTATATGTTTTTTATTACTCAAATATTTTTACAGGTTTTCCATGCAGTATACAAGTGCTGGAAAAAAAGAACATAACCAGTACTCATTGAGCGGGGTTGCAGGTTGCAGGAGCTTGGTGGCATGTAAGCTCGAATCTGTCCCCAGGAATAACCTGGCCAATTTAGCCCCAGAGAAATGTAAATGATGTAGCACTTTAAACTGTAATAAACCATAGCTGATACATATTGAAGAGGAGTGTATTTTCACTGTAGCCGCTTGCCAATCTAACCTGAGAACTCACAATCTAGATCTAGCATAGAAATCTAGCAATTTCAAACGATGGCGAGTAGGAGAGGCTCTATGGATGGTATTATATAGATTAGACACAAGGCTCACACCTACTGGGTCTAAATTTAGGCACTGATCAACCCAGTTGCTTTATTTGGTCAATAGAGAAATGTGTGCTTTAGTGTAATTTCTCACCTGTAAGTATCTGAACCAGCCAGGCTGTGGAGTGCTATACTCTCTTTTCAATTGGTCTGTATATAAACTAGAGCTGATCTCAAAATCTATTTGAGACTGTAGTGCTGAGCTACATTACCCCTGCTTGCTTAGTGCTAACATAGCATGGAGAACATATGAGGAGCAGAACTGTAACACTGGTGTAAAATATTTCTGCATTAAACATTTATTGCCGTTGCTTTATGATTTTATGCAATGTAAACAAAAGTTTACCAACAATAAAGATTATTTATATTTTCTATTTATTCCCACATTTACATTGTATTAGGATGTTGTTTGCATTGAACATTTGTGTTTTACACTTTGCCTGAGGATCTGTTCGTAAGTTACTCAAAGCATCATGGGGTGTGAGTGTGAACAGTGTGGATAAAGCTTAGTGGGTTGGGCATAATGATTGGTTGTTGGGGCACTGCCCCACTATATGACCCCCCTGATGTGTGCCTGCTTCAAAGCCATCTTGTAAAGTCTGCTGCAACTACTACGTCCATAGATAACAGAAAAATAACGAAGCACGTTGTTTCACTTGATGTGACAAGCCACGCTTTGGCATGAAACTCACAAATTGTTTAGGACTATTAAGGTACCTGCACTGCACTGTAGAAATACAGCGCATAACACGCCTTGCTAGTAAATTGCTGCACCACTTGTATAAAGGAAAACTGATTGGTCCATTCTTTATGAAATATTGACACAGGGTAAAGGACAACATCCAAGGTTTTGCTCTGTTATGTATGCTGATATGTTTAAGGTGTTTAGATTCACAGAGCATCTGAGCAATAACTAAAAAAAAAGCATAATTAAAAGCATCAGTGAAAGCAACTGGACCATGCCTATTTTGAGCATGTGGGGCAGGGAGGCATTTTCTGTGCTGTAGATTGTGAGGAGGATTTAATATTACAGTAAAATTTATAAGAGATAGATGCAAGAGGCACTGATTTAATGACTAAATTAAATTTAGGACCTGTTTTAAAAAATTGTTCAAAAGTGTAGGAATTGCTGTGTCATTAAAGGTATTTTAAGTTTTCTCTCTTTGTGCTGTGATAGTGTTACAGTGACAAATTTCCAGTGTTGACCTGAAGATGGCGTCTTATTGCACATACCAAAGTAGCCTAAAACCATCCTCCAGCAAAAAATCTCCTCAATGATTTGAGAAAAATTAAAAGTAGCTTCCGAACAAAAAAAACATCTAAAAGTTAAAAACATCAAAAAATCAAAAAAAAAAAAAAACTCCAGAAACTTCTCAACTACTGAACTGAATTCCTTGCAGAACGTTTTAGTACATCCAGCATCTATCAGCACAGGAACACCAGATGCTGTTCTTTTGATCCGTTTGCTCTACAATAAAATGCAAAAGCTCAAAAGTGAGAGATGTGATCAACAGCAAAGCAATCCAAGCACGGAAACAACAGAACAGCATGAAGTGAAGCCCCCAAAATGAGAATAATGAAGTGACCCATTTACCCAACTACTCTGCATACAGACTTATGAATTTATAGCTGTGTTTATTATGATATTTTGTCTTTATTATTTGTTGCATTTCACAAAATTACAGTAGATCACAGGCTACTAGTTGCATTACTATCACAGTAATTTACTGTACCATATTAACTGTAAATAACAGTCTAATAGCATCTTCACAGAGTGACCACACACTTGGCTGCACTGCAAGATCACTGTGATGCGACTTAGTAGCCATTAATTTACTGTAAATTTACACATAAAAACTGACTTTTATTTTGACCAGTTCTATAAATATATACATTTTTAGAAAATGTAAATAAAGTGAAAGATGAACTAAACTACAATAAAAAATCAATTAACACATTTTGTCACCATGTTTTGCATTGTATGTGTACAGAATATCTCAAGCTTCCATGTTCAAAAGCAAATGCACAGACAGTTTTACAGACACAGTTAAATACAAATTTTACAGATCTCTTCACAAATTTCACAAACACGACCAAAATGCAATACTAATAAACAATATATCAACAAAACAACATAGAAACAACAAAAAAAATTCAAAACAGTGTAAAGCTTTAAAAGCCTTTAAAGCACCAAAACCTCAATCATCAGAATAAAAACACTTGTTTTTTCAAAAACACTTAAAATGTTTTAATGTTCGTGCCTTTTCAACATTCAGTTGCTGTCGTTTCTCATAATGCTATGTGGTACAGCTGAACCTCACAGCAATTTGCTGCTTTATTGCCAAAAATATTTTTAAATGTGTTGATTTCACCATCATGTGTGTTTTACCTCAAAAACTTTGTGTTGAATATCATGAAATCATGGCAATAATGAACAGCTGTACATATTATTGTTCACTTCTATGGCTTCTAGCAGAGTCTCGGAGATTCTTGTTTCTGAAAACAAATGAATTTTATTAATGGGTCATTTTACAGCTCTGCAGACTCTGTGAAGCTCATTGTTTTAGAGAACAATATCAGCAGACTGACTATCACTCATTTCTACTGAGTACTACTCAGTACAATTTCTACTACTCTAGTCTCCATTAATAAGATGTGATGCAAAAGACTTTGTTGTACAGGAGTTCATAGTCTTCATCTGTCCAATGCATTCTCAAATGTCCAGTGGATTGACTCACCTGAACCTCTGTGTGCTTGCCTATTTGAACACGTGTCTTACTGTTTGCTTGGAGCCTCACACTTCAGTTCCACTCTTGGAGGGCCAGTGTGCAGCGCAGTTTGGTGATTTTCTTGATTAAATACATCTGATTCATCTCATCTGTTAATTTCCAACCGTAGCAGGTGTGCTTGGGCAGGGAAATCACCATCACTCTGCCCCTCTTGGACTGGAACTGAAGACTAAAGCAGATAGTAGATGGTAGGTATAGTTTAACAGTTCACTCCCAAGTCAAGTCAAGTCAAGTCAAATTTATTTATATAGCGCCTTTTACAACAGATGTTGTCACAAAGCAGCTTTACAGAGAATCCGGGTCCACGCCCCCAGTGAGTAAGCCTTGGCAAGAGTGGCAAGGAAAAACTCCCTCAACAGGAGGAAGAAACCTCGAGAGGAACCAGACTCAAAAGGGGAACCCATCCTCCTCTGGTCGACACTGGATAACAGCAAAGGCACAAAACCGTATAAGTGGATATAAAGATCATCCAGTCAGGAAAAATAGCCTGTTTAATTCTAAAGGAAGTTGAAAGGCTGGTTCTAAACTTTAATTATGACTGTTTTTGGTACAGAAAACAGCAAAAATGTTAAAAGTGGACCTCAAGGGAAAAAACTAAACGCAAGAAAGATGTATAATATCCTTAAACATTCAGATCAGTACAGAGGCCTGGTGGCAGGTGTGAGATTTTCATCTTGCAGGACTGCTGTGGCTTATGCTTTTGGTAAAAGCTTTTCCCTGCTCTTCTCTACTGCACAAAGTCAATGAGCAACACAAGATGCGGGATTAGTAGAAACAATGGCCTCTATTCCTCATATTCTCAGTCCTGGAGGGCTGATCTGGGATCAGTTCATGCTTTTTACATTTACACTAAGAGTGCAGTGACTGTGATTTTTTGTATGATCATTGGTACATCATGACATCACAACACAGACTTGATCAAATAGTTTAAAGAATTTGCAATGATTGATGATCATGTTAGGACCAAAAATCATCCGATTCCAGTTCTGGATGATTTTGATTATGCATCTGTACACTAAACGCTGAACATCAGTGTTCTGTGAGATACTTGATAAACATGGGCCATTATTAGCCTGCTAGATCAGTATATTGTTTTTGTGCCAACAAAGCTGAGCACATTAAGAAAAGTCTTAGTGCGTAGTATAGTTGATTACTATATGCTATTTCTCCTACTTCTAAATGAATTAGTTATTATATTTTCCTACAAATATTCCAGACATTCATTAGATTAATTGAAGGTAATTCATTAAGTTTTATCTGAATTCTGATTTGTCTAAATCACTAGTTCACGCTACCTCGAGCACTGAAGTGGGTGAATCCAAGTTTTGGAATACATTTAAGACATATACTTTTGTTGTAGTGCCTACACTTTAAAATTCATACAGACTCATTGCATTGATTTATCTGGCCCGATACATTGCACTAAAAATCTCAAAAGGCACATAGCAGTTAAGTTATTGAAACTAAAATCAGTGACAGCAGTGATTAATGATTTTGATTAATTTGTGTAGCCGGCACTGAACTTTTCTGTGCTTGTATGGTCTACTTGCTATTCTGTGTGAGTGGTGCAACATTCAAGATGTCTTCAAACATAAGAAACAAGTTTAAGTCCAGCCAGACAGCAACAAACAGGAAAACTTCACTGAAAAATACAGTGCTTTGAAGGTGTGCAGTGATTGCACATGAATGAGTTCCATCAGCACAGTTCTTGCCAAAAAAGCAAACCTAAAAATGGCAATTGTGTACAACCAGACACAACTGAATCATGAAAGACTTTTCAGTGTTTTTCTTCAGCTACAATATCACCAGTTATGAAATATGTTAATCACACAACACAATGGAAACAAAAAAAAATGAATATTTTATTTGAATTTTAATATAATGTTTTATAGAGCTAACTAGAGACAACTTCCAAATAAACGTATAAATGCATAAGCAACAAACAGTCCAGCTAGTTAAAAGCGGAGTGGAGCAGAAATGTTTTGGAGGCTTAAATTGATGTGAAATATTGCTAAATTGTTTCTTTGCTTTGTGAGAAATAAATATTTTTACAGTATAGTATAGCAAAGCTGCTTTTTTCCTTCTTCTAAATTAAGTGGTTACTGTATTTTCCTATAAATATTCTCAACATTAATTACATTAATTTAAGATAATCATAGATTATATAATACAAGGTAACCTAAGATAAGTTTAGATTTGTGAAATTTCCATTCAATGTTTCATTCAAAGTATTTACTTGAGGTGAATAAAATTAGTTCAACTGCTTGTTATCACATGACGTAATGTTTTAGGTTGAACTGACAAAATATTTGTTATTGTATATAGTTGTATGGAACTGGACAAATGACATGTTTTGTTTATTTTCTAACACATCTTCTACAGAGAACACATTTCTGCATATTTTAATGTGCAGTTACTGTTTACTTGATGAATTTATCATACTGGGGAAAAAAATAAAACATAGGATGTGGCCTGTGCAAAGGTTATGGAACATTTTTACTGTGTTTTATTTTTTCCAAGATGTTAAATTGTGCACTAAACATGACAAAAATGAGAAAATGAGAACATTCAAAACATGAGAACATTTTCGTAGTTATATTTGTTCAGAGGACGTGTTAACTTATTTTCACTAAGAAAATCAATAAACTATGTAATTTGACCAAGAGTGAGAAACCTAAAGACTCAGACCAAACGCCACCACCGCAGCTTCTTTCCTCAGGTCATAACTCTCCTTCTCACATCACATCTTCTCACAACACATGCACTTTAATGCACACACTACAAGGTACATAACCACTCTATCTACTGTATATATCGTGCCATAATGCTTCTGATTAAGTACCTTTCCCACTTTCCTCTACTGTTGTCAGTGCACACATGTACAGTAACTGGAATATATATTTATATATATATATATATATATATATATATATATATATATATATATGCATTCGCTGCCCACTCCATATTATTGATAATATGTATTTCAGTACTTGATTGTAACTCCCATTGCACATCCTTTATGTTACTCACTGGTTCTTTATATATACTGTACATATTTTACCTTTTTTACATTTATTTTATTGGAGTTTATAATTCATTTTAGATAATTTCATGTTGACAGCTGCACTGAGAGAAAATCCTCTGGCAAACACAGATTCTGAATTTGACTGGGGATATTCAAACCTTTACATACGACTGCACTTAAAGGTTATTTAAAACATAAAGTGCTGTTGGCAGAAAGGCAGAGTTTACTGAAATTGCAAATATACTGGATCACTTTGTCAGGTCATCAGCAACTGAATCTGAGTTGAGAACATTTGCGGTGATGTTCATCTCCATAGCTGAGACATGGAAACTGTTCTATATCATCCCAGCAATTATCAGAACTATTTCAGATACTTGACAAATAGAGTGTAAAAAGGAAAAAAGTTGTTACTTTACTTTAAAGGAGAATTTAACCTGGCTGACTAAAAAAAACTCAGACAGTCAGCTAAGGATAATTGTTGTTTCATACGATGTTAATTCTTTGAAATTTGATGAAATCTAAATTTTGAGGCAGGCAGTTTACTCACCTTTTTGATAAAATACCAAATCCTTATTTTTAAAGTGTAGGCTGAAAGTACAACTGAGCAGAGACTGATTTTAAATGTGCAGCTTAAATTGATGTAAAATATTATTCACTTATAATATTTTGCTTTGCATCATCTCATTCACTGTATCATCATCAATTAAACCTAAAAAAAATACTTTATGTAAATTAACTAGTTTTATTCAACCTTAATCAACTTTTTTTTATTTAAATAAAATCAGTTAAATTGTTTAATACCACACTGTCAGTTTTAAGTTGAACTGACAAACCACTTTTCACAGTGTACAGTACAATCATTTTACACTAGTTTAATGCACACAGAGTGGGAAAAAATCTGTCGATATTCATGGAGTCTGTCCCCTGATAATTATCCGCTGGGTTTTTGAACTCTAGGGTACACACATGATCCCATGTGGTAAAGAGAGAGTCTGGTGCGTCTTTCCTAATGTGTTTGTCTATTCTGATCACACTCACTCTGTCTAGCCCCCATGCCCCAGCCAGGGCCCTAAGGTGGGGCCACTCTGCTCCCACCCATACAGCCAGTCAGACAGAGTGAAAAGAGGAGCAGAGTGGGCCCCTGTCCCCTCACCCTGCCCCATCCAGACAGCTTCTAGCTCTGTCTGGACTGGCTGTGGTAGACAGCACCCCGCCACCCTATCCACCCTGTCCCCCCCGTCTGAACAGCCATCCAGACAGTGGGGGGCAGAGGTCAACACCCGCAGTCACTTCGCCACACAGCACTGCATCTATGTTGCATTATAATCACATTCACAGCTCGCTGGAATCCACACCCACATTCCTATAGTGTCCACACCACTGTCGCTCACTGTGTTCACATACAAAAGTCTTGTTTTATAAGAGATGAAATACAGTTTGATTAATTGAAATGTAGTGATTTTACCTTTCTGAATGGGTATACTTTTATGAGATTAGTTACTTTTTTTACTAACAATCAATCCATTATTGAAGTTACAACTGGAAAGAATTAAACTTTTTTGAATGAAAATTCACATTTGGTTTTCTTTAAACTATCATACTGTTATGTTGTTCAAGAAAAATGATCTTTCCAAAACAGACTGTTTGATCATACTTTAAATTTCCCAGTAAATATCACAAATATTACACTGTTAGAAATAAAGCTACAGTACAGGTACATTTTTGTTCATCAAGGTACAAGCAATGTAAATGTTCCCTCAAAGGTACAGCAGGGATTTTAGGGTCTAAATGTACAAAGGTCCAAAAGTTTTTCAAGAGGAAATGTACATATTTGTTATTTTTCATAGCCTAATGTTTTAAAACAGAAGAATAAAGTAAAGGGTGTGAGGAGTCAGTACAACTTAGAAAATACAATTTTTATGGATTATGCTACAATTATATTCCCTGACTAAAGGTACTGAGATGTGCCCTTGAGGGTACCGCCCCAGTGATAGTTTACTACCTTTTTTCTGGGAGTGTAATTCTTCAAGGTGATCCACTGTGATTTATCTGGGTCCCAGTAAACCACTAACACTAGTTTATACCATCACGCATGCTAAAATAGTAACTTGGTCAGTAATCACTTGGTCAGATCATCAGCACAGACCAGACCTGAGTTCAGATGATCTGAGGTGATTGATCCCACAGCTGAAACAGAAATGTGCAGTGAAATGCAGAACTACACCAGTCTACATTGTAAAAAATGTAGAAAAATTACTTCCTGTAGTAACAAGTAACTTAACTGGTTTTATTCAACTTGAAAATTACTTTGATTGACAGAATCGTTCCTTCAGTGTATTTATTTAGGTTGAATAACACTACAAGATTTACTTGTTACTACATGAAGTAATTTTTTTAGGTTGAACTGATGAACCATTTTTTACAGTGTAATAATAGATAAATGACAATAGATATTTCATAATAGATCCCTATGTTCTGTATGAAGTTATCTATTAAACTGTAAAAATGGTTCATCAGTTCAACTTAAAAAAATTACATCATGTAGTGACAAACAACTGAACTAGTTTTATTCAACTCAAAACAATACTTTGTTTGAAAGAATCGTTCATTTAAAGTATTTATTTAGATTAAAAATGACTAGTTCAATTGCTTGTACAGACGAGCCATTTTTTACAATTACAGTAGATCTATAGATATTAGATTACTTAGATTACTACGAGATACTTGTAGATATCTGGTCTATATTATTACAGATATGATTTAATATTTATTTATTTGAGCTTAAATGACTATTACAGATTTTTTTAACAGACACTTAACAAAAGTGTGGTAAATCAAATAAAGAGAGTGAAAGTGAGGATAGTAATTCAGGTCATGTTTAGGTGGATCAGCTCAGTAAGAACGTATGAAGCAGCGAAACGTGAGCAGCCTGCGTGATTAAGATGCGTTATGAAGGCCTGAATGACGTAAGGCAAACAGAATGAGCCTCTACAGAGAAATGTGAGATATTTGATGAGAGAGATTCTCTGTGCCTTACACTGTGTCTTGTAGAGCTTCTGTAGTCGATTTACTTTTCATTTCATTTTTTTGTTCTCTTAAAGTTAACTTTTAGATGAAAAGCAGAAGAAACCACCGTCTGAGTTCTTCTGCCCTCCTCACTGCAGTTCACGTGAACACTGAACTCGCTCTTGACTTCCACTCGGACCGAGTTTTCGTTTGAGCGAACAGCCCCACTAAAGCAGAGCCCGATGATGTGACTTCATGAAGGAAATAAAGCTCAGCTCGTCTGGAATGAAACTCTGTGCATCTCCTGGAAGCTCCTCCTGCTCCACATGAAGCCCCAGAGAGAGTTTAAACAGGACACTTCAGCTTTGGATGTTTAGTTTTTTTATTTTATTTCTTTTTTCATTTCTAATTTAGCTTTGGCGCCATCAGAACATCTGACAGTGGATAAAATGAAAAAGTTACTTTCAGCCCAAACAGAAATTCAGCAGCGTTTCAATTTGATTTAATTTACGAAATGTGTCACAGCAAAATAGTAAAATATTCCACCTAATACTGAACTTCCCTTAACAGAAAATATTTGACCTTTTCTCTGGCCAATAATAATAATAATAATAATAATAACAATAATAATAATAATAATAATATAATCTTTATATATTATACCATCACTTAAACATGTTCGTAAAATTACCCAGATGTGTGCTGCAACAGCTTCCATAAAATGTGAAATAGCTTTAAGTTTTAAGTTTTAATCTGAGCTGAATCTGTGTCTGAGAGTGAATCCACTATGTGCCTTAAATTAAAATTTAAATTAAAATTAAACCACGAACAGTTACAGCTCAACATCAGAATATCAAAAACGCCCCTTTGAATCTGTTATTCTTGATGGTTTTGATGATTAAAATTAATTGATACGAAACTAAAGAAACAAATTAAATCGTGTAAATTATTGCCCTGTATTCCAGGTAGCAAGAGCGCCCTGGCTTTTCACTAAACTCTATACAATAACCACCACGAGACTCTCTTTTCTGCTCTTTCTTTTTCACTGTTACTACTATTATTGAAGTTAATTACTGATGTTCCGATCCAGAGCCCTGTGGTGCTGAGAGGAAATCTTCACCGGGTCTGAAAAAGGAGTCAGATCCTCCTTCTTAGAGCAAACTCACCTCAGATATTATCACTGTAAATGCAGTATCAATGATCGCTGTTTATTCCAGCGAACTGATTGGGTTATTAGGTGATCACAGAGCCCACGTGCTCATAGCTGTCAGCGGCATTTTGCTCTGAATGAATATTCCTGCCAAGACTGCTGTCCTTTACTGGATACATGAATTAATTTAAACAGGGAAAAATAATATGAAGCTAAAAATATTTGTCCTTTATCAGATTAATGAGGTGATAATATTTTTAACGCCTCCGGATTTCTCAATAGGGATTCCACAGTCTAATTGTCCGCTCCGCGCTACAGGTAGAGCTAATTGAGAGGGTCTCTTTCGCTCTTTCTTTCGAGTGGCTCCCTCTGATTGGTCGACTCCAGCTCCACCCACCGTTCCGCACTCGGATTGGTCGCTCGGAGCGCTGATGTCACTGCAGGCGAGAAGAGCAGAGGGAGGAAAGCGGAGAGGGAGACAGACAGAAGAGCAGGAGGAGAGAGAGAGAGAGCAGTCATACACATAACGAGCTGCTCTACCACACGACCTGCTAGAGACGTGTAGGAGGACGTTAGTGGGAGAGAGGGAATAAAGTCGAGCTGTGCATGTAGGCTGAATACGAGACTAGAGAGAGAGAGGGAGAGAGAAAGAAAGAGAGATGGTGAAGCTGCTACACGGCTACACGTTTGGAGAGCACAACATGCTGCTGCTGCTTTACAATGCTGCCACTGGACTCGAGAGGTATTCTGTCCATCTGAAGAAAAAAAAACGACAAATGTGCTTCTTTTTTTTTTTGTCTGTTTTTTCTTTCGCTAAGAATGTGTCTTATGGCTGGTTGGGTTTAGACATGAATCTACACAGTGATGTTCTGTTTTATGTATTATCATTATTATTATTATTATCATTATCATTATTATTATTACAGTCGAGTCTTAGTCGACCTACTTAAAGCTGCTGCTGCTGCTGCTGTTCTGCAGGCTGAGAGAGATAAAGACTCGGAGGTGGACATGCTGTGAGTGTCTGCTCGTGGCTGATTGAGTCTGGCGCTTTGGGTGAAATATTAGAGCATTTGTAATAAGATTTGTGACCTCCATCGCCGACCTCTTTAGCAGTGGACAGGGCCTCGTCCAGTGCTGCTGTGGGGCCGAGAGACTCACATGGCCCTGTGTACAGTGAGGAGAGGAGCTGAGCACTGAGGTGTTTAGAGAAACTGCAGTTTGATCTGATGTGTCTTTAGGCCTGCGTTAATGCTGTTTTTAATATACACTGTGGTGTTTTTTGCCCTTTCTGGACATTTGCAGTCATTTTTTTAATAAAAAATAATGATTTGTTTTTAATTAGCTTCACGACAGTTGGCCTACAGATTGTACTTAAGCTACAAGTTTCCACAGTCTTCTCGAAACGAGATTTCACCTGTAAGCCTTCAGTGTGATCTGTGATACAAGGAAGACTATGACGATAAAGCCAGTCCCTCAATGATGTATTAATTATCTGTCTGTGTAAATATTAATGTATTATTTTGGTAAAATCCCTCAGGAAAGAGGAAAGTGAGGCTAACGGAAAGTAACTGAATAGCTAAAGTGCTCAGACTCTCTTGCAGTAGTATTGGCCCTATAGTGTGTACAGAGAGAGGCTGTCAGTGTGGAGTGAATCAGCTGAGTTGGAGCTCAGTGGATGGAGCTGTAGCTGCATGATGGCGCAGAGGAACAGGACTGTACAGAGTGGCCTACATCAGCACGAGGACCTTACAGAGAGCAGCACACACACATACACACACACACACACACACACACACACACACACACACTTTCTCTCTACTAGCTCATTCACACATGCTATCATGCTGCTGGAGATCTTCACGATCAGTCGTACAGTGTTTCTGAAGTTGGTGGGCTAAACAGTGGAAGGACGCCGTTAGTCAGAGATTACAGTCTTTATTAAAATAACGCGCGCGTTCATGTATGCTATTTATATGTTCTTGCTGGAATTATTATTATTATTATTATTATTATTATTATTATTATTATTATTATACATGCCTTTGTAAGTGCGTTTGTATTAACAGTAATAACTGAATCGTTACAATTACAGCGCTACTGCGTTAAAATTACGCAGGCAAATTTTTTTCACATTTTCTCTCTCTGATTTTCCCTCTTTATTTATATGTATACTGTATAAAGAGAGTTTAGTGCAATTCTTTGTTTTGTGTTTTTATATTAAATGTAAACAAAGATCCAAGAGCTAAAGTGAAACATTACAGTTCTAAAGTATTTATTATAATAGTTACAGTCAGTTGTTGTAAATTGTACAATAAATAAATAAAGTAAGTGGGGAGGTGGATTCAGATGATTCAGGTGAGAGTCTGGGGGGTGTTTAGTTCGGAACTGTTTGAAGTGTAGCTGTACTTGCTTTTAGCACAATAAAGATCTTTTCAGAGATCTCTTGTCTTGACCAATTCTACTTTTCTTGTCCTGTCTTCTAAATTGCTCATTTATTTATATCAAGCAGATTTTAAACTCTCTGCAGCTCTAAACTTTAACAGCAATAATCAGACATTTTAACACCATGTTATTGGAGCCCTGTGTGAGTTGTTAGTTGCAGCTTACTACAGATATTAACATTAAAGTCTCTTACACTAACTTTCATCTAAGGTGGATGGAAAGCCGTATTAAGGGGGGGTGACTTTTGTCTTACTGGGGGGATGGCAGAGTCCTGGTTGTAGTGTAGATAGTTATCTAGCTGCTGTCCCATCAGTGCTGAAGTATTTCAACAGTTATGGGAATGAAGCTGCTTTCTTTATTCCTGTCTCTTCTGTCTTTCAGGTGTGTGGCAGCGCTCCTCCTTCTGGAAATTTCCCATCACTTGCAGCGAGCAGGCTGGGGGTTGGTTTCTGTCTTTGGTTATCTAGCTGTATGAGTCTTAACACATGTCATAAAGCTAGATAACCGAAAGTAGAAATGATTCTCAAAATCTTCTTCTTCATGTTGGGTTCTGGTGCAGAAGCTGGAGCAACAGTCTCAGCAGCTGCTAATGAAGCCACTGGACTCCCTCCTCTATACAGGTAGAGAAAACTACCTGTACTGTACTGTTTGAGATTGAGTGACTCTTTTCAGTTAGGACTGAAGCAGACATATGGCCCATATGTTTTTTTTAAAGATATGTCTTGTGAGTTGATGCTATAGCTTAAAGGATGCAGCAGTTAATATTAGCAAAAGATAACATTAGAAATGTGCATTGGGGAACACAAGCTATCAGGTTTTAATTACACTTGTATATCTGATGTCAGAGGGATATTAATAAAACGTCTAATAAAGGCCGAAGATTGCAATGAGCTTAAGTAAGACATTTGGGGCCATTTCAGAGCATTTTATAATTGAAAGTATATTACGTTGTAAGGAAGTACTTATAAGCACTTTGTCTTTATTTTTTTAATTGCTCTTTTTGTTTTTATTTATTTTATTTGTGCAAAGCAGCTTGAATTGCCTTTGTCTGTGAGATGTGCTAAACAAATAAACTTGCCTTGCCTTACTGTAAGGGACCATTTTGTTTTCATATATGGATGCATAACTGTAGTAAAACATCAACACAAGACAGGTTTATTAGCGCATTTCATACATAAAGTCACAGTGTTTTATATAAATAAATGCAAAAAGAACACCAGAAGGAAAATTAAAGACAAAGTGCTAATGTATTTATAATACAAGGAGAAATACAATAAAATAAGTGAGAATTAATCAACCCATAGGATAACAGTATAGCATTTAACCTCTAGAGGAGTTGATTAAACCTAGGACAACAAGTACACTTAAGTTATACTTGTGCTTCTGTAATATATGAATGAAGCTCTGTTTGTTAGTATATTAGATAAACTTGCATTTTCATTCTTTCTGAAAGAAATGACACAATACTGTTTTGTGTTCAGTGATGGACAGTGATAGATGATTAGATTCAGTCATTGCCCGTGGTGTAGCATTAACTTTCACATTAGTATGGCTGCAAATGTGCCTTCTCTTCGCTTTTTTTAGACTCTTAAGTCTTTATCAATGGAAACATGTTTATCATTGCAGACTTTACTGTGGCACTGTGTTGTGTGACTGAAATATTAATTATTGTACATTAATGATTAGTTATAGTAGTCTAAACCATTTAATATTGAAGTGAAGTTTAAAATTAGTTTTTATTTATCTTTTCCATTTTATAGTGAAATTACGGTGTTATGCTGTGGCAGAGTGAATGGTGTCTGTATGTCCCTATGTTCTAAAACAGTTTCATTTTCATTACCAGATAAAGTTTAGTTTTTAAGGAAATTTTAATCTTCTCATAGCAAGATGGCGCTTCGTCCTGCCGTCACGTGTACTAGGCAGCCGAACATATACAGTATTGAACGTATGCAATGCAGCATCTGTGAAACAAACCGACATGCGGTTGCCATGGTACCAGCTTGGCAATAATAACAAGGATTGTTTTGTAATGCCTCATTTTCATTTTCTCTTTCTGGCTCTCCCCTCAGAGTGCTCTCCCCATCCGCAACATGGCGTAATGAAGTAACATGACAGGAGCACAGGCAGCATGCTGTAGAGGAGGCAGGAGAGACAGAGGCATGCAGGGAGGGAAAAAGCCTCCGTCTGTGAGCACCGTCCGTCTCCTCATGCCTGGAAAGCTCTGGTGCCATCTGTGGCCCTCTGGGGGACGGGGGAAGCCATGCCCGTGCCACCGGCGACAAAGCCCCCTGTCAGCTCCCTGGAGCCAGGCGCAATGAGGGAGGGAGGGAGGCCATCTTGAGGGAAATCTCACTGAAACAGCTAAGATGGCTGGACTGGCACACGAGGTGAGTTGCATCATGGTCTTTTTCATTATTTGAGGATAGAATTGTGTGTGTGTGTGTGTGTGTAAGCATATATCTGTGTGTATGCGTTTGATTGGTTTGCCACTGAGGCTCATCTCTGTGCCTATCTGATCTTACTATACTAATTAGCAGAGAGGGGTTTTTGGGGAGGGCTATGAGAGTGCAGCACAGGAGGAGGGGAGGCAAAGAAAACAAATGAACTGGCACCGATTGCAGCACAGCCTGCCATCTTCCTTTGTTAGGATCGCTTTGTGCTTCTCTAACATGTGAATGAGCATCAAGCGCCGTTCGTTAAGGGAGTTTCTAGTTGCCACACGGTTACCTTTACATTGTAACTGTAACTCAACCGCATTACATTTCCTATTCTGTCTTCTGACACCTGAGTGCTAATTCATATAAGAAACACCATGTAGGTAAAAGGCATTTTTGGGTTATATATGTGTTTCTAGATTATTTCTCGTACACTCCACAAGTAGTTATCATAATTCTATCTATCATACAATACAAGTATTTCGTTGCTGCCAGAACAAAACCTTGTATTCCCAAAAAGGCAACTTTTCAAGAGTTAATATAATGGGATTGTCTTCTAAGTGTTGTTTTGGGAATTTCTGTTGGTCTAGTCTTCATTAAATTTCCACATAATATTGAAGGGTTCATATCTTACATTTTTCTTACATTCTACTTTTTTCCCTGAGGTCCCCTGAGGTTTTTACATTACTATTTTCTAACCTTTCTTAATCCCTTAGAATTAAATGGGCTGATTTTGTCACTGTGCCTTTAAAACTAATATAAGTAAATGCCCTTTGTTGTGATTGGCTGCCCTGAACTGTGCCTCATTCAAAAAGTAGTCTGGGATGAAACACTCCTTATAACTTCCACAAGAGTGAACAGGCCACTGCAGGCTGAGCAGGCAGATGCATGTAAATTGATTAGTCTTCACTAAAACAATTAATTCAGCAGGCTTTTCTTGAAACATAATTTCCATTTATGAAATGCATGGATTGCGGAGTAAAAAAATACGCTTTGAAACTGGTATGTTTCAAACTACATCAACCTCTTTTGAACTGCTTTTTGAGGAAAATTCTACTAGTTTGGCTTGATATGGGTCCTATAAAGCCAGCTGTTGTTTTCATATGATGCAAAAAAAAATGAGATACAAGGTTATGATCAGACAGTTGTACAGCATTATATACAATTATATACAGTATGTCATATACAATAGGTCTTACTCATCAATTGGCAACGGATATTTTGTATTCCTACTGTTTCTTATTTGTATATGTTTGACTTATACTGAGAAAATAAAATGAAATGAATTAGGCTGCAAGGAATTCTATATTTGTTACATTGTACTTGTACTATGTAATGCTGTACATTCAAGTACAGTATTAGAGCTTTATTTGTTTTAAATAAGCAAGTAAGTCTTTAACCTCTATAATAGGTATTCATATAGGTAACTTTCACCTTATCTTATATATACAGACATACATACATATCTAGGATAAACTCTCTGAATCTTCCTCCTGTGTTAGAACAGCATGTTTACATTCCCTGTGAAACTTTTTTTTGGGAGATGCAGAGCTGTGGGAAATTTGCATCTATACTGCACTTATTTACAATTCAAATCTTTTTTTCCTAAAGTAAATAGTTTTGTTTGCAGTCAGGGGTGGATAACGAGAGGAAAATGGAGAGGAGACAATAAAGCAACTAGCGCTGCTAATGAGTGGGGCCGAGCAAAGATCCTCTTGACATAGTTGCATTGAAAGGGAAGAAAAGGGCCAAAGCCTAAGCCTGCGTGTGTGAATGAGAGAGGCAGCATCCCAGAGGCACTTCCCATACACCCTGTGCAAACTGCACCCTGCACCATTCTGCGGCTTTCACTCTTCTCCGTTCCCTCCTCAATTCCAGACCTTAGTCCGGATTCATTGCTTGTAAAAATGTCAGTTGGTTGAATAAGTGAGTCAAAGAATGAACAGTTGAATGGATGAATGTGTGAATGAATAGATCTCCAGAATACTTCACATTTCCCAAGATATTATCTGCAGCATTAACTCTAAAATGAGAAAAGATGCAGTTTATTCTGCTGTGGATTAATGAGTTAATGTCATCCTGTTTTAGCTGAATTAATGTTGATTTTTACATTATGAAGTTTACTTGAATACATAGAGGCCCAGAGACCAGGAAATGTAGAATTTGTTTTCCTTTTCTACACTGTTAAAGGTGCCAGAAAGGGTTTTTGGAGCAGTGCCATAGAAGAACCAGTTTTGGTTCAATAAAGAACCTTTCAGTGCATGTTTTTATTTAATGATCTATAGCACTTATATGTCCAAGCCAAAAACTGTAGAGGAGGATTTGAAGGGTTTTGTCGCAAAATACATTATAGACAGCTTTCAGAAATTTTCTCTTTTTGTGATATACTTGGTATTAGTTATGGACTTTTTCTATGTTACTTTTTCTATTAGTTGTGAGCGTTTTCCATTGTACATCAGCTGTTAATCTTTTCAGAAAGTACGTGATTGCTGGATGCCATAGCTAGGGGTGAGCGTTTATTGATAGCGTAATTACTTACATCACAATGTCACTATGCAGCATGTTGTGGATGTTGTCAGAACACTGACCCAACTGTGTGTTTCATTACAATGAGAGCATACTCAGTCCTCTTTAACTTGCAGCACAGTATGTGAATAAAAAGGTTTACAGTTTTATGCAATTTGGGACCCCTGGTTAAATATACATATATCCTCTACAGAGAACACATACTTAATGCACAGTATTTGTTTGTTTAATTTGACATACTGGGGACTAAAATTAAAGTTATGGTACATTTTACATATTTTTTCCAAAATGTTAAACTTAAAATAAATAAAGACTGCACACTTAAATTTGCAGAAAATGTCATATTTAACTCTGTAGAGAATTTGACAGATTTTCACTTAGAACATCAAAAAATCTGTTCAAACCTTTGCATACAACTGTGTATTGACAGTTTTTTATCAGTATTTCTTAAAATGTGGAGGTAGTGGGGCTTTTTGTCTGATCAAATTTATCAAACTAATATTAAGATTCATGTAGTGTATCGAGAAAATGTCTTGTGAAAATGATTATGATATTATGTACTTTGCATATCGCCTACTGCAAGTCATAGCTTTGCTTTTCCCTTTTATTAATCGCTTTACGTGGCTGTGTTGTATGCACACACTAAAAGAAAGCGGTGCAGTGGCGTGTTCTCTCCCTCCGCTCTCTGGCTCTCTGGCCGTGGCTGAGGCGGCACCTTCATGCCCCTGGCGCTCTCGGCCTCCATTTTGATTTGAGAGTGAGGGTGAGATGGGTGCAGGCTGCCATGGGGCCGGCAGCTGCAGCACCATGCCTTAATGAACAGAACGTGGTGTCTGCCATTATTATTCTGCCCCACTCGCGTCTTCCCTCCCTCAGTGGAGGGCCCCCCCACCCATAAAGAATCTCGCCGTTCCCACCATTGTCAGGACTGGTACTTCTCCAGTGCTGCTTGAAGGGGGGCAGGGTGGGAAAGCCCGAAGCAGACCAGACACGACCAGATGCCAAAGACATGAGACTGTTATGCAGATCGGAGAGCTTTTGTGAGTGAGAGCGTATGGGTGTGTGTACATACGTGTGTGTGTGTACAGGAGCAGGCCATAGGCCACCTGATCATGTTAATTGGTCTTCGCGCTGCTAATGCTTGTCTGGCAAAGATGGAGATGTTGGTTGCGGTGGTCTGAGTGAAAGAGGCATGTGGCCCCTGTCCAACATACATAAAGTATGTTAGCTCTGTAGCAATGCATACATACACTACATCGGTAGTAACGTTTAACTGTGCTGTTACTGCTTATATGGCTGGCTGTATTTTACAGTAGAACTGAAACATTTTACCCCCTAAATTCTCTGGGACCTGTATGTTTTATGCCTGCATATAACATATATATTATTTTCATAGTAGTTACTGAATAGTTAGTAGTTGCTGAATAATAAGTCTTAATGTTACTAAGTCTGAATATTAGAAAGTTCTCCCAATTTGTTTAGATCTGCAGTACATTGATAAAAAATAAAAGTGTAGTGTTAAAATTGGAAATGAGAAAATCTTACAGTAATACTAGCAGTGACTTCTGCTCTAATGTTACCACAGATTTTCCAAAATTTCTGTATAATTAAATGGTTGAGATAAAGAAAGTCATTCATGGTGGTTTAATATGAAATGCTCCATTTCAGAGAAACCACAGAATTGTTCACAGTGGTGGTGATAGGAACCAGACATCTGAAGAGTTTAATGTCTGTAAAAGCTCCCACACAGAAAACCATTACATGAAGTGGTCACAAATATTCTGCCTGATGTCTGAAACACAAATTTACATCAGTTTTGAAAGAAGGTTTTGGTCTAAAATATGTGTATATATATTTGTAGAAAAGAGATAAATGTAGGGTGTTGTAAGGCAAAACAGGCCCAAATGAAATAATAATATTATTTTTCTGATTTACCACTATTTTATCATTGTCAACATTACATATAAAAACTTAGAAGACGCATGAAGGTTATGTATGGTTTATTTGAGTTTTAAACATCGTTACTCCTGGTTTCTATCACCACCACTGTAAAGAAATCTGAGTGGGCAAGTTTCTCTATAATGCACCATTTCATATCAGATCACTTTGAATTATTCGGTTTGCATCTCAACTATTGAAATATGGAGAAATGTTGAATAATCAGTGGAATTCCCCTTTACGTTATGATACATTGAACAGTGGCACCTTCTGCAGGTTTAACTCTTCAGAGCAAAGAGATCAACAAATAATGAGGCAGACAGAGAGACTGAGGAAGAAAGACTGACAGAAAATGAGGGAAAATGAGGGAACAAAGGGTCAGTACACACTAAAGGACAGACCTTGCTAGTGATCTAGTTGGCAAAAATAAATGATGGCCAAAAACAACAGGGCAGAGAAAGGTGCCAGAGAGGCTGAGGATGGAAGAGACAAGGAGGTTGGTGCGTTTGGAGATTGATCGGTTTAGAGGAGGAAGAAAGGGGGGGGGGCATGTGACATTGACAGGGAGATGAGGCGCCATGTTTAGTTGCTACCTTAAATAAGAGCGCTGTGCTGTGGCAGCAGCTTAGGAAAGCCTTGCTCTGCACTGTGGCCTGCAGGCTCACACCACAGACACTCAGCATGTGTGGGATCCAGGGAAGGTGGTCAGTATGTTTGTGTTGTAAGAGACGCCGCAGTCAACTGGCACAGGGGCCAAAAGTGTTGAGGTGAAATCTACAACAAATCCTCTGTGCACATTTTTAGTATGCAGTTTTTGGAACTATGTAAAAATGTGCATATATCAAAGCTTCATATAGTGACAAAAATGCCTGTTTGAATTTACATGATTAAAATGTGGCAAGTAGTCAGGCATAAATAAAAAGTGCTACACAATTCTTGCCAAAACAAACACATTTAAATAAAACAATTGTCTTGATGTTATTTGTTTTATTTGTGTGCAACCACTTGCCACATTTTAATAATCAATCATTTTTTCAGTGTTACTTCTTTTTTAGTTCACTTTCATTTGCAAAGTGCCACCCTTTACATTGTGTGAACATTTCTTGCCGAATCGACCTGTAAAAATGGTCTGAAATCGCTTAGAAAGTACGCTTAAGTTAAGCATGTTTTCAGAGATACAATTTTTTATAAAGTATGTTTTTAACAATGTATTGTTTTAATATCAAATCATTTTAATAAATGATACTACATTCAATGAGCGTGATTGCAATGACATATATGGGCTGCTACACAAAATATAGCATGGTAAAATATAGCTAGCTTAATTCAAGATCAGACACAGTTAGCTCAAATTTAGGTCAAGTGCCTGGGGGGTCAAACTGCAAGATTTCAGTCTTTGTGTGTCATTGGGCCACCACTGATAACTCCAGCATCTCCTTAATGAGGTACAGTAAATCCTTATTTCATTTTCTGCTTAGGAGTGAGAATAGCTTTACAAGTGATTGTTTGGGTGTTCACACTAGCCGTGTATTCTTCACGTGTGGACCCTATAGATTACTTGATTTCAATGCTCACAGCACTGTTTTCACAAATGCACACGCCCACATTAGTGCATTGTTTTTAGTTGTACATTTCTCTTAGAGCAAATCCTTAAAAGCTGTTTTATCATGAAGGAGACACTTCATTATAATTATATTGGAGGTCAGTGTTCGGGTCACATCAAGCCAAGGCCTTTGGTACTTGTAAGTACTGACAATACGGAGGATTCACCAGCTTTGGCAGGAGTATTAAACCGCCCTCATACGCCATTCAAAGCCTTGGATGACATCCAATGTAGGTCAGGCCTAATCTTTGTCTGTTAATGCAACTTTGGCCGAGACTAATCTATCACAAAGAATGTCTTAAGTATCTCCCAGGAAGACAGAGAAGTTCTTCCAGTTCGGGCTTTTCAGATTAAAGGCTGTCTGCATGAGGGACCCAGAGGCAGGGGTCCTCCACTAAGAGTGAAATGAGAGTAAGGAAGAATTAGAGCTGGCCAGAGCTGCTAATACAGCGCTACTGGATAATCACACAGGGGGTTATGGGAGGGGTGGGCTGGAGTGTGACCTGCATTTTTATCGTTAAGTTTCTTTTTCATTGTCTTTCCCTCTTAAAAAAGTTTATTTTATTCTTGATTTACTGCACGCAGTCTATTACACATATGTCAGTGGGTTTACTGTAAGCTCTGCTAATATTATTATGAGTGAAAGGGAATAAATATGTGTTATACTGCAGTTTTCACGACACATTTTATCAAGAGTTTTTTTCTGCTTGGAATTATAAAGAAATATGTGTAGTAAAATAGTGAAAGATTAGGAAAGAACATAAGAGAGAGTCTGATGCTAGTCCATAAGTCTAATTTAGTTTTGGGAGCCAAAAGAGGACTATTTTTGCCGGTTGAGAAAAAGGACCAGTATTTAAAAATGTGAATATGAAAAAATATTTTTAAAAATACATAAAAAATTAATAAAAATGTAAAAAAATGACAATATGAATACAGTGATTTTTATCCCATGTCTCACATATACCGCACTGCACTAAATCAAATTAAATAGGCATAATTATGTTCTCTTTTTAATAAAACTTGTAGTTGCTTATGTTACACACAGTATGCTCAGAAGAAAATATTGTGACGTGACATAACGTAACATATGACATAACTAAATATGTAAATATTAGATATTTTAAAATAGTATTATAAAGTGCTTTAAATTACATTCTATTCTGTTAATACTAAACTGCTGTATATATATGTATATATATGTATATATATAAATACAAAGACTTTCAGCGGTCAATCAAGTTCAAGTTCATTGCTGCAGAGGCATCTTGACTGGCCAGTCCCACACACACTCCTCTGTCTCTGTCTCTGTCTCAGTCTCTCTCTCTCTCTCTCTCAGTCAGAGCTGCTCACCCTCTGACCTGTGTGGAGGTTGCTATGGTAGGGAGGCTGGCTGCCTCAGTAATGTGGCTGTGAAAAGGCGGTGCTGTCAGGGCCGTCTCGAGATGTGTGCTTGTCCTCCGCAGCTGGGCACGGCCCGAGAGCCTGGGAATGTCAGAGCCTCGACTTCAGCAGACACCCCCCTCACTCACCCCCAGCACTGCTGCACCCCCACCTACACCACATAGCCCCCCCACAGCTCCAGTCTAGCCGTTGCCTCAGCCCACCGTCTGCAGCCATGCAGCCCCATTCAAACCCCCTGTACCCCAGTGTACCCTCAACATCCCACCAACTGCAGTGTAGAGCTTTAACATTAGAGTTCCAGCATCAACATATGTCACACACAAAGGGGAGAAGTATCCACTGTTGGTGTGTGTGCGCATACTTGTTTTCATACATTTTCAGGACAACCTTTGTAGAAACATCGGACAGTAGTATGGGTAACCTACAGTGTCAGGACCTATAACATAATCGTGACTTTGTAAAGTGCTTTTAAAAGCTACATACATTTTTTAACTAAAAGGTTCTTACTGGCCATATCAATCTCATTAATATCTCAGTAGTTTCTCTCAGAAAAAAATGAGATCAGATGGAAAGACAAAGGAGACTTTTCCTGACGTCTCCTGCTGCTCAGATATTTCTCATGACCAAAAGAGTTGTAATCTCACATGCCTTGAGGTTTAGTTGAAATCTCAATAAACATTGTGCTTAGATTTGCAGCTGAACTAAATCCAATACTTAAAGCCTTCTCAGATTAGATGCTGTGAGTAACTATTTTAATTTTTATCTGTGCATAAGTATCACACATCTTCTTTTTGTCTAATGCTGTTAGAATTTTAGGGGAATCACTATTACGTCTCCTGAACCATCAAAGGTCAGCAGTCAGATTTTCCTCTGGGTGGAGTAAGGGTTAGGATTTGGCTTACAGGGAGACTTAATAAAGTTTCTCCTTACCTATTCGTAGTGCCATATTGTCGCTGTCCAAGAAAAAAAACAGATTTTTTTCTGAATTGTATTCTTCTTTTGAATATCATTTGAACACAGCAATTTCAGATTGTATTAAAACTTATATTGTGTGAAATTAAATGAGTGAACCAATAGAAATGCTCCAAAGCTTATAAAAATAAAATCTCTTTACATTAATTTACATAAATGTTTTTGGTCTGTCCTGTACAGTTACCACTTTGGGGATTCTATTTATTCATTTTTTGGACAGTGCTGATGTAGGACATAATGTATGACCCCACATCAGTGTATGAAAACAAGTGTGTGTCTGTGAGTTTACGGGGTGTTGATTCACTTTGGAAATGTAAGGTGAATGTAGAGTAAGCACATTTGTGTTAATTGTAGGCGAGACACAAGACTTGAGACTAAGGCAGACAAGTCCATTTGTTTGTCTGTTCTTCTACACAGTTCTAGTTCTTCTTCTGCCTCGACTGCCGTACTCAATGTGTGTGTGTGTGTGTGTGTGTGTGTGTGTGTTTTCGGTTTCCATTCTAGTCCTGCACGCTGCTGGGAGGGGAGGGAGAAATAAAAGAGAAGCGATTTGCATAAGCTGCATGAAGTCCAAATAGTGAGCGTGGTGAAAAAATAGATATCAAAGAGCAGCAAAAAGACAAAAAGGACAAACCCTGCGTTGTGGAGACAGAGGAGAGAAAGGCGAAGCTTGCATGGGAGAGTGGGGTGAAATTGACAGAGAAAGAGTCTGATCTGCTCCCCTACGGTGATAAAAGGGATCAGATCCTCTGTGTATCATTTCCAAACTGTGAAAGAGTTGACACTCTATTTGCAAAGTCTCATTGTAAGAGAGAAAAGAAAGATTGATCGACCAGCCTTTATTTTGTGTTTGACTACCGAGAAATGTATGGACACATTAAACCACTATGATCATTACTCTGCTGCAGTTTTCATACATCGTCCACCCGCACACTCTTTTGTACAAATATGTTAAAGTTTATTAATCGTTCACTTGCAATTATTTCATAAAAGTGTAACTGCACACTTGTGGAGCTCTTGCTATTTAAATGTGTAATTATGTCTGTGAAGTGACCCAAACCTCACAGCTTTTTTTTTTGCTTTGCTTTGCAGACATGGCTGAGAACTTAAACTACACCCTTGTGAGATGGTGAGATGTTCAACTGCGGTAGGAGAGACCGGACAACCTCAGTGGGCTTTGCAGAAGATCTTCTCTTGGAAAGAAGAATTAAGCTTATATGGTGTAACATTTCAGTGAAGAGATGTCCTGCATGTGTTTGGCTCAGCTTTTAAAATGTTAATGAACTTTTCTGTCTCATTGTGCATGTGTGGAGTCACAGTCTGTAGGGCAGATGTGCTGAACGTGAGTTTTATTGCTGCAGCTTTGGGGTCTACCTACTGGACTGTAAATGTTCACTGTGGTATATTTTATATTTTGGAAATGACTGTACAAAATGTGCAATTCTTTCACTTGTTTTGGACTCAAGATCTGTGAATAAACATTTTAAATAAATCACTGTTGTCTTAATGGGTTCAGAGTTTTCCACACAGCCAATCAAATGTATGTTCTCTGTAAATATTGTGTGTCTGTGTTGGCACTAACCAGATAAACTGAACTTAAGTCAACATTAGTGTTAAAACTCGACAGTAGTCCAGTCGAACCTGCTCAAGTCCATCACATCAGCACCCTGGACAGCGGACTGGAGAGAGAGAGAGAGAGAGAGAGAGAGAGAGAGAGAGAGAGAGAGAGAGAGAGAGAGAAAGAGAGGGAGAGAGAGAGAGAGAGAGAGAGAGAGGGAGAGAGAGAGAGAGAGAGAGACTCTAAACAGATTAAACTTACAAAACTTCCAGCACAATGAAAAATATAAAGAAATTCATATACAGTACTTACTAAATACATTGTTACCACATATATTCGACAAAGCTGGTGTAGATTACATCGACGCTGAATGCAGCTGTAAGATAAATATACAGGTTTGTACGTTTGTAAGTTTGGTGGAAGCAGAAGAGTCTGTGTTTCGTTATTTTTGTGCTGTAAAAATTGATTCAGTGTTTTATTGTAAAAAGCAAGTAAGTAACTCCATTGCCCTAAAATGTTGAGTTCACTGGAATAAATTAACAGAATGTAAAACACGGATTATTCTGTTAACTCACTATTAGAAATCATTTTACAGTGTGTTTAATAAAAATTTGTTTGTTAAAAAAGCAAAGAAAGAAAGAAAGAAAGAAAGCATCAGCCCCGCGAGAGCACCGGGTTAATGGACATGTGTGAGACGAGAAACTGTGTGAAAGTGTGTGTCGCTGATTTGAGCTGTGAAAAAACAGAGGCTTTACTCAGACGTGAACACCGCCCCCCCCCCATTTAGTTTAGGATAGAAACTGACTTCAAACAAACACATGGCAGTAAGATAAAGATAAATACATACACACAATAGGCGTGTAAACGTTTTAAGGGCACCCGAGAAAATTAGGCTGGATATAAAAATAATTGTCCAGCGTTTCTGTCCTTAGAAGGAACCTAAAGTTTGAATAAATACAAATATATGAACACAATGAACACAATGAGAGGCGATGTTACGTGTATCGAAGTGGTGAATTTGAACAGATCCGGGTGGAATCTGGAACCGAGCCTGTGTTCTTCTGACTGGCTCTCAACATCTTAATAACAGCGTCTCAGCATCTCAACGTCTCAGCTACTGTTTTCTTGGAAACGAGAAAGTCTTGAGTTTTTTGTGCATTTATTCTGATTTAACAGTGTTTTTACAGGCAGAAACATATTTACTGCTGAGATCAATATAAAACTCAGGAGCCTATAAGCCCTTTGCGCAGTAGAGCTACTGTACATTTCTGCCTTGTAGATAGTCAGTGTTGGTAGATGAGCTTAAACCGAAGATTTGTTGCGTTGTTAAAAGGCTAATTTTAAACAACGAGAGTTCAGGAGAAGTAAAATAAATCCACAACGTTTTGTTTTAGGCCCATATTACATTTTGACCCCCTGCCGAATAAACAGACAACTATAAATAAATAAATAAATAAATATATAAGCAAGCAAGCCCGCTGCTTTAGGTAATTATAGTATATAGTTTCTAATATTATGGCTGTTTTTAATAGAGCCAATCTAATGCAAACTCTGAAAAATACAAATAAATAAATAAATAAATAAATGGAAATAAATGGTAGCACAGGTCTAGACTGCTCAATTATACAAACAGCCTCATCTCTGGATCACACAGACATGTCTATCACAGACAGGCCTGTTAGACTGTAGCTGTGCCCCACTGAAAGACCCTCACTCCACTGTGCTCACTCTGAGCTTCAGTGTTATTAAAATGGAGTTAAATTAAAGTATCTCATGAAACAACTTTATTTATATTATGTAGAATAATTCAATGTTACACTGTAAATAAATAAACAAATAAAGACATTTTAAAAACAATTGAGCAGATTTTGCTCTTCATTAAACCCCAGCAAAAACGGTCAGTGGCAATGACCTTGACTCCCTTGGGCCACTAAATGGACAGTTGATTGACCCTATTTGCCATTGACCCTGGGCTGAATGAAGCTGTAGGGACCAGTTG
Organism: Colossoma macropomum; assembly: GCF_904425465.1. Taxonomy (NCBI): domain Eukaryota; kingdom Metazoa; phylum Chordata; class Actinopteri; order Characiformes; family Serrasalmidae; genus Colossoma; species Colossoma macropomum. The sequence goes on along the minus strand of NW_023494792.1, from coordinate 9,581,572 downwards.
GTGGGGTGAGTGTCTCCCTTTGGCCAGTCCCCTAGAGAACAATAAAGCAGGCCAGCGGGGCCAGAGGTCAGAGCTGAAAACCACAGGTCAAGAACCACTAATTAAGAGCCATTTCCTTTTATTCCCTTGTGACTGCTAAAGTGGACGGTGGGCTGCCACCAATACGCAACCATCTTTTACAAGGCTCTTCAGTAAACATGCAGAGCGAGACTCCACTGAACTCTACTGATCTGTGGCTACAAGAAAATTGCTGTTTGTTTGCACTTCTTTTTTTCTTTTGCCTTTTTTTGATGTGTTTAACAGGGCGATTGTCAGCCCTTAGATTTCATGCCCATCTTCTTTTCCTGCTTCTTTAGTGAGTAGCTAGTCTGTTACGTCCAAACACTTTTTTCACAGCTTGTTAGGCCTCAAAGTCTTGCTTCAGTTTTGTCGGGATAGCTAAAGCCTCGCTCCATTTTGTAGCCAAAGAGTGCCTCTCTTCATGGCTCAGCCTCGGGGCCCTGAGTCGGAGGATGTAGGCTGTGTTATAGGTTAGCATAAGAATGGTGGCGGAGCTTGTGAACTGCCCTGACCTCCTGACCTCTCTCCCCGGCCATGAATAGCATCAGTCAGAGGCCGGCCAGGCTTTTCAGTCGCTGCAAGACGTGCCTGAGCTCCTAAGCATGCTGATTTAACGTATCCTCAGCAGCATGGCTGCTTTTGCACACACTCCCAATAGTTTGTTTAAGGCACCCCCCTAATACACGCACACACACACACACACACACACACACACACACACACACACACTCACACTCACACAAGCCCCTGAGCTAGAGGAAAATTAAGGGTCTGATCTAAGACAAGGGCCCATTCACTGGGAAGGCCATGTTTAGGCCAGTTTACTCTGCTTCTTTCTCCTGCTTTAGCAGAAAAGCTGAGGGGAAAAGTTGGTCTACAAAAGGCTGAACACGTAACAGTGTCTCTGTTCATTGTATTTCATAAAATACTCTGACAGCAACAGTGTCAGAGTATTTTGTCAACGTCTTGTTTCGTTCAATCATGAAAAGCATGAAAATACTGATTCTCAAATAAGTCGTCTGGCCAGTGTGATATGAGGAGTGCATGATCATGCTTTTAGTGCGTGGTGGGAACAAATGTACCCAAAGTGATATGAAAGCATCTTTATTAGGCTACAGTTTGATTATGTGTGATGAACAGCAGCTTATTGATGCCAGAATGAAGTCCAGCAATTCCAGAGTGATGTGCGTTAATATTCCGATTTTTCCCCAATTCCTATGCCCTGCATTACATTTCAGGAGAATATCCTAAATCTGAAAGACGTCTTATCATGCAGTGCAGATCTCACAGAAACAGAACTGGCAGTTGGAATATATGAGCTGCACAGCTACAGCTACAGTATTCAGGCCTAAATGTCCACTGTAGCTTCCCTCATCCGTGAGCAGGTGGTCAGTAGATAAATCACAACGAGTCTCTGAAAATACAAATGAGATCCCAAAATGATCAGCCCAAATTACTGTACACAAAAAGATGGTTCTCCAGGGGTTCTTTAGTAAAGGCAATGGATCTATTTAGAACCATGAGTTCTACACTCTTAAAAAGATGGTTCTTCATGGGTTCTTTAGTAAAGGCAATGGCTCAATATGGAACCATGAACATTCAATGAACCATTTGGGTTCTTTGCATGGTGAAATGGTTCTTCAGGTGGAGAATGTATACAGAAGTGTATACAGAAGCTTTCTGAAAATGGTTCTACATAGCACCAAAAAGGTTCTATGGTTACGATGTCAAGCTTGCGTTGTGTAATGTAGCGCCTTTTTAGTGCGATATAGAAGCATTTTGAAAAAGGTGTTATTATGGAAACTATATAGAACTCACGGTTCTATACAGAACAACCGTCTTTACCAAAGAACCCTTAAAGAACCATCTTTTTAAGTGTGCACATTCAAACTCAGACAGTCAGTACTGTGTCTAAGTCTATGCGGAGATGTTCTGCCGTAGCTACGCCGCCTGCTTTGGCCCCGAACCGATCATTACGTTAATTGCGCAGTTTGCGTTGTGTGATGTTGCCGGTTGTGCTCTGTCTCTCCTCGGGTCTTTACTTTACTCCAGCAAACAGAGGACTGAGAGCGTCTGCAGCTTCATCGACAAAAAGAAGGGCTTGTCAGGATAAATAAGGCTTATCAGACGAGTAGAAACACTGAACGTTTATTAGACAAAGGGCAGAACTGGAGTGTATATGTGAGAAATATCCGAGTAAAGCTGAAGCCCGTCCGGCTGTGCTCCTGCGTGGCGACGCTGCCCCCTGGCGGTGAGAACTAAGGAAGCTACTACCACACCTGCGCTGTAGGCCTGTTTGAAACATGTCAAACAATTAAAATGACTTTAATCTTTCACTTCTAGTCAATTTTTTTCTTTTGCTGAAAAAAAAACAACAACACGGAATCAGTTCTCATCATAAAGCGGGGCTTTGTTAACAGCGAGAGATGGACAAAATAACTCAATAGGATTTAAAACTGTCATATTTAAAAACACACATAATCTATTCCAAATTATCACACTGAATCAGCACACAAATAACAATAATAATAATAAATAATAATGTGAAAATAGTCTGGATTTGAGCGAACAGGGTGCAGTTTTACACAGTAATGTCAGTCACATCGTCCTGCCTACAGCCGCACTAAGACATAGGTCAAAGCGGTAACACAGCTCGTACGCGGTGCAAAAGTAGCTCTTTATGTTTTGGAGAATAATATTAAGAGGGTTTTTTTTATCTTTTACGAAGCTCAGTGTAAAAACAATCGACCCCGGCAGGACTCGAACCTGCAATCTTCTGATCCGAAGTCAGACGCCTTATCCATTAGGCCACGAGGCCGCTGGTAATGTGGGAAAATCATTGATATTTAAAGAACCACAAAGGGGTCCACTTCCTGGAGCAGCGCGGTCTGTGTGTTCATATGTGTTTTTTCAACGTCACCGCGTTCAGGCAGGCAGTATGACCGCTTCGGAAAATAGGACGATTTTAATGAAGCACAGACCACACTTGAGTTAACAGCTAGCTTTGGCTAACTATCCTGAAACTTTGTTTACTAAATTCTTTGTCTGCCTTAAACCTGCTAGAAAGCTCGCTATGAGGTCAAAATGCTTCATTATGAACATCAGCTCCATGTAAATTATCAGTCATCTTAACCGTTTACTAAACTGAGTCCTCCAACCCTGTGCCGGCCGTGTGGTGTCGCTGTGGAGAAAACAGAGTAGATTAATGGCCAAAGATCATATTTAGGGTAAACCAAGATGGTACATGCCTATTGAAGTGAACGGGGCGAAGAGGGGTTCAGTTCCTGTCTGCTTAAGTCTTGCGTCAACCACTCCGCCCCGCCCCCGTTTCCCGGGGCAACGGCAGCCGCCTATGCTGAAAGACTGAACAGCGGGCTGAACATACCCGAAACAAAACTGTTTTACCTTAAAATCAGGTCGTCTGAAAATTCGTGTTTGAGCTCAAAATACTCACAAGACCCTCACTTTTACAAAAGTGGCCAAAACTTCGCTGTAATCTTAAAGAGGGGGACATGATCTTTAATGTTTGATGAAATAGGCAGAATTCCCCGTTGGTTTGAATGGGGCTCGACTATCTGTTGTCTGCTTAACGGGAAATGAGTTCCCCCTCTCGCGCGCCAAAAGCACGTGACCGCGTTCCCGGAAATGTTTTGACATGGCGGTTCTCGGCTTCATCTGTTCTGTGGCCGAAGCCGAAGCTGGATCAGCCCCTCTTCCTGCGCTCTCAGCGTTAGCGAATCACAGACGCCGAGGGCGGCGCTCAGCAGTGTTTGGAAGATGTCTCCTCAGAGCGAAGACTGCGGACAACACGAGAGTGGGCCCCGATATGATGAGCAGAAAGTGCACCAGCGAGGAAGAAGAGTAACTGGTGTTTGAAAGGTGTGGTTAATTATATAAGTTGGAAAAGTTACCTAGCTACTTTAACCACACGCGGGTCTTCTGTCTATAGTAGCTTAGCTAACTGTAACTGTTAACGTCACTGTACTTTTGTTGCTGTGACTCTCCTCATTATCTGCCTCAACATGTGGATGTGGGTGAGTCTTAAGGCACCTCCACATTGTTCATGGTCGCTGTTTGGTGCTGCTGCTTTGAAGTTGACTGTGTGACAAAGTCTGTGCGCAGAATTAAGCAGTTAAGAGTAAGTTAAACTGCCTTGTTCAGATCCTTTGTGCACAATTGATCTCTAAATTGAAGTAGAGATACAAAACAGGGATGAGACTAATGAGTTATTGCTCTGCTCAAATCTGCTCATGTTCCCAAAAATGCTTTCATTTATTTGGCTGTGCTTGTGTGACTGCTGTGCCTTGTTTTCCAGGGTCTGCTGAGTATTTAATGAGTTGACTGTGAGCGCAGAGGGGAGATGCTCCGATTAGTGTCCCATCGGCCATGGCGGTGCTCCTCAGCTGCACTGTGGAGGAGATGGTGCACAGCCACAGCCGAAGCCAAGCTCCAGCAGAGCTCCAGAGAGACCCGCACGAACCCCCTCAACATCCAGATGCTCTCCAGGAACCTGCAGGAGCAGATCTTCCGTGGGTCAGAGCAGGAGTACTCAGAGGAGGATGTAGAGCGGAGCATTAGGCATTTGGAGGCGCATAAACTCTGGGGGAAAGAGGCAGCTCTGTTACCTGACGTGGAACTTAAATTGCCACAGATGTACGGTGATGACATTGATGGCCACTTTCGCATTCTGGCCCAGAAACAAAGTCTGCCGTATCTGGAGGCGGCCAGCCGGCTCCAGCAAACAAAACTCCCTCAGATGCCCCAAAAATGGGCTTGGGAAGTGGGCTGGACAGAGTACGGTTTGGATGGACAGTGCAGGAAGGTGGATTTCCCTGAAGAGAATGCTCTGGTTTTTGATGTGGAGGTCTGCATGGCTGAGGGTCACTGTCCCACCCTGGCAGTGGCTGTTTCTCCAACTGCCTGGTGAGAGACGGCGTCTAATACCTGCATTACACACACACACACACACACACACACACACACACACATTTTCTAAGCCGCTTATCCTTCTGGGTCATGGGGTACCTGCGTTACATAAATCTGTAAAGCAGGCTGAGGAGGCATGAGGATGTAAGAGATCACTACCTCTCTACATTTTACTGAACTTTGTTTAGAAAATGATAACTTTGAACAGTGTTTAGTTACATTATAAATCGTTCATGTTTAATAGTTCTCGCTCTGAAAGCATAGTGGAATTATCCACATTGGAGTTGTCACTTGCTAAAGTCTGGTGAAAGTAATCCAGTAATCAGCTGATTATTTTAATGATTAATTGAGGAATAGAAAAAAAGAGGCAAATAATAAAAATAGACTTAAATGAATTATAATAAAGCATGCAGAGTATTTCAAGAATTCAAAAATGCTTGGAAAAAGATAAACTAGGAAGCTTTTAATAAGGCTTTATTAAAGTAAACGCCCAAGCACTGTGTGGTAAAAATTCATATACATGGGTTTGTCCACCAGGCCCCGTTTTGAACTCTAAGAGACGCTGTTAGGAGAGATTAAAACGCGTATTACCATTGTGTAAATTACCAAGTAATTCTTAGTCATTGACAAGGTTGAGTAATCATTACATTAATAATCCAAGTACAAAAACAGGCGTTAACACGTTGAGTGTATTGTTTATTATTGTTTCTCTTTTCGTTTCTTTGTTCTAGGTACTCGTGGTGCAGTAAGCGTCTGGTTGAGGAGAGGTACACCTGGTCCAGTCAGCTTACGCTAGCAGACCTCATCCCGCTGGAGACTCCATCAAACTCCAGCAGGCCTAAGGATGGACTGTGGAAGGAAAGGCTCGTAGTGGGACACAATGTCAGCTTTGACCGAGCGCACATTAAAGAACAGTACCTACTGAAAGTACGCATTTGGGGATTCTGTATGCACTGCTTACCCTGGTTTATTTTTAACATTTAAGTATATCTTTCACAAACTGTACCAAACGTATCTGCAGTTCTTGGTCATTTTGAAATTCTGATGGTTTTGTGCATCAGAATTTACAATCCTCAATTGTTCACTCACCCTTTATGTAACAGTTCTTAGTTATTTGTAGATACACATTTCCTTTGTGTGTTGTTGCTGTTAATCAGGGCTCAAAGATGCGTTTCCTGGACACAATGAGCCTCCACATGGCTATCTCAGGCCTGACAGGTTTCCAGCGTTCCCTCTGGATGGCCAACAGGTATGGGAAGAGACGAGGCCTACATGAAGTCAAGGAACACATGAAGAAACTCGGTCGGCGGCCAGAGGGCCCAGCGGTCTGTATATATACAAACAGTTGTTATTGATTTTGCTCCAGCCCCAGTCACTGTATACCGAGTATTAATTGGGCATGTCTGCCGTATTATATACTGTATTTTAGACCTAGACAGGCTAGACAGAATCACTTTTAATATTATTAGTGTTATTTTATATACAAAAAGAATTTGTATGTGGAGTTCAGTCTTATTAATTAGAGATCAATTGATATTTTTAAATGTTTTATTCCGTATTTTAAAGTATTATTTACTTTAAATTGTGTGATGTAATTATTTATTTATAGTAATCTTTTCTCAGGTATTCAGATCATGGCTCGAAAAGGAGGCACTCTGCATGATAAATTTATTGTAATTTGCAAAGAATACTATAAAATTCTCGATGCTCAGCTTTCATAGTCATTTTAGAATTACCTACTGCTCTCTTCATCATTATGGATACATCTAAAATTTCCTAATTTTTTGCAAGCTGTGAAATTGTAGAGGACAAACAAACTGCATTAATTTCATACGTTTATCTGAAACCAATTGGTTTTATGTTATTAAATATCATAATTGATTAAAAATCTTTGAATGGTAATGCACGTCATAATGTTTAAAAGTCTTGATGAATATGTTTAATGTGAATCATCACATGAAATGACGCATGATCTGTTTGTGTTGTTGATAGATTGACTGTTGGGACTGGGTTAACATCAGCAGTATTAATAACTTGGCTGATGTTCATGCTCTCTATGTTGGAGGGGATCCCCTGGAGAAAGAGCCCAGGGATATTTTTGTGAAGGGCAGCATGAGTGATGTCAGGAACAATTTCCAGGTAAGTGAAAGAGCCACAGTTTATAAAGTCAGAGGTATAGACACGCACACATACTCCTTTAGATCACAGATCACAAAAGTACTTTTATGACATTCAGTTTTTTTTTTTTAGGAGCTGATGCAGTATTGTGCTACAGATGTACTTGCCACTCATGAGGTCTTCACCGAGCAGCTGTCTCTCTTCATGGAGCGGTAACAATACACCACATATAGGCTATTCTGTCCATACCCTGCCCACCGAATCAACTCTTGCAGTTTAACCTGTTAAACAACTCTGCATTCATTTCTGTGTTCTGTGTGTCTCATGTATTTCCGTAGGTGTCCTCATCCAGTGACGTTTGCAGGGATGCTGGAGATGGGTGTCTGCTATTTGCCTGTCAACCAGAGCTGGGGTCGGTATTTGGAGGATTCCCAGGACACATTCGAGGAGCTGCAGAGAGAGATGAAGAAATCTCTGATGATTCTGGCAGATGATGCTTGCCAGTTACTGCAGGATGACAGGTGAACATGCACAAAGGACTGGACTACTGAATAGTTCTCATTTGTGCTATAGAAAGTTATTAGCTGAACCTCATAGGCAAACATTTGAAAACCTTCATACTAGGGGTGGGCAATATGGCCAAAAAATAATATCACAAGGCATAGAGACATTTTCACATTATACGATATGCATTACGATATTCCATATATTTTTTTTCAGACGTTTGTTGTTGAGTTGGAACAGACTAAATCATACCAGAAGGGCCACATTTAAAAATTACTATCAAAAACTATGAATACAATGATTTTAGAGTGTGGATACAAGAGGGTGTAATTAATGAAGTGGCCAGTTGGTGTAGTTTATGCAAGTAATATCCTGAACTTATGGAAAGGAAGACCACCATTGTACACAATCATATGTAAAATTTAAACACCCCCAGTCCAGTTACATGTTTGGTTGATTTTCTAAATGAATGTGAGTACACATCCTCTACATCTGCACATTTTAATGCACAATTACTGTTTACTTGTTAAATTTAATAAAAATAAAATGTGGCATGTGTAAGGGCTCATTTTATATTTTATCATTTTCCTATATGTTAATCTCAGCAAATAAAAAGAAATAATGCACTAATATGAGCAGAAAACGCTCTATTAGAGTTTGTTTCCCTGTAAAGGATATCAACGTGTTTTCACTTAGAAAATCAACTAAACGTCATTTGACTTGGGGTGTTCAAACTTTTGCATACAACTGTACATGAAGATTTTAATTTCAAAATGTTGTAAATCTGTTTTTATTATTGAAACTGTAGTATGTAAAGATAAGTTAAAAAGATGATCTGTGGTGTCTAGCTTAAAATATTTTGATCTACACTGCAGATTAAAGTTATTATTAAATAAAATGATTAATGTGACAAGTGATTCCAAACTTTTGAACACTTGTGTTGCCTGTATGTATTTTTTAATAATTAATGCATTCTGGATGGTATTTCATGATTAGATACAAAGAAGACCCATGGCTGTGGGATTTAGAGTGGGATGTTCAGGAGTTCAAGCAGAAGAAAATACCCATGAGCAAAAGAAAGAAAGCCAAGCAAGAGGCCGAGAAAGCAGCAACAGCTTCCAAAAGAGAAAGTCCAGAGAAAGACTGGAATGAAGGTAAAACATGCCGTTGATGAAGTACAGATGATCCAAGCATTGAAAACTCTGGTCCATTTTTTTTCTTTTATTCTTATAAATTAATGAGAATAATTCTAATATGTAGATAAATAACATTGATCATTAATGAATAAAGAATTTCTCAGCATTTGCTCTAAATCACTTTGCATAAAAGATAAATGTTAAATGGCTACAGATCCGGGACCCCCAGAGGAGGAGGAGCAGGGGAGGCCGGACCCAAGCAGAGAGCTTGTGGAGCGGCTAAAGGGGACAGTGAGCTGCCTCCCCAAGAGGAGGCAGCACATGCCAGGATACCCAGGGTGAGCACTGCTTGTGTAATGCTAGGGTTGCAGAGAAAGCCATTCAAGAAGTAAATGAATTTGCTCTTCCGCTGTTCTCAGCTGGTATCGGAAGCTGTGTGCACGGATGTCAGAGAAAGAGGATGAGCCTTGGTCTCCTGGAGCCAGTCTCATTAGTCTTCAGATGAGGGTTACACCCAAGCTGATGGGCCTGACCTGGGATGGCTTTCCCTTGCACTACACAGAAAAGCACGGCTGGGGGTACCTGGTCCCAGGCCGCAAAGACAACTTGGACATCACAGAGGACACTGAGGGAACCTGTGTGCCCCCATAGGTAAGATGAAACTGGACTGATAACAACAGTCACAGGGATGGTGGCTTTAGAAATTTGTACACTTTTCTGTGCAAAAAGTCCCACCCACAGTGTTTGATGGGCAGGTATGCCGAAGACAATCAAAATGCAATTACAAACAAAATGTAAAAGTATTTCACAGAGCAGGAATGTGACAATGAAGGAGTCCAGTCACAAATGTATTGCCATTACTTTTTTCATAGAGCAGAATCATATGTGCATTTTGCATTTGCATTTTGCAGTTGATTTTGCATTACATCTCAAATTACATCTCAAAATATCGCTTTGATATGAAATGCAACTGCAAATACATGGTTAAATTAGCACTTTCTAATTTGTACTTGAATCATAATAAAATTAAGAAAGTACAAAAAGATGTAAAATACAGAGAGTGGAGTTTTAGGTATTAAGAATGTATTGAGTTATTTCCCAGTATGATTTTGTTTTTGAGTTCTTGGTACTGGTGTGTTCAGAGCAATAGAGACAATCTACAGAGAGTATTGTGATCAGAAAGGAAAAGAACAGCCACAGTGTCTCAGCAGCTCACCCTCGGATGACCTCATGCTGACCGACAACAGTGTCTGGCAAACGGTAAGAAACTTACTTGTTTACAGTTTTCCTTTTGTGTTAGCAGAGTGTTGTGAAGGCACATTATTAGTAATGGTTATTAAAGTTTTGTATTACATGAAAATGCTCCAATTTTTTTCAGTTGTCACACTGTTGTTTTAAACATTTTTTGGGGGAGAAATAGACAAGATGTAAAATACCTCCCATAGATTTCCACAGGGCTTCAACCAAGAGAACAAAACTGTTTTTAGGAACCTTAACATATGAGTTATGTGGAGACACAGTGCTCTCCAGGCCATGGTTAACCTTGCAACATTTAAGTTAACCTGTATGTTTGATTCATTTCTTAAATAAATGGTTCGGCAAAAAAGTCAAATTTACACAGTATTCCACTTACCCCAGATGTAATCAATCAGCCAAGACATGTTTGTTGTTCAAATTTAGCTTCATTAGTTCAGCACTTGAGCTGCAGGGCTAATGTTGCTAAAAACACTAGAAGTCAACAGTCATCCAAATCTTTTACATTAATTACATCACTAAGAGCGCTTTCACATCTACCTCTTTTGGTGTGGACCTATCTAACTTTTTCTTTAGTTTGGTGCATTTTGACAGGTGTGAACATCTCACTCTTGGGTCCGCACTGAACAAATGAAATCATGTTCAGTCTTGGACCACTTCCAGGTGAACCCAGGTTCAGTTCGATGCTGGTGGGAACGCATTTCTGTGATGGTCTGCAGCAAATGAGTGAATTGAACATTGTAGCATGATTTCCTGCTTCTTCAGTGCTGTACTGTCTGTATAATCTGCCTATTTTAATGTCTGACAGATGCTCATATCATTCCTACAGTGTGAGCTGCAAAACAGATGTTAAGCATCTTTATTTTCATGTGAACTGGGAGTTTTTCTTGCCTAAAATGGGGGCAAATTTTCAGTGCAGAATTTCATTTGCAGTGTGAAACCAACTGAAACCAAATGAAAAAGATACAGTGTCACAAAAAATCCTAACTCTGCTTTGGACTTTAGCAAACTAGGTATGGAAACAGCCTGAAACTTCAGCCGCAGCCAGGTCTTCATTTAGGTTGTGCGGACTTGTCTGTGTGGTTTAGGACCCAATATCACTTATAAAAATGAACAAAACTTTTACATCATGTTTTTACATCAAAGTGTGTCCTGCAGGGGAGTCAGAATACAACACAAAACCTGTTGTCTAAAATGACTGCACAAATTCATGGCCACATGATCAAGATTTGTTCATTTTTATATTTCAAAGTAGGTAAAACTGTCCCAGAGTGTGCATGACCTTAATGAAGACTTGAATGTGGTTTGAGTGGGTTGAGAGAAGTTTTGAAGATGTATTTACAGAAAAGATGATGGGTGACTGTTGACTTCAAGTCTTTGTAAACATTAGCCTCATAGCTTCAGTGCTAAACTAAAGAAGCAAAAATTGGACACCAAACATATCTTGGCTGATTGACATCTGGGATCAGTGGAAAATTGAGTAAATGCTTTGACAAACCATCCCTTTAATGTTTCTTATATAGTCGAATTTCGTATGGGCTGCAATGGCAGTATGTGTGTGTGTGTGTGTGTGTGTGTGTGTGTGCGTGTGCGTGTGCGTGTGCGCGCACTTGTGTGTGGTGTCCTCTAGGTGGAGGAGTTGAGTTTGCTGGAGGCCGTGTCTGATGATGAGGCAGTGCCTAGAACAGTGAGATCCAGAAAGACCCAGGTACATTCATTTCAGCTAATTTGACAAGTTGCTGCGAACACTGGAAATGGGGAAAAAAAAACTCATCTGAATTTTTTTCTCCTCGCTGGACTTCAATGGTTCTGTCCATCAGGTATTGTATGATTTGGAAACAGGCGAAAGTGAGTGTCCATATCACCATGGTAACGGACCATACAGTGATGTGAACATCCCTGGATGTTGGTTCTTTAAGTTACCTCATAAGGTGCATTAAAACTCTTCCCCTTTATCACATTTCTTTATATGAATTAACAGTTTAACAGTGTGCATAGTGTTCAGAATGATTTTACCAGTGCTTTTATATGTCAGGATGGGAATGAGAATAATGTGGGCAGCCCCTTCTCTAAAGACTTCCTATCTAAAATGGAGGACGGGACCCTTCAGGCCGGACGAGGAGGAACTAATGCAACGCGGGCTCTGGAGATTAACAAGATGATCTCATTTTGGAGAAATGCCCAGAAACGCATCAGGTGCCCTTGCCTCAGTGTTTTTCCAGTAATGATCTTGTGAAATGCCCCGTGATATTGACTTTGGCCTTATTGAGCAGGCTTGTCATTGATTCTTTGGAAATAACTTGTTTTTGGCCATCTCTCTGTGTAGTTCTCAGATGGTTGTCTGGCTTCGTAAGGGGGAACTTCCTCGCACTGTTAGCAGGTATTGCAGGGTTACTGTACACCGTCCACTAGTAACATTGTGGTCACTCTACTGAAAACCTTTAAATCACCTTTTCTCTTCTACTTTACAACAGACATGATGACTATGATGAGGAGGGGCAGTATGGTGCCATCCTACCGCAGGTTATCACTGCTGGAACGGTCACCCGCAGAGCTGTGGAGCCAACATGGCTGACTGCCAGTAATGCACGGGTAAGTGAAGTAAGAGGAGCAAGTTCATCCTCACCCAAACACTGTAGAATCTTTTCTGCTCTACAGTTAAGCAGATTCCATTATCACAACACCACATTTGCCACCATATCACAACACCACATTTAATATCTTATCATAATGAAAGTCTGAAGTCTAAATTTAAAAATGCATCATAGCTTCCATATCAGAATTACTGAAAGAAGACCAGATTCCTATGTTGTGCTGTCAGTGAAACTAAGATTTTGTGTGTAAAACACTGTTCAGGTATGTGTATGTGTTTGCAGCGGGATCGTGTGGGCAGTGAACTGAAAGCTATGGTGCAGGTGCCTCCTGGGTACCACCTGGTGGGGGCGGATGTTGACTCTCAGGAGCTGTGGATTGCTGCTGTGCTGGGAGAGTCTCACTTTGCTGGCATGCATGGTGAGCCTAGGTGCCAGATTGATTTGCTTCTCAAGCCCTATTAGAGCCAAAGACTTTATTCAACTGCCAAGTGCTTCAATCAGCTACTTGTCAATATGTTAAAATATTATTTGTAGAAATCAGATTTTCTCCAGATCAGCATTTCCTTTGAAGCTGTAGATAGGCTTGGCGTCACCCCAAGGTGTAGCAAAAGACAAGTCTCGAGGTTGTGTTCAAGCATCTCTGAAAGTCTTTTTACAGTATCACTTCTGATAGCAACATACAGTGTTAGGAACTGTGTTACACTGCTGGCTTGTTCCTATCAGGCTGCACAGCATTTGGATGGATGACCCTACAGGGGAAAAAGAGTCAGGGAACTGACCTTCATAGCCGCACCGCAGACACTGTGGGCATCAGCCGCGAACACGCCAAAGTCTTCAACTACGGCCGGATATACGGGGCTGGCCAGCCTTTCGCTGAACGCCTGCTCATGCAATTCAACCACCGGCTCAGCCAACCTGAGGCAGCCGGTAAAGCCAAGCAGATGTATGCACTGACAAAAGGACTGCGTAGGTGCGGCAGCTGGACATTGAGATCTTACTAGTAAAGTGACATTTTGATGGGTAAAATAATGTATTAATTGTCAACACAGGTATCATCTCTCTGAGGAGGGGGAGTGGCTGGTTAAGAAACTAGGTCTGAATGTGGAGAGGGACGAAGACGGCACTGTCTCGAGAGAGGAATTACGCAGGATTTCTAAACTGGCTGGCCAAAGGTTAGTTTACTGTCCCAGAACATACATCACAATTGCTGGCACCCTTGCATTTAGTACTTTGTGCAACCTAACTTTGCCAACATAACAACAATGAGTCTTCTCCTATAATGCTTCATGAGATTGGAGAAAACAGATTAAGGAATCTGAGAGCACTCCAGATTTCCAGTCTTAAGTCTTCTGTTCTTGACTCTTCTCTCCAGTTCATCCTACAGGTTTTCAGTGAGGTCATGGAACTGGCATAGCCATGTCTACAGCTTGATTCTGTGTTTTTTTTGTTTTGTTTTGTTTTTTTACCATTTTTGTGAATTTGTATGTTTTGGTTCATTGTCCTGTGCGAAGATCCAAACACAACATAGTTTTAGCTCTTTAGCAGAAACACTCAGATTTTCATTTAGAGATTCTTGTTTCTTCATGGGGGCCACGATGCCCTGTTAAATTTAGATTAAATTTGTTTCAATTAAAAGCCAGATTTTTTTTTTTCATATTTTCAGTGTGAGATTGTGGTTAATTAGCCAAAGACATTTATTCATTACCTATTTTACCCTTCTTTACCATGGGTACCAATAATTACAGAACTGTACTTGTTCAAGAGTAAAAGCTGCTGGTTTAATGTGGCGAATGTCCTGTTCCTGTAGTTCTCGGAATAATAGGAGGTGGGATGTGGCAGGCCGCCGAGTGTGGGCTGGAGGCACAGAGTCCGAGATGTTCAACAAGCTGGAGAGCATCGCTCACTCAGAGCAGCCTGCCACCCCTGTGCTGGGCTGCAGGATCTCCAGAGCCTTAGAACCTGCTGCTGTCCAAGAAGAGGTGCTGCCATTTTCAAAACTCGGGAAGCCTTTCTGAATTTCACCACTTCTGTTTAACTCATCCATGTAGTGTTGCTCTGAATCAAAACTCCTATGGCTGTTATTCAAGGACAGTAATATGTACACAAGTGTCCCATTAAACATATATTTTATATAAACACATTAAACAAAAATCATGTATTTTATCCTTTGGGTTTTAATTATTACTCGTTGCTGTACTTCCAGTTTATCACCAGCAGGGTGAACTGGGTTGTTCAGAGTTCAGCAGTGGACTACTTGCACCTGATTCTGGTGGCCATGAGGTGGCTGCTGGAGGAGTACGACATTGACGGGCGCTTCTGTATCAGTATTCACGATGAAGTGCGCTACCTGGTTAAAAGTGAGGATAGCTACAGAGCAGCACTCGCTCTGCAGATCACTAACCTGCTCACCCGGTTAGTACTATGTTTATTAAATGTTCAGACTATCTTCTGGTTTTGTTTTGGTCTAACTTATTTTTTTAGATGTTTAATTGTACATTTTAATGGATTAAGCAATACTGCATGTACAGCACTGTGCAAAAGTCAACAAACATCCTTCATTTATGTAACTTTTAGTAAAGCATCTGTTGAGTGTAAGTTATTCATTGTTCAGGAGTTATTTCTGAGGAGATTAAATACAAGATAATCCACTTGCATAAGGAAAGGGAAAGTTGCATGAAAATAAGTGTAAAAATGATTAAAAGAGAAAAAATAGCACTCCTAACAACCATGCAGTACTTCAAAGAAAATCTGCTCCACTCTCGCTTCTGAAAAATCCACAGGTGTTTCTGTCCATCCTTCTCCTTTTATTTCCATTAAGTTACAGGACAAGGAAAAATGTTCTTAACGTTACCTTTTTGGAGATGAAAGGTTTTGTTCCAACAGCAACGGTAGTTGTTTAGGCTTCTGTTTAATTTTCTGTGTAATTTATTATTCTTGCCTTTTTTGTGATGCAGGAAAAACAAAGAATAACTTGTATTTAATGGCTGTTTGGACTAGAAATTACATGAATGAAGGCTAGTTTCTGACTTTTAACAGCACTGTGTGGAAGGTGCTATACAGTATCATGTTCTTCATTAGACATGCTTATTATAGTTACTTGTCCTATACTGTTTATTAACCCCTTTTCATGTATTCTTAGATGTATGTTTGCCTATAAATTGGGCATGAAGGATCTCCCGCAGTCTGTGGCTTTCTTCAGTGCAGTAGACATTGACAAATGCTTGAGGAAGGAGGTCACCATGGACTGTATGACCCCATCTAACCCCACTGGACTTGGGCGCCGTTATGGACTACCACAAGGTGAGTGAGTGTAGGCTAGAAGACAACAGTAAAAGATGTAGCTGTACTTGTATATGTAGGAATACAGAAAAATACTACTGTAAGGTGAGACATCCATTTTTTTTAAGTGTAACAGATTTAAGAAATATGTCCTACCTTTTTCAGATTTTACCTTACCTTCATCAGATAGTCATTTTGAAATTCATTATACACAGTAATACCCTTTACAATTGCTAGGAGTTTTGTCTTTTAATTCCTCTGTTTTGAATGAAAAGAGTGATGTAAACAATACATGTATTGGAAAGCAAAGCTTAAGTAGAGAAAGTAGGAATATGAGGAGCCCCTAAATTTAAATTGTATGAAAATAAGGATGAATAAAAAAAGTATACAGAACTGTATTAAACTAACATTATACAAATAAATACATGAATTCTGAACTTTCCAATTTTTGGAAATCAACAAAATGTTTTATATATATTTTTTATCAACAGGTGAAGCCTTGGATATTTATCAGTTAATCGAGATTACCAAAGGTTGTTTAGCCAAAGGAGGATAGCCAGCTCAAACAGCCTTCAAATAAGTGGAGGACAACTGGCTGATAGGGAAACATCAAAAAAACAAACCCAAGAAACATGTCATGAGTGCGTTATGGAGGATCAGAAAGAGAGTCCAAAATTTCACAGCTTTCTTCTCTTCTTCTTGGGGGCCTGACTCTCCTCAGAAACTTGAGAGGCCTCAGTCTGAGGGAATAACAGGAGAGTTTCATCATTAGGATAAACCAGAGCTGCAGTTCAACAGGGTTTACACTGATTTGAAGAAAAGAAAGAAAAGATTATTCTTTCTGTTGATTTCTTTTGATAGCTTGATAACTGTCACCTTAACTGTTAGGTTGGGCGTTGTGTTCCTATTTCTAAACTCTTTCCTTTTAGAAGAGTGTCAGAGTATCCTTTTTAAGGACTTATTTTGTTGTATTTGTTAATAATTTGCATAATCAACTTTATTCATACATAAACCTGACACAGACTGCTCTGAAACAGAATGTTCTGGAGTGTGGTTATTGGCATTAGATAAACTGCAGAGTAAAGGGAAACAAACCTGCTGGCTCTCCTGCTGCTGCTCTTGCAGGGCAGCCTCGAGCGTGGCAGCATTGATCCGGAAATCTCTTGAAGTGCTCAGCTTCATGTACTGCATCAAATTCACCTGAGGAAAATGTCACAGCACAGTGGGTTAATCATTGCTGTTTAGTACTCTTTACTGTTACTGTGTAGTAATCCTTTATGTAAGGTCTGTCATAGATATCCTTTTACCTTTGATTTCTTGGAGAGAAGAATTAAAAACTTCTCATACTGCTCGATATTGAAGATCAGGGTGGGGATTGCTTTGGTCTCACGAAGAACCTTGGCCTAAAGGAATATAGGTATGAAAAATGACTGAATCAGAGTTGTACAGGTCATATATAAACCCGCAAAAACTGGAGTAGGTGTTCTTACCGATGCAGCCATAACAGCTTCCTCTTCTTTCCTTTTTTTCTTCTTGTCATTTGCTCCTACACTGGCCTCACCACTCTGTAAATAATACAGCACATCAACAGAACTGGGAGTGGGGGGAAAAACACAGGATGCATAGCACCTAGGCAAAAAGGAGGCAGATGAAAAGAACCTTACCTGTACATAGGTGATGAAACAGTAGCACTGAGGAGTGAGATGAGAGCCTGACAGCTTCACCTGCACACACAGACCAGTCATGCATTCAACAGCTAAATAAAAGTTGCAGTCATATGTGCAAGACTGCCATTTCTGTTTTTGATAAACATTTAACATTAACTAGAGTGAATCCAAGTAAACTGCCCCTTATCCTCTAAGACAACTCTTCGAAGAGGGATCTTCTCACCAGTTTCTCCAGTCGAACAGGCAGTTGGCCAGGATGAGTTGCACACACCTGAATATACTGCAGCCGGAAAAGAAAAATTAAACTAGACAAATTCCCAGCAACACGTCTGTCACACATTTGTGTTACATCACTCATGGTGTATAAGAGACAAAGAACTGCAGTCTGATGCACAAATTATAAAAATGATTTGGAGGAATCAATGAAACCCACAGATGAGGGCAACTGTCTACAATGTAAAGATGCAGCTCAAACATCTTGAAAGAAGGGTCTGCATAAGCAAGTGAAAGTCGAACCTCACCCATACTCGCGCCTGTGGTTCAACCCAACTAGGCCTGAGTGACAGTCCTAAATTTGAAACCTGAACTGGAAAGTCAGTCTCATTACATACATCCCCCTATTTAACCTGTTACAAAGACTGTTTCAGCTTGTACTGCGTTTTGAATGAGGCACAGTAGAAAGCAGCCAATTAGAACAGAAGTAGTGTACATATCAGTCTTAAAGGCACAGTAATGAAAACAGCCTCTTTAATTCTAAAGGATAAACAGAGGTTAGAAAGTGGTCATGTAAAAATGAATAATTACCAGTCCACAAAAATGTTGTTATAAACAACAGATGTAATAAAATTCAAGAATGCAGGTTATGAGTACTTTAATATTTTGTATTCAGGCTGTACTTTGAAGGCATTCCCTTTGCCCTTTGATTTGCTAAGGTAAAAAGTTGACTCAGGTGTGCTGGGCACAAATGAAAACAAGGAAACCCCAGGAACAGAACTGGCGAATACTGTTGTAGACTATATTGTAAAGAATCATTTCGGGCAAGATTAATATTTTAGAACAGTATGTGAAAACCGTTGATTTGAGTCTTAGAAGTGTTTGGACTTTCCGTTGGGCTTGTGTATTTCTCTGTGTGGCTCTCACGTATTTGATGAGGGTGGTGAGGATGGCATAGGTTCGGCTGAGTTCTCGCAGCAGAGTGTCTGTGCAGGCTCCAGCGGGAAGGGCTGTCTGCACCAGCTCATTCAGAGCCGTCAGCAGAGTCCCCAACTGCAGAGTCACTGCTTTCTCCACAGGGTCCTGCTGACCTGCCGACTGAGTGGCACCTCCTGAGACAGACATACACACACATCCCCCTAACTGCACTGCCTACAATACAAAAATAATACCACCCAGAACATTTTGCTTGTACAAAAAATTGGAAGAAAAACAAAGAATATTTTCCATTTAGTGAATTGTTCTAGGAAAGCTTAGTTTCCCTATACAGACACAAAGGGCATGGCCCAGTGCAGGCACCTGTGTATGTTAGCATATGTATGTGTATGTTAGAGTAGTACCTGAGGTCGTCCTTTCAGAAGTTGATCGGCCTTTCTTCTTGGCAATTAGCCAGTCCACCTCATCCAATACCTTTCCCACCTGGGACAAGACCAACAGCTAGAGAAATAAAGAATGAGAATAAAGACTTAATTAACCTGAACCTTTCACTTTAGTAACGCACGATTCATGCAGTCCTGGTTCATAAATGAGTCAATAGGATGTAACATAGTCTATTATCCAGTTTCAAAGTTCCACATTTTTGCTCTATGCCAGTTCACCAGTTCACAACATAATAGGTTAGAATAAAGTGAACAGACTTATAGGAAAGTCTGTTCATTCAGCAGCCGTCCAGTCATACAAGACCAGCCTACCTCTTTGAATAGGGAGAGACCTAAAAATTCCAAATTGAAAGTCACATTAATGTTTCAAAAACATGTTTAAAATCAGACAAAATAGGCATAAAGAGTTGGTAGCATTTGGCACAAATAATACAAACAAAAAAAAAGTTTTTCAGGTTGTTCTGTCTGCTACACATGCATATTTCTCAACAAACAAGGGGGGGTTCTTTAGTTCGCAGCTTTACCAACAAGCCAACTGGCTCTTTTTATTGAAGGGGGGGGGGCTTTCCACATAAACAGATGTCAGTGAGTGTTCCAGGCTTTCCTTTTCATTTTTCAACCAGTGAACTGCCTCCTCCTTTATGTCTCTGGTTACAGCCAAAATGTGGAACCATCTAGTGAGCCCCATAGACTGGGTGGAGAATACTGTTTTATGGACTTTGACAAACGGCCTTAGGGAACTCACTGTGGTGGATGCTGCTGTCTTTGTGCTGACGATGGCAAAATGAGACTGCTTCTCCACCTCCACATCCTACTCAGAGAGAGAGAGAGATAGAGAGGGAAACAGGTTTGGACAGCAACTCATAAAGCTGATAAAGCTTCTTCTCTGCTGCTATAGGATGTCTATTCTGCCAGACAGAATGTGCAGAGTATGCAAGTAACATAAACTAAGTTCTTTCTTCAGAATTTTTTGGCCATTATGACTTGGCAAATGCAAACGGTGTTTGCATTATGTGCTTGCCAAGTTATTAACGGTGCTGGCCATTAACACTTATCTTACCATGATTACTGTACTCACGCTCAGCTAAACGCAAGTTTAACTTCGTAATCCATTATGTCACACAGAATCAAAGTCCAACCTCTGCAAGAAAATAAAAGCTTAACTGATGCCATGAGGTAGCTTACATTGCCATGGCTTTGGCACTGTCAATCACTGTGCGGTCTGAAATGAAGAGTTTTTCTAACTTTCAACTCCATTTGAATTTGAAAAATGATTATGGCTTGGGTTATATTTTATTTTTCCAAATCTGATTTTTGTGCATGATCAAGTCACATATCTAGGTAATTTGCAATAAAGCTGACAGCCCCTTTACTGTGGGTAGTGTTTGTGTGTTATGTAATACCTGGTCTATGTCTCCAAGCACACTGTGGATGTCCTGACACAGCTCCCACAGTACAGACACAGGGCTTTTGTAAAGGACATGCAGACCGAAAAGCAGAGACAGCAGACCCTTGCTGAAAGAAATATCCTCTGAAAAAGAAAGACAGGAAATACAATCACATAAATATAAGAGAGATGTGAGCTTTAAGCTATAAGCAGCTGATAAAGCTGCTTCTGCTCTGCTGCACTGTTACAGGATGTCTATTCTGCCAGGCAGAGTGTGCAAGTAACATAAATTAAGGTCTTTCTTCATAATGTTTTGGCTAGTATGACTTGGCAATGAAGAGTAGGAGAGAGCATGGCTTACCAAAGCTGGTTTCTTTGCAGATTTTGACTGTCCATGTAATCATTTGGACAAACTGTCAAAGTAGTAGAAGACATTTTGTAATTAAAGACATATTCATAAAATGCACCATTATGACAGAACTGAGAGTAAATGTGTGAAAGATTACCTGTTGGGAAGAGGGCTCCAGCAGGCGTGAGAGTAGACTGAGGATGCTGACCAGCAGCTGAGCCTCTCTGCTGTTAAAATCCTCCTCTCCTCCGGTCAACTGAGTGAACAGTACTCGCTGTACACCATAACAAACCCACAGATATTACATACAGATTCTAAACTTTTCAAAAATCACATTTGTTTTCATAAGAAGAAGAGAAACGTATTAAGATTTGAATTTGACAAAAAGTTTGTTGCACATTGTCTTATTTTTAAGGAAAATCAAAACAGGCTTTTGCAGTGTTTGCCACTTCCCGTCATCAAAACAACAAAAGCACAGAAGTGCACATTCAAACCTGCCAATAAATAATGTAAATCAATGTGTTATTTATTATGTAGCCAATCACATAACTATTCAAACAATAAACTTTGCAGGGTTAATTTCCTCTCCAAACTGATCTCTGATGTTTCAAAACAACAGCTCTATACTGCTCAAATGTTTTTATCTCTTACAAAGCTATATAAAAGCACAATCAGAGCTGTGCAGTGTGGTTTAGAAATAAATAAGCTCTACCTGAAACTGACGGATGTAGAAGGCAGTCTTTTCAGTCAGGTTGGCCTTTTCAGCTTCTCCCTCCATCTCCCCTGAAACATCTGAAAGGAAGAGAGAGACACTTCAATTGCTGATGCTGCAGAAAACAGAGTATTAAGAGCTTGAATAACACCATGGAACAAGCCCTCAGTCAGTCCATGAGTGACCCACCGAGAGAGCAGAGGAAACTGGCCACTTGGGTGGGGTATTGCTGTAGCACTGTACTGAAGATGCGCAACAAGCCCTCCAGACACAGCAGAGACATGCTCTGACTCTTCTCCTTCTTCCCAGCATCCTCCACAGCTGATGGAATATTAGTGTACCGCCACATAAGCACACTGAGGGGAGAGAAGATCACATTAATCTTCAGAAGTCACAGTTATCCCAGCAATAACTAAGACATTTGACATTATTTGACAATAATTATTCACGACATGTAACTCGGTGAAACAAAGGGAAAAATTTCTAAACTTTAAATTGGTACCATATTTTGTGTCCATAAGTACATAAGGAGACATTCAAAAATGATCTGGCATATTAGAGCATTGAAACAAATGGAAAATGCCAGAAATGCAGACTTGAAATGTCTTATACAGAATGTAATTGTGAAATTAACTTTGTAATAATAATTAAATAATGATGTAAGTAAAACAGAACTTACAGCAAAACAACAATAAAAAGGAAAACTAATTAAAACGGCATGTTTGTAAAAACATGGACATCAGAATATGAAGTGATCCTGAATTCTTGCATAAAAAGGCTAATTTGGAACAGTATAGAACAGAAAGACCTGGTGATGTTGCAAAGGTAGTGAAAGGTCTTATCAGGATTTTGACCCTCTGGCCCGTCCGTGTGGCCCGTCTCCTCCAGCTGCTGAACCTTCTGCAGTGCCACGCTCACAATGTAGCGCATAAACTCCCCACTGGAGCGCAGCACTGACAGGCTCTCCTCATGACTCTGAGCACTGTCTCTGAACAAAACACACACATTCTCTACTCCATTAAGAGCCACCGCTCAACAAAAATAGATAATAAAGCTCCAATATTTGGTAACTCTGGTAAATATAAAAGTAATAGTTTTATGAAAATAAAAAAAGCACAATTTTCTTCACACCACAAATGTAGTTGATCAGAAAGATGTTTGGTGTCTGAAGTTAAATTCTTCAGACACCGTTTTGTGCCGTTTTTGCTCTGGTGTAGCTATTAGCTTATACCCCACAAATGGACAAAAGTAAAAGAGGAATTAATTGACTGCTACTACTGTTTTAGCGACTGCAAAAAACATAAGCAAGTTCATTTGAGATAATAATTCAACATGGCTTGAGGAAAGTGATGATTTAGGCAGAGTCTGCACAAGCCTATTTAGTAGGCTATTACCGTCACTTACTTTGCTACATTAGGCTTGTAGCTTCTGTGAAAAACTAAAGAAGCAAACGTGGCTAAACCAAACATGTTTTGGTTGATCAACTTAATTTGGAGTAATTGTGTAAATTAGATTTTTTTGTTTTTATACATATAAAAACAAGCGGTATATGTCTAGTATTCACCTACCGGAAGAGAGCAGTGAGAAGGGTAGACACGAATCCCAAAGAGAGCAGACTACGTGGGGTTTTGCTGGCGGGTGTCCGGCCCTTTCCTGACTTCTCCCTCAGGATGTCAGCCAACTTGTGGTAACAATTAAAGAGCTCCAGTACCTCCTGAAACCGGTTCTTACTGCATAACAAACACATAGACACCTCTAAGTAATAACAGTCACTCATGAGTATACATCGAAAAATCAAGACAGCACTAGAAACTCCCATGATAACTTCTGAACACAAACAGATCATATCACCTGTAGTTGCCTATAATGAAGTTGTATTCCATGAGAACTTCATAAATTCCCATCACAAGCACAGCATAGATACTGTTCTTCACCCCAACACTGGATGCCATCGAGAACTCAGCAGATTTATCCTGTAAGACATAGTTTGCTGTGAACTGCCAGTTTTCCCACATATGGAATGTTCAAGCTTTCCTTTAAAAAAAAAAATCTTTTAGCTTTTCTGAACTCATCTCGATGCTTACCAGCTCAAAGTCCTCTAGCTCACTTTTGATCATTCGTCTAGTTACACTGTCCAGGATTGTATAGAGTTCATCCTGGAACCCTCCTTCATCATCCTCATCTTCATCATCAGTACCACCTCCAGTGGTCTCATTTACACTCTGGTGCCACAGCAGGCAGTGGACTGTACAGGAAAATAAATGACCCTGAAGGAGAAAGGGAAAAAACAAGAGGGAGCCAGGAATGAAGACAATCTTCATCAATCCACACTCTACAAAGTATTAAAACAGACTTGAAGACTCTTCTTCATATCTACAGGAGGATCACTGATTTTTCCCAATGGTCACAGAGCAGATGGTACAGTACCAGAGGTTCCTGGAGGAAGATTTGGTCTCCCTGTGCAGTTATGCATGACTCCAGCTTCACAGGAGGCAGGAGATCCTGCTCTGGTTCATAGTATCGTCTCAGCTGGATGAAAGATACAGATACACACAAAAAAGTGACATCAGCCGTCAAAGAGTATGGTATATCAAATAAAAGCTTGCAAGTGGCCAAAACAGTGTTGTGTCCAAGCTCTTTTAGATTCTAGGTCGTACAGCACACAAACATACCCACTAACCTGTGACAGGAGAGTATGCATGATGGAACTTGCCAACTGGGAGTTGCGTCTGAGAACGTCATGAAAACCCTTTAAATAAATAAATAAATAAATAAATTCCAAAACTAACACCAACAATGACAACGACAAAATGGCAGCACCGATGTAGGAATTTTTTATGTATATAACTGTCAATGTTTATTCATATACATATTTATAAAGTGTAGAAAATGGTACTAAATCCACTGGGATTAGACAACTGGAACACTTATTTGTAGAGTAAAATTCAGTAAAATTTATAAAAATGCAGAAATTCTAGATTAGTAGCCCAGTGTCCCATGTCAAATGTTTTGCTTTTTCAGAGTACAAAACAAATACATATACAAATACATTACATTAAACAAAAACGATGTGACTAATATCATTGTGCAACCCTAAATAATTAGTCATAATACCACAATTATTATTACAACACAGCTGCTTAGAGTAAAATGACAATTGCACACAATGCAAGGAAACCACCAGTTCAAAATGAGAAATGAGCACCTCCTGTCCAAAGCTTAATGCAGGGAGGAGGGAGAATAAGAGGAGGTATAGGAGAGGAATCTGACCTCATAGAGCATGAGGCGCACATCCGCCTGCTGACCAAGGCAGCGGCGAAGGCTGCTCAGGATCTCCAAACAGAAAGCTTCATTAGCAGCAGAGTTATAGCGCAAGTGAACATCTGCCTGGACCTGAGACAAAGTACACCATTCATACACACTCACTAATCAAGCTTCCAGAACGTAACTGTTTTTGTCAAGAAGCACATTTGTACATTCAATATACACAGTATGCACCAGGAGTTTCAACTGCAATGTAGATGATAAATGTTAATAAGTGGCAGGTCTGTCACCTGGCTAGAGGTCAGTGCCTGGCTGCACTGACTCGAGGCTAGACTCCCCAAGACTCTGAAGTTCTTCAGCAGCAAAAGAAAGCCAGCCACAGCTGATTTCCGTCCATCTAATTGACTACACACAGAGCAAAATCAGCCGTAGGTATTATTTAGGCATCAGAAAATACATGAAGGGCAATAATCTTAACAATTGCTTTTCTAAGTAGGGGAATGACCAATGAGGCTATAGTTGGTATGAAACCAGAAACAGTGCACATTACTTTTGCTTTCTGACAGCACAGAAATCACTATTTGAATGTTTAGTTAAAAAAAAAAAGACATCCAACAGCTGCTAGTGAAAGGTAAAACAATGCATCAATTCCACCCGGCAGAAGTATATATGTTACAGCATATCAACATGAACTTATGAGCACTGTCTGGTTACAGGAGGGTACATGCAGTTTCCTGGTTGTTATACAAACTGCATCTAACTGTTGGAATAAAAGGAGTAATCAAAAGGGGAATCTGAATCTTTAATGCCTTTTTTCCCCATACCTATAGAACAAGGTATTTTTCATACCTGGAGAACATGGCTTTTCTCAGCACCAGGATCAGAGCATCTTTTAAAGCCATGCTGACTTTGAGCAGGGGCTGAAGAAAGAAAACAGCAGAAAGAGGACTTAATAAGCGTAGCGCTTAGCAAAGGGGTCTACAGCAGATGGCAGTCTGAGCTTATTTACAAAACCAATGAAGCCCATGGGAAAACCAAATAACTGCTGTCACACTCCAAAGCTGCTTTTACCTTGATAAGACCATCCATTCAGAAGAAAAAATACTAATTTTAAAGTGAATATATGAGTGGAGTTGCTGATCTGTATGGTGTGATGTGATTACCTGAACAGCTTTGAGAAGTCCCTGCACAGTGCTAAGAGGCAGGAAGGATAGCTGATCAAAGGTTTCTGTCACTTTTGATGAGGACTCCAGGAGGATCATAGGAGCAGACAAGACAATGTTGGAAAGAAGCTCTGGACCAAGAGAAAGATGGATTAAAAAAATAAGAGATGAAGAAATAATATAACATAAAAAGAAGGTATAGGTAGATAATCACAAAAACATTGATTCTGGATCCCATACCAATGAAATGGGTGACTGGCGAAGCTGTCTTAGTAACCAGTCGATTCAGGACCTGCTCCAGGATTTCACCTCTGATTGGCTCATGTAGCTGGGAAAAATGGCCTTTTAAATAAAATCTTTACAATAACATACAAAGCTTACCAGCAAAAGAAGATGCTGAAGAACAAGTTTTTGATAGTTTACCTTGAAGCTCTCCTGGAGAACTTGTCCACCAAGTCGACATGCAAGCTGGGAGGGGGTTTTAGCTGTAGTAGTTGGGGCTTCAGTGCTCTTTCCAAAAGGTCCTGCTTTTGGTCC
Organism: Colossoma macropomum; assembly: GCF_904425465.1. Classification (NCBI taxonomy): domain Eukaryota; kingdom Metazoa; phylum Chordata; class Actinopteri; order Characiformes; family Serrasalmidae; genus Colossoma; species Colossoma macropomum. The sequence goes on along the minus strand of NW_023494792.1, from coordinate 9,555,030 downwards.
AAAGGAGTCCATGAGGATAAAGCCTAACTGTACTAGGCTCTGTGTGACATGGTCCCAGCCAAACACACTGCAAAATGACCAAAACATAACTCAAACTACAACAACAGCACACAAAACACACTGCCATAATGGTACAAAGGTAATTTGTTTGAACAACAACAAAGTACTAAAATGTCAAAAAGGTAAAAGTAAAGTTCCCGAGTCTGAGACCAAACCGAAGCCTAAAATCAGAATCCAGAAATGCATCACCAGCAACCAGGTTAATGACATTCTAGATTTCTGATGTTAGATTTTTACTGTGCTTGTGCCAACCTGTTTTTGGCCGTGTCTAGAATCATTTGTGAAATACTGTGGCAAGGGGGAAGCAGATCCTGCAGAAACTTAGAACCCTGCTGAACCTGCTCATCCTTGAAATTCTTCGTAATGGCTCCTTTCAGGAACTCAAACACCTGGACAACATCAAAAAGGACAGTAAGACAAGGTGGAGACAAAGAAGGAGGACAGGCTTAGCAAAGCTGCATGTGTTAATGCAGGCTTAATGTAATAATGGTCGTAGCGCCAAGCCTGTTAGAATATTTTCCTTCATAGACATCCAGTCAAAATTTCAATTTATTTTGTTAAGAATTTTAGTGCAGTCTGCTCACTAAGCTCATCCAATTGCTTTTTCTTGAGACTGACAGTTGTAAGCAGGACCATGTCACCAAATATGTGTTTTATTTTCAGGATAATGATTATGGTCATTGACATCATAAGTTTCTTTTTGCATGTTTTCCTACTTTAAAACAATTTTTCCATTACAAATTATATTATCAGCCTAACAATTTGAGTGAAAATAAAATTAAAAAATGTTTACATGAAATTCAGAATTTCCTAGTGTTTTGTGCATCACCCTTTTGCTTTAAGGACAGCTTGCACTTAAGCTGGAATGAACTCTAAATATTTGTGCACAAGCCTCTGATGCACATTGAGCAGATCAAATTGTCTGATCATGAGCTTCGCTAGAAGGAATAAGACTAAAAACAAAATCTGACCTTTTCTGTACACAGACCTTAACATGTTCAATGTCACAAATTTGCTTAAATATGAAGTGTGACCTAAAAACACTGCAGAACCTTCAATATTTCTACTTCATTTTCCTTATCATAACACTCCTTTAAAATTCTAAAACGTTATGTTATTTCCAAGTTTAGAAAGAAATACTGAAGTCGATGAAAGAGATGAAGGAGAAGAGGATAAATATCATACTTGCTCTTCGTAGCGCTGGATACGAGCCACAGAAAGCAGCAGGGCAATACTGAAGGGACACAGAGGCTGACCCTGAGATACCTATAAAGGTAAAAAAAACCAGCTAATTCAGAAAGCAAAGGAAGAGAGAGGGTGAGACAGATTCTCTAAAGTTTGCAGAAGAAAATCAGTTGGGATCAGAAATGTATTCCCAGTAGATCCACGGGCAGAAGTGTAACAAGTAAAACAAAAGACCAATGCTTTCTTTGCTTCTTAAGTAAGAAACAGCACAAAATGTACTTCCAATGGGTTTCCACAAGGCATAGTATGAGATAGAGCAAAACCTCTGATATATTGGCTGATTCAAGGCTTCAACACACATTCTCCAACAATCACCAATCATTACCATCTTGCAGTAAGACTTTTTAAAGCATAGAATGCTTGTGAGTATTTCATCACTTTCCTTCCACTAGAAAGGCATAGTGTATCTTTAGGAGCTATCAAGCCAATAGGTAAATATAGATTCTATGCGGTGAAATTTCCTACTAAAAAATCATTTAATTTTCAAACAGTAAAAGTACTCAATTCACAGAATAACCCAAAGATGTGATCACACTGAGCTGCTGAATGGCCATTTTGAACCTGAATATTCCCTGTGGAAACTTATGGGAGGCCATTTTTGTGCCGTATGTTACTACTATATCGCACAAATAACAAAAAAAAAAACTAAAGAACAAAAAAATAAAACAGAAAAAAAACAACAATCTGAGTCTGAGAGATGGAAAAAACAAGAATGAGAGAGAAAATACCTTGAGGCTTTTTAAGAACTCTCTGCCAAGCTCATGATCAAGGCGAATAGCAAATACAATGTGTAAGATGGTGGTTCCTTCCACATGCCTAAGCTGGTCCTGTGGGATGGTCTGCACCTCAACATCCATACTCCTGACAACATAGCATCATTAATACATTCAGCCTGGGCACAACAGTCTCATCGGCAATTGATTTATTAACTAGACACAGAAAGAAGGGGTCATACTTACTCTCCTTCTTTCTGCTCTTCTTTCTGGCGCACGTCCTGCTCTCGGAAGTACTCAATAATTCCCTCTAACACAAGCTTTTTACATCCCTGCTCAAAGGAGACACAGATTCCTTAATGTAGAAACTCACCATAAACACTGCAACACAGCTCAACAATCATCAGACTTTTCAGTGGCTAAATATATGCACTACATTTGTAACTCTACTGTTATTGTGTTATATGAAGAGAAGACAGGTGGAGTCAGCAGACCTTGGCAGACAGAAGCAACAGCTGGTAGACCAGAGGAGGGATCTCCTGCAGGTCCAGTTTGAGAAACATCCTCAAAATTTTCTCAATCAAAAACTGCAGCTCCTCTGGTGATAAGGGCACATCCCTGAGAGGAAAAAGAAAACATACAGAACCCTCAAGTAATGCTCAATTAAAAAGGGAAGAATTTCCCTAAAGCTGCACAGCACAAAGATCACTGTAAGACAGAAAAATGTGTAACACATTGAAAACATACTGTGCATCACACTTAAAACAAATTAAAAAGTTAACATGACCATAACATTTCAGTTAAAAATGGACACTTTCTAACCTGAACATGGTGGTGAGGTGGATCACACACTGTGGGTCCCACCTGTAAGGAAAGCACACCAAAGAAGGAACAGGTGAGTAATACATAAAGTAGCTTACGGAAATCATTGTGAAGTTGTATAGGCAATATTATTTTTTTTTAATAGTGCAAAGTTAAACAGATAATTTCATTTCCCCGTTTTTCGGCTGAATTTCCACATTACACTAAAAGCACAACACATGCTAGCTCGGAAGCCTTGATATTTTCACCTGAACATGTTTCAAAGAGTGCAATAAAACTGTACCCTTATAGAATCTCAGCCACAAATAACTATGCCATGACCAGATTTAAGCTAGGGTTCTAGATATAGAAAGCTGTGTGCACTACTTGGAGGTACTGTGTAGGTATTGAATAAGGGTGTAAACAGGGCTGGACTAAATTACAATATTTATCATTATTGTTATAAGTTATGTCACAGTGTCAAAATGTGCATTTCTGAGCATATCATGGATATTGTCACTAATTCTAGAACAGACTAACTGCATGATTCATGACAAAAAAGGCCTGGTTAATTTGATACAGTGCAATGCGGTGTGGATAATGTTCTGTATCATTTGTATAGCTTTTTGAGTATCTTTATTCAAGAAGCTGCTCAGAGTGGAAGTGCTGATCTAGGATCTGTTCCTGTCAGTAAAGTAATAGTAAATAAGAAAGGAATCTGATCCTAGATCAGAACTCCAACTCTGACCAGCTTAGTAAATGCAGGCCCAATTTTTGTTCTTTACTCAGACTCAACTCTAATAGCCTTCAATAATAGCCTAACCCACATTCAAATGATTGGGCCTTTTTTCCTGAAGTCACTTATTATTCTACGGATTTCAAAGCGCTTTTGGCGGCTTGACCTCAGAATAGAAAATCTTATAAAACCTGAAAATCATTACAACCCTAGTATTAAAATAAGCTGTTTTAGAATTATTACCTGCTTGAGCAAAGACTATTGATCAGCTGCTTCTTGTACTCGTCTCCACTTAACTCACCTAAACACGCCATAGAAGAGTCAAGTGGGACAAAACATACACAATGGTCTCTCTATGTACTCACAGAAACAAGTAATTCTGAAGACAAAAAGTGACCTTACCTTTGCCATAGGCTATGGCCTCTGTCGCTGCCAGGGCAGTTAGGATAGTGGGTAAAAGCTCCAATGATTTGCCATTACCCATTTCACCTACTTTAATAGCATCCACAAACAGAGATGCTAACGCTGCCAGCGCAGGGCCAGGCAGAGTGTGTGTCTGTAACACAGACACACAGAATGAACAGAATAGCTAATAAAATAATTCCCCTTTATCTTCTCAGGAGACAGTCAACATTTTATATTTTAACAGATAACAGCAGAAGACAAAAAAAGAAAAGAAAAAGTTAGAACTAAATTTAGATGTGCTGCTACTGTACTGCTAAAGAAATTAATGGTGTTCTGAGCAAACATGCAATCTCACCTCCAACATCAGCAGCCCAATTATGTCTGAAGCCACTTCTGTCTGCAGGTCTCCAGATTCACAGAGGGGAATGCAGTGCTTATACACACACAACCTGCGACTGGCTCCATCTGAACTACTCACCGGGGAGCCTTAAATGAGAAGCACACACAGACAAATGGAGATCAATGTTTAAGATTACTTGGCAAAATCAATACTAAGAGTGTGGTCCAAATTACCTCTGAATATGGCTTTGATCACAGCTGCTGAATCCTTTCCTTTTAGGGCAGCATTTGTGATCAGTGAAGTCAACTGCAAAAGGAGAGAGCTTAAAATGAAAAACTCTCCTAAAATGATTTTGGCGCAAACTTCAACAAAACATTAAACTCTACAAAAGTACTAACTGTGCCTAAAAACAAATCAAAAGAACATAAAATAACATATAATCTAAAAATTGATGTTATAAAATCATCACAAAGTAAGCAAATACTTCACAACATGCTTCCAACAACATTATATTATAGCTATTTGCAAATGTTTTTGGCACCCTTGGTCAAACCGCACATTTGTTGATTTTATAAGTGAAAAGTTAACACATTCTCTACATAGAACACACTTCTGCACATTTTAATGTGCAGTTAATGTTTATTTGATGAATCTAACATATTAATGTTACGTTATGGCATGTTTTACATTTTATGTTTTACTAAACATTTTATGTTTTCCAATATGGTAAACTCAGCAAATAAACAGGAACTGTGCACTAAAAATGCCATATTTAAGTTTTTCTCTGTAAAGAATGTTTTAACATATTTTCACTTCAAATCAATAAAACATTTAATCTGATCAGGGGCATTCAAACTTTCGTATAGGACTGTATTTTTACACCAACTGCCCAGCTTTTCATGGCACTAGCCATAAAGTGTTTATTTGAAGTTAAATCTGTATCTTTTATTACATTACTAACCTGGTCATCAGTCAGAGAAGTGAGGTGATGCTCAAGCTCCTTTATACTTTCTCCCTCAGACAAGGACAGAATCTTGTCAATGGCTGTCTTCATACTGCACACCTATTCAGGTCTGTAAACCTTTAAAAACAGTTGAATTTACATATACAGTACTAAACACCAATTCTGTGGAACAACTTCAAAGAGGTCTATCATTAAAAAACAACTCTCATATGAAGGACATTCTACATTAATAATAGCAGCTTCATGACAACTTAGATAAAATTAAACATTTATTTCACTGTTTATTTTAAACACATATTTCACTGCGAGTATTTTACAATTGACTGACCAGTGAGTAACTAATTTAATGAATTAATCTAACTTACCCTAACCCTGCTGCTGGAGAGTTGCTTAGTATTTGTTTTCAAAGCTCTAGACTCACTGGATCACACACAGATGGTGTCAAGGAAAACTAACAGGCCTAGACCACTTTGTAATGAAATCTGCCTCACAGAGGTGTTGCAAAACAGGTCCCCAAAAAGAGTGATCATCCCATGACACTTGACCAGAAACATGCCACTTTCCCTGATTTTAACAAAGCTTTCTTTTATTTGTGCAATTGACCAGGGTATTCTGAACACTCAGGTATGGACGCTGCAATTTTAACACTCAATTTAACTGGTGAAGAAAACAACTTCTATGATAACGACTCGCTTGTGGAACTGACAACATGAATTTTTAATAATTCAGTGATTAATCGACACATCCAGCTACAAAGCCAAAGAAAAATGAAAATTTTGTTTAAAAAGTGAACATCAGTCAAGCTTTTTCAGGGTGCAACAGGGAGAATAGGGAGGCCTGTGCCCTGATTTGTTTACCTAACAAAACTCCTCCCACAAAGCTGCCATTGATCATAAACCGAGTAATACATTCAAGTATGGATTAGACTAGTTAACTTTTTCTAGTGTCAACTGGACCTAAAGTAGATCAGATAGAAAGTGCCTTTAGATAATATAGTTAGCTGTAACGTTAATGATCCAGACTATAGGTACTACATACCAAAAGTAAATAACAATTTCAAAAATAAAAATAATATCACTTTCCACAGGGCTGTTCTCTATTTCAGCCCTAGATGTCAAGATTATAGGATAAATCCGAAATCTGCTTTAATCTGATCTTTTATACAGAAATGGTAGACGATTTTAAAGTCGCGATTTTACCGATTACACGGCAAAAACTCGTATTATTGTCCATGTCATAGAGGATTATGCAGTTATTTGGAAACAAAAATATGCATTAACCTTAACCTGGTTTATACTGTAACGTTATGTGTATATGTACAAGCTGTTGTTCAGAATAGGTAGCGGTAACGTTAGCAGTACAACTATTTGGTCTTTCGTATTTTTCAAACCGTTCGAGCATCTTAAATACACATAAATGCTATATCGTATGCCTATTTTCTCTGTGACATGAGAATTACCTGTCTGGTGAAGCTGTAAGATGCTTATAGATGTTCCCTACAGTGTAATTTGGTTTGTTCAGTCTCCTCCGGACAAAATAAAACTTGCCCTGTGTGAAAAACTCCCGCCAGTTCAACTGTAATTTTCCTTCCTTTTCCGTAGGATCCCATGGAGCCTCGTGATTGGTCTATTGTTTTAAGCTCCGCCTTCCGTCAGAGTTCATTGGCGATCGTCACACAATTTGACGTCTAAACCACCTATTCGTCATCGGGCCAGTGGCGCAATGGATAACGCGTCTGACTACGGATCAGAAGATTCTAGGTTCGACTCCTGGCTGGCTCGGAATGTTTTTAAAGTTCGGTTCACAGAACCGGTTCTTTTGAACGGCTCGTTCCAAGGAATCGAACATCCGATTCATGTTTCGGGAGCGACTCGTTGTGTGCGCACCAATAAACACCGTCTTGGTTTACAGTGTAAACCGTGAACTCTGTACAAAACTAACAACAAGCTCTACTTTCATGTTGATCTATAATTAATGCTAAATACAGTCTAAGCATTTGATGCCGCTCAAATCTGCCCATGAAACGCAGTCAGGTGAACAATAGCACAATGACACCGCTTGTCAACAGGTTCCCCTTATCGGGTCTATAATCTAGATTCTCTGTAATTCTGCTCTTATTACAGTGAGCAGCTGTCTAACTGACAGATACTCGGATGCAGGCATCGAGTTCCAGTCTTTACTCAATATACTTGTGGACACACGATGAATAATCCCAGCGTTAGAATCGTTAAACCGTCAGCACGGGATGCCCTCGCGCGTCAACTTACACATAAAATATATGATTTTTACATTCAAAACGTACTTACTGGTTTACATTTGGAATTAACCTGTCTGTATCACTTGTTATATGATATATAATTTATACTTAATCGTAAACGAATTAATTAACTAGTTAATTAATTAACTAACAAATGAACAAATGGACGAATGAATGAACGAATGACTGAATGAACTACAACAGAACAAAAATATAGAATCTTTGTTAGAAATGGAGTTAAAATCATGTTTTATTTTTAAAACTGAAACACGTTCAAAGACTAACCGCACATGTACCTGAAGTATAAAAAGTGCCTTCTATGGGAGGCGAACCCAGGGCCGTATTTTACTGTCAGTTTTTTTTAACGAGCAACAATCGACCCTGTGTCGAGCCCTTGATGTGAGCCGTGTCCAATCATGCTTAATTTTTCCCAATCAAACTGCGCCTCGCTGTGGAGCGGAACCGAAGATGGTAGGTTCGAGTCAGCTGTGGGTCTTCACTGCGTAACTGATTCTTTACGTAAGAAGCTAAACTGCGCTGTGAATAAATCCTTTCTTCAAAGAACAAGGCCCCAGTGAAGGGGATGATATAAGTAGAAAGATTTATCAGTCATGAAGAGGTGAGAGAACAGCTCTCTCTATTTAGGTTAAATTATCCAGTTTACTGAAACATCCAGTTCGTCAAATACCACCTTTGTCCACCACAAGGCTTCGGCTAAATTAATTTTAACACCAAAGTGTCACAGCACTCGCTTCTAGCACCATACAGGCCACTGTGGTATTATTAAACGATGGGCTCGTCTTTAAAGTGGACTTGTTTAAACGGATCTCGGCCGGACATTCTGATATGTGCATCTCATTGCTCCGTGATATTGTTCGTGTGATAAATGTCAGTAGGATTATTTGAACGTATTTTAAGCAACATAAAAGTATACAGTTAACTATTTCAGTGCTCTTGAATGGTCACCAGTCAGCCTCTGTAACGCTGAAACATGAACGATTACAGACCTAAAGTGAATTTAAAAAGTGAATAATGTACACATCAATTAATTAATCAGGTTTTCCATTGCAACCCATTAAACACTTTCCAGGAATTGCGTGCATCTACTGCTTTCCGCTGGATTCGAAGTCCTCGGTTTCCTGAAGACACACTGACATGAGAAAGAGAGAGAAAATTATTGGACAAAAGGCAGACATAAGCAAATGTTGCGTGCTTCTCATTGGCTGTGAGGCTTATGCAGAGAATTAGCTCAACATCGGGCCAGTGGCGCAATGGATAACGCGTCTGACTACGGATCAGAAGATTCTAGGTTCGACTCCTGGCTGGCTCGAAATGTTTTTAACTTGGCTTTCACTTTCTTACTGGTTCAGCTGGGCAAAAAACAAACAAACAAAAAAACACAGCCCTGCAAAGCTCTTGGAGCAACTTTTGAGGAAAAACACATTCCTTTGAAAAACGTATACCCAGAAAACACAACGTTGTCACAGCGTTGTCTACTTTTTTTACAACGTTGTCAAAAGGTGGTGCTGTTTACGTTGTCTCGACAAGGCTGTCACGGCGTTGTCACAACCTTATTACTCAGTGAAGTTGCGGGTTGTGTTTTACAACTTAGCACAGTTCCTTGGAGCTCCATGCACAACATAATGGAACTCAGGAATGTTCTAGAAGGTTGTGACAACATACTGACAACGTTGCGCCTACGTTGTCTGATAACGTCACAACTTTCTGAGGAATCACATTTTAACGTTGTGGGCAACAAAACAATAGGTCGTCACAACGTTGCCACAACGTAACTGTGTTTGCTGGGTGGATTTCCAGTAGTGAGACTTCTCGGTTAACCGGGTAATTCAGGCCTGATTTGAGGACATATATAAGCAAGTACACTCGCTTTTGAATTAAACTATTCAAATTACTGAAATCCTGCCTGGTGAAATAACACCGTCTGTCCTGTAATAGAATATAAACAAGGCTTTGGCTATTCAACAACTAAAAAGTAGTGCTTGCTTCGGATTTCTTGGCATTATTTTTATATAATGGACTTGTCTTTGTCTTGCTCAGTGGTCTTGCTCAGGAAAATCAGGTACATCATAAACAAAGCAGTACAGCATGCAGTAGATGCAGCGGAGTAGCTAGGTTAAGTAAATAGATTATTCAGCTAGTAGATCTCTTCCACCGCTGTCTGTGAAATGACTGAAACCCCTCCAGCCCCCCGGCCGGCCGACCAGCCCACGTCACGGGAAGACGCCCAGTCACGTAGTGGAGGAGCACGGCTGACAGACGAGGGTGTGCGTGTCGACGTTTCACGGTGAGAGGAGTACAGGCGGACGTACTGACTGACGGACTGGGCCGGTGAGGAGAGGAGCGGGAGGGAGAGAGAGAGGGAGGGAGAGCGGAGAGGGACTGACGGACGGCAGCTGTTCCGCTGATGTAATGTTGCCCGTTTGGTGACTACGGATGGCGGTGTGTGCCAGACTCTGCGGAGTGGGTCAGTCGCGGCGGTGCAGGCGGCGACAGAGGCACGGCCAGCACGACCAGCACGGCAGCGACTCCGAAATGGACATGGACGAAGAAGAGGGGGAGAAGATCGTGGGCGAAACCAGGGGCAGCGGCGGCGGCTGGCCTCAGAGCCGCGCGCCGGGGCCTAGCGAGGCCGCTGCCGTCAGCGCAGGAGCGCAGAGCCCGCAGTCTCTGCTGGATCTTCCCCCAGAGCTTCTAGTGGAGATTTTCTCCACGTTGCCCGGCACAGCGTTGCCCAACCTGGCCTTGGTGTGCAAGAAATTCAGGCAGATCCTCAGCACGGAAACCATCTGGAGGAGACGATGCATAGAGGGTAAACAACACCACTACCACCACCAGAGCTCGCCCGCCCGAGCAGACCGGCTGGAATCAGCTGTGTGGGGGGATATCCAGCTCGGCTAGGGTGCCTTATATGACGCTGCACTATTTGGGTTAACTGGGGCTTTGACCGTGTTTGGCTATGCTGGGGAGATGAGCTGCACTCTTATCAGAGTCTCTACGCAGGCTGCTTATTTACTGTAGCTACATGCTAGTCGTATTTGGGATTGGCTGCTGATCTGTAGTCTGTCAGCAGTTTCGTTTCGATATGAACAGATCGCCGTGTCGCAGGCCACCGTACCGATGGCGCATGCATGTTTCAGTCTTGCATTATTTTGTACGTATGTCAGGGTAGGTGTCCGTAGCCTTGAATGAGCAGGATTAGGCAACGTTTTGAGCACTGGTGCGAACCGCTAATCTCTGTAATTCAGTGTGCTCCAGTAGCAGCTACGCGCGCACGTACATTACTGCTGCTGTACACAGGTGAGCCTGGCTGACTGACTGACTGCTGCTCTCTGCTGCTCATTTCTTATTCAGAGTTTGGCATGAAGGATGACCTGCGGAAGATGGAGGTCGTGGGTGTGTCCAGCAGGGAGCTTTATGTCAAACGTGAGTATGCTCATTATCCAGACAGCCTCTGTGGATCATCTTCCTGAATCGCAGCAGACAAGCCGTATTAAAAGAATGAGCTCAGTCTGACTTTTTTTATTAAGACTAACATGAATGAAAGCCCGTTCCAGTGTATGTAAGGCAGGGGTGTCCAATCCTATCCACAGAAGGCCTGTATGGCTGCAGGCTGTCAATCCAACAAAGGAGGAGCACACTTGATCAGTTGTTTGTCGACTGAGCAACTGCTCAAACAAGTGGAGTCAGGTGTTCTCCTGCTCATTTAAATGAAACCCTGCAACCACAATGGCCTTTGTGGATAATATTGGTCTAGAATAGATTAGCTATTATGCTGTGCATATATTTGTGTAGTCATGAATGGTTTATGTGGTTTTCTTGCTGCATCCATCCCTCAGGCTGCTTTGACCTCATAACCGATCAGGCTTTTAGCTTCATCTCCACACTTCAGAGTTTGCAACTCAGCAGGCTGGTCTGATGGGTCCCTTGATGGCCTTCTGCTGCACTCTGACGTCTAGTGCTGCAGTGTCCTCCCTTAGTTGCTCATAACAGTAGCTAATGTGGCATGTCCCTGACCCTGCATTATATAGGCCTACTTTGCACTGCAGTGCATTATTGCATCTCCTTACTTTTAAGTAAGCTATTAAAGGGCCCATATCCTATATTTGTCTTGTATTTCATTGTTTTCAAGTTAGAAAAGGTCAATTTCCTGCTGAAACACTCCTTATAGCTTCAGTTCAAAAGGCTAGGGTTAAGTGTGTTGACAGATGTATGACATCACAAAAACAATGGATTCAAAAAGCTGTGTTTTTGCAACTTATTTTCCATGTATGCACCCTATGGACTGGGGAATGAATGGTATATTTTGAAATTTTAGCAACATTTACATACCACATACTCTCTTTTATTTGGAAAAGTGAGGTTTTCCATTACATGGGCCCGTAAAGGTTTTTTAATGGCTGTGCGCTTGAAAAAGTAGAATAAGGCAAAAGAGTGAAGAAGTATGGAAGATGTATCGACTGTTTAATTTTCTGCATAATATGCTGTCATGTGACATGCATTGCGGCTTAATCCTGTTCGTTCCTCTTCACATCACCTCTCCTTGTGCCCCCTTTAATCTCACCTCACATGTGTGCACATATGCGTAGTGTCCAGCTCACATGACTGGTCCTCTTTTGCCTATCCTCTCCTCCTGTGGTGCCTCCACCTGTGTACCTGTCCAGGTGTGAACCCTCGGGTGAAGTCAGGACGCTTTATGAAGCTCCTTCCCGATTACGAGCACATGGACTATCGGGACGTGTACACACACTGTATGTACTGCCAGGTGTGTGGGCTGAATGTGGTGGTCCATCTGCGTGGCCACTCTGCAAGTGGTGTTTGGTAGAGGTTGCCCTTTCCTGCTGATCTGGGGGCAGTTGATTGGCGATTTTATTCTAATGATTTCGGGTCAGGAGCTGGGTGGGAGAAGCCATTCCTAGATCAGCACAAAAGGGCACCTTCTGCCTGGAGCCCTGCACGCCTCTGTGTCCTGCATGCATGGGAGAAGGACACACACTGGCCTGACATGCAGGACTCTGCGGTGATCCTAACCTGACCTGATTGTGTGAAGTGGTTCTTCTTTTATTAGTAACTCCTGCTTTCTTTCACACTGCTTACTTGCAAACAGTGATGTTTTAGACTATTGAGTTGTGAGAGTTTGTGAATGATCGGTAAGTAGGGGTGGGTAATATGTTAATAATTATCATTACTATGGTAAATTGCATCACGTTAAGTCACAATATGCTTTACTGAGCATATCGTGGAAATCGTTCATACTTAAAAGAACACTGATGAGCTGCATGTTTCCTTACAAAGAGAGCATAACTAGACATTATTAATGAGATTTAGTGCATTTGTGTGGGTTTATGTTATCAAAACAAAAATCTTTGTGTTCATAGTTTTTGATAGTATTTTTCAAATGTGACACTACTAGTGTTTTTTATCTATTCTTATCAAGCTTCAAGAAAACTATCCTGAATCATAACGTGTATCATGCAAGTGTCTTGAAGTATCGTGATGTACTTTTGCAATATCGCCCACCCTTATTTTTCAGTGATCTGATATTTGTAAGTAATTTAAAAACTTTAAGCAGTTAAGGTCATTGGTGGACAAAGCATGTGCATCTTAATATTTAGTAGCTAGTGAGTTCTGCATTATTGGCAATAACCTTCCTATAGCTAGTCTAGGGTTAGGAGGTATTTTTCTGTGTAAAACTGCTTCAGTTCAGTGCATTTTACCAATATCTCACTGAAACATTTGAATAGGATAGAGGTCAGAAGTATGACTATATTCAGTCTAAAATACAGTACTTCTTCTATTGAAGTCACTCTGCAGTTCTTCTATGTTAGTACTTCTATGTTTTAGGACATTGGCATGTTGCAAAGCCCAAACGCTTTTGACTTTTAAATTAGATACCCTGACATTCTGCTGTAGAATTTACAGTTTTATAATTCACAAACTGACAAGCTTTTCTATAATTCTAAGCCCTGAGACACAACCTTCCAGACGGTGAATCGATAGAGAAATCAATTGTAACACTCTCCAGTACTTTTTTACTCTTTTTCTGAGGTCAACCGAAATTGCACTTGAATAGAATTCTGCTGGAGCAGGCAACCAAAAAGTGTGCTTTTGTTGGTAAAAGCCGTATCCACATTGAATGGAATACCTGATTCCAATTATGTTTTTTAAGGTCATTCTGCACTCTCAGAAAAAAAGGAATGAAACTATCACTGTGGTGGTACCCTCAAGGGTAAATCTCAATACCTTTAGTCAGGGAATATAACTGAACGGTAATCCATTGAAATTATATTTTCTAGGTTGTATTGGCTCCACACACCCCGTCTCATCTCCAGGCTTTTTATTTTATTGTTCTGTTTTGAAACATTAGGTTATGAAAAGGTACAAATACGTACTTTTCACTAAGGTACACATTTGGACCCTAAAACCACTGATGTACCTTTGAGGGAACATCGACATTATTTGTACCTTGAGAAATGTACAAGAAATGTACCTGCACAACAGTGTAACAGTGTAAGGCTTTGTATACATTCTCCAATGACCTTGATTGTTTAGACTGCTTCTTCTTTAATTTGTTTGTCACCGCTTATATTTATTGTGACTGTGATGAAAATCAGATCACATTTTGGGAGCTGAAAGTCAGTTCTAACGGGTTCACACATTTTTTCACAAGTGCAATATGTATTCCCCTGACAGAATGGAGTTGTTATTGCTGTAATTTTCACTTTCTAACCACTCTCAATAGAAGGCACAACTGTGGATGCAGAGTTATGCGTTCAGTGTCAGTGTAATTACATAGAAGCTCTACAAAGACAAGGAAACTGCACACTAACACATTGTGTTGAAATGCCCTGCAATTACCTCCTTTCCTCTCATTCTTTCCCGTGTTGATTTGGTGCAACTGCATGCCACTCAGCCCGGTGTTTTTTGGGTTCTGTAAGTCCATATCTTTTGTTTGCGTTGCAGTGCTCCATCCTTACAGACACATTTTGGGTCTCTGGCAGCCAGACATAGGCCCCTATGGAGGTCTGCTCAACGTAGTGGTACGTCGTTTCACTTTTAATAAATGCCTTTAAGATGATTTCCCAACACTAGAACTTGTTTGTGCTTGTTTTTATTTCCATATCAGTGTGCTAATGTAGAATTTGTTCATCTCTGTTTTGTAATGTTTCTGGGTAGGTGGATGGGTTGTTCATCATTGGCTGGATGTATCTGCCACCACATGATCCCCGAGTGGAGGACCCAATGCGCCGCCGTCCTCTCTTCCGCATCCACATGTGGGAGAGTAACAAAGCCACTGTGGAGTGCATGTATGGTCATAAGGGCCCTCACAAAGGAGATATTCAGGTCAGCGTGCCTGTCAATCAAAACAAGTTTGCATACTTCTATTCAAGGGCCCATATCCTATATTCTTTTCCTGTATTTTACTTTTTTCCCCCCTAATATCCATGACATTTGTGTGGGTATGGCCCAGTTCCCCAGACCCAGTTAAGCCTAGACTAAAAGGATTTTCCAGTGGTGGTTCACCTTTGACTCCGCAATTTAGTCCAAGACTAGGCTAAATCCATGTTCAGAAAACTAGCCCTATATGTAGCACTAACAGTGTAATAGTCATGATGCATGTTTACATGACTGTCCCAGCCTCTTAGAATTTATCCCTTTTTGTTACTGTGCCTTTAAGACTGATATATGTAAATGACCTCTGTTGTGATTGGCTGCTCTATATTGTGTTTCACTCAAGAGCAGCCCAGGTCCAAACACTCCTTATAACTTCAGTGTGATTATGGACCGTATGGACTGTGAAGTGTATGTTTTGTAACATATGTACATACTACATACTACATAAAAGGTTGAAAAAAGTGTTACAAAGTTTTGTATTTTCTCATGATATGGGCCCTTTAAGAGTATTGCAATTCCAAAAATGACAGGTAGGTGGAGTAGAGGTGACATAATGTAAAATGTGATGCTTATGTTTTGTAGACTGTAAAAAAAGATGAGTTCTCAACCAAATGCAACCAAACAGATCACCATCGAATGCCAGGGGGCAGACAAGAGGTAAGGGACCACCTTTACTCAACCAAGCTTCCTTTTTTTGTTGTTAAAATCTGAACAGGTTTGACATTACATTCATGAGGTGGATTAGAAGGTATTTTGTTTCATCTTAATTGGAAGGTGGTATTTTATGCCTAAGTTTAAGAGAAGGTATGAAGTACTGTTTGCTTTTTTGACTGATTTTGTTTGTTTGCCTGCCTGTTTTTGCAGGAGTTCCGTACTTGGCTGGAGGAGGAATGGGGACGGACACTGGAGGACATTTTTCATGAACACATGCAGGAGCTGATTCTCATGAAGTTCATCTACACCAGCCAATATGAGTAAGTCTCTTAGTCAGTCTTGCCAATTAACAGTTGCTCTGAAGCTTACAACAACACAACACAGTAGTTTACAATTCTGCAGTGCTTTGCCGTGATTTCTTTTTAGTTATGTCTTATTAAATGCACACTAAGAGACTATGCTTCATATGTAGAGAACAGTAGTCACATGTAACTGTGTTTATAAATTATTATTTCTTTGTAAAGAGTGCAAAGGTATTGATCTAAAAGGGTTCAGGCAAAAGAGAGAGGCCTGATGTGAATTATTTAGAGTCATTTTTAGGGAAGCATATTGGAATGATATCGGTATCGACAGATAATTGTTAAAACCATTTTATCTGTATAGGACAGATGATTAGATATGACCAGTGTTTCAGTATTTTATGATGTATTTGATGATCTACTCTGGAAGAGCAGAATGTTAAGGTGATGCTGGGCTACTGTACTAAAATGTCTGCATTTTCTTCATTTCATACTACATTTGTAACTGTACAGAATTAAATGTCATATTTTTCCATATAGCTAATCGGGTAGATTTAATCCTAATTTCTACATTTTATAAACATGTACATATAGGCATAAGCAGATATGTAGATGAAAATATTGTATATCACCATCAGCCAATAATTCCCATATCAGTGAATTGCTAGAATTAGAATTGCTGAATTTGAACACACATTGCAGAAATGTAACACACTTTCTGTCTCAGTGGTTTTCAGTACAGCATGTGTACTGTGTTTGCAGTAATTGCCTGACGTACCGACGTATATACCTGCCCCCGTGCCTACCTTCAGACCTGCTGCAGCCGGGCCTCTTCAAAGGCACATACGGCAGTCATGGCCTGGAGATCATCATGCTGAGCTTCCATGGCTCTCGGGCCAAAGCCACCAAACTTACAGTGAGCCCCCATGTTTTTTCACCTTATATATATATATATATATATATATATATATATTAACAGCCTTACTGTGCCTATATAAACATTCTGAAATCAGCTTAAAGTGGTAAAA
Organism: Colossoma macropomum; assembly: GCF_904425465.1. Taxonomy (NCBI): domain Eukaryota; kingdom Metazoa; phylum Chordata; class Actinopteri; order Characiformes; family Serrasalmidae; genus Colossoma; species Colossoma macropomum. The sequence goes on along the minus strand of NW_023494792.1, from coordinate 9,538,115 downwards.
TAGAATAAACATTGAATAATTTTAAATGTTCCTGATTTTGATGAATTTCCGCTTGCCCCTTAGGGTGACCCTAACGTACCAGCGGGTCAGTTGACCTTAGACATAGACCTGAGTCAACCAGTGCAGCTGCCTGACTTGGAGCACCAGCGGAGTATCGAGGAGCTCTCTCGCCTGGTGATGGGGGTGCATGAAGAGGTCCAGAGGGGCTCCCAAGGTCCTGCTGCTGCTGCATCAGCAAATGCAGAAGAGGGCTCCTCTGGGGCAGAGGGCTCTGATGCTACCCCTGCCAGTGGCGCTGAAGCAGAGGAGGCTGGTGCCAGAGCAGCTAGTTCTAGCCCTGAATCCCAGCCCTTCGTCCTGCCTTTAGGAGTCATGGCCCGCAATGAGGTTTACCCACGCACATGCAAAATGTGGTGAGTATCACTGTCTTATCATTGTGCACTGTGCACAATTTCAAGTCCAGGTACATATTTCTCTGAAAGCAGACTGATTGGTCAGTCTGATTAGATTTTTTTCTCAGTTTCAATTTGGAGTCAGTTTGAACAGTTTACACCTTTTCAAGTTTAAAATGATATTTAAAAAGGTATTTTTCTGGGCAGTAAGAGTATTTGCACTAATATGCCAATAAATACAAATAACATTAATACAGCAAACAGTGGTTTTATGTACGGCAGTTTGTTTGACCATTTCCAATACCTGGTTTGGCTAATCAGTGTTTTGGCTAATCAGTATAACTTTTTACTGTATTTATCTCTATTTATTATAATGTTATATGATGATTTTATTTTTTTATATGCATAAACACACACATACTCTTCTTATACAGTACTATGCAATGGTCTTTTGCACCTAACCACATTATTTATAGCTAATTATCCGGTCAATAATTTTGTTTTTTTTGCTTGCAAATTAAATTCTGAATTGTACCAAGATGATTGAATCAAATCACTTTAAAATTTAAATTCTTCATGATTGCATTAAATCGTTTATGCATTACATCAAGCAAAGTTAAGAGATTCAGTTAGGAGATTCATACCCCTAGTAGCTGATTTGTAAAGCATACATAAGAATACTTGTGAAAAAGCTTTGCTTGAAATCACCAACTAATAACTGATTTCTGAATGTGTATCAGTTTCTATGGAACAGGCCTCATAGCTGGTCATGGCTTCACAAGCCCAGAGCGCACGCCAGGCCTCTTTGTCCTGTTTGATGATGACCGCTTTGGTTTCATCTGGCTGGAGCTGAAGTCCTTCAGCCTGTACAGCCGGCTGACAGACCAACTGGAGCACGCTCAGGCTCCCAGCATGGAGCGCTTTGAGGCCATGCTCCGCAACATGCAATCATGGACATCCTGATAGCCAAGCACCTCTTCCTCAGCTATGCTCCCTACCATATGCATCCCACCCACCCCTGCAGGGCCACACCTCCAACTCGCCTGATTCAACTCTTAAGATGATTACCAATCCACTGATGAGTTGAGCCAGATGTGTTAGAGCAGGGACAGAAAGTGTTTATTGTTGTGGTCTCCCAGAATGGGAAGTGCCCATTACTGCTCTACATGCTCTGCAACCCGGTTTACGCTCTCTGCCACTCCACACTCCCACACAACCTGAAGAAACCTCCCGATAATCTCACATATACACAAAGGAAAATCCTGCCACACAGGTATGTTTGCAGCGGCAAGTACATAAAAGTTGTATTATACCGAGGCTTTCTTATCAGCTTTTTAATTAATTTATTTTTGTAACCTGGAGATGATGAATATGAGGATGATGTGACAATTCACCCACATACTCTGGAACAAGCTATGTGTGCCTCTGTATTATTACCATGGTATTTAACCCAAGACTACTCTTAGAAACGTGTAGCTGCCTGTACTCTTGAAATGATTTTAAGTTATAAATGTCTGTCTTCAACAAGCGTGGGATCTTTCAGCTGTTTAGTTGATGGTAGCTTTTAATTGATGCAGTGTCCTTTGTCTGATTTCATTCTTTTTGACTATGAAATTTTTAAATCTGTACTGCTGTTGCATTGCTTTTATTTCTCTTGGTTATCGGTGCCCATGAGGACAATAGTTTGCCTTTCTTGTGTTTTGATTTGAATGTTTTTAAGAAATGACTGACATAGCCTGTGGTACACAGTGAAATGGTTAGTATGTGAACCTTGATTGACCCATGATAAATACCTTGATCAGTCACTGGCTCTGAGTGCTAGTTTTCTTACAAACAATGGCATTAGTAAAGCAGACCCCTAAAGACTAAACTAAAGCTTTTATGATGGTCCAAACTTTACACACTGGGGGTTTGTCTTGTCTAAAACCAGCCATTGCTTTATTACAAGAACAGACAGGAATTTAGCTTGATAGCATCTCTTGGAGCTAAATCTTCATATTCGGTAACAACACAGTTGTAACATTTGCCCACTTTCAATTTGTTAGCCCTTGAATAATGCACTTAACCTGAGTTGCACCATCTAAATCTGCATTATATGAACATGTATTGCGATGAATATGCATGCTGTACTAATACATGTAGGCTGGTCAATTCACTTAATTAGAAAATTGAGCATATTTCATTCACATACATTTATGGACTGCTTTATATCTCAGGTGCCATACCTATATATGTATTCTCTTAAATTAATAATATTGTTAAAATTCATGATACCTGTTCTGAACTATCAGCAAAAACATTTCAGAATGTTTATAAAATTACGTGGATTTGCAATTGGTAAATATGTTAGTTGTACGCGTCCCAGCTAAGCTTTTGTCCATCATGATGAAGAAATGGCGCTACTAAGCAAAGAAGGTATCTCTGAAAACGGCATACAAGTGCAGATCATCACCAGCGAGTACCTGCAAAAATCACGAGCTAACAGGCAGTCTGTGCCTGCCTTAGCTTCCATTAATTATAAATGACGGGTTACTTGGTAGTTACACATCTCTCCATCTAGACAAAAACTTTGTTGGGCAGCTTTAATAATAGGAGCAGTGGCATGCCTTCCTACCTTTTGGACTATATTTTGAAGCACAACATGTTAGTTTAGTCTCTAAGACATTTTCAGGCCATTTTCTCCAGCAGACCACAGTTCTGACAAATGCTTCCTTGTTCTGTGATGAGGTTCGATCATAAAGCTGTGCAGTGGCTCCTCTAAAAGTGCTCTTTCCTAAGCAGCATAAGCATTGACCAGACTAGATTCCTCTGTCTGTACTTTTGTATTCAACTGCAGCTTTGCAAAAACTAACCACTACAATATAAAAAAAAAAGAATATGTATGTGAATTGAATAAAAAATATTTAATTATATATTTCAGCCTTGTTTAGGGGTGATTGTGCACATAATTGCAATGTTCGTTTTAAGCATACCACCTGTCTGTTGTGTGACCTCTACAGTGGGAACGAATGTTTCAAATGGTATAACTAAATCAGTTCTTAAAGATGTTCTGAGAGGAAAGTTGTGTCTAATGTAAACTCCATTGCATACAACTTCAGGGAGCTTTGAAGCATCTATGTTTGTCTGTTCCCAATAAATTAAAGTAAAAACTTTTCTGTTTTTGTCTGATTTGCTGTTTCAGGTCACAGACACCATTTCACTATTTTGTCAGCCATCTTGAAAACGTATGTTGACACTGGCTTATGAACAGGCAGATGTTTCACAAAGCAGGATTTTTCAGTTAAACAGTTAAACTTAAGCTCAATGTCAAGCCTGTTCAACAGAAAGAGAGGCCAGGCATGTTCCTACAGGACAGTCTTCCTTTTACAGCTTAAGTCATCCAGCTGAGAAATCCTGCTTTAAGAAATGTGACCTTGGATTTCTAAGTTAGGCAGATAACTTTAGCCCAAAGTAAGGACTTTCCCATAGGAAGCTGTCCAAGCTCTTCTCTTATAGGACAGACTTTGAGCCCAAGTTATCTGATTGACTAAGAGATTCTGCTTTAGGCTTAATACCCACTAGGCCTTTTGAATATTTGCCAGGTGGTGCGTATGATACATATTCAGATGCAGACTTCTCTTTACGAAACAAACGGCAGAGATTGTTTTTGTTTTTTTTAATTAAAATATTTAGATTTGATCTTTTTAGAATGTTTAGATTTGCTCATTGTCAAAGATTGACAAACATTTAGTTCTTCACTCTAATAGGAATCTTCAGTGACATCTATAGCTCAGTGTGCTCCCTTTTCTCCTGAGCCGAGCGCACCAGCTCTGGCAGCTTCTCAGTCATGAAGATGTAACGTTTGGCCTTCAAGTTCCTGCCAGGCTTCTGCTCCAGCCCAATGCCCAGATACTCAGCTTCAGCACCATATTCAGGCCATGGTGTCAGGTCTGGCCCATTTGGAGATCTGCCAAATAGACAAAGCCCCAAATATGATACACTGTACATGGCACAATGCAATCAAACCACATAATGTGGAAATTTCAGAATTATTCACTTCCAAAATGTCACTGAAATCGAAAAATAACATTTGCGGTAGCCCTCAGATTTGGCACTTAAACGTATTACTCACCCAGTGCGGGCAAAGTTCCCCCAGTAGGCCATCACAGTTCTACACAGTTCTTTCTCTATCTCTGTGACAGAGGCTGAATAGAGGAAAATGAAAAGTACACTTATAAGAACAAAGTTCAGTTAACTCTTACCTATTAAAGTACTGATTTATCTGTCATTACATAAATAAATCAACAAGTGAAATGCTCCCACACTGTTTTACAGTAAATGTAATCAAAGGCATTAATCTGCAAGTAACAAAGCTAATCTGATATTATAATAGATGGAGAGACTGACAACATGTGCCTACCCGTTGTTTTGACATGGGCATTTCCAAAGCACAAGCCAAAAACGAAGAAAAGATCATCTCCATGATCAGTCCTGACAAAACTGGGCCTCTGTGCTTGAATAAAGCTGGGAGGTTGCTGGAACTGATACAGGTAAACTGGCGCACCAGCACCTGACAGAACAACATTAATGAGCTTTTCATTTAAACGTTTAAACTGCAGAAAATGTGAATTCAGTGATCTTCTGTAACAACTGTCTCCAACCACGGTCCTGGAGAGCTACCTTCCTGCAGAGTTTAGCTCCAACCTGTATACAAGAAGTTGCCCCACCCCTTACTTAACTCTAATAAATCTGATCCAGCCAATCAGGGACTTGGGAGGAGGCTGATTAGATGGAGCAGGTGTGGCAAATTGTGGTTTGAACTAGGCCCTAGAGAAAGGTAGCTCTCCAGGACCAGGGTTGGAGACCACTGCTCTATAAAGTGTGCATCAATGAATGAACCATTTTTTGACTTCTAGAGCAATCAAGGTGGATGCCTTATTATGATTCAGATTTGGCATTCATAGTTCTAGATATAATACATACATAGTGTTAAGATGTCTGATTTCTGAACCTTCTTCTTTACCTTTATGGAATTTTGCTAGCTTGAGAGCAGGAATGTTAAAGATGATATCTGCCATCATCTCTCTGTAACTGTCACGAATTTTGATCTGGTCAGCAGACGAGCCCAGGTACTCATCTGCTATCAGTTCATTGATCCATTGTTTTTTGACCTTAACATAAAGGAGAGGACAACAGGTGAGTCAAATTTAAAATGTTCACACAATACCCTGCATTTTTATCATTAATATGATGTTGTGAGTAAAATAAAAATAGGAATCTACAGTATTATATTTAGAAAATGTATTAAAAATCTAAAGTAGTCTATTTGATGTCAAACAATATTAAAAGTTAGATCATGTTAATTAAATACACTGCTATGTAATTAGTTTGTATGATGTAACTTTTGTGCTCTTACATCAGGCATAAAGGCGGCCACTGATGAAAGGACTTGCTCTCTATCCATTCCATCAGCCCATCCTGGAGGTCCAATGAACTGTGGGAACAGATGATTATGAATGTTATCTACTGATATTTTTCCAAATATCTCATAAGATTAATTCCAAGATCAAGTTCCATGGAACCCAATGTGCCTTCTTTCCAGTGAAGTGGGCACTTCTCTGACTAACAAACTCCTAACTTTACAAGATATTTAAAAGGTTTACAGCTGTATAATGTGACTGTAAAATAAAATACTATATTATTTACTCACACTGGGCATCATCCAACCATACTCATCATCATTTATGCCAATCAGGAGAGGCACTTTGCTGAACTCCTGGTTTTGAAGGAGCTCCTCCACAGGCTTGGGAAGAAATGCTTTATCTTCTGTCACCACAAAGTGCAGCATAAAATGCTAAAACAAAAAACTATTTTCAGTATCTTAGTAAACAAAGGAATTACTTACAAATTACTCACATCGCAGGGCAGATTTTGTTAGATTGAGGCATTTTTATCATGGCCTAGAGGAGTAGAAAGCAGCGATTTCATGAGTGTCAATGCTGGTGGGATGAAGCAGTTCTTTCCCAACTTAGAATAATGACCAGAGCCATCTCTGTTACATAATTATTATAATTATTATGTTACTTATGTAATCACTTTTTCATGCTTTTTATTTTTAATCAAATGAAGCTCTCTAAATTTCTTACCTCTTTGGAAATTGTTATCATGTCCTCTGTTGACCACTGCTTTATGCACTCAGCAATTTTCTGTGTGCTGCTGATGTCACAACCTGATGCATTAGCCACTTGCTGGAATAATACACAAATAAATGTCAACATTTGCCAGAATGGAAATGTACAGTATGAAAATAAACAAGGGCTTTAGTTAACCTGGGCTACTGGCAAGGGATCCGCTACGATGCGTGCCATTGTAGCACAGCCACTCTGTGCAACTGCACGATGGAACAGACCAGCAGACAAGGGAGAGAGAAGCTTGAAGTCGAAAAGAGACACATAGCACAAAATCAGTCCCAGGTCCTGTAGCAGATTATAAAGCACTGCTAATGTATTTAATAAACTAAATATGCTTTTACAACAAATATAAATTAAGCACAGATCCCACTGATAATGACAGTATTGTGGCTTCTTTTTTATTGAAATTTCTCATGCAGTGTGGAAGAGTGGCAAATTAAAATTAAATTAAATTAGCCACACTAGGCTGTCCTACAGGAATGCAAGTTAAAATATAACTCTGTAATTAACCACCTACTGTCTATCAGTGAAGCAAAGATTTTAGACCCATGTTGGGAATACTAACCAAAATAGACTTTTCACTTGTAAAATAAATAATATAGCCTTGCAAAATCATCCTGGACCAAAACACTCAAGCATTTGTGTTTCAAATGCATTTCATATTAGCTGCTCACCAAAAATGACACACTGGCTCCTCCAGCAGACTCTCCAAAGATGGTGACTGATCCTGGATCACCTCCAAAGTTATGGATGTTCTCCTGGACCCACTGAAGTGCTGCCACCTGGTCCAGAAGACCATAGTTTCCTGGTGCATGTTCATCCCCTGTACTAAAAGGATAAATACATCATTAGACTTTACTCATTTACTCTATGATTATGACTACTTCAGTGTGCATCATTAGTTAAAAAACAGAACTCCCTTTTACCATTAATACCACTATATTAACACATGATAAGCATGATACATGTGCATTTCCAAAACAGAGGTGAAACAAGTTGCTTATTAACCCACAGAGTCTGAGGAAGTATGCAGTATAGTGGCTGTTATGTAAGAATTGAGTTGCATTGCACCATTATTGTTTTACTATGCTTGGAGATAAACAGCTGCATAATGACACAGTTTAGTAATACAAACTTTGTAGAATTGGGTTTCATAGAGGTAATGGGTTAGAAAATCCCATTCAAAAAATACAAAAAATAACTAAGTACTACAGTGTTGTCTCTGTCTCAGACTTACCTGAAGAAACCTAACAGACCCAGTCTGTACTGTATCAGCACAACTACTACATTCTGGTATGCAGACAAAATTGATCCATCATACATTGATGCAGAGCCCATACTCAGTCCCCCACCATGAATCCAAACCATGACCTAAAAACACAAGCAATAAAAGCACCCATTTGGCAACCTGTTATGACTCAGCCAATTTTTCCCCAAGCTTTTGAAGTATGAAAGGTCATTCCTTTTAGACACATACATTGGGCAGGGACAAAGGTAAAGTAAAGACAACTGGGTTGGTTTTGATAAGCGAGTAAGACAGAGGTGAGGAGCTGGTTGAGAGCTTACTGGTAAGTTGGCATCTTCACCAGGTTTTGCAGCAGTGTATATGTTGAGGTAGAGGCAGTCTTCCGACATTTCAGGAAGTTCTACTCTCAGTATAAAATTCGCAAGAAGGTCTGCAAGCATTTGCCTATTTTGTATGCACCTAAAAACATGAATATCAGTATTTGAAAATGAACATGTTCACAGAACCTATATGGCACTGGTAAAAGAAGAGCTATTATTGTATATAAAATATGAAATCTTATGGAAGTCAATAAACACATCTAGTCAGTTTGGCCTGTCCTGTAGAATAGTTCATATTCTACTGTACAGGCCACTGTGGCTATGCCAGCTATAGAGTTCACTTCTCTCTATTTTACATACACAATGTATGAGATTTTCAACAAAGTACAAATAAACAGATTGCTACTGAAAGGTAAAAAATATCGCCATTCATGAATAACATTAAGTAAAAATCCAAAGCACAACTGACGTTACAAATTTTTTTTCTGCATGTTGTGTGCAATTACATATTTTCACCAGAGAAGTCTCCAACTCCCCACAACTTATACAGCTTGAAGTAATACTTTTATTTATGTCCATAGCCAAGCTGAAAGAACAGCTTTTTACCTTAATGAAGAGTGCCATGGACATTCACTTTCTCAGTGTATGAGTTTTGTTGACCAAATCATTCATATTCAATGAATAACAACTAAAGAATAATGTATGGTATCAAATTTGATTATATATCAATTAGTCATATCCATCATACAAAAACAAAAGGAGATCAAAAAATGGATGAAATTAGAAAGTCTTACATGTGTGGCTGCTGTGTGGCGTCTCTCACTCCTTCCCATGCTTCTGCAGGTTGGGGTAGGGCGAGTCTCAAAGGGCCCACCGGTGGCTTTGCAAACGGCACTCCCAGGTAGCTGTGTACGACTGTGTCCTTCCCTTTAGCCGTCAAATACTCACCCTTTAGAGCTCCTAATTTGGTCTTCACAACAGGTCCTACCAATGGGTCAATGAATAAACATACTTGACAAAAAATTTGCTGTACAAAAAGTAAAAGGTCCTTAAAATATTCATAAATACAAAATATAATGTAATTAAAAATGGTCATAAATTCATAAAGTAAACTGATATGATAAAAAAGACAACATGTTCATACAATTGTATAACATCACATTTTCCTCAAGATGAAACGGCTGACTTTTAATTAAGCTTCTCTTGGGGTCAAAAAGTACAGCAAAACATGCCATAAACTTAATCTAATCTCAAAATAGTTCATATGGCTGGCATGAGTATTCACTACTGTATGGAAATATATACTGGAACAGATACTGATGAGATCAAAAAATACTGCAACAGTGAAAACCTTTCAATACAGTCAGAACATTGTGGTCTTAGTGCACTCTTTTCTTAACTTTGTTTACTGCATCTGGACTCAAAAGGGAAGTCTGCATTTGAGACGTACTGCAGATGTAATGGTACAGTGGGAGTGAAACATAAACTTTGCATGTGAAGTGTCACAGTATTAACAGTGTTATAAAAGCAGAGCTATGTTAATCCAATTCTCTACAGGTACAATAAGCACCGTAACACATGAGACTCACCATCTTTTTTCTCTCGTATTAAGCGTGAAACTGTCTCGGTCATGAACGTGTAGTGCTTTCCCTTCAGATTCTTGCCAGCTTTCTGCTCCAGCCCAATGCCCAGATACTCCCCTTCAGTTCCATACTCAGGCCATGGTGTCAGGCCGGGCCCGTTTGGAGATCTGTTCTCAGAAACACACAGAGAAAACTGTGTAAACCACAAGACAAGGACCCGGTGATGTTTACCCTACTTTGGGCAAAAAAATATGCTTTCGCAAGAGAAAGCAACACCTAGTGGCAATTACTGAAAGCCTAAATAGAGCAAAGCCCAATATGAAGGGCTCCCAAAGCTGTTGAACAAAGTTTGTTCTAATCTATTTCTGATTACTCTCATAAATCTCAAACCACAAAACTGCTTTCACAGAATTGACTACAAGTCATTTGCTTACATTTAGTTCAATTCAGTTATAATTTTCATGCTGCAAGTTTGAACACAAATGAACCAGACTTATTCCTTGAGGAACCTGCTTCATCTCCTCATTAAGAACAATACAGAGTGATGTGGACCAAGTCTGGGGACCTTTGAACTCAAATGGCTTCTCATTCAAATCGTGGCAGACAGCATGATTACTAACCCAGTGCGAGCAAAGTTCCCCCAGTAGGCCATCACAGTTCTACACAGATCATTCTCTTTCTCTGTGAACTGACCTGAGAGAGAGAGAGAGAGAGAGAGAGAGAGAGAGAAACATCTGCACTGTTATAACTAATAGTCACTTCGAACTCAACTGAATAGAATCCATTTAACACCTGTATATACTGAGATACAGGCAAGTCACAATAATGGGATAGTAATTATGAGAACGTAAGAGAGACAGAGAGAGAGAGGTGACAGTGAGTTTCAAGGCAGTATGAACTGAGGTCCTTCACTATTATATTACTGCATTAATTGTAAAAGGGTCACAGCTATTTTCATCTTACCAGAAATCCTACTGTGGGCATTGGCAAAGCAGCTACCAAAAACAAAATGAAGTTCATCAGCATGGTCACTCCCAACAAAGCTGGGCCTCCTCTTCTTGATCTCATTGTAAGTATGCTGGAACTCATACAAGTAAACTGGTGCTCCAGAATCTAATCATTAAAAAAAAACATAATATTGTCAAAAATCAGATATAATTTACAATCAGTACCAGAAAAAATAAATGGATGTTCACCTCTGTGGTATTTTGCCAGTTTGCGTGCAGGAATGTTAAACATCAAGTCCCCGTACATCTCTCTTAAACCATCTCGGATTTTAATTGGATCGTCCGTGGAGCCCAGGTACTCATTCAGCACTACTTCATGTACCTCACTGGGCTGAAGGAAATACAAAGGCAGAAACATTAAGACGTGTGTAGAATACATACACACATACATACATACATACATGCATATTCAGCCTCAATATAGCTTAGAATTTTAGCATGAGATCTGTACGGATAAGAGGGATTATCACAGCCGGGTCTTCACTTACACCAGAAAAAAAGAATGGCATTATTGACATGACTTGCTCTCTGTTGACTCCATCAGTCCATACTGGAGGAAGATGGGCCTGCGGGAAAGTTAAAATATTTTGGTTTTAGCAGTAATTACATGAACTAATGTACTAGTCATATTATGCTCAAAACCAGAATTTATAGAAAATATAATCAGGTTCATAAATATTTGGACAAAGACAAAGTTTTTGTTCTTTTTGCTGTCTAGCACAGTATATTGGAGTTTAAACTAAATAATCATTATGCTCAAAGTGCAGACTTTCAGCCTGAATTTGAGGGTATTTACATCCAAATCAGGTAAAAGGGGTAGATATAATATACAGCCATTTTCATAACCCACCCCCCACCCCCATTTTTAGGGGCTCAAACATAATTGGACAAACTAATATAATAATACATCAAATTTTATTTTTTTTAATTTAAATACGTGGTTACAAATCCTGACGTCAGGTGACTGACCTGGACATTGCAAAACATTTCACTTCTTTGCCTTAAAAAAAGTCTGAGGTTGATTTCACAGTATACTTTGGGTCATTGTCCACCTGCACTGTGAAGCACCGCCCAATGAGTTTTGAGGCATTTGGCTGAATTTGAGCAGAAAATATACACCCACGCTTGACACTCCCTCCATCATGCTTTGGATAATGAGCAGCTCCTTCTCTTCTCCATCCTCTTCTTCTGGTACAACATTTTTTCTCATCTGTCCTTAAGATGTTCCAGAACTGTACAGGCTTTTTTAGATGCCTGTTAAACTCTAGAATGTCCTGTTTTGAGGCTCACCAATAGCTTGCATCATGTGACAAGTCTTTACACTGGTTGACTTTAACACAGATCCTCCTACATCCTGGAGGGCGTTCTTGATCTGGCCAACTGTTGCAAAGGAGTTTTTCTTCACCAGGGAAATTGGTTCTGCAATTTCTCTGATGGACCTATTGTGATTTTTGATCCTAATGATTTCTTGCTTCACCGGTATTGACAGCTTGTCAGACTTCATATTGATAGTTAAGAACAAGAGATTCCAAATGTAAATACCACACTTCAAATCATTTTTTATCTGTTTACTTGTAAGTGAAATAATGAGAGAATAACATACACAGCCATGGCACAGCTGAGAAGTCAACTTTCAAATTACTTCTGAGCCCCTAAAATGAGGAGGCTATGTGTGAAAATAGATATAATTCCTACACTGTTTACCTGCATTAGATGTAAATACCCTCAAATTAAAGTTGAAAGTATATAATTTAATTTCAATATCCTGTGGTAGACAACTAAAATAAAAATAACATTGTCAATGTCCAAATATTTATGGAACTGACTAAATTTTGTTTACAGTAAAAAGATTTGAAAGAAGACAACCTTTCACTCACATTAATAAGTGAATATCCACCGTCATCATCAGTCACACCTGTGATTAATGGCACTTTGTTGAATTGCTTATTCTTAAGAAGTTCATACACAGATTTAGGAAGAAATCGTCCATCCTTTGGCACTTTGACAGAGAACAGTCCCTCCTAAAAAAGAAAAAATACTTCAGAACACTTAATAAGCAACAACAAGACATGATCCCCAACCATATACGTGTAATAAGAAAATCTTTAGCTATCCATTTATTTCATTTCACAGTACTTATTAAAAACTCACAGTTTCAGCAACCCTCTGAAGGTCCTCCTCTGACAACTGCATAACACAATCAACCATCTTCTTTGTGTTGGAGATGTCACAGCCAGAAACTTCAGCCAAATGCTGAGGAGAGAAACACTGAGATCTTTAGTTGACAATTTATTGGCTGCTAAACGCTAGAAAAGTATCACTTGAAGTTTTACATTCAGAACATAATGAGTGGACAGTAAAAGGACAGACACTTTTTACCTGAGCTATTGGTAAAGGATTGTCAGTCATGATTGCATCCATTGCTGCAGTGCCACTCTCTGCTATGGCAGAGCGGAACAGACCAGCAGACAGTGGTGACAGAATCTGTTCAAAGAAAGAAAGAGAAATTATCTAAACACTAAAACAAAATCAATTATGTCATTTTTGTATCTAACTTGATCAATTATTTAGAAAATCATCAGAGCACATTTAGGTCAGAAATGCATCACACAGACTCTACATGCATACCTGTAAAGACACACTAACTCCTCCAGCAGACTCCCCAAAGATGGTGACTGCTCCAGGATCACCTCCAAAGCTGTGGATGTTCTCCTGGACCCACTGAAGTGCTGCCACCTGGTCCAGGAGACCATAGTTTCCTGGGGCATGTTCATCTCCTGTGCTAAAGGGAGAAAGACACATAAAATAAACAGAATCAAGTACGACCCAAAATACTTTCCATGTACTCTTTAAATGAAATTCATAAAATTTAAAGTTGACTTCTTGTAATTGCTGAAAAAACTGTTTTTTTACACTGAAACAACTCAAATCAAACCATACCAGATTTTCACAAAAATGAAATTATTTATTAAACTACATAGAAACATGTAATATACTATAACTACATGATACTAGAATTCCCAGACATCATCGGGGATATTTGTTTACTCATGTTACCTGAAAAATCCAAGTAACCCAAGCCTGTACTGGATTACCACGACAACAACACTCTGATAGGCTGCCAGCACACTTCCATCTTGCATAGAAGCTGAGCCTAAGGCTAATGCTCCACCATGGATCCAAACCATGACCTGTGGAACACCAGCAATAAAAATTACCCAATGGCTCCTTCACACACATTTCACAGTGAATCATCATTATGTACATACAAATGAGCATTTCAGCTCAAGCAAATCTATGGCATGCAGAAGAAGTCTCCCACTAAAAAAAGGAATAATAAAATTACTGTTTTCTATTGAAGATGAAAGTATGTTATTCCCTTTACTTTACATGAAGTGCCATCCAGAATGAGTGGCACACTAAATATGAACTATGGCATATGCCCATCTCTTCTGTTGAAGAGACTCCCTAAGTATGTTGGCGTTCTCCACCCGGGTTTCAGCATCAATGTAGCACGCCCTGTGCTACCCTGGGGCTCAAGGAGGACGCTGGAAGCAGGGTTCAGGGTCACAGCCACCACTGAAGTTTATATGTCACTCCAAATACAAACAAAACACAAAGAACTCATAACACAACCTACGCTGGCCACTAGACTTTTCAGTTCTTTTCTTATTTGAGCCTTTCAGCTCTTCAGTCTTCTCTTCTGCTGCTGCTCGTGTCTCTCTCTCTCTCTCTCTCTCTCTCTCTCTCTCTCTCTCTCTCTCTCTCTCTCTCTCTCTCTCAACAAGGCCCTCACACCACATCAGTATCAGCTGGCTCTCATTAAGAGCAGCGTGAGCGCCTGTGCCGAAATGCAACGTGAGCTCGTTGCTCCGCCTCCCCATCACCTCCTCCGCTCAGCAGGTTGGCCACCCAGGTTGAACGTAAGGCACATTTAAGTGTCCTTACTGCAGAACTGGAGGCAGTGCCCAGGAGGTGGGGTTTGGGACTCAAGCGCTGTTCCCCACTCACTGTTCTCCTCTCCCCGCCATCCTTGCCGGGGTTCGTCCCTTGCCGGCTCTTGCGGCTGTCATCGGGGCCCGGGGGACGGGCGCATGCCATATGAACAAAAAGTGCTGTTTATAATGTGTAAAAGAAAGAGAAAAAGAATCCTCAAAAAGAGGTGTGCCTTACCAGTGTCAGCACTACATTAAGTGCATTAGAATATGACCAAAGTTTCATCCCATAGTGTGAGGTATTTTCAGAAGTGTTCTGAGAAATCTTTTGGACTACGATGCGATGTATTTGAAAAGCTGATTTCCTGGACATGGACTAAGCCTAGTCTTGGACTAAAGTGCAGTGCCAATAGTGACTCTCAATTAGAAATTCATTAAAATACATGGATTAGGCTTAATTTGGGTCAACTGAGAGATTTTTTTAACCCCTTAAAATCCCAGGCTTATTACATTCTAAGGCTTATTATTCAGTAACTACAGGGATATCAATGCAAACTGGCTGAGCTATTCTTAGGTTATAGAAGTGTGTAATAAAACTTTGAGCCTGCTGGCAGGCCCTGGCCATTGAAAGGGTTAACACTAAAATCTCTATTATCAGACAAGCCATTAGTACTATATTCACCAATGAGCATGTGTCTTCTCCAACACCACACAAAGATATCATGAAAAAAATTCCCAGTTTAGTAGTATCAATGATTAACTTTTTACCCTTTGGCTAGGGCCCACCGGTGGGCCCAAAGTTTCATTACAAACTTCTATAACCTAAGAATAGCTCAGCCAGCTTGCACTGAAGTGCTTGTAGTTTTTCAGCCTCCACGAAACATGCTATATAAATAAACTTGCCTTGCCTTGCAAGTAAAACAGCCTTGAAACATCAAACATCCACCACCATACTTCACCATGGAGAAGTTTTCTTTATAACCGTTAATTGTCTTACATCTACAAATTGTGTTTGTGGCCAAAAACCTTCATTTGTTCTCATCTGACCACTGAACTTGATTCCCATGACATTGTTCAATGGGTGTATGGAGGTAGTTTCTTAAGTCTAGTTTCAGAGGCCAGATGATCCCAGCATTCAACCAACAAATAAAAAAACAACTGTGACCCTGGAGATCTTAAATCTTCACTTTGTATGAGAATGAGCATAATGCACATCCTGTCTAAGCAGGCTCATTACATCACTTCTTAATTTAAATTCTTAATTAATGTTGTAGTAATGGAGGTGGGTATTTTCTGACAGTTATTTTGACAGCAATATTTACAGCCATTTGAGAGCAAAAACTGGTAAATCATCCAGGAGCACACAATTAGTATTCCAAAGAGAACTTCTAAAGATCACCTAAGTATCTTTTCAATTCTATCCTACAAAACAGAGCCCAGAAAATCTACACCATGCAGAAATGTGCACAATCTCAGAGGGAACGCTAAGAGATGCAAACCATCCATGTCTCAATATTTGATGTAGACGCTGCTGATGGTCACAGCAGAATATATTTTGAGATATCTCATAAAATATTGTCTGCTAAAGCACAATGTAATGTCCTAAAATCCACAGTCATCAAAGAAACAGGCCAAAAAAACACAGCAAAAGAAAATCAAATAAAATTATCTACTGACCATGTGAATCACCTGACTAAATTCATACAATGGCATTCATTTTATATGGTGAAGGCCAGAGTGAGCGTTAAAAGCTGAACAAGCAAGTAGAGCTACACACAGGACACCCAGTACTCAGCATCCGCTGTTGAATGCCAATGGATGTCAGAGTCTGCCATTTTAATCAAAGGATACACACTGGAGTATTAAACATTGCATCTTTCTGAAAGTATATAAATACAAAACTGCAGCACTTTGACAATTTGGATGTCCGATGATGTACAGAAGGGCACAATAAAAAGTGACTGCCTAAACGTTTCAGCTGATATGGCACAAACACTTTGAAATCATGTTATTGTTTCACAGTGAAACCAAAATGATTAAGTGAAGAACCAAATCTACAAATGATGTCATTTACCAAGACACTGTGATATCAAGAAGACCATAAGTATCACTATCACTATACAGTAAAATGCAACTAAAATAAGCCTATTTATTACAGGTACTTAACTTACAGGTAATTTGGCATCTTCGCCAGGTTTAGAGGGTGTGTAAATGTTGAGGTAGAGGCAGTCCTCAGACATCTCAGGGACTTCAAAGTTCTTAAAGAAGTGTTGAAAAACAACCTCAAGTATCACCCTGTGTTGAATGCATCTGAAATAAATGGCATCAGACAGAGAAACTGTTTAAGGTGTAAACGAAATTGGCCCTCTACACTATTATGAGATCAGTTTTGTAATTTATTTTATTGTGGTATTTGCTGGCATTGGGATGAACTAATTCAGAAACATTTGCACATGCTAATAGGAATTGTGTAAATATTTAAAGTCAGTGTGATTTGTCTGTGTCTTCTTACACGCGGGGCTGCTGTGTGGCGTCTCTCACTCCTTCCCATGCCTCTACAGGTTGGGGTGGGGCGAGTCTCAAAGGGCCCACTGGTGGCTTTGCAAACGGCACTCCCAGGTAGCTGTGTACGACTGTGTCTGTCCCTTCAGCCGTCAAATACTCACCTTTTAGAGCTCCTAATTTAGTCTGCACAACAGGCCCTGTTAAATGAGCATGACAGCATTCATCAATACACAATACCACAGAAACTGAAAAGTGCATTAATTACAATTCGGGTTAGCAGGAATAATCAGAATGAAAATGTACGAGCTACAGTTACTGCACAGCAGGTCCTACCAGACATGACTCAATGATTAAACACATTTGATAATTTGACAAGACAATTTGTCGCTGCTTGGTTCATAAATAGGGAATATATTATATTATAAACAACCCGATATTCTATGGGAGCAGATAAAAAGACTGAAAGATTATATTTTCCTCACAATAAAATAGCTGATGTTTAATAAAGCTTCTCTCAGGGTCAAACGATATAGCACATTATGCTATGAACTTGTAAATGCAGAATAAAGTAAATGCAATTAAGTACTGCCTATGGCTGACGTGGCTATTTACTGTCATTTTCATGTTATTTACTAGGACTGTCACAAGTATTACACAACAGAAGTTGACATCAGTGATTTATAAACCTAATTTGACCTTTATTTGAAAAAAAAACAGTGAAACGACAAGATATTTAATGTTTTACCTTATCAAACTTGTTTTTTATTTTTGTAAACATACACTCATTCTAAAACTGATGCTTGTAACATGGTGAAGTAAAAAACGAGGACGAAAACCACAACAGAATGCTTGTGACCTTCAACCCTTCAGATGGCACGGCATTAAAAATCGGCATGCTTTTGTGATGGATCTCATCACATGGGCTCAGGGATACTTTTGTCACTGTTGTCAGTAAACACCGTCCATCACTGCATCCACAAATGCAAGTTAAGACTGTACTATGCACAGCAGAAGTCATATGTCAACAGTGTCCAGAAATGCTGCTGCCTTTTCACAAAGCTCATCTGAAAAGGACTGATTCATAGTGCAAATGTGTACTGCAGTCTGACTTTCAGATTATTTGCAGAAAAAATGGACGATGTGTTTTCTGGGCCAAAAAACAAAAAGGACTTCTATAACAGGAGAATGGCAAAAAAATCCACTTTCAAAGCTGCATCATTTGGTGTTTTTATTTCCCAAATAATTATTAAGTACAATAAAAAGGAAATGTGGTATAACACAGTGGTAAAAATGCTCCTGTCTCAATAGTTACTTACAAAGAACAACAGAAGACAATTAAATTGGTAATTGCAATTATTTACATGTCGATTAATCATCAGCTAAAATTTCCTGACAGGTCAAGTTGCAACAGTGAGAACTAGGACTGGGCATCGTTCAAAATCCTTTAATACCAGTGCATTTACTGAGACTCTGATACCGATTCCTGAATGCCAACTTCTTTTTAATTACAATGGGAAAGCTGATGCACGCTGCATCAGAAATTAGTGCGAGGTGCTGGAAGTGGGTGTATTTATGGACCATGAGACACTATAGATTAATTAAGAAGCTCTGGCGTTAATGACATGCATATGGAACGTAGTTTAGACAGCCAATCAGTGATCTATATTATGCACTATATTAGCGTGCTTAGATGCTGATAAGAATGATTATTTTTCAATACTGCAGTAATTCTGACAGTATCATAAAAGCACTGAATTTCTATTAAAAATCAGACCAGCAACATTGTAGCCTTTGTCAGTGGAGTAACTGTACCTTTTTCCCAACTTCATTTGCTAATATTTACAGTGTCTGAGCTCAAACAGTGAGGTCTGGCTGTGTCTTCAGACTTAGCATGTCAAGTGTCACTAACAGTATTATAAAAGCAGAGCTAGCTTAATGACAATGCAAACAATGCCTTTTAAAACTAATGTAAATCCTTCTGCAGTAAACCCAGGCCTATATATTTATCTGATAAAGTACTGCACCCAACAAAACAATGAGTTTATATTTCAGTGACATTAAACTCAAAAAACAAAACATTGCCTGCGTCTCCAGCACAAACAGTAAACACCACACAAGACTCACCCCCCGTTTTCTCTCGTATCAAGCGTGGAAGAGTCTCGCTCATGAACGTGTAGTGCTTTCCCTTCAGATTCTTGTCAGCTTTCTGCTCCAGCCCAATGCCCAGATACTCCGCTTCAGTTCCGTACTCAGGCCATGGTGTCAGGCCGGGCCCGTTTGGAGATCTGCTCTCAGAAACACACAGGGAAAACTGTGTAAACTACAACAGGGTTTGCAAAAAAATGCAAAAAAAATATATGCTTTTGCAAGAGATACACCTTGTGACATTCACTGAAAGCCTAAATTACTGCCCAATATGAAGGGTCCACTAAGAGACTGAACACTTCTGATCTAGTTCTGATGAATCCCATAATTCTTAAATCACAGAAACAGCATCCTGAGTGAACTGCTATCTACCTACAACTAACTCGCTTAGATCCAGTTCAATTTGTTTCAAATATCATATCAAGCCCAAAAGATAACAGAATTATTTTCCTTCAATGACCTGCTTTATCATCTCATTAAGAGAAAGATGGAGTGTTATTAATCTTCTTTGGAGATCTCTGAACGTAAATAGATTCTTCTCATTTACAACCTGACAGATAGTTTCCCAAACAAAATCTCTCAAGACTTCAAGAAAGCCCTCAGGCCCATAGCAAACAAACAAAACAAATACATACATACAAAAAATAAACAAACAAACAAAAAATGTTTTCAAGTGTAAGTAATACACAATTATTGCAAAAATGTGCAGGTTTTGGTGTCAATCCTGCTAGAAAAACCATCAAAGACATGCAAAGCTAGTCAGCATATGCTGTGTTTTGGATGGTGGAAGCATAATCGAGCTAAGACCAGCATGGAATGCATGCTGGTATATATCTTGTTTTTTCAGTAGGGATTATAAGCATGGAAGTGAGTCAAACTGAAATCCTCTTTAATTAGTGTGTTTTTATACACTTCAGCCTCACAGATTTAACATGATGATACTGGGCACGTCAATGAATGTCACACCAGTCCAGAGATCGAGACTGGTCAAGACTAATTACTCACCCAGTGCGAGCAAAGTTCCCCCAATAGTGCATCACAGTTCTACATAGTTCATTCTCTTTCTCTGTGAACTGACCTGAGAGAAAGAGAGAACGAGATAGTGAGTGAGAGTAAGAGAGAAAGAGAGAAAGAGAAAAAGAGAGAGAGAGAGAGAGAGAGAGAGAGAGAGAGAGAGAGAGAGAGGGAGAGAAACATCTGCACTGTTACAACTGAGATACAGGCAAGTTATAATAATGGGATAGTAATTATGAGAACGTAAGTCACAATTATGATATATTGTCATTTTTATGACATAGTAAGTCATTACTATTAGATGCTAAGTCACAATTATGAGATACTAAGTCATCATTATGAGATATTAAATCATAATTATTAGAAATTAAGTCATAATTATGAGATAGAATGTCATTATTATGACATAGCAAGTCATTCTTATGAGATGCTGGCATAATCATGAGATACCATGTCATAATTATGGGAAAGCTTCTCATTATTACGACTTCCCACGGGGAAGAAAAAAATGCCCAAAAAAATGTATTAAAAGCTTAAATTCATGGATGACCATATTCTTAGCCTTTTAGGTGATATCAGTGCTGATAAGGGGCTAGAAAAATCAACAGCATAAAAATTCAGCAGCAAGTAGAATAAATCTGAAAACAATTTATTCAAAAACAGCTGAGACAAATAAGTAGGTTTTCATGTTCGATGAATAAAAGAGGATGCCTCTTCAGAGTGAAAACTACAGATAACCAGTACAGCACTTGGTGCTAATGAGGTCTTGACATCTTCTGCACAAGATCTTTTTTCCCTCAGAGGATGATGTTCCAACAAGTTAGTTTGTCAGACAAATAGTTCCACTGATTCTGAAACTAGCTAAGCTAACATCAGCCATAGTAGCTCATTTAACTAGCCATGCTATCACTGACCTCTCAGTCACGTCCTTAACGTGTCCTTGGCAATGTGTCTATGTTCAATCATTCATGTGTTGGAGTGGCAAAATATAATATAACATGCAAACTTATTCACAGACACAAGCTTTTCTGTAACATTTAAAACTCACATTAAAGCATAAAAGTAGCAATTCACTTAATTACTAGTCTGTAGTTTTCTCTGTCTCCCAGTGATGAAACAGAATGACTACCCAAATGGAATTAAGTATTCGAATAATGGCGCCTTGAACGGTTAACCGTTACTCGGGTACCCGGGCACATCCTTAACATTTATAATAACGTTACTGTGTTCATGCAAAAAAGATCACAGCTATTTTCATCTTACCAGAAATCTTAATGTGGGCGTTGGCAAAGCAGCTACCAAAAACAAAATTAATTTCATCACCATGGTCACTCCCAACAAAGCTGGGCCTCCTCTTCTTGATCTCACTGTAAGTATGCTGGAACTCATACAGGTAAACTGGTGCTCCAGAATCTAATCATTAAAAAAAATATACATAATATTGTCAAAAATCAGATATACATAATATTGTCAAAAATCAGATATGATTTCTAAAATCAGTACCAGATAAAATAAATGGATGTTCACCTCTGTGGTATTTTGCCAGTTTGCGTGCAGGAATGTTAAACATCAAGTCCCCGTACATCTCTCTTAAACCATCTCGGATTTCGATTGGATCGTCCGTGGAGCCCAGGTACTCATTCAGCACTACTTCATGTACCCATTTCTCACTTTGCTGAAGGAAATACAAAGAACAGAAACATTAAGACGTGTGTAGAATACATATATACATATTCAGTCTCAATATAGCTTAGAATTTCAGCATGAGATCTGGGAGCATAAAAGACATTATCACAGCCGGGTCTTCACTTACACCAGAAAAAAAGAATGGCATTATTGACATGACTTGCTCTCTGCTGATTCCGTCAGTCCATCCCGGATGAAGAAGGAACTGTGGGAAAATTAAAACATTTTGTTTTGGCAGCAATTCTATCAAATAATGTACTCTGACTCAGTAGCCACATTATTCTCAAAACCATTAGAATTTACAGAAAACACACAGAGTCATAAATATTTGCATATAGAAAAAGTTTCTATTTTTTTGCTGTCTACCACAGTATATTGGAGTTTACATTAAATAATGAATATGCTCAGTGCAGACTTTCAGCTTTAGTTTGAACGTATTTACATCCAAATCCATTTTTAGGGGCTCAAATGGAATTGGACAAACTAACATAATTATACATTAAATAGTCACATTAAATACTTGGTTGCAAATCCTCCTAATTCTTGAACCCATAGACATCACGAGACAGTGTTTTTTCCCTAGTGCCGCTCTGTTAGGCCGTTACTACAGCTGTCTTCAGTTTCTGCTTGTTCCTGAGGTGCTTTACCTTCTGTTTTGCTTTCTGTAAGTCAAATGCATCCTTGATTGGATCGAGGTCAAGTGACTGAAATGGCCATTGCAGAACATTTCACTTCTTTGCCTTAAAATAGGTCTGAGGTTGATTTCGCAATATATTTCAGGTCATTGTCCATCTTCACTTTGAAGCACCGCCCAACAAGTTTTGAGGCATTTGGCTGAATCTGAGCAGATAATATATGCTCACTCTTGGCACAACCCCCACCATGCTTTGGATCATAAGCAGTTCCTTCTCTTCTCTGTCCTCTTCTTCTGGTACAAGTTGATCTTTGTCTCAACTGTCCCTAAGATGTTATTTCAGAACTGTACAGGCTTTTTCAGATGCTTTTTGGAAGCTCTGGTCTTCCTGTTTTTGAGGCTTGACAATGGTTTACATGTGGTGGTAAGTCCTCTGTATTTAGGCCCAATCCCATTTCTCCCCACAAGTACCTTGTGAGTATTTTCTCTGTTAAAAAATTACAATAACCATTGCAGTTTAATGTTGTTTTGATGTATTATTGTCTTTTTCTTTATAACAAGCATGAAAAAATTGATAGAAGTATCGGTAGCTAGCTAGCTAAATTTCCCATTTCACCCATTTAAGGAATGAGAAAATTCAAACAAGAAGCTGGCGCATAGCTGACTTCAGCTTCTTATCACAGAAGAATTAGGGGTGGCCAGTAATAAATAATTGCTGCATTCCTGCCCTCTGAAGGCATATGATTCCCTAAATTTAACTAAAGACCAGCAGCAAGGTTGCTGAACTGTACCACTCCTCTGCTATCAACTGGCAGGGTCGCCAACAGAGCACCGCTATTAGCCTGTTAATGAAGTAATGTTCGTTTCATTTGAGGGTTGTCCCATTTCTTAGGGGAAGATTTCAATCACTACCCCTTTTAACTAAGTTCCAAAGTTCAAGGTGACACTCGAAAACAAGGGGTAGGGGTAAAAATAAAAATTGGGATTGGGCCTTAGTCTGGTGATTGTTGACTTCAACACAGATACATCTACCTCTTGGAGAGCATTCTTGATCTGGTCAACTGTTGTGAAGGAGTTTTTCTTCACCAGAGAAAAAACTTGTTAAACACCTAATGGTTGTGCAGTCTCTCTGATGGACTTATTGTGATTGTTCAGCCTAATGATGTCTTGCTTCACCGGCAGTGACAGCTCTTCGGACTTCATATTGGAAGTTAACAGCATCAGATTCAAAATGCAAATACAACACTTAAAATGAACTCCATATTTATTATCTCTTTACTTGTAAGTGAAATAATAAGAGTATAACACACGGCCATGGAACAGCTAAGCAGCCAACTGTCCAGTTTTTTTTGAGTCCCTAAAAATGGGGGAGGCTGTGTGTGAAAATAGTTATAATTCCTTCACCGTTCACCTGCATTAGATATAAATAGCCTCAAATTAGAGGGTATTTAGATACAATAAAAATAACTGTCAATGTCCAAATATTTATGGACCTGACTGAATTTTTGTGCACTGTCCCATGCTTTTGCTCACAGTACAAAGATTTGAAAGAAGGCAACCTTTCACTCACATTAATAAGTGAATATCCACCGTCATCATCAGTCACACCTGTGATTAATGGCACTTTGTTGAACTGCTTATACTTAAGAAGTTCATACACAGATTTAGGAAGAAATCGTCCATCCTTTGGCACTTTGACAGAGATCAGTTCCTCCTAAAAAAGAAAAAAATACTTCAGAACACTTAATAAGCAACAACAAGACATGATCCCCAACCATATACGTGTAATAAGAAAATCTTTAGCTATCCATTTATTTCATTTCACAGTACTTATTAAAAACTCACAGTTTCAGCAACCCTGTGAAGGTCCTCCTCTGACAACTGCATAACACAATCAACCATCTTCTTTGTGCTGGAGATGTCACAGCCAGAAACTTCAGCCAAATGCTGAGGAGAGAAACATTGAGATTTTCAGGTGACATTTTTTTAGCTTTTAGTGGAACATCTATTACAATGATCATGCTAGAAAAGTATCACTTGAAGCCAGGCCCGGATCATCAAGTTATCGGCACCTGGGCACAAATAATATGTGGGCCCCTAACTGGCTACCTTTTTTTGTGTGGTCAGTAAATTTTTTTTATGATATCACAGCTGGTTACACAAAGCCTAAACAGCACCACTATGGCAGCACACTACCCGCAGTGCTGGGAACGTCACCGCCATAAGTATGGTGACATAACAATAGCAAGATTACACACACATTAACGACAGCACAGGTTAACATAAACCCAACAACCAATGCAATACTCCCTATAAAGCATGCGTCTATTCTTCACTAGCACATTTACCCCAGCGAAGACAACATATATTAAAACTGAACAGTTGAAATATACTTTTTTTATCCCTTCATGACAGTTTGGAGATCACTGCTGAAGAGGATGCTGCAACTTTTTTCTTTAACCTGGGTGGCTGACATTTCATATTTGGATTTGGAAATGAACATTCTCAAGTCATATCAAGAATCAAGCAACGTTTTTATAGATCCCTCAGGAACAACTTTTGAATATCTGGACCTTCAAATTCTAAGTAAATTAAAAGAAACATTAAGTATCTGCTAAAAAAAAATAAATAAAAGCTTGACCTAGATAATGGCAGTGGAACAGTTGCTAAGCAGTGATTGGAGGAGAAAATGAAGCAGACTTTGAGGAAAGACGTGAGCACGTCAGGATCATGATTGCCTCTAAGTAACACAGTGACAAATTATGTCATTTTCTCACTATGCTGCTAGTTCATTTGAAGAAAGCTATTTAGATTTTCTCATGATTGCTCACGGTGGTTCCCTATTGGCTCAGGCCCATAAACCCACTACATGATCCAGGCCTGCTTGAAGTATTTCATTCAGAACATAATAAGTGGACAGTAAAGGACAGACACTTTTACCTGAGCTATTGGTAAAGGATTGTCAGTCATTAATGCACCCATTGTTGCAGTGCCACTCTCTGCTATGGCAGAGCGGAACAGACCAGCAGACAGTGGTGACAGAATCTGTTCAAACAAAGAAAGAGAAATTATCCAAACACTAAAACAAAATCAATTATGTCATTTTTGGATGTAATAAACGTTTGTATGTAATAAATAATTATTAACTATTTAGAAAATCTAATGGCACATTTACACTTCTTTGTGTTCTAATGTTGGAACTGAGAGAGAGGTCAAAAATGCATCACACAGATTTTACATGCATACCTGTAAAGACACGCTAATGCCTCCAGCAGACTCTCCAAAGATGGTGACTGCTCCAGGATCGCCTCCAAAGCTGTGGATGTTCTCCTGGACCCACTGAAGTGCTGCCACCTGGTCCAGGAGACCATAGTTTCCTGGGGCATGTTCGTCTCCTGTGCTAAAGGGAGAAAGACACATAAAATAAACAGAATCAAGTACGACCCAAAATACTTTCCATGTACTCTTTAAATGAAATTCATAAAATTTAAAGTTGACTCTTGTAATTGCTGAAAATACCCTATAAAGACACACTGAAACAAATAAAACCACACCAGATTCTCATAAAAATTATATTATTTATTAAGATACTTAAGCAATAGAACACGAGAGGGAGTGTGTTATTGCGATAATACACAACCTTGAGTGTTCTACTGCTTTAAAACAACAGTTAAATAAAGTAAAAAAATTATTAATTGGGCTGTGAACATGGCATTTAATATGTTTAATGTTAGCAATTCCTTGCACCAAATTATAGTTCCTTAACAAGCAGCTTGTTGCTACGTCAGAGTAACGAACTCCGCTCACTTGCTACACAGCCAGCAGCTCGTTCTCCAGCTCCCTACAAAGACCAACTGACAGTTTGGGAATTTAGTGTAGTCTCCTCTTCAGAATCTGACAAATTCTGACAAAATCAGCTGCAGGTCAAATGTAATCTTAAAGGTTTCCATTTTCTGTTTGTGCGCAGAGTAAGAAGTAAAAACGTTCAAATGGCTTGAGTGTCTCCTACAGCTGTCAAAGTCGTTACTTAGCAACAGCATCTCAGCGGAGTGATACAGTGAAAAATGGTTAGAATGCTTCTCAAGCAATCAGCTTGCATGGCCAGAACTAACTGCTGTATAAATGAAAATATGTAACATACTGTATTTAGACAATACTAGCATTCCCAGACATCATCGGGGACATTTGTGTACTCATGTTACCTGAAAAATCCAAGTAACCCAAGCCTGTACTGGATTACTACGACAACAACATTCTGATAGGCTGCCAGCACACTTCCATCTTGCATGGAAGCTGAGCCTACGGTAAATCCTCCACCATGGATCCAAAACATGACCTGTAGGACACCAGCAATAAAAATTACCCAATGGCTCCTTCACACACATTTCACAGTGAATCATCATTATGTACATACAAATGAGCATTTCAGCTCAAGTAAATCTATGGCATGCAGAAGAAGTCTCCCACTAAAAAAATAAAAATAAAATCACTGCTCTCTATTGATGATGAAAGTATGTTATTCCCATTCCCTTTACATGAAGTGACTTCCAGAATGACTGACATGATGAATATGAACAAAAGGTGCTGCTTATGATGTGTAAAAGAAACAGAAACAACACTAAAAGCACTAAATTTAGTCCTTCAGACCATGACCAAACTTTCATTTCATAGTGTCCACAGTTCTGAAATGCTCTCAAGGCCTTGCAAACAAATCAGCCTTGAAACATCAAACATCCACCACTATATTTAACCAAGGAAAGGTTTTCTTCATGACCATTGATTTTCTTACCTTCTCATTGTGTCTCATTGACCAAAAACCTTCATTTTTCTCATCTGACCGCTGAACTTGATTCCCATGACATTTGCCAAAGTGCTTTCATCAGAGTAACTGCTTGATGGGTGTATGGAGGTAGTCTAGTTTTAGAGGCATGATGACCCCAACACCCAACCAACAAATAAAAATCCACCAACTGTGACCCTGGAGATCTTAAATCTTTGCATAACGCACACCCTGTCTAAACAGGCTCATCACATCACTTCTTAATTTAGCTTCTTAATTAATGTTGTAGTAATGGAGGTGGGTATTTTCTGACAGTTCTTTCAAAAGTATTTTTTACAGCCATTTGAGAGAATAAACTGGTAAACCACCCAGAAGTACACAATCTGTATTTCAAAGAGAACTTCTAAAGATCACCAAAGCATCTTTTCAATTCTGTCTAACAAATTAAAGTACAGAAAATCACCACCATGCAGAAATGTGCACAAGAGTAGATGAGGATAAGAAAAATATCTCCACACCACTTTTTCTGTGCAACAATGTAAACTATGATATTTGGTAATATTCTTTTTAGATCTATGTCATTTTGGACCATTTCTGTTTGTACATTTGTCATGAAATTTTGACACAGTGTAAAGAGCAGCCGGTAGTTTCAATTCATGTCAAAGAGCAAAATATGCCCAAAACAGAGATATAAGTTTCCATCAGTGACGATTTGGATGTCCAATGATGTACAGAAGGGCAAAATAAAAAGTTACAGCCTAAATGTTTCAGCTGATGTGGCACAAATAGTTTGAAATCATGTTACTGTTTCACGTTGAAACCAAAATGATTAAGTGAAGAACCAAAATTACAAATTATGCAATTCACCAAGACACTGTGATATCAAGATGACCATAAGTATTACTGTTAATTCACGGCTTTAACACAGACTGTAAGTTGAATTGTTAATTTCTACACTATGGTAAAATGCAATTAAAATGAGCCTAAAAACTTACGGGTAATTTGGCATCTTCGCCAGGTTCAGAGGGAGTGTAAATGTTGAGGTAGAGGCAGTCCTCAGACATCTCAGGGACTTCAAAGTTCATAAGAACGTGTTGTAGAGCACCTACAAGCAGTGCCCTGTGTTGAATGCATCTGAAATAAATGGCATCAGACAGATAAGATTTAAACAAAATTGGCCCTCTACACTATTATGAGATCAGTTTTGTAATTTATTTTATTGTGGTTATTGATGGCATTGGGATGAAGCCCTGAACTAATTCAGAATCATCTGCACATGCTAATAGGAATTCTGGGTTAATGCAAAACTGCATGTTGACTAAATCTGCAACACTACAAATGTCAATCTGTACAATATGTGTTACTGTACATACTGTCCATGTAGTCAGTCAGTGTGATTTGTCTGTGTCTTCTTACACGCGTGGCTGCTGTGTGGCGTCTCTCACTCCTTCCCACGCTTCTGCAGGTTGGGGTGGGGCGAGTCTCAAAGGACCCACCGGTGGCTTTGCAAAGGGCACTCCCAGGTAGCTGTGTACGACTGTGTCCGTCCCTTTAGCCGTCAAATACTCACCTTTTAGAGCTCCTAATTTGGTCTGCACAACAGGCCCTGTCAGACAAGCATCACAGCATTAATCAATACACAATACCACAGAAACTGAAAAGTGCATTGATTATAACTTCAATCAGAATGGAAATGGACGAGCTACAGTTACTACAACAGGTCCTACCAGACATGACTCAATGACTAAACACATTTGATAAAGACAATCTAACAGGAGAATGGCAAAAAAATTCCACTTTCAAAACTGGAT
Source organism: Colossoma macropomum (assembly GCF_904425465.1). Classification (NCBI taxonomy): domain Eukaryota; kingdom Metazoa; phylum Chordata; class Actinopteri; order Characiformes; family Serrasalmidae; genus Colossoma; species Colossoma macropomum. Next base: position 9,508,887 of record NW_023494792.1, on the reverse strand, counting down.
CCAATGTGAGATCAAATGTTTCCCAAATGAATATTAAGTGCTATAAAAAAGGAAATATGGCATAACACAGTGATAAAAATGGAATATATTGCAGACATATGAAATTAACGTAGAAAAGACAATTAAAGTGGTAATTGCATTTATTTACATGCAGTTAATCAGCAGCTAAAATGTCATGACAGGTCAAATTGCAACAGTGAGACCTAGGGCAGGGCGTCCTTCAAAATCCTTTAATACCAGTGCATTTACTGAGACTTGACTTTGACACCGATTCCTGAACGCCAACTTCTTTTTAATTACAATGGTAAAGCTGATGCGCCCTGCATCAGAAATTAGTGCGAGGTGCTGGAAGTGGGTGTATTTATGGACCATGAGACACTATAGACTAACGCTCTGGCGTTAATGACATGCATATGGAACGTAATTTAGACAGCCAATCAGTAATCTATATTATACACAGTATTAGCATGCTTATTGGCTCACAGAGGCTGATAAGACTGGCAATTTTTTCAACACTCTGAGGTTTTGTAGTAATTGACGGTATCACTAAAAGCCTGAATTTCGATTTTCACCCCTATTAAAAATCAGACCAGCAACATTGTAGCCTTTGTCAGTGGAGTAACTGTACCTTTTTCCCAACTTCATTTGCTAATATTTACAGTGTCTGAGCTCAAACAGTGAGGTCTGGCTGTGTCTTCAGACTTAGCATGTCAAGTGTCACTAACAGTATTATAAAAGCAGAGCTAGCTTAATGACAATGCAAACAATGCCTTTTAAAACTAATGTAAATCCTTCTGCAGTAAACCCAGGCCTATATATTTATCTGATAAAGTACTGCACCCAACAAAACAATGAGTTTATATTTCAGTGACATCAAAACTCAAAAAAACTTTACCTTGTGTCTCCAGCACAAACAGTAAACACCACACAAGACTTACCCCCCGTTTTCTCTCGTATCAAGCGTGGAAGAGTCTCGCTCATGAACGTGTAGTGCTTTCCCTTCAGATTCTTGTCAGCTTTCTGCTCCAGCCCAATGCCCAGATACTCCGCTTCAGTTCCGTACTCAGGCCATGGTGTCAGGCCGGGCCCGTTTGGAGATCTGCTCTCAGAAACACACAGGGAAAACTGTGTAAACTACAACAGGGTTTGCAAAAAAATGCAAAAAAAATATATGCTTTTGCAAGAGATACACCTTGTGACATTCACTGAAAGCCTAAATTACTGCCCAATATGAAGGGTCCACTAAGAGACTGAACACTTCTGATCTAGTTCTGATGAATCCCATAATTCTTAAATCACAGAAACAGCATCCTGAGTGAACTGCTATCTACCTACAACTAACTCGCTTAGATCCAGTTCAATTTGTTTCAAATATCATATCAAGCCCAAAAGATAACAGAATTATTTTCCTTCAATGACCTGCTTTATCATCTCATTAAGAGAAAGATGGAGTGTTATTAATCTTCTTTGGAGATCTCTGAACGTAAATAGATTCTTCTCATTTACAACCTGACAGATAGTTTCCCAAACAAAATCTCTCAAGACTTCAAGAAAGCCCTCAGGCCCATAGCAAACAAACAAAACAAATACATACATACAAAAAATAAACAAACAAACAAAAAATGTTTTCAAGTGTAAGTAATACACAATTATTGCAAAAATGTGCAGGTTTTGGTGTCAATCCTGCTAGAAAAACCATCAAAGACATGCAAAGCTAGTCAGCATATGCTGTGTTTTGGATGGTGGAAGCATAATCGAGCTAAGACCAGCATGGAATGCATGCTGGTATATATCTTGTTTTTTTCAGTAGGGATTATAAGCATGGAAGTGAGTCAAACTGAAATCCTCTTTAATTAGTGTGTTTTTATACACTTCAGCCTCACAGATTTAACATGATGATACTGGGCACTTCAATGAATGTCACACCAGTCCAGAGATCGAGACTGGTCAAGACTAATTACTCACCCAGTGCGAGCAAAGTTCCCCCAATAGTGCATCACAGTTCTACATAGTTCATTCTCTTTCTCTGTGAACTGACCTGAGAGAAAGAGAGAACGAGATAGTGAGTGAGAGTAAGAGAGAAAGAGAGAAAGAGAAAAAGAGAGAAAGAGAGAGAGAGAGAGAGAGAGAGAGAGAGGCAAAACATCTGCACTGTTCTAACTAATAAAGTCACTTTGAACTGAAATGAGCAGAACACCTATACATACTGAGATTCAGGGCAATATAGTTTAATATATTTATTAGGGCTGTGCATTCCAACTAATTTTGATATTCGAGTATCCACAAGAGGTTGAGAACAGATATCTATGAAAGCCCATTTCCACATACACTGCCTGGCCAAAAAAAAAGTCACCACCTGGATTTAACTAAGCAAATAGAGCCTCCCATTGGATAATTACTGCATGGGTGATTATGTTTCAGCTGGTGACACGTTATTTAATCCTAACTGATGCAGTGAGTAGCTTTCCATTTGTTATACAACCATGTCGAAAGACACATCCTGTGGTCGTGGAAAAGATGTTAATCTGTTTCAGAAGAGTCAAATTATTGGCATGCATCAAGCAGAGAAAACATCTAAGGAGATAGAAACTACTAAAATCGGGTTAAGAACTGTCCAACGCATTATTAAAAAGTGGAAGGACAGTGGAGAAACATCATCTTTGAGGAAGGAATGTGGTCGGAAAAAAATCTTGAATGATCGTGATTGGCGATTACTTAAATGTTTGGTGAAATCAAATCGTACACAAACAACAGTAGAACTCAGGGATATGTTTAATAGTGAAAGTAAGAGCACTCCCACACGCACAATGCAAAGAGAACACAAGGGATTGGGACTAAACAGCTGTGTAGCCTCAAGAAAACCACTTATCAATGAGGCTAACCAGCAAAAACGGCTTCAATTTGCTAGGGAGCATAAAGATTGGACTCTGGAGCAATGGAAGAAGGTCATGTGGTCTGATGAGTCCAGATTTACCCTGTTGCAGAGCGATGGGCGCATCAGGATAAGAAGAGAGGAGGCTGAAGTGATGTACCCATCATGCCTAGTGCCTACCGTACAAGCCTGTGGGGGCAGTGCTATGATCTGGGGTTGCTGCAGTTGGTCAGGTCTAGGTTCAGCAACGTTATGTGCCCAAAGAATGAGGTCAACTGACTATCTGAATATACTGAACGACCAGGTTATTCCATCAATGGATTTTTTCTTCCCTGACGGCACGGGCATATTCCAAGATGACAGTGCCAGGATTCATCGGGCTCAAATTGTGAAAGAGTGGTTCAGGGAGCATGAGACATAATTTTCACACATGGATTGGCCACCACAGAGTCCAGACCTGAACCCCATTGAGAAGCTTTGGTATGTGCTGGAGAAGACTTTGCGCAGTGGTCCAAATCTCCCATCATCAATACAAGATCTTGGGGAAAAATTAGTGCAACTCTGGACAGAAATAAATGTTCTGACATTGCAGAAGCTTGTGGAAACGATGCCACAGCGGACGCATGCCGTAATCAAAGCTAAAGGCGGTCCAAAAAAATATTAGAGTGTGTGACCTTTTTTTTGGCCAGGCAGTGTAGCATGTCATGATACTGACTCAGTGTTTCATAATCATGCTCATCACACATAATTATGAGATATTTAGTCATAATTATAAGAAACTAAGTCATTATAATGGGATAGTAAGTCATAATTATGAGATGTTCGGTCATTTTTATGATGTAGTAAGTCATTATTATGAGATACTAAGCCACAATTATGAGATACCAAATTCATGTATGACCAGAGGCTTAGCCTTTTAGGTGATATAACTGGTGTTAAGAGGCTAAAAAATCAACAGCATAAAAATTTAGCAGCAAGCAGAAGAATAAATCAGAAAATAATTTAATTAAAAAAGCTGAGGCAAATCAGTTCAAACCTGGACGCCAATGAGGTCTTGACATCTTCTACACAAGATCTTTTTTCCTCAGAGGATGATGTTCCAACAAGTTAGTTTGTCGGACAAATAGTTCCACTGATTCTGAAACTAGCTAAACTAACATCAGCCATAGTAACTACTTTAGTTAGCAACACTACCACTGACTTCTCAGTCACGTCCTTAACGTGTCCTTGGCAATGTGTCTATGTTCAATCATTCATGTGTTGGAGTGGCAAAATGTAATATAACATGCAAACTTATTCATAGATACAAACTTTTCTGTTACATTCAATACTTATGTTAAAGCATAAAAGTAGCAATTCACTGAATTGCTAGTCTGTAGTTTTCTCTGTCTCCCAGCGATGAAACAGAATAAATACCCCAATAGTGATTTAAGTATTCCAATAACGGCGCCTTAACGGCACTTAACCGTTACTCGGGTACCCGGGCACATCCTTAACATTTATAATAACGTTACTGTGTTCATGCAAAAAAAAGGTCACAGCTATTTTCATCTTACCAGAAATCTTAATGTGGGCGTTGGCAAAGCAGCTACCAAAAACAAAATGAAGTTCATCAGCATGGTCACTCCCAACAAAGCTGGGCCTCCTCTTCTTGATCTCACTGTAAGTATGCTGGAATTCATACAGGTAAACTGGTGCTCCAGAATCTAATCATAAAAAAAAAAAATTATGTTGTCAAAAATCAGATATAATTTACAATCAGTACCAGAAAAAATAGATGGATGTTCACCTTTGTGGTATTTTGCCAGTTTGCGTGCAGGAATGTTAAACATCAAGTCCCCGTACATCTCTCTTAAACCATCTCGGATTTCGATTGGATCGTCCGTGGAGCCCAGGTACTCATTCAGCACTACTTCATGTACCTCACTGGGCTGAAGGAAATACAAAGAACAGAAACATTAAGACGTGTGTAGAATACATACATACATATTCAGTCTCAATATAGCTTAGAATTTCAGCATGAGATCTGGGAGCATAAAAGACATTATCACAGCCGGGTCTTCACTTACACCAGAAAAAAAGAATGGCATTATTGACATGACTTGCTCTCTGCTGATTCCGTCAGTCCATCCCGGACGAAGAAGGAACTGTGGGAAAATTAAAACATTTTGTTTTGGCAGCAATTCTATCAAATAATGTACTCTGACTCAGTAGCCACATTATTCTCAAAACCATTAGAATTTACAGAAAACACACAGAGTCATAAATATTTGCATATAGAAAAAGTTTCTATTTTTTGCTGTCTACCACAGTATATTGGAGTTTAAATTAAATAATGAATATGCTCAGTGCAGACTTTCAGCTTTAGTTTGAACGTATTTACATCCAAATCCGGTAAAAGGGGTAGAATATACAGCCATTTTCACACACAGCCCCCCATTCTTAGGGGCTCAAATGGAATTGGACAAACTAACATAATTATACATTAAATAGTCACATTAAATACTTGGTTGCAAATCCTCCCAAGTCTTGAACCCATAGACATCACGAGACAGTGTTTTTCCCTGGTGCTGCTCTGTTAGGCCGTTACTGCAGCTGTCTTCAGTTTCTGCTTGTTCCTGAGGTGCTTTACCTTCTGTTTTGCTTTCTGTAAGTCAAATGCATCCTTGATTGGATCGAGGTCAGGTGACTGAAATGGCCATTGCAGAACATTTCGCTTCTTTGCCTTAAAAAAAGTTTGAGGTTGATTTCGCAATATAAGTCTTCTGTATTTACGCCCAGTCCCATTTTCTCCCCTCGCCCCTACCACTTAGCCCTTACCCCTCCATTTGCGTGTTCATGTCTAGGGTTAGGGTGTCCCAATTTTTGTTGAGATAGAGTGGTAAGGTGAAGTTTTAGGGCTACATGGCCCTCCAGACTGAGGTTTTTCAGAGGCACACTCCAAACAGAGTGTTAAATAAAGAAAAAACTGTAAGATGGCTGCACAAGCAACCAAAGACACCCACAAATGTAAGTATTTTCTCTGTTAAAAATTACGATAACCATTGTATTATCTTTAGTTTATTGTTGTTTCCTTTTCTTTATAACAAGCATTAAAAAATCACTAATATTATCAGTAAAGAGCTAGCTAAATTACGGTAAATGGGTGGAACAGGAAAATTCGAACAAGAAGCTAGCAAATAGCTGACTTCAACTTCATATCACTGAAGAATTAGAAGTGGCCAGTAATAAATAATTGCTGCATTCCTGCCCTCTGAAGGCATATGATTCCCTAAATTTAACTAAAGACCAGCAGCAAGGTTGCTGAACTGTACCACTCCTCTGCTATCAACTGGCAGGGTCGCCAACAGAGCACCGCTATTAGCCTGTTAATGAAGTAATGTTCGTTTCATTTGAGGGTTGTTCTTAGGGGAAGATTTCAATCACCACCCCTTTTAACTAAGTTCCAAAGTTCAAGGTGACACTCGAAAACAAGGGGTAGGGGTAAAAATAAAAATTGGGATTGGGCCTTACTCTGGTGATTGTTGACTTCAACACAGATACATCTACCTCTTGGAGAGCGTTCTTGATCTGGTCAACTGTTGTGAAGGAGTTTTTCTTCACCAGAGAAAAAACTTGTTAAACACCTAATGGTTGTGCAGTCTCTCTGATGGACTTATTGTGATTGTTCAGCCTAATGATGTCTTGCTTCACCGGCAGTGACAGCTCTTCGGACTTCATATTGGAAGTTAACAGCATCAGATTCAAAATGCAAATACAACACTTAAAATGAACTCCATATTTATTATCTCTTTACTTGTAAGTGAAATAATAAGAGTATAACACACGGCCATGGAACAGCTAAGCAGCCAACTGTCCAGTTTTTTTTGAGTCCCTAAAAATGGGGGAGGCTGTGTGTGAAAATAGTTATAATTCCTTCACCGTTCACCTGCATTAGATATAAATAGCCTCAAATTAGAGGGTATTTAGATACAATAAAAATAACTGTCAATGTCCAAATATTTATGGACCTGACTGAATTTTTGTGCACTGTCCCATGCTTTTGCTCACAGTACAGTAGTAAGATTTGAAAGAAGGCAACCTTTCACTCACATTAATAAGTAAATATCCACCGTCATCATCAGTCACACCTGTTATTAATGGCACTTTGTTGAACTGCTTATACTTAAGAAGTTCATACACAGATTTAGGAAGAAATCGTCCATCCTTTGGCACTTTGACAGAGATCAGTTCCTCCTAAAAAAGAAAAAAACACTTCAGAACACTTAATAAGCAACAACAAGACATGATCCCCAACCATATACGTGTAATAAGAAAATCTTTAGCTATCCATTTATTTCATTTCACAGTACTTATTAAAAACTCACAGTTTCAGCAACCCTGTGAAGGTCCTCCTCTGACAACTGCATAACACAATCAACCATCTTCTTTGTGCTGGAGATGTCACAGCCAGAAACTTCAGCCAAATGCTGAGGAGAGAAACATTGAGATTTTCAGGTGACATTTTTTTAGCTTTTAGTGGAACATCTATTACAATGATCATGCTAGAAAAGTATCACTTGAAGCCAGGCCCGGATCATCAAGTTATCGGCACCTGGGCACAAATATTATGTGGGCCCCTAACTGGCTACCTTTTTTTGTGTGGTCAGTAAATTTTTTTTATGATATCACAGCTGGTTACACAAAGCCTAAACAGCACCACTATGGCAGCACACTACCCGCAGTGCTGGGAACGTCACCGCCATAAGTATGGTGACATAACAATAGCAAGATTACACACACATTAACGACAGCACAGGTTAACATAAACCCAACAACCAATGCAATACTCCCTATAAAGCATGCGTCTATTCTTCACTAGCACATTTACCCCAGCGAAGACAACATATATTAAAACTGAACAGTTGAAATATACTTTTTTTATCCCTTCATGACAGTTTGGAGATCACTGCTGATGAGGATGCTGCAACTTTTAACTTGGGTGGCTGACATTTCATATTTGACTGGACCTTCAAATTCTGAGTATGTTAAAAAAAACATTTTAGTTTCTGCTAAAAAAAAAGCTTGACCTAGGTAATAGTAGTGGAACACATCTCTAACACAATGACAAATTATGTCATTTTCTCACTATGCCACTAATTAAGTTGAAGACACCTATTTAGATTTTCTCATGATAGCTCGCGGTGGCTCCCTATTGGCTCAGGCCCCTGAGCACACGCCCATAAACCCACTACATGATCCGGGCCTGCTTGAAGTATTTCATTCAGAACATAATGAGTGGACAGTAGAGGACAGACACTTTTTACCTGAGCTATTGGTAAAGGATTGTCAGTCATGATTGCATCCATTGCTGCAGTGCCACTCTCTGCTATGGCAGAGCGGAACAGACCAGCAGACAGTGGTGACAGAATCTGTTCAAAGAAAGAAAGAGAAATTATCTAAACACTAAAGCAAAATCAATTATGTCATTTTTGGATGTAACTTTTGTATGTAATAAATAATTATTAACTATTTAAAAAATCTAACGGCACATTTACATTATTTTGTGCTCTAACGTTGGAACTGAGAGAGAGGTCAAAAATGCATCACAGATTTTACATGCATACCTGTAAAGACACACTAACTCCTCCAGCAGACTCCCCAAAGATGGTGACTGCTCCAGGATCGCCTCCAAAGCTGTGGATGTTCTCCTGGACCCACTGAAGTGCTGCCACCTGGTCCAGGAGACCATAGTTTCCTGGGGCATGTACGTCTCCTGTGCTAAAGGGAGAAAGACACATAAAATAAACAGAATCAAGTACGACCCAAAATACTTTCCATGTGCTCTTTAAATGAAATTCATAAAATTTAAAGTTGACTTCTTGTAATTGCTTTGTTTTTTACACTGAAACAACTCAAATCAAACCATACCAGATTTTCACAAAAATGAAATTATTCATTAACATACATGAAAACATGTAACGTACCATAACTAAATAATAGAGGAATTCCCAGACATCATCGAGTATATTTATATACTCATGTTACCTGAAAAATCCAAGTAACCCAAGCCTGTACTGGATTACTACGACAACAACATTCTGATAGGCTGCCAGCACACTTCCATCTTGCATGGAAGCTGAGCCTAAGGCTAATGCTCCACCATGGATCCAAACCATGACCTGTGGAACACCAGCAATAAAAATTACCCAATGGCTCCTTCACACACATTTCACAGTGAATCATCATTATGCACATACAAATGAGCATTTCAGCACCAGCAAATCTATGGCATGCAGAAGAAGTCTCCCACTAAAAAAAGGAAAAATAAAATCACTGCTCTCTATTGATGATGAAAGTATGTTATTCCCCTCCACTTCACATGAAGTGCCCTCCAGGACTGAAAATCAATAAAAAGTGCTGTTTACATTGTGTAAAACAAAGAGAAAAACACAAAAAAATCATGAAAAGGTGTGCCTTATCATTGCCAGCACTAAAAGCAAAAGCAAAACAGCCTTGAAACAACATCCACCACCATACTTTACCATGGAGAAGTTTTCTTCATGACCATTGATTTTCTTACCTACTCATTGTGTTTAAAAAATCATTTGTTCTCATCTGACCGCTGAACTTGATTCCCATGACATTTACCAAAGCGCTTACATCAGAGTAACTGCTTGATGGGTGTATGGAGGTAGTTGCTAAAGTCTAGTTTTAGAGGCATGATGACCCCAATATTCAACCAACATATAAAAATCCACCAACTGTGACCCTGGAGATCTTAAATCTTTGCATAACGCACACCCTGTCTAAACAGGCTCATCACATCACTTCTTAATTTAACTTCTTAATTAATGCTGTAGTAATGGAGGTGGGTATTTTCTGACAGTTCTCTCAACAGCCATTTTTACAGGCATTTGAGAGAAAAAAACTAGTAAATCATTCAGAAGGACACAATCTGTATTCCAAAGAGAACTTCTAAAGATCACCAAAGTATCAATTCTGTCTAACAAAACAAAGTACAGAAAATCACCACCATGCAGAAATGTGCACAATCTCAGAGGGAACATTATGATATGTAAACCATCCATGTCTCAAGATCAGGTCTACTCAGTACCTAGAGGAGCTTGATTAGTTGAAGCACAAGAATAGATGAGGATAAGAGGATCTCCACACCACTTTTTTCTGTGCAACAATGTAAACTATGATATTTGGTGATATTCTTTTGAGATCTATGTCATTTTGGACCATTTCTGTTTGTACATTGGTCATGAAATTTTGATACAGTGTAAAGAGCAGCTGGTAGTTTCAATTAATGGCAAAGAATGAAATATGACCAAAACAGAGATGTAACGTTTCATCAGCAACTTTGATGTCCAATGATGTACAGAACGGCACAATTAAAAGTGACTGGCTAAATATTTCAGCTGATATGGCACAAATAGTTTGAAATCATGTTACTGTTTCACATTGAATGCAACATGATTAAGTGAAGAACCAAAACTACAAATGGTGTCATTTACCAAGACACTGTGATATCAAGATGACCATAAGTATCACTGTTAAATCAAGTTGAATTGTTAATTTGTACACTATGATAAAAAGCAATTAAAATGAAAAAAAAAACTTACAGGTAATTTGGCATCTTTGCCAGGTTCAGAGGGAGTGTAAATGTTGAGGTAGAGGCAGTCCTCAGACATCTCAGGGACTTCAAAGTTCATAAGAAAATGTTGTGCAAAACCTACAAGCAGTGCCCTGTGTTGAATGCATCTGAAATAAATGGCATCAGACAGAAAAGATTTAAACAAAATTGGCCCTCTACACTATTATGAGATCAGTTTTGTAATTTATTTTATTGTGGTTATTGATGGCATTGGGATGAAGCCCTGAACTAATTCAGAATCATCTGCACATGCTAATAGGTATTCTCGGTTAATGCAAAACTGCATGTTGACTAAATCTGAAACATCAAATGTCAATCTGTACAATATGTGTTACTGTACATACTGCGTATGTAAATATTTAAAGTCAGTGTGATTTATCCGTGTCTTCTTACACGCGTGGCTGCTGTGTGGCGTCTCTCACTCCTTCCCACGCTTCTGCAGGTTGGGGTGGAGCGAGTCTCAAAGGGCCCACTGGTGGCTTTGCAAAGGGCACTCCCAGGTAGCTGTGTACGACTGTGTCCGTCCCTTCAGCCGTCACATACTCACCTTTTAGAGCTCCTAATTTAGTCTGCACAACAGGCCCTGTTAGACGAGCATGACAGCATTAATCAATACACAATACCACAGAAACTGAAGAGTGCATTTATTACGATTCGGATTAGCAGGAATAATCAGAATGAAAATGTACGAGCTACAGTTACTGCACAGCAGGTCCTACCAGACATGACTCAATGACTAAACACATTTGATAAAGACAATTTGTTGCTGCTTGGTTCATAAATAGAGAATATATTCAACAACCCTACACTCTATGGCAGCAGATAAAAAGACTCTGCAAGATTATATTTTCCTCACAATCAAACCGCTGATGTTTAATAAAGCTTCTCTCAAGGTCAAACGATATAGCACATTATGCTATGAACTTGTAAATGCAGAATAAAGTAAATGCAATAAAGTGTTGCCTATGGCTGACGTGGCTATTTACTGTTCAAGAATACAAACTAGAACAAGCACAGTAGAGATTACTATTATTACATGCTAGAAGTTGGGACTTGTTGGGATTTGCAAAATGCTAATTAAAACAGACTTCAACGATTTATAAATCTACTTCAACCTTTATTTGAAAAAAAAAACAGTGGAAAGACAAGATATACGTTGTTTTACCTAATCAACCTCATTGTTTTTTGGTAATCGTACACTCATTCTAAAACTGCAACAGGTCCCAAAAAAGTTGGTACAAGAGTACTTTAAGACTAGGAATGTTGTCAAAATGAGCATCCCAGAAAGGCCTAGTCTTTTACGATTGAGGATGGGTCAAGGCTTGCCACTTTGCCAAAAATACATTAGCAAAAATCCAACAGTTAAAAAATAATTTTTCTCAGCTAGCAACTACAAGGATTTTAAGTATTTCACCCTCTAATGTGCAGCCATAATCAAACGAATTCTTTAATCTTAGTGCAGAAACGCCAAGGCCGAAAACCACAACTGAATGCTTGTGACCTTCACCCCCTCAGACAACACTTAAAAATCGACATGCTTTTGTGATTGATCTTTCCACACGGGCTCAAGAACACCATCCATCACTGCATCCACAAATGCAAGTTAAGACTGTACTATATGCAGCGGAAGTCATTTGTCAACAGCATCCAGAAACACCAATGACTTATGTGGACTGACACACAGTGCAAATGTGTACTGAGGTCTGACTTTACAGCTTATTTATGGAAACAACAGGGAACACCGTGTTTTGTGGGTCAAAGAATAAAATGACTTCTATAAAAAAATTCCTCTTTCAAAATTGGATCAGTTTTTGTCTTCATTCCCCAAACGACTACTGAATATTGTTAAAAGGACAGGTGCTATAACACTGATGAAGTACTGTACTTAACAACAGAATAAGTTTATATTTCAATGACATTCTGGGACATCAAAAAAAAAAAAACATTGCCCTGAATCTCCAGAACAAATAGTAAACACCACACAAGACTCACCCTTCTTCTTCTCTCGTATCAAGCGTGGAAGCGTCTCGGTCATGAACGTGTAGTGCGTTCCCTTTAGATTCTTGCCAGCTTTCTGCTCCAGCCCAATGCCTAGATACTCCGCTTCAGTTCCGTACTCAGGCCATGGTGTCAGGCCGGGCCCGTTTGGAGATCTGTGTAAACCATAACAGGGTTCATAGGACAAGATGATGTGTAACATACTTATGTAAAAAAGTATGCTTTTGCAAGAGATACACCTTGTGACATTCACTGAAAGCCTAAATTACTGCCCAATATAAAGGGTTCCCTAAGTCACTGAACACTTCTTATCTGGTTCTGATGATCCCCATGATTCTTAAACAACAAAATGAGCATGGAAGCGAGTCGAACTGAAGTCTCCTCTCAGTGGTGTTTTTATATGCTTCAGTCTCACAGATTCAACATGATAATATTGAGCACTTCAATGAATGTCACACCAGTCTGGAGATTGTGACTGGTCAAGGGCAATTACTCACCCAGTGCGAGCAAAGTTCCCCCAATAGTGCATCATAGTTCTACATAGTTCATTCTCTTTTTCTGTAAACTGACCTGAGAGAAAGAAAGAGAGAGAGACAGACAGAGAGAGAGAGAGAGAGAGAGAGAGAGAGAGAGAGAGAGAGAGATTGTTATGCATTGTTATTACTAATAAAATTACTTTGGACTGAACTGAATAGAATCCATTTAACTAACCTATACATACTGAGATTCAGGGCAATATGGTTTAATATATTTATTAGGCATGCCAATAACAATATTCCAACTAATTTTGATATTCAAGTAACCAGAAAAGTTGGACAACGGATACCTATGGAGGCCCATTTCCATCACCTGAAAAAAAGGCTACATAATATGTCATGATAATAACTTAGAGTCTTAATAATTAGACTTAATATCTCATAATAATGACTTAATATCTCATAATGAGAGGATGATTATGAGATACGTAGTCATAATTATGAGAACGTAAGTCATAATTATGAGATGTTAAGTCACATTTATGACAGATAAGATGCTAAGTCATAATTATGAGATACTAAGTCATAATTCAGATACTAAGTTGTAACTGTGAGATAGTAAGTCGTAATTATGATATAGTAAGCCATAATTCTGACATACGTAATCATAATTATGAGACAGGATCTCATTATTATGAGATAGCAGGTCAAAATTATGAGATAGAATCTCATTGTGAGATAGTATGTCATAATTATGGGAAAGCTTCTCATTATTATGACTTACTTAATGGCTTTATATTAAATAGAAATTTTCTTCCACGGCGAAGGAAAAATAAAAAATTTACTGTGGCGTCAGTGTAGAAGAAGAAGGTGCAAAAAACACAGTGCTTCAAACCAAGCGCACACCACCCCCTCCTGTTTGTGTAACATTTAACAGTCACGTTGAAACATGCAAAAAGCTATACAGACTTGCAAAACCTTCACTGATTTGTAAGTCTGTATAGCTTTCTAGTGATCAAAATGGAACAAATACCCCAAAAGTCATTTCAGTATTCAAATAATCGTGTCTTAAACGGTTAACTGTGTCCCCGTGCATATTCCTAATATTTATAATAACGTTACTGTATTCATGTAAAAAAAAAGGTCACCACTATTTTCATCTTACCAGAAATCTTAATGTGGGCGTTGGCAAAGCAGCTACCAAAAACAAAATGAAGTTCATCAGCATGGTCACTCCCAACAAAGCTGGGCCTCCTCTTCTTGATCTCACTGTAAGTATGCTGGAATTCATACAAGAAAACTGGTGCTCCGGAACCTAATCATAAAAAAAGGTATTTGCATAAAAATGAACAAACCCCAACAAGAGCAGATATGTTTTAGCCTCAGTACCAGAAAAAATAAATGGATGTTCACCTTTGTGGTATTTTGCCAGTTTGCGTGCAGGAATGTTAAACATCAAGTCCCCATACATCTCTCTTACTCCATCTCGGATTTTGATCGGATCGTCCGTGGAGCCCAGGTACTCATTCAGCACTACTTCATGAACCCATTTCTCACTGGGCTGAAGGAAATACAAAAGCAGAAACATTAAAGACATGCACTACAATATATACATATTCAACCTCAGCACAGCTTGCGTGTCAAACACCAGTCCTAGTGGGCCAAAGCACTGCAGACTTTAGCACTCAGCATTTCATTTACTACACCTGATTCAACTCATAAGCTAATTAGCAAGACCTTCATGAGTTGAATTCAGATGGAAAATGCTATTCTAGCAGAGCTGTGGCCCAGAAGGAACCCAGTTTGACATTCCTGATATAGCTCAATATATAGTTTTCACATGCTGGAACTTGTTTTGCACATCCGAGTCTTCACTTACATCAGGAAAAAAGTAAGGCAAAGCTGACGCAACTTGCTCTCTGTTCATTCCGTCAATCCACCCTGGTGAAGCAAGGAACTGTGGGAAAATGTTTTTGTTGTTGTCAGTGACTTTGAATTTGTGCATTTTCTTCACAAAAAGTGTTTTCAAATTTGTTTGTTCAAAGTCCTATGTTTTTGTTCCCAGTACAATTATTTGAAACCTTTCACTTACATCCATTAATGTATAGCCACTCTCATCATCATTTACACCTACAATGAAGGGCACTTTTTTGAACTCCTTATTCTGAAGAAGTTCATGCACAGATTTGGGAAGAAACTCTCCATCCTTCGTCACTAGGAAGGAGACTGCCATCTAAAACCAACAAAAAAAGGAAAAACTCAATGTTCACTCAATACCTTATGTTTTTACAGAAAACTTTTAAAGTATATTTACAGTACTTAACACACCCTTTGGGTAGTCTTCAGAATGTCCTCCGCTGACAACTGCATAACACAATCAACCATCTTCTTTGTGCTGGAGATATCACAGCCAGAAGCATTAGCCACTTGCTGGGGAGAGAAACATTTAAGAGAAACAAATATTTAATTAAATGAATATTAGAGAAAAACATCACCTGAGGTTTTACAGTCAGAACATAATGAGTGGACAGTATAGGACAGATCCTCTTTTACCTGAGCCATTGGTAAAGGATTGTCAGTCATTAATGCACCCATTGCTGCAGTGCCACTCTCTGCTATGGCAAAATGGAAGAGACCAGCAGACATTGGTGACAGAATCTGTTCAAAGAAAGGTAGAGAAATCAAAAGAAAACTGAGAAGCACTGTGCTATTTTTCTTTTACAACCTGATGAAATTCGCAGATATATCTGAAATGCACAAATTTTACATCTCTACCTGTAAAGACACACTAACTCCTCCAGCAGACTCCCCAAAGATGGTGACTGCTCCAGGATCGCCTCCAAAGCTGTGGATGTTCTCCTGGACCCAGTGAAGTGCGGCCACCTGGTCCAGGAGACCATAGTTTCCTGGAGCATGTTCATCTCCTGTGCTAAAGGGAGAGAGATCTATCAAATAATACTATAATTCACTGTCACTTTCAGCACACTGCTGCCAGTGTTTCATTGCAATGCAGCTGCAGAATATCCTAGGGTAAGTCTTTGTTCTCACATTATTTTGTTACCTGAAATATCCAAATAAGCCAAGCCTGTACTGGATGATCACTACAACCACATTCTGATAGGCCGCCAACACACTTCCGTCTTGCAATGAGGCTCCACCTAAGATAAATCCTCCTCCATGGATCCAAACCATGACCTGTAGGATAAAAGGAATATGAAGCACAAAGCAAATATATAACATATGCTCAGAATGGAGAAGAAATTGTCTCGCAAACAGGGTTATATATAATTCATACAATTTGCTATATACTAGTTATTTTAGTATTCAAGTGATCCACTGATTATTTGGACAATTAACTGAGTAATCAAAATTGAAAAAGGGCCAAACAATAAAAATGAACAATGACAAACTATACAGAACCTTTCAAAGATTCCAAAATACTGTACTGGAAAAATGTATCGTTATTGTCCAAAACATGTATCTCGATTTTTTTTTTCAATTTTCAGTTTTCTGCATCATTTGAGCATGGCAAAGTTCATGATGAAAAGTTCATGATAAATGGACCAATAAAATTACTCCAAAATTGCTTACACTAAAATCTCCTCTCCTGTAAAGTTACCATTTTGGAGATGTTTTACTGTGCTCAGCGACAATATATTTGGAAGCTTTTGCAAATACTAATTTTTGCTGGCAAAACTTTTCACACTAGGTACTACTTAATACTAATACTACTTAATCATGACAGTTCTATCTTAAACATTGACATTTTAAGATTTTGTAGGTTGCACTTTTGCAGTGAATTCTTCAATAAATATTCCAACTAAAATTATGACTTAGAATATCAATGGAGGAGCTTGTTAGCTTTCTGCTGAGCTCATCAGACCCACATTCCTTCAAAACCATGTTTTTGCATAGGGCACGTGAAGAACGGTATGTTTACTAAGGCTTTAGGCCTTTTCCCTCATATACATGAGCATATGTGCTTTAATGAGATCCCATTTTGAATGATTTTCAGGATACCTTGATATTCATTCAAATTGCCAACTATTCACTGTGGAATCATTGGAAAGGAACAATTAGGTCAACAA
This sequence comes from Colossoma macropomum, assembly GCF_904425465.1. Classification (NCBI taxonomy): domain Eukaryota; kingdom Metazoa; phylum Chordata; class Actinopteri; order Characiformes; family Serrasalmidae; genus Colossoma; species Colossoma macropomum. The sequence continues at coordinate 9,491,811 of NW_023494792.1, read as the reverse complement.
AATTTTAAAGAGACTTATCGAATGACATCAAGAAAACCCTAAGCTTTTGTTATCAGTGTGGAGCTAGCGCTCACTTCCCAAACTGAGATTAATATTTACTCATAGCAGTTCTAGCTTAAACACTGGCATTTTAAAGTTGTAGCAGATATTCAAACAACATATCCTATAAATAGCATATCACAGTTTTAGTGAATCCTTTAGTAAATATTTCAAATTAAAGCCTAGCCTTTGTAATGGCACATGTTCCAATCAATAATGAAACCTAATGGATCCATATGTATCATGCACAACAATAACAACAAATTAACAAACTAGCAGCACAAACCTCCATTGCTTCATTGATCATTAGCTCTGAACAGCTCTCAGTTCATGATTAGAGAAAAAAAGTTGAAAAACTGCCAGAAGCTTTAGTGCTTTTGCAGCCATTACTGGCAGAAACTGCAGGTTGGCTGCTGCTGCCACACCTGCAACAACAGATGATGACAACAATATGTGTCACATTAAGGCAAAAAAATTAATTTGTGCCACTTCAAACTCGGTGTGAACTGGTCTGGATTTTCTCCCCTTTCAAGGGTGCACACAAAAACAACTTGAGTCCTAATTGCTCCCCTTGTGGAGAATCTTCAGGCTGCAAAACGCACCTTTTAAATGACCCTCAGATACCCAGATAATCCTTCAAATTTCCAACTAATAATTGCCAATTCATTGAGAAAGTCTATTTCAAATGATGATCGAGTACTCGATCAAGTGCAATCTAATTATAAATCAATCTGAAACTGTGGTTTTAAATTAAGTCATTTAATATAATGGAGTGCAGAAACATGATAAAAAAAAACATGAACTGCAATAGTAAGATATTAAGTACCAGTGTCATTTTGAATTGTGAGCTTAATTAACTACTTCATGTAAAGTCTGCTTAAATGGAACCCAAAAGACTTACAGGTAGTTTGGTATTTTCACCAGGTGTAGAGGGTGTGTAAATGTTGAGGTAGAGGCAGTCCTCTGACACTTCTGGAACTTCCATGGTCGCAAATGTTTTTTCTAAGAGATTCATAATGCCTCTCCTGTTTTGTATACAGCTGGAAGAAATGGCAACAGATAACATTTTAAGATGTGTAATTCTTCTAAAGCCTTTTTCACCAGTGTTTCTTAATTATGTTTTTGGGGACACACAGCAAGGCTCCTGATCCAGCTCATCAACTGATCATTAAGCCCTTCATAAGCTGGATCTACGTTACACTTTATAAGACCAGTTTTATCATTTGCTGGCATTGAGATGAAGCCTTGACCTAATTGAGAAGTATGTGCATGTGCAAATAAAACTAGGCAAATATAAAACTGCATGTGGATTACAACCGCAACATCAAAAATGCTCATTTGTACAATACAGGTTCTTAACTGTAACTGTACTGCGTAAATATTTAAAGTCAGTGTGATTTGTCTGCGCCTCCTTACAAGTGTGGCTGCTGTGTGGCGTCTCTCACTCCTTCCCATGCTTCTGCAGGCTGAGGTGGGGCGAGCCTCAAAGGACCCAATGGTGGCTTTGCAAACGGCACTCCCAGGTAGCTGTGTACGACTGTGTCCTTCCCTTTAGCCGTCACATACTCACCTTTTAGAGCTCCTAATTTAGTCTGCACAACAGGCCCTGTTAGACAAAGTGTTATTCAATACAAAAGACCAGCTAAATCAGAAAGTGAAGTGTAAAGTTATGGCTACATACAGTAAAACAAATCCCCCTTTTAAGTCAAGCTTTTTTACTTTAGATTTATGTGATCGTACTTAGTTCCCTTAGGATCTATAATACTGTAAGACAGGACTTTCTACAGGCTTGCAGTAAATTCTAACAATTACTATAAAAAATATGTATAGCAGATTTCTATAAGACAGTACAGACCTTACTATACAGAGGTATAACAGAGGCATTGTAGAAGTACTGTACATTACCACAGAAATCTTATAGTTACTTACAGTATAATATATTTATATTTGTAATATAATATGTTGTATATATTATGTTATATAATATATTAATATAATATATTAATATTTGTAAGGTTTAAGGTTTGTGTATAAGGTGAGTTCAGTGTGTGTCCTCTTTAATTTAAAAGTAACACACCGCCTGCAGTTACACAACACAGCAGAAGGCCTGTTCAGCATGCAATTTCACAAAAAAAAGAAAGAAAGCAAGTAAGAAAAAAAAAGTTTCAACTGAAAATGCAATGGCACCAAAAAAGCACCCCCTCTTACCATCGTGTGCTGTCGCTGGGTTTAGCAGGGCAGCTCCAGTCACGGTCCACAGCAGTAAGGTTAATGTGCCCATTGCTCGTCCCTGGCTGAGCCCTCACTGTGCCGTTTCTGGGGGGGCAGCAGGTTTAACTGTGAGCCGTTGCTGTGACGTAAAGGGGCGGTGGAAGGGCAACGCGAACTTTGCCTCTGATATTTCACAAGACAGTATTAGATTAACTTTGATATGGGCTTATAAGGAGTTTTGTTGCCAGTCAATATGCAGTATGCGCTTTTATGCATCTGAGTCGGTCGCAGTGCGTGAACCTTCTTCCGTCAGGTGCTAACACTAGTTTAGCCGAGTCCACAGTCCGAGCCTCCATTAATATATATATATATATATATATATATATATATATATATATATATATATATACACTGTTTGTCTCTCTCTGGTCCCATACTGTCTTTGTACTATGTAATTTGTGATTTTGAGGACTAAAATTCATAAATAAAAAAAAGACATGTCACTGTGCATTTTTTTCTACAACGAACACGACCCACCCTAGAAACCCTACCTATCGCTAATAAGCCAGTGGATCTGCCTTAGAGGTCTGTTTGAGAAGGACCCCGAGTAATGAAAAGCACGATCACGCATCAGAACTGCTCTCTGCTCTGGTGCGCTATCCTGGTGCGGGTTGACCAGTTCAGCTGAAAAGGGCGGTTGAAGTTGCCGAGGCTGCAGTACCACTCCGGACCGGTAGGCGGCCCTACTGTCGCGCAGTGTGGGAAAACGTAGGGAGGAGAAGTCGCGGAAGGTTTTAAAAGGACAATGTTTATAAACACCTTGTAACTAACACTAAACTGACAGAAAATAAACATTACAAATCGGACTTTCTTTACCGTCACAAGGTTTTCGGTCGGAAACCTCAGACGAGCTTTTGCCTTTGTTTCTGCAGCTTTTGGACTTGGCTGAGCTTTTTACTGAGACCAGTCTCAGTCTCGGTGGACATGGATCCAAAAGTGAGGAACAGCGCGGAGACCAAGCAGGTGAAACTACACATCTTATTTGAGGGTCGATTTGTACTACAGCTTCTTTTAAAGGGGAATTCCACCGATTTTTCAAAATGTCTGTACTGAGATGTCACTGAGATGTAAACAAAGTCATTCAGAGTGGGCTGAAGTGAAATGATTAAATGCAGAGAAACTTGCTTTTCTGCCATTTTGTCACAGTGGTGGTGACAGAAACCTGGGGTCATGCTGTCTACAACGCAAACACAGCCATTTAATTATTATCCAAAACCACCAGTGAACCTACACGTGTATTCTAAGTTTTTGTATGTAATGTTGATGTTGGTAAAATAGTGGTCAATCTGAAAAAAAAAAAGGTTTTGTTTGGGGACCATTTTGTCTGTCCTACATGTACTTCTTCAATGGCATTTAAACGTTTAAGTTGAAAACAAAACTGGAGTAAAACAATGTCTCAGACATCAGGCAGCATAATTGTAATCATATAATGTAGTAACTTTCTGTGAGGTAGCTTTTAGAGCTATTGAAGTCTTCAGATGTCTGTTTTGTATCACCACCACTGTGAATAATTCTGACTCAGTTTCTCTAGAATGGATCAGTTCACATCACACCACTCTGAATGACTTTGTTTACAACCATGTAATAACGCACACATTTTGAAAAATCAGTGGAATTCCCCTTTACTTGTGCCCACCTGCTGGTGTATGAAAGTGCAGCAGCCTGTTGTGTCTTTATTTCTGCAGAGTGGCTCTGCATTAGTGACTGCGGTGTCCTGCCATGACATTTTTGACCTGAGTGCCCACCAAACAGATTACAACCCACTACCAAAAGGTGCAGCCTTCTCCTTCATCAGTGTAGGTATCTTGAAAATTAATAAGCGTGATATACCATACAGAAAAGTGGCATGTGGAATATAAGTGTCTGAAAAATGTATATTCATAAGTAAGCACGTGACAATGTGAATAGTGTGTGATCACACATGATATAAGGTGAATAATGTGATCACATTTGACAAAGTCAGTGTGACAATGTGAATAGTATGAGATCACACATGACAATGTGATCAGCACGTGACAGTTTACATTGTTTGTGACAATCTGACGGTACATTGTGAAATTCCATGTATGAAAAGTTTACATTAATGAATCATAATGAGAGAAAAATCACAAAACAGAAAATGATGTTCATCAGATGTAAAAAGTCCTAAAAGGTGTTGGAAAAAAAGTAAAAAAAAAAAAAACACTGGAAATTGTCAAGTGAAAATTTTCTGTAACATGTTGACTTCCTTTGTTTTCTTTTTCTAATTTAAACTCTTCTCTCCATTGAATAGGCTGTGCAAGCAGTCAATCAAAGACTTGTGAAGCATAATGAAAACGAGACGTTGCAGTTTGAGGTGATCCTGCTTGGAAAGGACTGTGAAGAGCAAATTAAATCAAAGATATTTGACAGTGCAAAACATTATGGTAGGTTAGATGACTAAGTTATATGACTGAAAACTGCTGTTAAGGTTTCCTCGGCTACCGAATTAAGATCCACCTTAACGTATATGATCCTTCTTTAACCAGGTTTAAAGATTGGCAAATTTTACTTTTGCTCCAGAGGGGAATTTGTAAGGACACTGCAAGCAAACAGTGTAAAGTTGTTTCTGTCAACAGACAGAGATGATGTTTATGGTGCCCTACAAGCAGGTACTTTGCCAAAAATACACCCAACATGTAGAAAATCTTTCCAGACGGCATCGCATTGTGTCTTAATAGGTTCCTTATTTTATTCAGAAACCAAATAAACATCAGTAAGAGAAATAAAATACTCAGTTATGCTTTGGGTACTTAATGAAACTTACTGTCACACTTTTATTTTCACTTAATTTTGGCATCTGTAGGTGTTCCTGCTGCTTTGTTGTGCCAGCAGGCAGACCAGCAGGTCCAGGATCAGCTGAAGGTGCTCTTCTCAGGAGATCTCATTGGCCTTTCAGAAGACTTCATAGACTGTCTTAAAGATTTTGGGTTCAGTGCTGTCCAGATACAGAACTTTAAAGCAGCAAAGGTATACAGCTAATCATGAAACATGCACTTTCTAAATGCAGGATTTATGAATTCAAATAGTATATTAGAGATTCTGACATCTGCAATATATTGTCTTTGGCTTAATTAGTCTAAACTGTCCCATTGTGTCATCCAGGGTTGCATTCGAGAATTTGCAGCACTGATTGGTGAGATGAGGAAAAGGTTTGGGTGTGAAGACAGCCCTCTCCATACCATCCTCATCACAGTGTTGGGATCCAGAGACGTCTGTGCCACGGCCCTAAAGACCCTCCGAGGCTGGGGCCTGGATGTGGATGAAGCCTTCTGCCTGGCTGGAGCCCCTCGCAACCCCATCCTAACCACAATACAACCCCACATACTGTGGGATGATGGACTGCATAATATGAAGGGTGTGTCACCTCTCATGGGGATGAGCAGTTAAGACACTCAGGTGATGGATTTGCCTTTTCATTCAACCTTCTGGTGCTTTTTTAGGTTTGGTGTTACAGTGTGAATATCTGGTGTGAAAACAACTCTTGGAATCATGAAATATTACCTGTGGCTGGGTTAATTTGATTTTAATGTTGAAATACAGTGCAATAAAACAATAGATTTATAAACAATATATATCGTTTACATGTGAATGGCTTTACCAAGTCTTCAAAGATGCTTTAAAGTGAAAAACTTAAAGAAACATTGTAAAATTGACAGTATATTCATTGAACTATACAAAAATGCAGTAAATAACACAAGATGACAATGGCTGTGTCTGAAATCGCTCCCTATCTGATTTACTGGTTCTATTTTTTTTTCTGCACCATCTTGTTGGGGAATTCATAGTGGAAAAATGTAGCTCAGAACATTTACAGCATATAATGAAGTTTAAAGTTTGAAATACAGTATATAATTAAGTTTAACTTGACATTTTCATTGACATTTTCTTTTCAGATATAAATATATAAAACTTTACATTTTAAAGGTCAGCTTTAGCAGCATACCAATGTTTTTGCAAAGTGCTAATAGCTGGTGTGCAACTGGTTGCGAAGTTACCGAGAAACAATGCTAGAGCCTAAAATCCTCCTACTGTTCCACACACAGTCGTATGTAAAAGTTTGAGCACCCCTGGTCAAATCACATTTCATTGATTGTTCTAAGTGATAAGAAGTTACACATGCTCTACAAAGAATACACTTCTGCTCATTTTAATGCACAGTTACTGTTTATTTGCTGAATTTAACATATTGTAAAAATAAATAAATAAATAAATAAAAATAATGATACAATGTGGTCTGTGTGCAAGTTATGGCGTATTTAAAATGTATATTTTATTTATTTTCCATCATGTTTTATGATGTTCCCCGTAGAGGATGTGTTCACTTATCTTCGCAAAAATCAATAAAACATGTAAATTGACTGGGGTGTTCAAACTTCTGCATATGACTGTACTTGTTCCCCCTCCTTCAGTGTTTAGAGCAGTAATTTGGATATAGGGAATAATCAATGAGTGGGCAATTTCAAACACAGCCAAAGAGAATTGATACAAAAGAATAGATACACTTCAGTTACTGTCTACCACCATATAATTCACACATGAAAACGCTCCCTATGAATCTGAGCATGTTAATGCTTCGTGAGAGCTTTAAGGCACTAGTTGCACTAGTTATATACAGCTACACAGCTGTATATAGATTGATTATCTGGCAGAACCCAATGTGTGAATTTTCTCTAGCGTAATATAATACTGCAGTTTGCTAATACTTCGTTCATTATCAATGCAAAGCTTATTTTTATGCATAAGCATGGCAGTCTTGCTGCATTAAATGCATATTAGTAAGGGTTAAAAGGGTAAACATAATGCAAATTTTGCACATTATATAGTCAGAGAGTTATTGCTATATAACTGCAACCAAGCAGTTAGATATGGCTACCAAAAATATATACATATTAGCAGGCATCTTTGGCTCAATGTTGCGGGAAAAAATAATGTTTTACTCAATGAAAGCAATACCAACTGTGGCAACATCCTAACCCCAGCATAAACACTTGATGCCACAAGAAAATTTAGAAACGTGCATGTGACACATGAACCATGTGTACAGATCTCTTTGTGGTTGAACTAACAATATAACAACTTTACAAAAATGTATTCACATTTCATCCCATATCTGTTATCCTTCTAAAACACTTGCAATGCCTATTTCCCCATAGTCGACGTAACTTCTTGCACATGAAAATAAGCATATTCAGCTTGTTTATGTGCCTGACAGAAAGGATCTGCAAACAATGTTGCAGACAGAGCAGACAGTTCTTGTGTTGAGGTATATTTACAGTTTACCACAGATAGAAAATATATCACCACAGTCTTAATATGTCTGTGTTGTTCGATCTGTTGCCCAGCACTAGTAACTACAAGCCTTAACCAACTATTCACTTCCAGTGAGTGCCTTTCAAAATACTGATGGTGCAAAGACAGTAAAACTGTTAAAACACTGTGCTCTGTTCTTAAAAAAAAAAAAAAAGTGGGAAGGTGTGACATGTGGACCTGTTCTGGAGTTCCTTTGGATTTGTGAAGGTGGTGCTCCTCAGACGTAGATGCCCTCGGGGTTCAGAGCGGAGGTGATAGGGCTGTGCAGCACACGCAGGTTAACTCCCACCATGTGAGACGGGCTTGGCCGCTTTAGAGAACCAGTCAGGGCTACAAAATCTGAATAGAAGTTACACTAGTCAATTTCAGTTGTAATTTCTGCTACGGAATCTCCACAGCATTCATCTCAAATTAAAATGAGCCTAAATAGTGCTGATGTATGCATGAGTAAGCAGGATGAGTACATACAAAAGCTTACAAATACCCAGTGATAAACTGTTCAGTTTCTGTTTATTCTGTGCCATACCACTCAAACCACTAGGTGCTAGTAATGAATCATGGAAACAATAGCAGAAGGGTGGCAATAACAATTCGGCTGACAGCTTTAAAACAAAATGTCACTGTTGATTACTATAAGATCCCAGACAGGATCATAAAATAATAAAAAGAATTTCTCAGCCGCTCTTTGACAAACTCCTGAGGTAGTCAGCGATATCCATAAAATTTATTTAAATTCAGATGTAATCAGCACAGCCAGCCAATTTGTTTGTAATTTTTAGGTACGGTGTCACATAACAAAATCAGCAGAACATGCAGTTCTTGTGCCTTGGCAATGTTCATTCATGTAGGTTCAGCTGCAATTTGATTGCGATTTGGTCTCTACAGTGTAAAAACATGGCTGGCAGCATGTGATAGAGAAGGCTATGGTTAGTGACTGTGGTCGGGACGTCTCCTGGCAGCTGTTGCCATGGTAACCTGCTCCGAGCGGAAGAGGGAGGAACACATGTAGCTTGGAGTGGTGGGTCTGAATGGCTCACAGCAGTGTCAGGTGGGTGGAGGCGGGGAGTGATTTAAACTCTACATTACTATGCCGACAGGAATGTCATTTTTTTCATTAACTGCTCATATGTACACTTCTTAGGCACTGTTAAAAATGCCACATTATGGTTGACTACCAGATTTTTAAGTATAGTTTGAATTCTTAATGACCTACAAAGGGTTTAAGGATATTAAAGAGGGATTTCCAGCAATTTATCAAAATTGTTGAGATGTAAATAAATTCATTCAGAGTGGTTTAATAAGAAATGGTGCATTGTAGAGAAACTTGCTCAGATTTCTTTACAGTGGTGGTGATAGGTACCAGGGATTAATATAAATACGGCCATTTTATTTACCATCTAAAATCAGTGAACCTACAAGAGTTTTCATATTTTGATTTATTTAATCATTTTTATCCTTATTTTTCTGGGGATTACTTTGCTTCAGAACATCCTACATGTACCATACTGTAAAAAGTGGCCCATCAGATCTACCTAAAAACCAAACTTTATGTGGTAACAAGTAAATTAACTAGTTTTATTCAACTTAAATAAATACCTTGAATGAACAATTCTTTCACTCAATGTAGTTTTTTTAAGCTGAATAAAACTAGTTCAATTGTTTGTTACCACACAAAGTAATTTTTTGAGTAAATCTGATGAGCCACTTTTTACAGTGCACTCTGCCACGAATTTATTTAAAAAAAAAAATTTTTTAGCCAAGACCTTTTTTCAAAAACTACCATAAAACAAAGACTCAGGCATCCTGCAGCATACTCATAACCTCTTCATGTCGTACCATTCTGCAAAGGAGATTTTAACAGCATTAAAACACTTCAGACATCTGGTTCCTATCACCACCACTGTGAACAACTCTGCTTTGGTAAGTTTCTCTACAATGCAGTATTTCATATCTGGTAAAACAACCCTAGCCATTTCATATTTTTATTATGTTTTGAGGTAATATGACCTGAAGCATGAATACAAAAAATTATTGGTCTTAGAGTCAAGTGAGTTTGCTTTTTGCTACAGTAGCTATTGCAAAAAATAGAGTAAATAAATAAATATCAGAACGTAAATGTTTGGTCGGAGCCTTCAATCTGACACTGTTTCCAAAAGTCTGAAAATAGCAGCAGGAACATGATTCTAACTGTGCAGGGACAAGAAGAGTACCTGTGTCCTGAGGCGTGGGGCTGGCCTCCGCATCACTAGGCTCCACAGGCAGCACGGTCACTTTAGTGCCAGTCTGCTGGATGAACTGCTGCAGGTTCACTTGCCTCAGCTCTTTCGTCAGCTGCTCCAGCTCATACTGACTCTCCTGAGGGGAAAACACGCATCTGCTATGTGATGCATTAATGGCTTTTTCTGCATTCAACTACAGTTTCCACGCTTATTTATTTAGTACAGTGCACTTATTTGAGTGACGTTTTACTGTTAAAACGTGTACTTATTTAGACATTCCTGTATTATAAGTAAGTGTGTCAGATATAAAAATGCAAATCTGTACCATTTTTAAACATGCAAAGATACACAAGATGCTTCTTTATAATCTTCTAATTATATTTTAACCTTATTTTATATTTTCAACCACAGCGCTGCAAAGGTACATTAAAAGCAGTGAGTCTCAATCCTGGACCTGAAGTACCGCCCTGCATAGTTTAGTACGGCCCCTACTCTAAAACATTCAGCTCAATTTGTTAACCCTTTAAGATCCAGACTTCTCTTCCTCACTCTCAGTTAATTTTACAGTTGTTTATGAACAATTACTATTAGTTGCTGGATAATAAGCCTTCAGAGCAATAACTGAATAAGATGACTTGAATTTCTGAGATTAATCGGTTAATTAGTAAGGGGTTAATTAGTTGATGAGTTGAATCAGGTGTGTTGGAACATCAAAAAAGCAAGATAAGTGTACCCCAGAGGCTGTTCAAAGCGTGCCACGTCTCATGCTTAAAAAGAAGCAAGATGTGCCTCTTAAGGAGTAAAGTCACTGTATATCAAACCACATGTGCAAACCACAATGTATTTGATTGACAAGTAGGTAAACACAAAACAGTGATTTGAGAGAATGAGTAAGACTGAGGCGAGTGATAAACGTTTTGAAACTGACTTAACTACTTATAAAAACAAACAAACAAACAAACAAAAAAAAACTACAAACTCTTTCATGTGTTCATCTTTGTGCCAAATACAGCTCTGAGTGTTTCACACCAGCCAAAACTATCTTTTCCTTCAGTGGTGACTAGAGAGAAAACATCCTTGATATGGATTGGTCAGCTATAATGATGCGTGGTGCTGTTTTGTGGAGCTTAGTTCAAAAATTGATGGTTGTACAATTTAAATGCACAGTTTAAAATCACGAAGCATGCTGCGCAAGCTGGAGGAATGCTTTTCAGTCACTGTGCTCACTGCTCCATAAACGCCAGTGAAAAGAAGTGTTCTTGAGAGACTTTCAAAAGGCGTTGTCTGAACACCCCCAACACTGCTTCAAAGTAATGGCACCAATCCAACGCTTTTTATAAGTATTGGGCACAAACGTCTAGATTGGATACAGGGATAAAACTAATCTGATCAGATTCTGTAAGAAACTGAAAAGTAAACAAATTGCATAGCACAACATGAAGTGGAAATAAAGCAGGTCACATGTCAAAAGTAGCTATGTGCAGTCTTCCATTAACAAAAAGAACAAGGAACAGCTGGCCAAGTATTTTACAAGAATTACAATTCATTTTTTTTTCCAATTGTCTAACTTCCACATTTTGCGCACATCGGCACTGTAAGTGATACTTTTTTTTATTTTGGTATAATGCTCTTTGTAATGGCAATGTATTTTTTTCTGTTCTTCCTTATGCAGAATGAGCATGGTATTTTTAGATGTCCATCTTAAGAGAAGTGCCTCAATTAAAAGTAGTTTCTAAAGTAAAGAAAAAGATCAGATCAGCATTAGGGATCAGGTGATACTCAAGGAACAGGAAAACAATGTGGTGTACATCCATCTCTAAGGTATGCCATATTTTCTCTGACATCATACCTACCTGTAGCCTCTTACTTGACTGGCCCAGCGATCTTTCCACTGCTCTACAGCTGCTCTCCAGCTGTGCCGTGTGCTGAGCCTGGGCTTTGAGTTCTGCCTTTACCCTTTGCAGCCTTGCCTTCACCTCCCCCTCGCTCGCCTGCTGTGTCGCCCGCATCTCCTTCTGGAGCCGCTGGGCCTCAAGACCGGCCTCCACGCCTTGTAGGCAGGCCAGCCGCTGATCTAACTCTGCCTCGCAGACATGCAGCCGGTTGCGCAGCTCCTGCAGTCGCTCCTCTAGCTGTCGCTCACTCTCCCGTTCAATCTGCAGCTCGCTCGCCCAGAACTCCTCCTCCTCTACCTCCACCTCGTTCTTACGCATCTGCTGCTCTAGACAAACTATCTCATCCATCACTGCAGCCCACGAGTCCTCGTCATTTGCTCCTCTCTTGTTGCTCCATGCCTGCAGCTCAGCCTCGTAAGCTTCCATCCTGTGGTCCAAAACAGCCAGAGTCTCCCTCTGTAGCCTGACCAGACGGCTCAGGTCCTCCAGACGGTTCCCAGGTAACCGGGGAGACAGTGATGGGCCTTGGTGGCCACTGTTAACCAGAAGCACACGGCGTTTAACCTCGCTGTCCCCAAGCCGGCCACCACTCAGAATGTCTCTGAGCCCCCGTGGACCACCAGTAAAGGTGAGAGACTTGCGGCGCGGTTCGCGCCGACGGAGGAGCGAGCGTTCCCCTGGAGCTCGAAGCTTGGCCATTATGGGGAGGCTCTGACGGTGCAGGCCACGCTCGGGACCCCGGGGGACCAGCCCCTCAGACGGGGGGTGCTCCATAAGAGAGGGACCTGTTCGGTGTAGGATGAACTGAACATCACCAGCGTACTGACCCCAAGTGTTCAAGGAGGCCACTGGGCTTTCATGAGGAGCCAAGTGTCGCTCAGAATCCCTCCATTTCTCGATCAGCGTGTAGCGCCCAGTGCGGCCTAGAAGAGCAGTAACATTAAAAATCACATTTTCCAACACATTGCCTTTAGTTTCACCCTTTGAATTTGCAGTTATTGCTGGCAAATAGCTGTAATTGTATATTAAATATGAGTCACACATAGCTCACAGGAGTAAATAGAGAAATTGTTAGAAATTGTGATACCAAACTTTACATACATACATATACATATACACACACACACACACACATTTATATATATATATATATATATATACACATATATACACACACACATATATATATATATATATATATATATATATATATATATATATATATATATATATATATATATATACACACACACACACACACACACACACACACACACACACACACACACTATTTCCAAATAAGTATAAGGTTTAAATTATTTGCACATCCCTGAATTCTATTTTTATTAACATTTTGCACAGCATCCCAATTTTTTTGGAAACAGGGTTGTACATAACAAACAGCAATAATTATAGACTTCTATGTGTTGACCTGGTTACTTGCCAAAAGACAAAAAAGATGGTGGTTCTCAAAACTGAACAGATATTTAAAGCGGAATTCTAATGATTTTTCAACATCTCTGTATAATTCAACCTTTTAGATGTAAGCAAAGTCACTCAGAGTGGTTTTATCATGAAATGGCGCATTGTAGAGAACTGGGATAGTGATGGGAAGCAGGAGTTGTGATGTCTACAACATTTTATTTACTATCCAAAATAGCCAGAGAACTTGTATACGTCGACTTATATACGAGTTTTTATATTTGATGTCAATAATGGTAAAAAAAAATAGTGGTAAACCTAAACGTTTTTTTTTCATATTTAAACAATCAAGTCCTCAAGTGCGGAGTAGCGATGAATCTGACATGTTGATTGGGCAGGGGGAGGTCCTGGAACTCACGCAGTGTGAGGTTTCCCCCTAACATTGGATCTTACAACTAACAAGTGTGTGAACAGGGTTTTTAAACATCAAATGTTCTCGTGTATGTGTTTTTCCCAACACTAAACAAACAGCTTCTAATGCATGAGTAAATAAATCAAAGGTTACAAGCCTGAGTGTTTTGCTCTGTGTTACTAAGCTCTTATGAAGGATGAACAATTACAGCAGTGGTGGGGTCATTTGTGAGTGATAAACAGCATCTTGCGTCTTGTTTTTATCACTGTTTAGATCACCACACATACCCAAACAGCAGTTTGAAATTCAAATGAAAGTCATGGCACAAGGTGAGAGAGCACCCTACTTTTTAGGTTATTTTTGTTCTTATTCTGGCACTCTGCATGTACCTCCCTGTTTTGAATGGATAAAAAAAATATATGTTTTAGGCCAAAAACTTATCTCAAAGTTGCATAAAATAATGTCTCGGGCATCAGGCAGTGCATGCATAATGATTTAATACAATACCTTCCTGTAATGTAGCTTTTAGAGCTTCAGACATCTGGTTCCTATCACCACCATGGTGAATAATTCTAACTCCATCAGTTTTTATAGAATGGCGGATTTTACATCAAACCACTCTCAAATGACTTTGTTTACAGCTTAACCATTCAATCATGCAAACATTTTTTTAAAATCTGTGGAATTCCTTTTTAAAAACAACCAATAAGCATTTAAACAGTGACAAAATGTCTTTATAATAATAATGTAAGGAAAGCAAGCACTAACAGTGAAGGAAGACCCTAGAGTTCTTGCTCCATCTCTTTTTTTTAGGGTTGGATGATGACTCAGAGTTTCCATCTCACCAGGCACTTTTCGAGCCTCAGTACTTTTCTCACTAAAGCGAAGGGGGGCCTACAGATTACACCCGCATCTGAGTGCTGCTAGAAATAGGCTCAAACAATGACGTCAATAAGACGGGTTTCAATCAGAAGCAAATTGTTCTGGGTCTCTCTGGTTATGCAATCAGTCTGAACACGGTTCTTTCTCAATGCCTTCCTTCTCTCCCTCTCTGTGTAGGTACTGCTTTTGAGAGCTTCACTGAAAACCTACTTGAAATGTATTTGGTGACTCTGGACAGCTTTGAGAGTTGGACTGCAAGCAGACACAAATTTTCACTCTGCTTTTCAATAAATAATGGAACCGTTTGTTTGATCAGCCAGACGCCAGACAGTTTAAGCATTAGCTGGTACTCAGACACTACAGCATCTGCATTAGCAATTCACCCAGATCTGGTTACCAGTGAAGTCCCACGATCCAACAGCTTTATACAGTCTGCTAAAACACAGAGCACAGCAGGAGCACTTCTTTTCCTGTGCCATATTGCCTACCTATAGCCTGAGCCAGTGCGATGACCACTTCCTGACAGGTGGTGGCCTCTGTGACGCCGCAGACCACGCGCTGGACTCCATCCACCCACACCTTCAGTTCCATCCTGGCTTTAGCTTTGCTCCCTCATTCCTCCAGGCTGCAGCTGTAGGCCTCCTCACGGCCAATCTGAAGGAGGACAGAGACAGGTCAGGTCCGGCTAAGAAAGACTTCTGTTCATACACTCAGACACACACTAAAAACTGCTTGCATTAAACGTCACAGATAGTTTTTCAGAGGTATAAGAGTAATATAACATAACACAGTATTACATAGTATGCTAACAGTATTGTGTGGCATGGTAACACATGCCTTTATATAGATGTCATAAATTTATTCCAATATAATATAGCATTACATGGCACAAAAACCATGCACTCTTAAAAATAAAGCTGCCAAAAAGGTTTTTTTGAGCAGTGCCATAAAAGAACCACGTTTGGTTGGTTCCATAAAGAACCTTTCAAAGGATGATTCCTTTAAAGGAATGGTCTGGTGAATAATCGTAAGCTTCATTCATTCGTCACACAGACTTGTTTATGCTCACAGTATGACTTACTGCGAGCAATAAATATGAACAAATCTTCACTGTGCAGCTGAACTCCGCAGACAGACACTTTTTTCGGTACAACAGGTGGTGCTGAATTCCGACCCTTCTTCTCTTCTTTTTATAAATAACTGTTAATCTTGAATTCTCAAATTGACTATGTACGTTTCTAAATAGAAACAACAGAAATCACAAATGAGATCTAGCATCCACATGTCTCAGTGACGTGTGAACATGAAGGGGAGGCAGGATTTGGCAAAACACTGGTTGTCTTAAATAGGTGCCTGCTGTTCACTGTTAGCTCACACTCACAGTAAATCATATGGTGTCTTAAACCACATAGACAAGTCATGGTGATCTAGATAACTTGTATGTGGTTTGAGTGGGTTTAAAGGTTTTGGGGACGTACTTGCAAAAACATCTGGGTGACTGTTAACTTTTAGTGTTTGTTAGCTTCGTAGCTCCAGTGCTAAACTGAAGAAGAACTATTTGGACACCAAGCATGTTTTGGCTTACCAACCACACCTGCAGTAAGTTGGTAAAATTGGTAAAAGACCCATATTTAACCTTATCAAACCTAACACAGCATCAGCAAAAAATTCAGAGACTGCATCTAATGATGCTGGGCCATGCACATGTGCATACTGCCCATAGTAAAATGGATCAGTATATGAAAGCTTTTTATGTGCTACCATGTTTGCTATGATTATATAAAAGACGCACTTCGCTACCTTTGTTGTTGGATGTACTGCGATTGTTTCTGAGCAAGGATAAGCACACATTCACAACACGATTTGGATTGGTAAGCATGTATTACTGATTTGGTTAATCAGAGTAACGATAAAAGGCCACTGAAAATGTCAAATATATTCCTATTCACATGTTTACTTGATCTAATAAAAATCTGATTTTTGGCTTTGTTTGCTCACATTTCATACACATCAAATAACACTGAGACATTATGTTATGAAAAGAGAGGAGTAGGATAAACGGTAGAAATAACCCCGTTTTCACAATGATCTTGAATGGTTAAAGAACCGTACAATTTAAAAGTGCTATATCAATGAAAGGTTTTTCCTAGAACCATACATCCAAGCCTAAAAATGTTTAGGAACCTTTTAAGAGTAATCCATGGCAGTGTAACACAACATCTTTTCAAAGTTAAAAATATTTAATTCCAATAGTAATATCAACACAGCAGCCAATGAGCCAAGAACTGTAACATGTTTCTTATTTTAAATCAGCAATATAACTGGCTGGCTAGGTCTGCAGTACTTCCGCAGCAGATAACAATGCAAAAAAACCACAAAGAGTAAAAACATGGCAATATGCACCCTCGTCATGCTCTCTGTTTGTAAACTTCCATCTAGTCCAGGGCTGGTTGTGGTGCTGTTACAGGCAGTGCTGATTATGGCTTGTAAATATGTTGGGTTTTTTTCCTCCTTCAGTCTCTCAAACCACACTGCTCACTTCACTGTACCAAAAACACCTCCTCATGAAGCATAATGTAGGGAGATTAGTCATTTGGCTTAGGTTCAAGCTTCTCCATTCGCTGCTAAATCCACCATGGTGTCAAAGTGTTCTGATATTCAGTGAGTAATCAAAGAAGTACAAAGGAGATTATATCTATCCATGTTTCTGAGCTGCTTTGTTGCTAAAACAAAAGCCCATTAAATGTGAGAAAAAAAAGAGCAAAACTCCATCTGGCCACACACAATAGAAGTGTGATGTTGTGAGTCAGTGACTCTTCCAATCAGGAAAGCTCTGTAAAAGGAAACGGCTAGCGGGAGACCTCTGTGCACTTTCAGATGGACATGTTTCCTTCCCTAAAATATGCCCTCCTTCAGGTTTAAAAAACAAACGGAGGGATTTCTGGAAAGTCAACAAGCTTCTTTCTAGCCACCTTTACATAACACACTTCAGAACATACTGAGACAAAAGCCCGAATATGCAGTCTTAGCACAGTGCAGACTTTAGATATGAATCAGGGCTGGCTCTGTTTTGTGTTCGTGTTGGTGGGGAGGGGGAGAGGAGGATAGGTGAAAACAGTTGGCCACAGTGAGGACGTCCTGCAGGGAATAGTGGGACCAGCTGGACCGACACTCTTTGCCTCCCACTTCCATGAGCATTTTTAGAAGGACGACAGACTGCATGACGCGCGTGAGCCAGCTTTCTGATTTTGGGCATAAAAATGTAAAAGCATAAGGAAAAAGCAAGGCCGTTAAGTCTGCAAGAGACTTTCTGCCATAAGATTTTAAACAAAGAGTTATACACATCACTCAGAATATATATGCTCCCCCTGGACGTAGCCTATAGCTTACATTTAATGAGCCTGGCTCAGTCTGATGAGAACCATATGCCTGCAAAACTATTTTTGGATATCTTTACGAAATGCTTAATTGCAAAATACTGTTGCTGCAATGCAAGCAATAAGCAAATGATATATTACTAAAGACAACTTTCATTCAGGGCATGTGGAGGTTACCATGTTTTTAAGCACAATCCTTGAACAAAGAACAGTAAATGATGGCTGCGTTGAGCTCAAACCAGAAGCACAGTGCAACTGTAATATATCTTTTGCCAAGAGTAAAGTTTTTATTTTAAAAGTAAGTGTAAACCTTATGCACAAGTATCACAACCACCAACCTTTCCATTCCATTATCAGGTGCGAACAGACCAAAGAGTAATGTTCTGAAAAAGTAACGTTCTTTCTGACCCATTTCACTCTGATTGATGTCAATACAAACACATTCTTTTCATTCATTCATTATTTTGACAGAGCATGAAGCTTTAAATAGTTGGCTCCCTAAATGGGACAAGGACGATTTAGTGCCTGTGCAGTGCACTGTAATGGAAAAGTAGAACATTTAAAACATTTATGTCAGCCAAAGCCTACAGAACGCAGCCATACGCTCCACTCCGAGAAATATAATACTCGCTCTAATAACATCACACAGAGATCACAAGCCAAGGTTGAACATACAGCTGATCAGTTTTTTGGGACAAAAAAAAAATCCCTTAGAAGAAAAGCTGCAGGATTAACAAACAATAGAACTCTACTGCATTGCCACACCCACAGTCTGTGAAGTAATACTCACTATTCAAACTCTACAGCAAAAGCATATCACTGGTGTGGTCCCTCTTTCTACTTAGGCAACTCACTGAATTACTGTATTCTTTAAAGGGCCCATATCATGCCATGACGAAAGCTGAATTTTCCTCACTTTTTTTAATAAAGGGTTTGAAGTAATACATCAACACTTAAAGTTTTAAACTGTACTATTCACTACCCAGTCCATACTGTCCATATATGGAAACTATGCTGCAAACGCAGCCTGTTTTGAATTCACTGTTTCTGTGTTTGACTAGAGAAACAACGCAATTACATATATTCACTTATTCAGCCTACAGCACTGTCGCCCCACCCATTCACATTGAAGTTCTAAGGAATGTTTCAGCTCAGACTGCTTTTTGAATGAGGCACAATACAGGGCAGCCAATTAGAACAAAGCTAATATATCTTACGTCAGTCTTAAAAGGTACATTAACTAAACAGCCTGTTTAATTTTAAAGGATAAAGAGAGGTTGGACATTGGTCTTGTTAAAAATGAATCATGATCATTTTTGGTACATAAAACCACATACATTTTATAAAAGGACCTCAAAGGAAAAATTTAAATACAAGAAAAATGCAGGATATGCAGTGGAGAGCCGCTCTGTCTAAAAAAGCTTTTGTGACTAAAACAAAGAGCTTATTTGGAAGGGATGCATGATGATACCAGAATCATTTTGGTATCAGCAGATATTTAGATTTAACCAAGATTTCAAACTGATATTTGATGATTATTGAACTCCGAAAGAGAAGAATATATAGGTGACACTGGGTTACTGTGCTGAAATAATGTTACTGCACTCGTTACCCTACTGAAATAAATGTTATATTAATCTGTATTGTTATTCCAAACAAATGTAGTCACAATTTTAACATTTTAGAAAGGTTTATGTATTGGCATCTCCAGATAAGTACATGAATAACACTGGATATCCTCTTCGGCTCAATTCCCATATCAGGGCATCCCTACCTATTGGACATTCTACTAGAGGTATTTTATTTTGCTATTGCACCAAGAGTGATATAAAATACGAAAATTGTTAAAATACCAATTTAATTTAATTATTTTCACGGCACTGAAATTACTGTAATAATAACACACACAACAAAGCATTTCAACAGGAATGAATGGAAGCTACCCTCATTTCTCCATGTAGCACTGTAGTCCTTGCAGCATGTATTACTGCCAAAGAACCAAAGGCTGTTTTTTTTTTCTCTTTTGCTGATGATCATCAAGACTCTCTCTGATACTGAAAGCAGTCTCTTTTAGCCTCTCCACAGCCTTTAGAGTGATTTCAGCACAAGGACTTCTCTCTTCTAAAAGAAGTTATATGAATGGCTTTCAAGAAATAGATACTAGAGTAGTAACTGAACATAATCTTTAAAAATGTATCACATATGATATGTTTAATGGTACATTTGAAACATGCACTTACAGTCTTTTCGTCCCTCAGAACTAAGGTCCAATATTTCCTCTTTGCTTATCTGTCACAAGCCTCTACAAAAAGCTTTTAGGGACTTCTCCCTCCCACAGGCAGAAATCTCTTCCATGTTGTTCATTTCCAGTTTTGTGAATACCCATGTCAGAGCGAAGGCTGACATGAATGCCAATGCTACTGTCCAGTGCCATATGGTCTCTGTCTTGGGTGCTGTGGAATCGCTCCATGATTGCTCTTCTCTAAGTACCATAAACTTGGCACCATACAAGCAAATGGAAGACACAGCCAAGAAGAACCACTGTGTACATCAGACAATCAACCAAGAGGCTCTTCTGTGTCTCCATGCCAAAATATTAATCAAGATAAAAATATTAGAGTAGAGAGAGATAAGGCAATCAGAAAGTACTCTTTCTATTAGGTGTGTAACAATACACTGAACTTCATAATGATTCACAATACAAGGCTCCCAATATGATACTCTCATGATATTTTGAACAAAATCTGAACAATTGACTGTAAAACTTGTCCACGTTACTAGAGCTGGAAAACACCCTGTTGTCTAAAGTGGCTGCCTGCAGCATTCAGCTACACTGTGAAGTGTTGTTCATTTTTACAGTTCACAGTGAGTCATACTGTGACCTGAACCGTACAGACAAGTTGATCTTAATAAAGAGGTTGATGCAGTTTGAACGAGTTGAGAGAGGTTTCAGGGATGTATTTATAGAAAAGATTTGGGTGACTATAGTGGGTTAAAGAATGCTCTAATCTTTATCCTAGACTTCCCTGCAGCATGCTGCCAGTTGTTCAGAGTGTCATGCACTAAAAGGATTGTATGCCATTAGCATTGTGCTGATCCAAACCTCCGGCCCTTTAATATGACCTTCACTCACTGGAAACGGAAAAGCATCTCGAGGCTCGAGGTCCAGAACTAAGGTTAGGACAACCTTAAAAATCTCCTTCATCTCATGACTACTAATTCTCAACAGGGCCATAATAAACAGCTGTGTGTGTGTAATATAAACATTTCAACACAACCAGCCCAAGATTCATGACTGCAATATTGTTTTTTTTTTTTATTAATAAATTAAGTTAATAAATTACACATGCATCATTGTGTTTTGAGCTGAATTAGAACTGTAAAGATGATAGCAGTATACATGACATTAGATTATAAACTATCATCTGGTCAGATGCCAAAAATGGATATTTGTGGGTTTGGCTTAACACAGAGACCTTGTATTTCATTGTGTGATTTAAAAATATGCTTTCAAAACTCTTCCAGTGAGGGGCAAATCTAAAACATATGGACTAAAGTGGCTAGTGTTTGCTTACACCTGTTGCATGCTGGGCTGATGCCTGAATAAGTCCTAGAGAGATGAAGTCGATGTAGCATTTTGAATTGTATGAACCCGTGTCTGGTTCAGGATGAGGCACCACAGACCTAACAAAAGATTCCAAAGTTCATATTTGAATTTCATTGCCAGCTCTCAGGTGGTCATGAGGATAAAGGAGCTAATAATGGAATCAGGCCTCCACTGAGAAAGCCTGGTCTCTAAACCTTTTGAATTCAGTGCAAGCTTGAATGCTTTGTTTCTACTTTCAGGATTTTCTTTCCAGGAAGTCTCTCTGATGTAAGACAGCTCAATTAACGGGTGACTACACGTTTTGGTTCAACATCCTATGGCTAAATTAGGTAAAAAAAAAAAAAAACACACACATCTCCACTCTGGCCATGCTTGATTATATTACTGTGACTGTAAGAAGGAAAACACAACAACAACAATTTCTAATAACATCCAAACATTACGTGACTCTTCTCCACACACTCTTCTCTCCCTCATATATTCTACTCATTAAATGCTGGATTTTTTAAATAAAAGGCTAAATATATGTTCTTATCAAACAGAGTGATAAAGAAAGGCACAAAAACTGCACCCCTAAAGAAACCTACTGTATTTCGAATAAAGACAGAATTATGCATGCTCTCTTCAATGGAAATTCTATTAATTTTTCAACATTTCTGCATAAATAAATTGTGAGTGATTTAATGTGAGGTGGTTCAATGCAGACAAGCCTACCACTTAAGATTTCTTTACAGTGGTGGTGATGGGAACCAAGGGTCATAATGTCTATAACACAAATACAGCCATTTTATTCACTATCCAAAATGTACACAGCCTTCTAAATTTTTACATGGAATGCTGATAACTGAAAAGTTTAAAATTAGTAAAAATGATAAAAATAGGTTTTCTTTGGGTACTTTTTTGTCTTACGACCCACAGTGTATTTTTTAAGCCATAAATGTATCTAAAAATAAATTTTAGGCCAATACATTTAAAACTACTGTAAAACAATGTCTCAGGCATCATTCGTGACCAATTCGTATAATAACTTTTTGAGGCAGCCTTTAAAGGCATTAAACTCATCAGACGTCTGGTTCCTATCAGCACCACTGTAAACAACTGTGACTCAATAGGTTTTTCTAGAAAGGCTATTTTGTTGACATCATAATGACAGAATTAAAAACAAAAGAAAAATTAAATCAGTGGAAATCCCCTTTGAGCAAACTCAAGGTTAAAAGAGTTCTTCTCTGGCTGTCAGTAAGGTGAGAGAAAAAAGCACTGACAAGCTATAGAAGGTGACAAGGCCTGCTGCGCACAAACAGGCCTCAGGCAGCAGGAACTCAGAGCATTGGCAGAGATGGGACACTCGCTACAGTGTCTGCGGTGAACTACCTCTCAGACTGTGTCTAAAGCTTTATCTTCTGTGTATTGTCAAGGCTATTCTAAAGCTACGATGAGTTGCACATGAGGGGTGTAAAAATACATCGCTACATTGTGAGGAGTCAATCTGTAGGTGGGGATTCGACTGAATTGATTTTAAATGATTTAATCATATTCAATCACATGAAAAGGTACAAGCTCATTTCTGTCTGGAATAATATTCTCAAGCTACTTTGTATGTTACTACAACTTTATAATTGTCTTTTTGTTTTTATTTTTTATGTTACACTACCGTGTAAAGAGGTCCTCTAGTGGCATTTGTCTATTCAAGGTATTTTTTTTAAATATTTTGAAATCATTCCACAACAGTCTAATCTAGTATACTGTGGCTGTCCAATACAATAAACAACTATCTCCAAAATGGTAAGTTTAAAGGAGAAGGCACAATAGTCTTAACATTTAAAGTTTATTTCCAAGTGATTCTGAGGTCAGACACAATGTACACACAGTGTAAAGGACAGCTGCTGTTTTTTAAATGGTGCAGAAAAATAAAAATGAACATTTTCTGGGGGGCCTGGCAACGATACTCATGGTGAGATCTGAGATTTTATAATGCACTTAATCATTTAGAATCATATGAAGCTTACACCCATATTACATACACTTACTTAATGGCCTTAATGTTTCTCTCTCTGACATGAGCCATTGCCATACATACACATGATAAAGTGCTTCAACCTGCATTATAAAAAAGTAACACAAATATAACAAAATATTTGACAAAAACAAAGTGGCCACACACCACTGGTTACAGGAAAAGCACTTACACACATACATACACACACAGCGTTCCTTTCAGTGGGTCGCTCATTACCCCTGGTCCCCTCCAAATAATCGTACCTTTGTTCACAAAAGGACAAGAGGACAAAGGAACTACTGCGGCAAGCAAGGAGCTTTAATCACAACAGGAAAGGACCAAATTAAAAACAAATGACAGAAAATATCACCTCCATCTCCAGCAATGTTAATGTATCAGTATTATCAAAGTAACTAAGCCACTGTAGTGTGAGTATTGTGCTGCTGCTACTATTTCCAGCTGAACTTTAATTCAGCTTGTGCTTGCTGTAGCTGCCATGCTACATGTAATTACTAGCAATTTATGCACTCTGAAGTAATTGGTTGCAGGCCTCTCCTGAAATGGATCCACACACAAAAACAGCACATGCGTTCTCTAAAACCGAGAGGTTTCCCTCAACTGGAAAAAGGAGCACAAAACAGTGGATGACAATTTGCTTTTGAAAGAAAATCTGTGCCTTACAGACATAAAACTACTTTACATGGAGAAAAAGAGAAACCAAAACATGCGACTAAGCAGAACTCACTAAAGAGCGGCTCTGATGTTCCAGTCAGTCAGCCAATGTTGAGACTGTGCACAGACTTACAACCATGCAGAGGTTCAATCTTGAGATATGAGCCTTGATCTAGGACCATGGAAACTGATAACATTGAGGCTGCACATTCCACACCACTGTGCATGCTATGAGCCATGACTCAGATAAGCTTTCCCACTCTCCCCTCCACGATCTGAAGGCCAGCAAGCCCAGAACTTACGATCTTGCTCCTGATATGCTTTTATAGCTAGGAAAGAGAGGCAAGAAAGCTCTAAGTGATGCTTGAATGATTGCATTCAAGATTAAGCTTTATATATCAGCATATCGGGTTTAAGGTTGGCTACGTAGTGTATAGTTCTGAATAACGGTGGATAATGAAGCCTTGGTTCTGATACCCATGTTTTCAAAGGATTCCAAGGTTTTTAGACTCTTTTTTACTCCACCACAGATCGTTTGCAGCGTAGTCGTCACCTCATGGGGTAGAAAAGCACAAATTCACACCTTATTTACACACAAGGATTATTGTACTTAACTACACAGCAAAATCCCCAGTACTGAATTAAATTTCTCAGTGCTCATTTGTGCCCAAGTGGACTTAAACAAACTCATTAATTCAATACTGAGGATTCTGCTGTATTGCCAGATGTCGATTAAAAAAAATGACACGTTGGCAGTATTAGTTTGATTGGTTCAGGAATATCGGATAGAGAGTACGAGAGCAAGAGAAAAAGAATGTACAGCAGTGACCCTTCCATGTGTCTCACGCAAACGAGTGCAATGTCCCCAGCAAACCTTCAATCTGAGAGCAGAGAGGAAGGAAAACAGCTTGCCTCACACACCCCTGTAAAAACAATAACCTGGAGGGTCTTGGATTTCAGTGAGAGTTAGCAAAGTTAGAGACGTACAAGATATGTTCACTGTGAAAAACACTTTCTGAGCCCCCTAACCCCCAAAATGTGAGTTAAGGCCAAATTAAGAGAACAAATATACTCTTGGCTGGGATATTTATTTAGAGGACCATAATGTTACGATTTGGAGTACGTACATGCAAAAATATGCCTAGATAACTATGATAACTATGCATGGATTCTATTTGTGTAAAATCTGAATTCAGTCTATTGCTAAACACATTAGATTTTGTGCATCCTGGAACTTTAGACCACTAAGAGAAGAAAGGTTTTACAAAATGAACTAACAGTGGCTCTGGACCATGCAAAAGACATTTCAAACCAGAGTCTTCTCCACAGGCAAGGCCAGTGTACCTTCTGTGGTATTTAACTGCAGAGCTCTGCCTCGACTCTTGTAAACCTTTTTCAGAGTTTCTGGAGTCCCGTCTTGGCTGGGATGTTTTAATAAACTCAAGAATAGACAAGTTAGCAGGTCAGAACTGGCAGACTTGCTAACATCTGGATGGCACGTTTAGCTGGATATAATGCCGCCTTTGTTCTTTTGCCATGATTGTGAATGGCAGACTAGCTTTGAAGCACCAGCTTTCAGCAGGGAGAAAGTGCTATTGGACAAAGTATTAAGGTGGCTAGGTTTGACCATATGGTTAGTATTAATTTTCTCTGATATCTCTTTGAGTATATAAATTTATATACTCATAAAACTCTTCAAAACCCTCATGATTTTTTCAGTACACTTTAGAATACTCAAACAAATCTTTACAAACATCACATATTGGACTGGATATTGCAGTCAGGTATAGACTTGCAATAAACAAAACACAAAATAAACAGACATGTTGATTTACAGGACTATTTGTAACTTTTTTATGTATAGGTAGTTTAATTATGTCTTACATTTAATACATAATCAGGCTGAGTTCTGCTATTGGACTATTTTAATTATTAGTAGTGGCAGATTGAATATTCCATAGAATAAGGAATACTGAAAAGCAATAACATGGACACTCTAAGGTGGAGAACATGTTAAAGTGTGTATGCTGAGTAAATTAAAAAAGTTGTCACATCAGTAAGATTCAACAAACTTGA
Source organism: Colossoma macropomum (assembly GCF_904425465.1). Classification (NCBI taxonomy): domain Eukaryota; kingdom Metazoa; phylum Chordata; class Actinopteri; order Characiformes; family Serrasalmidae; genus Colossoma; species Colossoma macropomum. The sequence continues at coordinate 9,465,612 of NW_023494792.1, read as the reverse complement.
TGTTTGAATACGAAACATACACTAATAAGGTCAATCCATCATCACACCACACTGAGGATCTAGCAGCAACGAAAAGCTAAAACGCTTTTAAAACTCGACATAAAACACACACAGTAGCTGAAACCTACATTCAAGTAAAAGTAAAAGTATTTTTCTGAACAATAACTTGAGCAGAAATACAGAACAGCTACAGCAGGAACTTCTTAGCACATCCAGCATCTATCAGCACAATTTGTTGGGCTATTTTTCTCTTTTTTGTTATTTATTTACTTATTGATTGATTGATTGGTTGGTGTAAAATAAAATGCTAAAGCCCAAAAGTCAGAATAAAGCAGTACAGATGGTGTCACCAACATAACAACATAAAATACAGACAAAAAGAAACTAGTAAACTGAACTGTAACTGAGTAAAAGTAGATTCCTTTCCTAACAAATGTATTATGAAAAGGATTATGAACTGAAACTGCTCAGGAATGTACAAATTCATCAGAGGTTTATTTGAGTACATGGAACTGAGAAAAAAGGGTAAATGTAGGTTAACTAGTACCTGCACTCCTCTGTAAACAGTGCGACAATCCACAATCACAGTGTTATTCGCTCCAAGTCTACATTCATCACTCAAATAGTGTACAATACTTCAAAAAATAACATTAGAGCAAATATAAAGCCCTGAAGAGCCACTGTCGATGGATTCGACATAAAAACTCAATCTAGATCCAAAGCTAACGCTCAGCTGTCTGTATACGTTTAAGTGCAATCCCACAACCACCCCGCATGTCTCTCCTTTTTTGTCTGTCTTTCCGAAAATTATGATTAGATATTTAATAAAATGGCTTAGGCTACTCGTGTAAAACCAGTGGAACACTTAATTAATTTTAGTGAACTGCGAGCAGCCTGTAACATGTATAGTTTGAAAGAGGCAAGTAAGCTTTAGCCAGACTGCTTATCACCCCGTACTGTTGTTTCAGTCCAGTCTAGTGAAGCGTGGAAAACGCAATAAGACTATTCCCGATTTTCTCCGTGTTTAAACTCATTTTTTCCACTACATACCTCTCTGTGGGCGACATCATTTCATGATTGCTTACTCAAACCCTTCGTGACTTGCCTGAAAGCTGTAAACAAGCTGCTCCTCTGCTCTTCAGCACGAACTGGCCGCTACCTCCTCTGAAGTTTCTTCAAGGGCCAGGCAGCGGAGCGCAATCTGTTCATTTTCCTGAGCGTAACACGCGCCCTGGATGGGGAAATCCGTTATAAAGCCTTTACAAGCCAACGGGAAGCTCTTCCTGCAGCAGCAGACTGAATGAAACGAGAGGACGAGTCAGCAGGGCTCTCTGCCCAACACTGGGAAAAAAGTTTTCAAGCTGTGCAGCAGCAGCCCGAGGAAAACACCCCCACAGTCCTGCAGCGGGGATGGACACAGCGCAAAGCATGCCGGATCTGCTTTTAAAGCTACACTCTGGTGTGTGTGACCCAGCCTCTGAAAAGCATCTTTAAAAGGTCCACACCGCCTAAAACCACATTTTCCTTCGTTTTTCATTTTTTTAAGAGGAGAGTTTGACGTATCGTGCAAAGATTGTTAAAGTTTACCAACATGTCCGTACAGTCCTTATATAGAAGCTGAACTGGTCTATTCAGCCTACAGCAGTTTAGCCCCGCCCACTCACACTGAAGTTATAAAGAGTGTTTTAGCTCCGACTGCTTTTTGAATGAGGCACAGTAGAGGGCCGGCCAATCAGAACAGAGATCATTTACATATATCAGTCTAGTACATCAGAACAGTAACAAAAACAGGCTGTTTAGTTCTAAGAGTTCAAAAGTTCAAAAGAGAGGTTGGAAAATTGTCTTCTGAAAATAAATCATGACTGATTTTGGCTACATAAAACCACACAAACGGTGGACTTCAGTTAGAAAAATATAAGATGTATGATGTGTGCCCTTTAAAAAGACTGGAACAGTCGTTTGTATGAATTTTTATTTCTCTGTATAACCAATATTAATCTCTCACGAGAACAGTAATGTAATGTAGGTGTGTAAATTCAGTTTGTACCATATCTGATAGACTGAAATCTGAGAACATATCAACGAGACAATGTTTGCACAACCTTTTTTCAGGAAAAAAGAAGAAAATATGCATTTTACATAAAGTAAAACAGAAACCTTGACAACTAAACATTATACAATATTTATCAGTATTTACTGTGTCCGGCCTTTATCTTTATTGCAGCTTCTATTATTTTGGGGAGACAAAATAATTTCATAATTTCATTTTTTTTTTTAAAGAAATCTGCAGGGATATTTCTCTACACCTCCAAAGTTCAGTCTTAGGAGCTGGTTGCATTTTCTGCTTCTCACAGTCCAAACGCATTTAATGATTGACAGCTACACATCCGTTCAGGCCTATAGTGTTGAGTTGTCTTCTCACAGTGGAAGGATGGACAGAAACTTATATATATATATATTAAGTTATACCCATTTATGTGCGTATATATATATATATATATATATATATATATATATATAAAGTTATACCCATTTATATGTGTATTTATACATATATATATATACACATATAAAATGATCATTCTAAGATTTGCGAGATGCAGAGTAAAGGCATCTATTCAACAACTAGATTCAATTTAAATGAATGCTTATACTGACACTGTGTGGCTCAGGCAGGAACTGCCCTGGATATTTATATTAAATTAAATAATATTTAATAATATGATATATTATTAAATAGTATATTATATTATTATTAAATAATATATTATATAATAATAATAAAATATATTATATTAAATAATAATAGTAATAATAACGGTACAACATTTTCCAGCGTTTAGATCTGCAGATATACAGTATGTATATGTTTTATGGTACATATGCATGAACAGAAGACGGACTGCACAATTAACAAAAATGAACAATAAAAACAAACAAAAATAAATAACAAAAATGTAGATGTTAAAATGTAGAAAATGTTAGAATTTTAAAAGTAAGAATGTTAAAATTACCAAATGTTTTAGTGTGTGTGTGTGTGTGGGTGGGTGGGGGGGGGGGTGCTTACAGAAAAAAAACTTTGTGGATGTATAAATTTGAAGCCTGTGCTTCAAGAAGACACATCTCCAAATAAAGTCCAGCAATGCGACAGAAGGACCAAAGTAAACTACTGGAGCCGAAACTGATTTTTTTTCCTTCCACTTGTTTAACACGAAGCAGCGAGACAGACTGCATGCCTTCCTCAGACTGACAGAGACACATCACTGACAGCACAATTGTTCTCGCAGCTGGAAATAGCCCGTCTACTAATTTTGAAAATATGTAAGCATCATCTGTCCAGATAATAAACACTGCAGGCGGATCCCTTCCAGCCCAGCACATTCGCTCATTGGTTCAGCGCCCTTATGACTGACAGAGAGCTCGCCCAATCAGGTCGCTCCTTCGAGCCGACGTCCCTCCGTCACGTCCCGGTTATATTTAGGGCCTATTTAAACTCGGACACCCTCAGCGCCCTGCTGCTGCTTTCAATGGAGCTTGTCAAAAGCCGGTTACAACACTGTGCTGACTTTCTTTACTTCATTTAGGTTACGTGACACTAGCAAGCCCATTGTGATTTAACGTGCTGTTTTTTCAGTCTGTAACACCAGAAAACCTTGAAAAAAGTCACCTACTCATGAATTGATAACGCCCTGTTCTATAGCTCGCTCATCGCCTCTATCGATCTGGACTGTTTATACCCACAGTTCGCCCTTAAGGCAGCGAGCACAATGAAAGATGCAAGCTGAGGCTCGAAAGAAGCAGCTTACACAGCTCATGTACTCGTTTTAAGCTTCATCGTCCAGCCAGCAGCAGTTACGAAGTACCGAAACCGGCAGGCAGACAGAAAGAAAACCCCCGTGTGTGCACTGCTCCCTGGGTAAGTGATCTTAGCGCTGCTGCGCTCAGCCACACCGTATCCGCCCATATTTGTGTGAAGAGCTGAAGCTCCGTCCGTCCGTCGACAGCAGAGCAGGGAGCAGCAGCAGGCCGGGTCGAGCCGGAGGAAAAGAACACGTCTCCCCCAGCGGGGAATGACCGGGGTAGCTAATGTGAGAGTGCGGTAGATGTTCGACAGCCTTACAGCGCCAAATTAAACTTAAAACACAGAAACATGGCAGGCTCGGTCGTGAGGAGTGGACTGTAGGCTGCGCTCGACTTCTGTGGCTAATTCGTGGACGCGGAACTTAAAACGCCGAAGGTAACGTTCAGCAGCTTTTACAGAAACCCTGCCGATTATCGTGGAGACCGGCGTACACAGTGTGTTTGCCTGCTTTTAGTGCTCCTACAGTGGGAAGTAGTTGTAGCTGTATTGTTATTGTTGTTGTTTAACATATAGCCACCGTAGTAGTGAAGAAGAAGGAGTCTATGAGTCAGGCAGGCAGGTCTGGGCCCTGCACTGCACTGCACTGCAGCCCTATGCGGTATGGCGGTGAAACTCTTTCAAGCTTATAACTAGCCCTCAACATTGGCAACTCTAGTTTTTGTTGTTTTTTTTTTCTTTCACTCCTTGTTCGTCTCGTTTTGGCCTGCAAAGGGGCCATAGGAGCCACAGGAGTGGTGGCTTTAACTTCAACCGAGCTGCCCGGAATTCACAGCATTCCTAAAGCGCTGCAGCATTTGTGTTAGTTTTGAGGAGTTGCTGTGCAGTGCAAGAGTTAATAACGTGTCCTGCAGTGTTAGGCCTGTTAAAAGAAGACTGTGGCCGAAATGGTCGTGTTTAATCATTTTAGCCTTTTAGCTACAGCTGCAAAGAAGCCTGAGGGAACTGAGTTACGGCCTGTCTTCACAATGGTAACCTGTGCCAGGCCTGCTATGTATGTGTGTGTATGTATGGTGCTGTATTTCTACGCACCGTGACACCGTGGCTCCTTTCCATGAACTTAGTCTTGCTTTTCTAATGAATGATGGACATAATGGTTTTCCAAATATAGGTAGGCTTGGGCCTAATTTTGTAAAAGTTAAGGCATAAATTGCTATGTATTATGTACTACGAATTAATGGGGAAATTATTTAATATGTGGAAGCTGGCACACCATGTATTGCTTTATTTCTTTTCTAAATTCAGCCCACGTTAGCAGGCCTACAAGTAAAGACAGCCAGTGTCTTAGACAGTGTGGTGTGACTAGTTTTTAGTCCAGACCTCTGTTTGCGTTGGAGTGACTCACAGACAATAAAAATTCACCTGTACGAGAATAACTCACCAGATTAAGACTTCTTTTCACGACTGAAACTTAAGCACTGTAATTATGATTGCTGAAGTCATTACGTTGTCTTGGACACCGTTCCATGGGCATTGTCTAGAGCTAGGCTGTGATTCTGCACACCTCAGCATTTTAACAGTGTGTGACAGATAAAATGTAATGTATTCAAAGGAAAATATCACTGGAGCTGGCCTCATATCTTCAGTGGGAGCTTAATGTAGCCTATTGTGAACCACTTGGACAATAGTGTTTGGTGGTTAAAAAAAAAAGGAAAGGAAAAACGTGATTAGCACTTACACAAGCATTATGGTAAATGTGAATCTGAGCCATTGACCTGTACTTTTGTGTTCTCTGTTCAATCCAGGTGAAGAATGACTGAGTATAAGCTGGTGGTGGTGGGAGCTGGAGGCGTGGGCAAAAGCGCTCTCACCATTCAACTCATCCAGAACCATTTTGTGGACGAATACGACCCAACTATAGAGGTAAAGTCTGTCTGGGGACATGGAGACTTTGTATGTCCTAGGTCCCTTGTTAAACTCCCCTAACAAATGCTACCATCCAAAAAAGTGGTGTGTTTAAAAAAAAAAAACACAGTGTGATCTGGTTTTTCTGGTTTCAGCCACTGGCTCCTAACTTCCTGGTCTGGCATTAGCAGTCTGGTGGCACATGTGTCTGGGGTTTAGAATCCGTAGTTAAGTGATTGAGATGCCAGCTTGCTGTTTTTTTGCATTATAAAATTAACCTTTGAAGTTAAATAGCCTGAGGGTAATCTGTGAAACCATGCGACCATTGAGGATGTTTTACTAGTTTTATTACTATATGTGAATATATTACTGCTTTGTCTGGCTAAAAGCATGATAGATACTGTACAGGTTCACATAAAGCTGTGTTACGTCAACGCTAGCGTTTAGTATTAGCATAGTAATAGGCCAGTCATGATTACTCCATTAATATATATATATATATATATATATATATATATATATATATATATATATATATATATATATATATATATAATAATTTGTTGACCTCTTCCAAGTTTCTTTTTCTGTAAAGTAGTTTTTCTGTAAAGTTTCTTAATGTATTCTGGAATTTCTGAAAGCCTTTGCTTGTTTTTTTTACTGGTCATTTAAGTCCAAATTTATTGTTTTAGTTATTTAAAAAAAAGCCCAGACTTTCAAAATAATCCTAAATAATTACTCAGACACTAATATGTTTGTTAGCCTTAACTATGCGTATAATGACTAATAGGTCGTCATATGCGTTATACCTGTGTAGGACTCATACAGGAAGCAGGTGGTGATTGATGGAGAGACATGCCTACTGGACATCCTGGACACAGCAGGTCAGGAGGAGTACAGCGCCATGAGAGACCAGTACATGAGGACAGGAGAGGGCTTCCTCTGTGTCTTTGCCATTAATAACACCAAATCTTTTGAGGACATCCACCACTACAGGTGAGGGCAGTAGGGGGAAAAGCAATACAGGACACTTAATTGGAGCACACATTCCTCTGTTTTTTGGTTTTCTTTTTCCCTGTGTATTTGCTCCTCAGGGTGAGTAATGGGAGAAAAGAAGCAGTCATGTGGTTAGTAGACTCCGCCTGTGCACCTCCCTCCATTTACCATGTCGTGTTTTGTTTGTGGTTTTGCAGAGAGCAGATTAAGAGAGTGAAAGACTCTGAGGATGTCCCCATGGTGCTGGTGGGCAATAAGTGTGACCTGCCGTCCCGCACGGTGGATACTAAGCAGGCTCAGGATTTAGCACGCAGCTATGGAATTCCCTTCATCGAGACCTCAGCAAAAACAAGACAGGTACACCACACTATCAGCCGCAGAATGCATAAATATGATGTTTTTGTTGCAAAGCAGTTCCCTGAAGCGGTTTAGAAAAAAGCAAAAATCTCAATTGTTGAGGTAGGTTTAATAAGTTTTTAAATCAAGCTCAGGCAATTAGTAATTAGTGATTCTTAACTCGTTTTCAAATGGCTGCTTGATGAATTTACTTTTAAATCCTGTGATGGAAATATTACTAAAACAGCTTGGTGTTCTTAATGCTGGATGTCAGGATGCTGAGGACAGTTTTAGTAAGCTAATTACATGGTTACACAGTTAATTATAGTTTATTCAAAACTGTGATTCCTGAATTCCAGAATGAATTGTAAAGAAAGTACAATAAAAACTCTAGGTACTGAAGTTTGAAGGACCACACTAAAATGTGTTTGAAAGAATTGTTATAATATCTGTAAATATTAACATGCTGTTTACCAATCTGTGTCACTCTAGATCCTATAGCAACTTCTTAAAATTCTTACTCCGGTGTAGCTCTTGTCCAGTTTCTCAGAATGCTGTTATTGGGCATGTTTTTTTTTTTTGTTTTGTTTTGTTTTTTTTTTGCTTTGTCAGAACGTTTGACCAAACATTCACTTGCAAGATGTCTTTAGCCTGTAGCTTGAAACTGCAGTAGCAGATATAAATTTCAGAGTATTCAGTGAAGAGTTCACAGCTTATTTTCGGTCCAGAATCACTGGGGTTTCTGCAAAATATGGTGTTCAGTAGTTATGGCAGTTCCAATATTATGCAAAATAATGATTACAGAGAATGATGATGTCAGAGAATACGAAACTTCTTTTTTTCAGAATTTCAAGTACTGTATCAGTGAATACATTAGTATGCAAACGTTTGTGCACTCCTGGTCAAATTACATGTTTTGTTGATTTTCTAAGTGAAAATAAGTTAACACATCCTCTATGGAGAACACACTTCTGCAAAGTTTAATGCATAATTGCTGTTTTTTGCTGAATTTAACACATTGGCAGAAAAAACTAAAATGTGACCTGTGCAAGTTATTGTACATTGTTTTTTTTCCCCAATATGTTAAACTTATTGGTAACTTATTTTTACATTAAAAAAAACAACAAACCATGCAGTTTGACAGGCAGTATTCAAACTTTTGCATATGACTGTATACAGATGACTCTGTAGGATGCCTAGATAGAAGCCCACTAGGAAACTACATTCAACCGTACCTCTTGATTTATAATGTTGATATAAACATTTTTTAAGGCTCATAATCTCACACAATGCAACTTTAAGCAACAGGGTAATTCATGTTTGAATAATATTTAAATCCTGCCTGTGTCTTGTGTGTGCTATTTGTTGCAGTATGACAGAACATTGGTTTGTTTTTTCAAGGGGAAAATTTGGTTGCTGTGCCTGTTTTTGTTTTTTTTTCCCCCTTTTCCATTATTTACGTCAGGGGTACTCTGCTCAGTCTTCATGTATTGCTTCATGCATTACGAACCATTCCATCACTGATTTAATCCAATTGGCTCAAGCTGCATTTTAATCATGATGTCTACAACACCTGATTGCACAAATTAGGTTTTTTTTAAAGAAGATCTTATTAGTGGAATCAGGCAGTGTTTAAAGTAATACCTGTAGGCTCTGTGGCCCTTCTTGAGTACCCCTGTATAACAGTATTGTTTAAGTTTAATTGTTTCATGAGAAAAGGGATCACTAAATAGATTGGTGCAGGGGAGGTGTTCAGTAGGTCTGCTGATGTCTGGGTACTCTGATGTTGAGCCCTTGTGGCAGCCCCTCTCTGTGTCTCTCTGCAGTGCTCAAATCACAACTCCTTATGGTGCTGGGGACATAATTCAAACTACTGATTCAGTCTCTTTCAACCTCTCTACTACCAGTCATGGCCACATGTACACCCTGACATCACAAAATCTTAAATCACATTAAAATGCTCTCTGCTCTCTCTATTGAACTATTCCGTTGTATGCAAAAGTATGGGCACCCCTCGTCAAATTATGCTTTGTTGGTTTTCTAAGTAACAAACTTACTTTTGTAAGTGAAAAAAGTGAACATATCCTTTACTGAGAGCACACTTCTACACATTACTGTTTATTTGCTGAATTTAACATATTGGCACAAAAATATGACATGGCCTGTTAAATAGAAAATGTGCGCTAAAGCTGGCAGAAAAATGTCACATTCAAGTTTGTTTTCTGTAGAATGTTGACTTACTGTTACTTCGAAAATCAACAAAACCTGTAATTTTGCATACAACTGCAAGCCATAGTGATGATTAATGGTTAATTGGGTGTTGCTTTGTTTGATTTCTCTAGAAATACCCTTGACCACTTGCTTAAATGTAATTGTATATATTTTTAATGTTGTCTCTAATTGTAGAACAGTGAGATGAGTTCTGCTTCATCTCAAATTGTGCTGACAGTTAACATTTGTTTCACTGCACCCTGATTTAATTAGCTGTGCATTATTAATTAATATTATATTTTCTAAAGATTTACCACTGAAACACAGAAGTGAAATAGTCACTGTAGATAATTCTCTTTCATAAGAACATTTAATGGCACCCAGTGTCATACTTGAGCCTAAATCAGCTCCCCCACCACCACTTATTCCATCTGACTGCCTTTCTGTAACAGCACCCAAGCATCCCCTAACATTGAAGGGAGTTGTGTTTTGCGCTACAGAGAGTGGAGGATGCCTTTTACACTCTGGTCCGGGAGATCAGGCAATACCGGCTGAAAAAACTCAGCAAAGAAGAAAAGACGCCACGCTGCATCCAGCTTAAAAAATGTGTTGTGATGTAAGAGGGGTAAGTTTGGGCTGAGCCAGCCCTCTCTCGCCCTCCTGTGGGCTTCTCCAGCAGCTGGCTGCTGGGACACACCTTACCTCAACCAATCAATGGGGGCTCTGCTGGGGAGAGAGGTAGAACCTGCCCTAGTAAGCTGATCTGATGAGTGCTGCAGTTTCTCTTTTTAGCAGCCAAAGTTAGGATTTCTGCAGCTGATTCTAGATCAGCATAGCTGGGCAACTTCTGCCTGGAGCTGAGAGTAATGGCTCCTATAGCTCTGCAGTTTTGATTTTTCTGTTTCTGGTGAATTGTGGTGCCAACAGTGCAATCTGCTGTGTTGTTTATGTGTATACATATTTACATCACTTTCTTTCCATTTTTAAGGGTGTTGATGACGCCTTTTACACATTAGTCCGGGAAATCCGAAAGCACAAGGAGAAGATGAGCAAGGAAGGCAAGAAGAAAAAAAAGAAGTCCAAGACAAAGTGTATACTAATGTGAATAACACCTCCGTTTCAGTATCGACTCCGAACAGCTGAAATATTAAAGAACTGCATTTTGTACATTACACTAAATTATTAGCCTCTTCAGCATACACAATGGATTCCCGTTTTCCTTCATTTGTTATCTTACAAACAAATAAGCTTTTTCTTGTCTGGTGCCAGTTGCCCCAAAGTGTTGGTCCTGCATTACCATATACTGTAAAATGTAATTATGTAATGTCAGTCAATATTGTAATTTTGTTTTCTGTTAGGTTTATTTTTTCCCTGAAAGGCTGAAAATTCCCCAGATATTCATGAAGGTTTTCATTAACAAAAAAAACACAGAAAAAAGCAAAAGGCAATGCATTGGCAGCACATACTGTTCTTTGCTTCATGGAAATAAGCGCATAAGTATGAGGTGAGGCTAGGGCTGTGATGAGAACTTTTGCGCGTTGCAAGACATGCAGTAAAATATTGCATTTCATAATTGTGCTAGTGATGGTTTGATAAACCATGAGAGCTTAGTTTTCTGCACCATTCTGATCTTTTTTTATAATGTTTAATGGATTCCATAATTTGTAAAACAAATTAAATAAAACAAAAAAAAAGGGCATCCATTATATTATCGTCATATCGACGCATCCTTAACTAGGACCAACACTGGGGTGAATTTTGATAACTTCACCAGTGTGTAACAGAAGATGTGAGTCCCTCTTTTGGGATGTCACAGATTTGCATGTGAACTTCCATTGTAGACCAAGTCCACATCTAAGCCTTCAATAGTGTATGGGTGGTAATCTCTTAACCTCGATGACCTGTTTCATTTGCATGCTGTTCTTTTGTGTAATCTCCTGGGAAAGTTAAGGAGATTTTAAAATACTGTATTAAACAGCCAATGTTGTCAGAGTGGGGAAGTTTTACCCCTTGGGTCCTTAACATGCTGACATCATGTTCTTTCACAGTGTTGGGTAATTTAATGATTTTCCACATGTTGATCTCATTTTGATATTGAGCTTAGAGACTGACAATAATAACTAGAATAAAGGGTGAAATGGTAGAGTAAAATCTGTTTAGAACGTTGGTTTCTCAGGCTTACCTTTTGAGGTTTGTGGTTATAGAGTTTCTAATGAAGTTTAAAAACAACTGAGGTCTCTGAATGCTTCTCTCCTAGAGGCAGAGGATGTTTCGGTTAAGATTTTAAGATTTACCCTTTTGTGCCCAGCCAAACAGCCTCTGGATGGAGTTAGATATGTTTCTCTTTTCTCTCTGAGGAGGATATTAAGATATCAACCACTAGTAATAAATTATGAAAATTATCTATCTACTGATGCAAATGTACTTTTGGAGGTGGGGGGGACAAATAGACCAACCAAATGCCTTGTCTCAAAGTGCTGCCATAAAGATATTAACACTCGCTTTGCCCAAGTCACAACTCTAGTTGCTTACTTCTGCTATCTTTCATCAACTGCATGTTTTCTGAGACTGAGCAGTAATGTGGGTGAATGAGTGAAAGTATGCAGTGTGGTCTGCTTTTTCAAAGTCTTTCACGAATTGGTTCTACAGGACTGCCTTTCATGGTTCATTTAAACCTGAAAGGCTGACGTGAACATTAATGGCAATACATACCGTAAAATAATGACATTTTAGAAGCAAGAGAGGTTAAAAACAATGTTGCCTTCTTTTGGTTTTGAGTTCTTTATACCATGGGTCCTTAATCATTGCTAATCCTTTTTGCTTTTACCCATTATATTACACAAGTGAAATTGTCTGATTTATTGCTAATGCTGCATCTCAAGGAGGCTAACACGGAAACAAAAATCAGGATAAAAACATTATTATGCAATGTTAATGCAGGTAAAGGGTATTTTAAGCTGTTTTGTTACCTCTCTCCCTTTAAAATAAGGTAACTTAATAGCACTGTAATCAAATTAGCCGTAGAGAGTCTGTGGAAATGTGTTTGTGTTCTCTCTCTTTCTCTCTTTTCTCTCTCTCTCGTTCTCCTGTTCTCTCTCACCTCCCCCCCCCTTTCCCCCTTTTTGGTGTGCCAATAGCAAAACGTATTTTAACAACCTTTGTACAGTTGTGATACTGAAAGATGGATATTTTGTAAATTGTGCTTCATTTTTGTTTGTTGTTTGAAATGTCACTTTAATAGAGTTGAAAGAGGCACTCTCTGTGTAAGTGACTGGTATGTGTGTGTGAATGTGAGCGAGAGAGAAGCTCTTGGTGTGTGAGTGCATGTGTGAGTGACCACTGTTCTAACCCCATACAGAATTTCACTCAGTGTGGTGATTCCCAGATCAAATTACTTTTATTTTTATTTTCATGCCATTATTTCCATCAGTCATATTTAATGTATAATAAACTGATACAGATCCAGCTGATGGCCTCTGGATTTACATGGCTTTTTGAAGGAAAAGTAGTATTCCATCATTAGAAAGAAATTGGACTCTCCTAGGTTCAGGCTGTGTTTAAATGCTAAGTCAGAGGAACTAGGCCCTGGAAAATGCTGCTAAATCTTTTTTTTTTTTCTGGTACCTGCATTGCCACTGCAATCCAGCAGAGAGCAGTGTTCTCACATATTATGGAAACCACACCATCTTACAGGCCAACATTATGCTCCCTCTCCTCCATTGGATTAAAGCTACACACACTCATGAAAATTCCCTGATTTAATCTATGGCACTGTATCATCCCTCAAAGGTTGGAGGCCTAATTAAATAGACTGTATTAAATTAAATTCTGGACTAGTATTGGATTTGGAGCACAGCTTTATATCTGGTGCTGAGATAAATAGGCATTGTTCAAGATTAGTTTAACATCAGGTAAGCCCACATTTTATTCAATCTGATAAAACATTCGCCATTAATAACACAAATTATGTTGGAATCAATGTAAAGAATGTGTCGTATGTTGTGAAATGCATTTGTTTTATTAAAATATAGATGATGGATAAAGTCCATTTCATGAGAGATTTTCTAGAGATGGAATAATTATTTCAGTAATCAATATTTTAGGACTTGAGTCGAGTAGAATGAGGTCAAGCTGATCTTTTTACTTTGTCAGTGAATATTTTTGTGTAATTTTACATGAAAATAGATTGACATTAGCCTGCTTTTAAAACACCTTTTGAGTTTTGATTACATCACCGTGCACCAGCAGGCAAAAAACTGAGATTAACCAATAATCTCATGTTCCACACCCCCCTCTCACCATCCCAACCTATCATCGAATGAAAACACTGAGCTTGCTAGGGGGAATCCCTGAGGCCATGTTAAGGGCTGTTGCGTTATACTGTATTAGCTCAAGTGAAGTTTGTCAGATGAGCCCCTGGAGGGGTGAGGGAATGAGTTAGCCCCCCCCTTAGAATATTTAAAAATGCTACCGTTTGGTTTGCAATGTTGAAAGTGAGACTGGAAGATTGTACCAAACCTCTCCTTCTGTTATAAATGACTGCTGATACTGAACTTCCTTACTTTGCTGTCTTACTAGTAAGCAAGCTGAAACCTGTGGTTTTCAACCAAAGCTTACAGCCAGACAAAGAAATTATTCACAAAATGTATGTATGTTATGTTCAGACTTCTTAAAGTAGTAAATACTTTGTATGGCTCGCTAATCAGCTCATAGTACGGAAAGCTCATTATGATTTCTGCTTCACATTGACTACGTATCTCAGTAGAAAGAATGAGTCACTATCCCACTGCTATACTCCTGCTGTATGTTTATATGCTGTTTTGTAGCTCTCCACTTCTCCTGTACTTAAAGATGACAGATTTTCATCAGTGATAGCTGTGGGGTAGATGGAGGTGCAGTACTGTGCAAACGTCAGTGACAGCCTTTTATATGTTCAGCCTCCTGTCAAAATGCCATTAAGTATAAATTATTTTTCAGTGTCAGCAGAAAACATATTTAACAGGAAACTAAATAAAATCCTTAGTAAAAATATCATGCTTTTCAGTATTTATTCAGTATTTTGCCTTTATTACTTACATTCTTTTCTGGAGACTCTTTTTAGTTTAGTTTTTTTAAAGAAATGTGCAGGGATATTTTTGCACTCCTCCACTGTTGCATTTTCCGCTTCTCAGATACCAAATAATCTCAATAGCAATACTCCTCAGTCCATAAAACCTTATTCTACATCTCAGATTTCCAGTTTCAGTGTTCTAGTGCAGATTTTCTTTTTTGTCTATTTTCTTTTTTTCAGTAACAGCTTTTTGACGAGTGTTGTTGTCTTTTCACAGTGGAAGGATAGACAGAAACACCTGTGGATTTTTTCAGATCTGAAGCAAAAGTGGAGCTTAATCTTCTCCTTTCTTTCAAAGATGAAAGCTTTCAGTGCTGTGTATCTGATGGTGGCAGTTTTAGTGGTCTATCAGCTCTCTTAGAGCTGTTAGGAGTTCTATTTTCTCTTTTAATCTTCTAATAATTTACTTTCTGTAAAGCGTGGGGTTGAGAGACAGGATGCACATGCAGAGTCTTGTTTATTGGGCACTCCCAGAAGTCATCAAAGAGGCACTTGGGTTAAACACAGGCACATCTATACAGAGACAAACCACAGGACATGAGCGGTGGTCAGACCCAGATAAGCAAGAGAACTAGAAACTAAGTAAGCCACTGTCTAAAAAATGAAAAAAATATAGCTTAGAACTACAAATCATATGCAAAAGACATCTCAGCCTGGCAGCCCAAAGTGAGAGACATGTATGTGTGCCTCAAGGAGTCCATGGACTAGTTGCAGGTGTGACAGATAACCAAAGGGCAGGAGAGAGGGAGGAGCTAGAACTGTAGTGGGCCAATCCCAAGTGGCAGAGTCCATGTGTTGTCTCTCTAGAGGGGAGACCCAATGAGACTCTCCTTTTTTCACTTGCTTTCCTTTGACTTTTGCCTTCCTGATGCAGGAGGTTTACTTTATACCTCTCCTCCTCAGGAATGTCTCCTTTAGCCATTTTAGAGGTACATGAGAAAGAAATGTGTAAGGCAACTGAGGTGAGTTTGTGTAGTTGCTTGTGTGAGTGTTAGTGTTTCTTTGAAGGGGAATATAATGTCAGTGCAAGCTTTGGGAACAGCTCTTCTTGGCAGGACACAATGTAACTTGCTGGGTTTTAAGATGGGAAGGATGGAAGAGTTAAAGTGGCAGTAGAGTGTACAAAAGTAAAGAGTGGATACATTAAATACCAGTAGATTTGATGTTAAACATACTGTTGGAAGCCTTTGTGTTATTTTATGTTAGATATGTACATATTTTTTTCTAACACTGAAGAATGAATAACTTGCACTTAAAGGCTGTTTTGAGTGTAAATGAAAAATGAAAGAGTGGCCCCTGACTTTTGCCCTGTACTGTATTATGGGCTATCAAATAATATGGGACACTAGGGCTGTGTTTAAAACTGCATACTACTGTACTATATATACTATACAGATGAATGGACTTCTAAAGGTGGCATACTACATTTGACATACTAATTAGTATGGTAGTATGTGGTTTTAGACCTAGCATAGGTTTGGGTTCAGACATATAAATGTAGGTTGGGAACTGAATAAAGGAAATGGCTCTATCTTCCAGGGCCTGACTTGTTCCCCTGACACTGTCCCATCTGACCCGGTGCCCGTTCATATCCGAGTCCCTAATTAACATGGCTAACTTCTCCTGTTCTTCTTGTTGCATGGTTTGGCACGTTGGTGCAGACGGCCTTTGACATAAGTTTATTTTGGTTCTCCTCTCTCATCTCTTAGTCGCGTTTGTGTTTAATAAACAAATGAGATCTGGAGTATTGTGAACTCCCCCTGTAGCATTTCTTCAATTATCATATAAACGAGGCTTCGTGGATAAACTCGCGCGCACATCCCTCGTTAACCTTTACGGGGAACAATGGAAGCCCCCTCTTGCCAACGAGAGGGGAAAAAAAGAGAGAAAGAAAGCCCGAGAAAGATAGAGGGTGATCCATTAAATTATGCAGAGAAGGGCTTTTTCGGCGTGCCGCGCGCTCGGCCCTGGCGCGGGAGAACAGTAAGGGTAATAGAAGACTGAGCAGTCAGTGCAAATCCCCGCCGGTCCCCCGAGGCCAGCTTAGGCCAGACTCTGTCAATCAAACCCTCTCCACTGCTGTAATCTGGGGATGGCACTGAGGAGCCTGCAGGTCCGATAAAAAACATTCTCCCTTTCTCACACACCCGCACGCGCACACACATACGCACTCCCCCTGAAACCAATCCCCCCACTCTCTAGTGGGCAGAAAGGGGCTAGAAACGGCAAATGTTCAAAAATTGATAACAGACAGTCTCACAGCAGCCGTGTAACCGAAACGAAGAAGCGCTCTCAACTCAAACTGTCAGATCCCCCCTTTTCTCTCTCTCTGCCCCCTCCCACCCCCGTCTTTCTGTTTCCCCCTCACTTTCTCTCTGTCTGTTTCCTCTCTCTCTCTCTGTCTGTTTCTCTTTCTCTGTCTGTTTCCCTCTCTCTGTCTGTTTCCCTCTCTCTCTATATCTCTCTCTATACCCCCCTTTCTTTCTTGGTAGGACTCTGTGGGGTGGGGGTCAGTAGGGTGGATGCATGTAAGGTGGAAATCAGAAGGGTGGATGTATGTAGGGTGGGGTATGTAAAGTGAGGGTATGCGGGGTGGGGATATGGAGGGTGGGGGTCAGTAAGGTGGGGGTATGTGAGGTGGGGGTCAGTAGGGTGGGGTATGTGGGGTGGGGGTCAGTATGGTGGGGTATGTTACCCACTGTCTCTCAGGCAGTGACATGTTGTTGCATAGCAGCGAGGGGGCTGAGTGCCCCTCTCCAAGGATTATTTGTAATTTTTCAACTTGTGTTTTTTTTAAATTTAGGATCAGCTTTTTCTATTTGTTTGTGTAAAAATCCCTTGTCTGTTTGAATTTTTCACTGTGAAAAAGAAGTGCTTCTCTGTCTCAACATCACCTGCCATACAGTGATGACACATCCTCTCCTCTCTGGGCAGCAAGGACTTTTTATGCCTGCACTGTTCTATGGTTAAACTGTGGTCACAGAGTCTGTACTTAATCAGGATCTGTCTCTGCTCTGCATTTCAGTCAGGAGATACCCTTCCAATTCATATTCTGTTTTAGGGCCTTAAATTCTAATTTACTCTGAGTTTTAATTTCTTTTTCCAGTGTTCCAGATAATCATTCTTGCTGTTTTTGATGTTGTGATTAATGTTTGGTTTGGGCTGTAAAGCAGTGCTGGATTGAGGCTACTGTGTGTTAGGAGCTGTTTGAGGATCAGTAAGCCTCAGAACCAGCTGACTGAGGGAGCTCCTCTCAGGGTTCAGTTCTTGGCTCTGTAGAGCCTTAAACTGCACCTTTTCTCTGGAGCTCATCATCCAGAAATTTAGAGATCTTTTTGGAATGTTTATTAACAGCGGTAATCGGCCTAATTCTGCCCTGCATGCATTGGTTAGTGTTTGGGACTTTCAGGCCTAATCTGCAGAACTCTGCATGCAGGGCTTCTGTTAGACGCTTGTCCCATCTAGTGTAGCGGTGCTCACTGAGTGGACCCCACACCTCACTCCCAAACAGCGCAACGGGCTGGATCACACTACACCAGATTGAGATGGGAATGTCAATATCGTAGAATTTTCTGCTGATTACGCACAGCACTCTGCAAGCTTTTTCCTTTAGGGCATTCACTGCCATATGAAGTAATGATGAGGCCAAGGCGGCCTAGAGTGAACTTGTATCTGTGTTCCTGACACCTGGGCCTTTTCTGGAGATCATAACTTTTCTTGTCTTGTTCATGTTTACTGCCAGGGCCCAGTTCTGGCAGTACTGTTCCAGCAGGTACAGGTTCTGCCCCTACACTGATTTTATTGTGCTCAGGTTATTCTACATCTCCCAGAGCTGATTTTGTCCAGTAGAATCTTATTGTTTAATTGTTATTATGGTATATTGTTTGTGTGTCACAGTATTATTTTCTCAGGTGTTGATATTCTGGTTGTCTGTGTTTTAGATTTGACAGGTTTCTTAGTTCTTTTCTAACTGATTGCCTTTCAAAATCAAACCATTTGTCTTTTTCCAATTGTTTCATTTGAAAAGGTGAGCCACAGAAGATGCTTTTTGAAAAATGCTGTTGATTTTATTCACAGCAAGGTTAACGCTGCTCTTATTATTTTTAAAATGGGTGTTAGTGATTTTGTTAGATACATGAACTGACTGAGGTGCATGAATGCATTTTTCAGAGCTATCAGAGCCCATCAGAACAGCTTACTAGACTCTGCTGCTGTTTTGTCGGGGATTTATTTTACCAATTTAGGTACACATTATTTTAGTTATGGTCTGATAGAGGATTTTACTGTGGGACAGTGAATGCGTTGATGGACGAGGGATCCATGTCAGTAATAGCACAATCAACTACACAAGCTCCAAGAGCTGAACGATAACTCTCTTTCACTGTCTGTTTCTCTCTTCCTCTCTCTCTCAGTTCAGTTCAATGTTGCTTTATTGGCATGACAAATATTAACACTTGTATTACCAACGCTTTTATAAGGAGTTTAAGAACAGTATGAAACATTCCTATATTGAACATATATTAAATAGGAATCTCTCTCTCTCGCACGCGCTCTCTTGCTCTCTCTCTGCCTGTTTAAGTGCATGCTGCATTTTGCATGCTCTCCTCCAGGTCCTGACCTTGTTAGTGTAGGAAGACTAAATGTTCAGTTACTAATGAGCCATGGCTTTTTCCTTCCGTCAGGCAGCTAGAGGTTGACCCAAACTCTGCGCTGGCCGGTAATGAGAAGTCTGTCCAATCCGGAAGCTTCAAATGACGCTGGAAATGATGCAGAAATACACATTATTGGGGGTACAGGACAGCCTATAGAAACACTCATAGACTAGCAATGCACTGCATCCAGCAAAGTGATTTTTTTCCGGTCATTACATGCAGATTAGATGGATAGTGCACGGTTAGTTGTCTTCTGTACAAACAGCCCCCTCGGATGCTCTCACGAATGACTTGCACATTTCCTTTATGAATCTAAATGGCTGGTATAGGTAAAACACCTTCCTGTCATGAAAATGAATTATTGTGTTATATGTTGTGAGCATATTCCAGATTTAAACAGAGTCTATTGTAATATATTTTTCAGAGATCTTTGGTTTCAGAGGTCAGTAGAACAGTAAAACAGTAAAAGTGTGGTTTCAAAGCAGTTTTCATCGTGAGTAATGCACTGGTGGCCGTTTATTGCATCCCCTTTAGGAGTAGTGTTTCCTTCGTCAGCTTAAACTTTTGCTAAAATGGATAGTTCCAGTCCTAAAATCTGATTGGCTGAGCCGTGTTCGAAGTCATTGTAAAACACTCAATATAGCTTTGACCGCCTCACAGCAACTGAACTCTGTATTACTGTCCGTGGCACGAAAAATCCTTGTGCTGTTGATGAATAATCTTAGACTGTAATGCTGATCGCATGGACCACCGAGTGTACTGATGAAGTAAGAACTCGTTTATGTTTAAACTGAGGGGCTATCAGCTTATTTTCTTAGCTGGAACTAGGCTGGTCAGCTAGCTAACAATAAGGCTAAAAAGATAACAAACATGCTAAACAGCACCATCATTATTATCACAGGCTTGAATTAAACTGTAAAATGGCAACATAAAAGTCTAAAGAATGTCACTTGAATGGCATATACGCTTCAAATAGTATTTTAGTCAGATCTTTAGCATCAAACCCAGGCTGCATCTCAAACAGCTCCCTACTCTAAATAACGTTAGTGTGCTATGGAAGATTTGAAATTCTTGCTTCTGCAGCCAAACAGTCCACTATTTGTCGAGTATGGATGTGGCTGAATGACCATTTTTAAGCAATATTACAGACTGTTGGAGTGCAGGGACCAGTGTTTAAATTCCTTGTACAATGCAGGGAGCCGTTTGAGATTCAGCCCCAGCTTGGGTAGAGGCCAGATGTTAGCTTTGTGCTAAATAAGACTGGAAGGCGCTATGCGGAATTTGCGTTGTCATTGTCATCATTGTGACCAAAAAGTAAAGTGAAGGTTTTTGCATTAAAAAGTGCTTTGTTATGATATGTTCATTTGCTCTTCTACTCAGTCAACAGTCCCTGGTTTCCTCGCAACAATACCATACTCTAAAGGAACTACATTTCTTGGTGGAATACATGTTTATGTCCAATATTATCAATAATAACAAATTATTTACTGAATAATTCTATCATATTTCATAAAAGCAATAGGCCATGAGAAGGAGTGCCTTACTGTGATTTTATCACAAGGAAGGGGATTTTAGACTCTCATGGCTTATTGCTTAAATCGTGTCCTGGATCAGGTCTGGTGAGGTTAGTGATAATTGGAGCCCCTGGGAGTCGGACCTTGAGAACCTCTGATCTAGACAACAGTTTTTGCACTCTGTTGTGTTTTCTCCACTGTCAGTGAACTCTGTGTCAGCATCTGACTGGTCTAATATATGTACAAGAATTATATCACAATTTCTGAAGATAAGACAGTAATTTCGTCTAAGTAATCCCTGTAGTAACACAATCTATGGATTGAAGCTGATGAGTTTATGAGATTAGAGTATTTTAACATTATGCACATATGTGAAATATTATCAAAATTCAACAGGTTTTACCACTGTACCATGCTATCTTTAATAAGAATATCAGAAATAAGATGGGATAGTAAGAAACCCCACCACCACTGGCAGTCAGTTCTGTCAATCATAGCTTTTAACACTAGTGATCTTGACAAGTGACCTGTTATCACAGTAAGTGTGAAAATCACTACTGAAATCTACGATGCCATTTGTCATCACTGGGTTGGAAAGGGTTAAGTACTGAGTAACATCTAGAACTGCAGGACAAAGCTCAGTTTTGACCTCATTTTGGTCTAAAATAAAAGGACAATCCTCCGAAGTCAGAGGTGTGACCAATCACAAAACAGCACAGATGCTGTCACCAACATAACAGAATGAAAAGAAACACAAAAAGAGAATTGGTGACTAAATTTAAAATTACTAAAATGTGAGTAATAGGCTATATATTTTTTTAATTATTTTAACAAACATACATGATGAGAAGTAAAAGTATTATGAATTGGAGGTAAATCTATTTTATTTTACTACATGAGTACATGAAGCTGAGTAAATGGAAGTGGTTACATTCATTTATTCTTTGCATGGACCACCGCAGCAGCATCCAGGGATGATGATAATGATATTGGATCACCAAAGTCATGTTGAAATTCATAGGCAACACACATTAAACAGACTTGTTTATACTCATGCACACCATCAGTTCAAAGTGGTGATTATTGTCAAACATGATTAAATCAAAGGCGAGTCAAACACGCTGTCACAGCTGCGGAGTTCAATCACACCCACTGCTTTGTACTCCTGGAAGCCCCGTTTTCTTACTTAAGCTGAATAATTGATGAGTGTCTTCTCGCTGGTGTCTTCCCACTTTTGAACCTTTGTTTCATTGTTTGCCAGTTTAGCTTCTGATGCTCGGGGCAATTCACGACCGAGGAGGCCAGAGTGTGAGTATGAGTGTGTGTGTGTGCGGTGTGTGTGTGTGTGTGTGTGTGCGGTGTGTGGTGTGTGTGTGTGTGTGCGCGCGCGCATGTGAGTGTGCCCATGGTGCTCGCCTCTGCCTCTTCCTCTCGCTCTGAGCGGTCTCAGACGGGTGATTCATAACAGATTCATCCCAGGCAGCAGGCGGGACACCCAGCCCTTTATTACCACATCCATCACCATCACTTCATCCGCTCAGTGCTGCGGCCAGCCTCTGCTCCTGCTGCCTCCCTGACCGCCTCTGTGCTCCACACTGACCAGCAAATTTACATCCCTCCACTCACACAGTCACACACACAAGGCCAAGGGCCATCCAGCCTCCAGACAGCAGAGAGACCCCAAAAACCTCTCTCTCTATCTCTCTCTCTCTGTCTCACTCTCTCTTTCTCTCTCTCTGTCTCACTCTCTCTTTCTCTCTCTTACTCTCTCTCTTGTTTTTTAATCTCTCGTTTTCTACTCTCTCTCTCTTTCTCTCTAGCTTTTTGTCTTGTCTTTCTCTCTTTCTCTCTCCTATTTTCTACTCTCTCTCTAGCTTTCTTTCTGTCTGTCTGCCTCTCTCTGTCTCCTGTTTTCTACTCTCTCTCTAGCTTTCTTTCTGTCTGTCTTTCTCTCTCTGCCTCCTGTTTTCTACTCTCTCTAGATTTCTTTCTGTCTGTCTCTTTCTCTCTCTCTCTCTGTCTCCTGTTTTCTACTCTCTCTCTCTCTCTGTCTCTCCTGTTTTCTACTCTCTCTCTCTAGCTTTCTTTCTGTCTGTCTTTCTCTCTCTCTGTCTCCTGTTTTCTACTCTCTCTAGCTTTCTTTTTGTTTGTCATTTTCTCTCTCTTTTCTACTCCCTCTGTCATTCTCTGTCCCTCTGTCTTTTGTTTTCTTCTCCCTCTGTCTCTCTCTACTGTTTTCTACTTTCTGTCTCTCTCTGCTGTGTTCTACTTTCTCTCTCTATCTGTCTCTCTCTACTCTGTCTCTTGTTCTCTGTGTGTGTGTCTCTGTCTCTTTCATCTGTTTTCTGCTTTCTGTCTGTCTCTCTACTGTTTTCTCCTCTCTGTCTCTATTCGTAGGAGCTTTATTAGTTTAAGTACAATGTTGTGAAAGCATATAAACTTCAAAGCTGAACATTCTTTGTAGAATTAATAGCAATTATAGAATTAATGATAGTAATGATGACAATAATTATAGTGAAAAAACAAACAATTAAGAAAGAACTGAAGTAAATAAATAAAATAAGACAACAGTTAAATAATAAAAAATATAATAGACAACACATTTAACTGCCTCATAATTTTAGGCAAGAGCTGCTGTGTGTGCTTCATTAAGGAAAACCTGTATTTTTCAGATTGTGTTAGAATTTCAAAATTTGGGAGAGTGTGTTTCAGCTTTGTTTTGAAATTTGCTCTTGTCAGTCTTTCACAGTGGAGGAGGAGGTGCAGGTCTGTCTTGACCCCACTACTCTCGCAGTGACCTCAGTTTTCTCTCTCTGAGCAGCCAGGAAGTTTTTATATCTTATGTTTCTATGGTCAGACTTTGGTCACTGAGCCTGTACTTAGGGTTTGTCTCTGCTGTGGATCTCTGACAGTGATGAGATACTCTGCTAATTCACGCTCTCTGTTTAGGGCCAATAGCTCTGTAGTACAGACTGAGTTCTGGTTTCACTGTCCCAGTGTTCCAGAAAGCTGTTTTTACTCTGTTTGATCGTTTGATTAACTCTGCATAGACTTTGGTCAGCAGTGCTGGGCTGAGGGTGCGTTGGTGGTCAGTGGGTTAGTTAGTCTCAGGACCAGCTGACAGAGGGGAGCGCTGGCTTTAGGGCTGATTTGGTAAAAAGCCAGCTTGACTCAATGTCTCTCTACTGTTTTCTACTGTTTCTCTATGTCTCTCTCTACTCTTTTTTACTTTCTCTCTTTCTTCCTATTTTTTTCCCTCTGTCTCTCCCTTTGTCTCACTCTTTCAACCGTTTCCTACTCTCTCTTTACTGTTTCCTTCTCTATCTATCTATCTATCTATCTATCTATCTATCTATCTATCTATCTATCTATCTATCTTCTTAAACTCTCTCTACTGTTTTCTATTCTTTGTCTATTTCCCTATCTGTCTCTCTCTTTCCTTTTGTCTTTCTTGTTGTATGTTTCACATCTCTCTCTCTGTGTGTGTTGCAGACAGTAGGATTAGCTGTAGAATCACGCTCAGTGAATAAGCTCATTCTCAGTGAGCGCTGCTCTGTTATTGCCCTCTTTCCTGCAGCCGCTGCAATCAAACCGGCTTGTACAGGGGTGCTAAAATGTAGCCGCGCTGCAGAACGACTGGTTTATAGAACACAGGTGGCTTTCAGTGCCCTCTGACATTCTGTCGTAAATGGAGCTTTTCAAATGAAAACATAAATTGAGTCATGAATTTGCATGAGGCACCTTTTCCACCAACTGATTTAACTCATTAATAAATAAGTGAGACATGAGCTAAATGTTTGATTAGAAGAATAAGTGGCTGAAGGACAATCAGTCTTTAAGGACACTATTGAACCACTTTAGGGATGTGTATTATTCCAGAATATTGAAAGATTCCAGCCTTCCATGTCAAAAACAGTCATTATTGGTTAATATATTATAGATAAATTCATCAGGAACACGTCACTTATTCTAATAATAATAATTATTATTATTATTATCATTATTATTATTGTTATTATTATTGTTGTTATTGTTATTATTATTATTATTATTATTATTATTATTATTATTGGTGGTGGTGCAGTGGGTAGCGCTGTCGCCTTACGGCAAGAAGGGTCTGGGTTTGATTCGCGGCTGGGTGACCAGGGTCTTTTCTGTGTGGAGTCTGCATGTTCTCCCCGTCTGCGTGGGTTTCCTCTCACAGTCCAAAGACTTGCAGTCAGACCAACTATACATGCTAAATTGCCCCTAGGTGTGGATGGATGTGTCTTTCTGTCTGTCTGTTTGCCCTGTGATCGACTGGCAACCTGTCCAAGGTGTATCCTGCCTTACGCCCAATGACTGCAGAGGGCAGTCATAGCAATAAGTAATGTAGTGATTTGTTGATTGAGTTGGATGGTATTCTGTTATATGAACCTGGTGCCTGTGCACCACTGTATATTCAGTCAGTGGGTAGTGTCTATCCCAATGTAAATCATATTCCAAATGAAAAAGTTATTCACAAACAAAACTTTTACTTACTTATGCTTGCGGCAGCAAACCTGTACTGATTTACTTATGAATCTGTACAAACCAATATTTGTGCTACACTCAGTCACCAATAGGTGCTTACGACTCTCCCACTGTCATGCTATGGCTTATTAACATACGTTCTGAATCTAGATTGCCACTGTCCCGTCTCCAGCTTTATTTTGTCACTCCCAAATCTGCATAAATGCTATTTTGTGTGTTTGCTGGGAAGTGTTACTCCAGCAGATTGGTGCAGTTAGGCACTAGCTTAGCTGCATTAATGCCACTCACTCTGCTCACTGCCACTGGCAGAATATATAAATTAGTGGACTGAGGATGTTTACCTGCGGCATGGCTGCTGGAAATGGAGCTAGTTTGTGTGCCTGAGTGTGTGTGTGTGTGTGTGTGTGTGTGTGTGTGTGTGTGTGTGTGTGTGTGCCCATGGCGGAAAATGATGCTTTTAATGCAGGCGACTGGCAGTGGATTGGGGAAGTTTGGGTAATGCTGGTTACCTTAGCAACAAAGCGAACAGCAAATATAGAGACGCACAAAACTGTTTTTGTCCTTTTGGAAAGGTTCTCTGCTCTTTAAGCTGAGATTGTAGTTGTTTTTCTCCAAAATGGTCTCTGAAGTGTGTTTGTGTCCATGCGGATGTTGGTGTGTAGAGAACGGGAAAGAGAGAAGTGGAGTCTGGATTGACCAATTATGGTACTGAATGTGCTTTTCAGGTTGTTTTAAACTCTTCCCAGTTATCAGTAAGAGAAGAACAACAGAAGGAGTGGAACAAATATTTTACAAAGCAGAATCGAAATACGTATGTTGTGCTGTGCTTTCTCTGTCTTTTAAAAGTTAATACAGCTTAGGTAATTTCAGCCTACAGCCTACTGTAATTTCAGCTAAAGGTTCATTGCAAAGTTTTTTTCCTTTACTGATATGACAGTATTGAAAGCCAAAGTGTCTGAATTTTATTCACAGCGTTTAAAGGTCCCACATCATGGAATTTTTTTTTTTTTTAAAACAGACTATTCAAGCACACTATTCACTTCCCAGCCCGTACAGTCCATACATGGAAACAGTGCTGCAAAAACAGCCTGAATTAATTGTTTTGTGATGTGATTAAAACCAACATGTTTACATATATCAGTTGGTCAGCCTACACCAGTTTAGCTCCACCCATTCATACTGAACTTATAAGGAGTGTTTCAGCCTGGATTTCTTTTTGCACAATGCAGGAGATCCAATCAGAACAGAGTTCATTTACATATGTCAGTCTTAAAGGAACAGTAACAAAAACAGCCTGTTTATTTCTAAGCGATGAAGTAAGGTTGAACAAATGGTCATGTAAAAATGAACTATGACCGTTTTTGCTGCATAAAAGCACACAAATAAGTGGACGTCAGAGAAAGAAAGGTAAAATTCAAGAAAATTGTAAGGTATGGGCGCTTTAAACTTTGATCTAATTGGCATAGACATGTGAGCTTCAGTGTTATCTGCCATTTACCTTACACAAGATAAGACTATGTGTGTGTGTGTGAAGTCTTTTCCTCATTCAAGTCATGTCACAGGCCAGACACTCCATTGTCAAGAGACGCTTTCATCTGCTGACTTCAAATGTGGCTGTCATCCAGTCCAATTATACACAGAGAAATAGCTACTGTTACACCTCAAGGATTGATTGAAGACAAAATAGAAAAGTGAAGAAAGGAATACCGATTCAAGGACACACTCACACTCACCCCCACTCACTCACACACTAGGGGAAGGCTGCAAAAGAATTTGTGATTTGTTATAAGATTCACTGAATACCTTCATTTTAGATGGTGTATGTGATATAAATGCTGAATGTAATGAGATTCTCCCTCCGCTCGTCACATTGTGTCTCCGCTCTTCACATTGTGTCTGGACACGACTGCCCGAGTCCAGCCTTTTCTCATCTCTGCAGCTCAATACAGCCGCGCACACACACACAGAGAAACCCCACTAACACTTTACACACTCTGCTGCACACCAGTCACACACTGTTCCACACACCTGCTCTCTGACTCCAGTACTCCAACCATGTCTACTACACACACACACACACACACACCACACCTCTTCATCTGCTTTAACATCTCTCTCTCCTTCACTGACTCTCTCTCCTTCACTCTCGCTCTCATTCCTTCACTCTCGCTCTCATTCCTTCACTGACTCTCTCTCCTTCACTCTCGCTATCATTCCTTCACTGACTCTCTCTCCTTCACTCTCGCTCTCATTCCTTCACTGACTCTCACTATCTCTCTCTCTCTCCCTCTCTCTCTCCTTCACTCTCACACTCTTTCACTCTGTCTTTCACCCTCGCTCTCTCATTCCTTCACTGACTGTCTCTCGCTCCTTCTCTCTCACTCTTTCATTAACTCTCACTTTCATTAACTCTCACTCCTTCACTCTCTCTCCTTCACTCTCTCACTCTTTCACTAACTCTCTCTCTTTCACTAACACTTTCTCATTCCTTCACTATTTCTCTCTCCTTTACTCTCACTCCTTCACTCTCATTCCTTCACCAACTCTCTCACTCCTTCACTAACTCTCTCACTCCTTCACTCTTTCACCCCTTCTCTCTCTCTCCACTCTCTCTCTTTCACTAACACCTTCTCACTCCTTCACTAACTCTCACTCCTTCACTCTCTCATTCCTTCACCAACTGTCTCACTCCTTCACTCTCTCACTCCTTCACTAACTCTCTCACTCCTTCACTCTTACTCTTTCACTAGCTTTCTCACTCCTTCGCTGTCTCACTCCTTCACTAACTCTGTCTCACTTTCAACTCTCTCACTTCCCCACTCTCTTCTTCCCTCTCTCACTCCTTCACTAACTCTCTCATTCATTTACATTTACATACATCATTTAGCATTTAGCATTACATTTACATCATTCCTTTACTAACACTCTCTATCTTTCACTAATTCTCTCACTCCTTCACATACTCTCTCTCATTCCTTCAGTAATGATTCTTCAGTAAAAATTCTCACTCTTTCACTAACTACTGTCACTCCTTCACTTACTCTCTCTCTGTACCTCTGTGCTTCTGCCTTTCTCTACATCTCTTTCCCTTTCTATCCCCTCTTACATTACTTCGGTCTCTCTCTGTATTACTGTATTTTGTCTTTCCTTCTATCCCCCTCTATAAAATGTATTCAGTTTTTCAAATTTCAAAAAGCTATAAGTCAATGGAACCAGACCTTTTTCCAAGTCATTTTGGGCTGTTTCTTTTGGTCCATTCATCGTAAAATTTGCACACAAAGAAAGGCCAACAAGCATTTTCAAATTATGCCAAAAACTGAAAAAGTTACATGTATGTACGGTTAATTGCATATAAGATATGTATACACACGTGTGTGTGTGTGTGTGTGTGTGTGTGTGTGTGTGTGCATACCTCTCTCTCTCTCTCTCTCTCTCTCTCTCTCTCTCTGAGAAGCATTACATACAGTATTGTGCTCTTAGACAGCACACCATTCATGATGCTAATTTACGGGGGCAATTTCCAGTCTGATGCTTGTGCATTGTTACAGTGGAGCGCCAAGTAATCTAAACACAAAAGAATATCTCATTAAGGGTCATCTACTTGCGTACTGGAGGCTGCTGGCGTGGATGACTCACGTCATTCTCATTCATTTTTTTTTTTCACCTGTTGGGCAAAGTTTGTAATAGATAGGGGCTACACAGGAAAGCCCATTCCATCTGATTTGTGTTAGAGTAATGACTAATATTGTTTAATGGTCTTAACCATGGGTGAAAAAGCACACATCTATTTACATACTTTCAGTCTGCACCGTGGACCACCGGCCTGTCCTTTAGTGCCATTGCTTCTTGCAGGGTGGCCATGCTGATTACATTCCTCTACCACCCACCCCTGCCCCTGGCATTGATTAACTGCACGTAGCGCATCTAGATGAGATGCATTTTTAGCTGGGTAATTGCTTTGCAACCTCCTCTGAGAGGCTGAGAGACCCTATTCATCTTTATGCAGCTCAGATTTTATTACATCATGCTGTAATATCCATTGGTTACTGTTTTGATTCCGTTTTTCCTCCGTGGATGAAGAGTTAAGTGAATGGAAAAGATGTTTGTGTTTTAGCTAAGTAGCGGTGCTGATGATTGTGCAGTTTTTTATGTGCTGATTTGATTACAGTACAAGATTGAAAATAATAGTAGCAACCTGTTAATTCACAGCGCTTAATTACATACATAGCTATTAAGTTCCTTACTGCAATTCACTTAAAACACTGACTGACTCTCATTCTCTCTCTTACACACACACGCACACACTTATACAAAGGAGGAAAAAGTGTCACTATGGAAACAAGAGGAGGAATTCTAAATGCAACCTCCTGAGAAGCACTAGTAGAGACAACAAAAAAAGGAATCCACAGTTGTGAGTGGCACACTATGGCAGAGCCATTTATAACGTCATCCCTGTCGCTGCCACTGTCAATGTAAACAAGCTGAAAAAACAGTCTTATCTAACTGTCATCTCTGTCACATCCATCCTGTTTTCTATCCCCCCTCCATCAGCTAAGCCGGAGCATGTGAAACACACATATATGTTTGTGGGTAACTCTGTGTGTTAGTGTACGAGTTTATTTACTGCTCACAAACCTATGTGTGGTGGTGTGTGCCCGCTCACGATTATGTGTATGTTTCTGGTGGAAGGCGTCTCAGTGCAGTACACATTACACCATTTTAGCAGGGGTAATCTATTTTAATAACAGCTGCCACAGTGTTACCTTACAATGATAAATGAAAATCTAAATGACAGAGGACAGGAAATTCCTCCGGGAGGGAGAGGGGAATAGAGATATGTGACTGTGTGTGGTATGGTGTGGTGTGGTGTATGTGGTGTGTTTGTCCACATGTATGTATAAATGTGTGAAAGAAGGTATGATCTCTCTTCCATGACTTGGAAAAAACCCTCTTTTGTTATCTGTAAGAGACCCTCCTGTTACCTGGCTTGGTCTCTTCAGTCTTTAACAGTATCTTTCAGAACCATGGACAGCATAAGTCTCCTCTGTACACACGCCACACACTTTCTATTAAGGCTTTGGCTTGGATGATCGGTGGAGTAATGCTATGTTTACATGCTGGCAGAAGACAGTCAGTGGCAAACCAGATATTCCATCATTTCCAATGGAACAGAGGCGGAGAATTCAGCCACCGCCAGTGGCGACAGCAGTGTACTGCAGCAGTCAGTTCAGCTTTAGCTTTTAATGTCCAAACCGGATACTAATTTTAAGGGACCCATGGATGTCCAGGCGCACGTAGCCCAGAGGAGAACTGTATTGCTCAAATGTTGTTCTTTTTTTTGCTCTTAGAAATGGTTGAGCTCCTGTCTTTGGTTCAGTTGTGGATGAACATGAGTGTTATTGTTTTTTTGTCTAATCTGAGCACAATATGTGACTTTTATTGAGATCTGTACTAAAACTCCAAAAGAGACACATGAGATTGCTGAGCTCTTTTGCTCAGGAGAAATATCTGAGCAGTGGGAGACTTAAGCAAAAGCCTCCTTTGTCTTTCCATCTGATCTTGTTGTTGCCTAGGAGAAACTACAGAGACATTAAGGAGATCTCTTTTTGATTTTTCTTCTGTATGGGAATATTATACAACAAAAATTCAAAGAGTACAGAGCATCTCCCTGTTTCTTTCCCACCTTAAACAATCAAAACTGCTGAAGCCGTCCTCTAATAATGATCTATTTTCACTAGAGACACTGTCAGCTTAGCAGCATTTCTAAGGCTGCATGCCACCATCGATCGTGTTGATCAAATTTTTTTCAACACCACAATGTAAACACAGCATTAGTTTTAAGCCCAATTGACCCATCCATGCTCTGCTTGCTAATTAGCATTTCCTGTCTGGCTGGAGAATGAACATCTGTAAGATTTATTGCTGGAAACTCAAATAACAGTACAAAACGACTAACAAAGTACATCAGGCTTCCTTCCACTACACACCTCTGCGGTGACGTTTTCTCTCATCTAACAATCTGAATTTATTTCAGGGAGGTCAGTTAGCTAATTAGCTGATAACTTAAAACAGCTGTGGTGAAAGAGGCAGAACTCTGAAATCTGCAGGGCTGTTCTCGCAAGGACTTGAGCCTGACACATGTATTACATGTAGTACACTATTTCTGTAACAGTAATTCAAAAACAGAATCAGTGCTTGTCAAAATAAGTAAATCAGACCACTACACCTAGTCAAAACTAATCGAATTGGAAAGGATGCCATATAATTTGCCACCAAACATTAGCTTGGACAACATAAAAAACTACACTTGTAACCTTTCACACGCATACAAAATAAATACTGTCTGAAATTAGTATTGCATTCTGAAGCTGCATTTGAAACTGGGCTTTTTACAGAAATACTGCACTACATAGTGTGTCAGCCATGATCTGTCATTCCTTGGATGCTCTCACTACATACCAAATCCAAACTGCTGGTCAAAACAAACCTGAGTCAGTGAGTTAATGAGTGAACTATTCTGAACACAATGCAAAAATACGTAAATAAAAAAAAATCACAAAGTGAGTTGTGTGCTATAATGTATGTGGATATGCTGAATACGATTTTATCTTCATTTTGTAAACCTTGACCAACCTCGTAATGGTTACTTCAAAGGAATGCACTTGTGGGCGGAGCATATACAGGTCGATTTACCATATATTTGATAGTGTATGAGATTTAAGGAACCATTGTGTGGCAGATTAGCAAATAAAAGCCTTTACAAAAACACACCCAGTTTTCATTTCTTGTTCCCAGCCTGTTCCATTCAGACCAGGGCTTCTTACTCCACAGTGATGACACTGGTGGGGGTGGGGGGAAGTGAGTGGAGAAAGCAGTGAGGCACAGAGAGAGAGAGAAAGAGAGACGGGAGGGGAAAACCTGCTCTGCTGTAAGGATGATGTCAGTCTCTGCAGCTGAGCCCCGATCTCCGACTCGCTGAGCTGAGGACTCAAACTCATCCCCCTCTCTGAGAGAGAGAGAGAGAGAGAGAGAGAAAGAAAGAGAAAGAGAAAGAGAGACAGAGACTTAAAGACAGTGTGTGTAAAAGAGACAGAGAGAGAGAGCTAGCAAAGAAGGGGATGTGAAGAGAAAGTAAAAGACAGAGAAGAAGAGGAACGAAACAGGTGGAGTGGACTTGCACAGGTGAGTGTTCTATAGACCTCCATTACTTTATACCTAAGGCTCTGCTTGTGTTAGTATTAGTCATCTTAATTATTTACATCCAGCAGGTGGCTGAATGCTTCAAGCTGAAGTGAACTCATACTTTTTTCTTTACAGGATCAGGACTGACTAGAATAACTGATGTCTGCCATCGCTCTCACAGGTAACACTGATAAACTCACTTATTTTTCTGTCTGCCTGCAATATGCATGTAACTTTATGAGCGTAGTGAAAATAATGCTGATAGAGCATCCGGGAAGTCTGATATACAGATTATCATATCAGTCTAGCGTGGGTACACTGCACAGATGTCACTGACTGCATAAGCAACAGATCAGGGGGACACTGTTGAATATCTCAAGGCCTTGAATGTAAAGCTGGAGGTCTTTCACTGCATTAGAGGGGGGGTTATGTAGCACACAGCCAGATCTAAAGCAATCCCTCAGCTTTCCATAGACTCTATTAGAGCATCCCCCTCAGGTCACACAAGCTGAAGTCTTTTCGTTAGGATTACAAAGGAAAGACCATGACTAAACCAAAAATCTAATTCAGAATACTGAAAAGATTTGTGCCAGCCGTAGCAGCCTCCTTATTCTGAGATTCAAAGGCTACTGTGGTGAGAAACAAAGTAAAAATACTGTATGTATCTGCTATCTGTTAAATACTTTATGTGTGTGCATATATGTATGTAGGTATGTATGTAAATGTATGTGTATGTATACATATATATATGTGATTGATTTTGAGTCTGCTTATTCAAATCTCAAAATCTTGACAGAAAAATAGAAAGAAATCTGAGATTAATCTCTTATTGGCAAAAAAAAGCAAAATTCCAAATGCAGAACTTGCAGCTACTTCAACAATACGAGCCCAATTCTGTTACTGATATATCAGTGTTGAAGCAGCTGTTTCTCTGAGCCCTTTGCCATGGCACAGAAATGATGTTTTCTCTTCCACTGCATGGTTGATGCAGACGGCTGATTTTGTCACTTGTCATAGTCAAAAAATGTTTTGCTTGTTTTTTTTTTTCCTGCTAACACTGCACATACATGCATTAATAGTTGCTCAATTATTCAATGCTGTCAGTCTTTAACTGATGTAATGGAACGTCAGCCACCCCTGCACAGTGAGATGTCTAGACTGAATCAGATCACTGTCATAATCAAAGCTGGGGTTTACCCATCAAATATGTCATGAGGATGTCATCGCCATGGGCCATGTCATTTCTTGCCAAGCAGAGCCCCCCACACACACACATACACAGTGTCTGTGGATGCAAAGCACACTGCTGCTGTTCACATTAGGAGGAAAGGCCTCCAGGGCATGACAGTTAGGAAGAAGATGCATTGAGCAAAAGGCCTAATGGTTGCACTGTTTCAGGTTAGATCTATAAAAAATGTATGCATTATATATAGCCTGAAGACCTGAGCTCCACAGCCCTATTAATCCACAAAAACAATTGTGGAAAATAGCTCACGCACCTTTTTGGTATTATAGTTTTTTATAGTTATTACAGTTTTGGGGGTATGTGTCCAATAAAAAATATTTCAAATTAGCCACTGAAAAACTATTCTGAGTCACAGAGATATTTGAGTTAAACTGTTTTCCCTTTTAAGACATGCTTTGGCCAGTTCATTAATGACACTATTGATTAAGCTTTGCTCTCTTTATATGAGCTAGGAAGCAACATAGATTTCTTCCTGGGCTGTGGAAACAATTGAAGCAGTAGTCAGAACCTGTTCAGATCTAAATCTAGACACATGTTAGATGATGGTGTTGGGGGCAGCACCTCATTACGCAGATGCTGTTCAGCAGCTGGGTTTCAATCACCTGAGGCTTAGAGGCCAGGCAGCCCCAGCAGCCAATTGGTTTGTTTACATTTCCGCTCCGAAGCAGCCTCAATCATTTACTTCTACCTGGAACATCAAACGCAGACTTTCAAAGAACTAGACGCGGCCTCTCCATTTCTGCGTTCTGAGTTTGGCACTAATGAAGAAGACAAAGAGACAGAGGCTGTAAAATGACGCTCTTTTTTTTAATGATCAAGGCTCCTGATGTTGGCAGTAAAAAGCACTCAGAGTGTGGTGTCGGTCTTGTGAGGGACCTGCTTGACTGTATTTGTGAGAGAATTTCAAAAGGCAGTAAGGCTGGGAGGCTGGGAAAAAGAGCAGTATTTTAGTTCAGATACGCAATTCAATCCCTGTGATTTTATGCACCTTATGTCTCTCAAAGCTTTAAGTAAACAGTAGGGATGGGTTTGAATACACAGAGGCAGTTTGTAGGACCATAGGCAGTGGCTCTTGTGTACTCTTTTACTTCACTCAGCCTCTGTGTCTCTATAAAAGGCTCTCTCTACTGCTTGCTGCGCTGACAGGCGAGGCAAAGTCTCGCAGGAAGCAGGAGATCAGATAGGAAGAGTGTGAGGCGGTGAATAGCAAACCTTTGATCGCTGATTCACATTTCAAACAATCATGGAATGGAAATAAAAGCCCTGTTTGATTTTTGGCCCAAACAGGTCCCACCAGAACTGGTGGGAAGATGATTATAGCTCACCAGGGCCCATATGACTGTGTTTGTGGAGGATTACATGAATATATGAAGTGCCTGTGGTGTTGTTTTTCATGCTAGCTTTGATACAGACAAACCGCCATCTGAACCCATGCTGATTTTACACAGTGCCATCATCCTACTACACCTTTCATGCGGCATGTTTTCCATTTTTTCAGATTAGGGACCTCATTCCATCACTTCACCTGCAGCTGCTGCACCTGTGGATATATGAGATGCTAGCCTGATATTCCTTTCCAAAATGAATCCTAAAGAGGTGGCAAGATGATTTTTTCCCTCCTGCCAAATAGAGCCGCATATTACACTCAGCCATGTTGTGTTAGAGGGAGCTGACAGCTTTTCCCTGAACCAAATAGAACCACATCCATCACTTTGCCCTGTTTCCCAACACTTTTTTTATATGTCTCTCCCAGTGACACTGGGGCTTTGTAATGGAATGCTCAGTAATTTTCCGTCTCCACAAAGCCAAGTGTGCCATTGTGCAGTGGTGGTGTTGAGAGAGGAGAGCAGAGAGAGAGGCAGATGACCCTGCTCCCCTCAGACTCCATGTCATTACCGCTGACCAGTCGTCCCTTTCTATCTGCTCGCAATCTGCAGCCCTCCTTGAGTGGCAGCATGGCAGCCGAGCAGCCGGGGAAACCGATGCTATTTCAAGGCCAGCCACAGTGATAATGTCACTCTACTTCAAAGAGTAAAGCCGTCCTGCTTCCCTGGAGATTTCCCTCACAGATGAAATGATCAGATCAGGCCTGACAAGGAGCCATGCAATTACTGCTCAACAAAAAAAAAGTGCATTAGATTTTTTTTTTCTGCTATTTGATTGATTGGTAATCATTAATGTAAATTTGAAACTAAAATAACATTTGATGATATGTCAAACATCGCTGACATTTTTCCCATAGTAGATCCTCAGAGTGACTACAAATTACGAAGACCCATTATAGGCCAGTTTTTCAAAAACGGACAAAGCCTAGTCAGACCAGACCAGAACTGATTTTTCAAAGAATTCAGAACTAGACATTCACATCCATTATGGCAGCTGTGCACATTTGGACCTCAATATCATTTTTTTGATGTTATTTCAATTATGTCATAATCATTTTTCCCATAAAAATATCATCAATGCCATGTCCCAGCATATTTGATGGCGCCCCAAAAGGTAAAATCACTAAACATTACTGGCAAAATAACAATCACTTTTTCCAACCCAAAATTGTATTTTATTTATGTAAATAAAATTCCTTCCTCTAGGCATCTAAAGGATGTGATTGAAAAGCTGTCAAGCAAATGTTTCAATGTTGAATGTGACTGCTTCCTTTTCTTCCTACTGTTTTGTTTGCCAACTGATATCTTTCATTCTACTGTACCTCTCTCTCTCTCTCTCTCTGCCTCCCCCTTTTTGCCAGGTACATACAAAGAGCATCATTATGAAAGCCAGGGAATTCTCTCTCTCTCTGGTGTGTCCCTGTTTCAGCTGCTGTGTCTTATGGCTTTTTATTCCTATGTGATAATGAATGGGACTCACGTAGGGATACAAGCCACTAAACACACGGTGAACTTTCGCCTGCAAATGACAGTCAATTTGAGGAGCTAGTTAAGGTTGATCTATTAATTTTCACTCACCAAGTATCCTATTTTCCAAATATTTGTCAAAAATCTTGGAGACTCATCAATAAATCTGAAACTTTTTTAAAAATGTATGTACAATATATGTAAATCCCATTATTTGTGTTTTGGGAAATTACTGTAACATTATTTACCAGATGATTATAGCTGTTGGTTTAGAGCAAGAAAGGAAAGTGTGCTCTACAAAATGCAGTGAATCAGAAGCGAGTCATAAACCGACTCAATAGGTATACAATTAACAGTCTGCTTTTTAAAAGGATGACAAATATGACTTGTATTCTTTAGCAAAAATTTAACAAAAATATTTGATTAAAAATTTAAAGTAGCACTGTCATATCAATACTTATGTGATACAAGTTAAATGAAGAACAATGTTTCAGTTGCTAAGCACCAAAGTTCAGTGCAATATTATTTTTTCTAATGTAGTGGAACATTTGGAAGGATATCTGCCCCGGTACTGTGGAAGAGCTTCCATGGGGAAGTTGCCCTGGGTTGCTCTAATGACAAACATTGCTGTGATCAGTGGATTATCAGGCAGAGTGCAGAGTGATATTATCATAGATGCAAACATTGAATATATGTGTTCATCTTTTTAAAAAAAATAATTTGGAGCACATACTGTGTTACATTCCACATGTTTCAATAAAAAGCAAACTGCAAATTCAAACAGCAAAACGTCTGGATGGATCTGTGTGTGAAGAGGGGATTTCATGGTTGATTGCTAATGTAGCCCATCTTAATTAAAACTGATAAGCAATTAATCAAATGTTTTGTCAATCAGTCATAACAACAGAGTGCAACTCACTTTCCACCAGAGAAGACAAAGAAACAAAGGAAGACAATGAAGATTTTTAATAACCTTTATATGAGGCACTTTATGAACCACTTATGAGCCTACAATAGGCTAAGCAATTCCCTTTCCTTATTCTCTTCATCTGTTGCACATTATTAAAATAGAACTTTGACATTATGCATTGCACCAAAGATAATCTACCTACAATATAATACAATATAAGATACATATAAACAAGATAAAGCACCTTTTTTGTTCTAGTAAATAATAGTAATAATAAAACAATTGGAGGACATCTAGATAACCGAGTGTGGATTTGGTGTGTGGTAACATCAGTGCATGGGAGGAATTCCTAATAAGGGGTTCATGCGCAAGAATTGTCCTTGTTAGCACCTGAGTTCATAGGACAGATGAAATCGAACTGAATTTAGTCTTGGAAAAAAAAGGCTTTCCTAATGCCCTCTTCTGAGAAGACCAAATGGACACTTGGACAAATGAACCCTTTTCATGGTGGAGTTTACACAGTATTTTTCCTCATTTCCTCAGAAATTATTGAGTACCAGCAAGAATGATTTTATGAATGTAACCGCTACATGTTCCCTTCAGTTAGAGGACATTTGTGTTCACATTACAATAAAATAAAATAGCACCAATTAATGTTTATACAAAAGCTAATACATTGAATGTCACTGCAATACAGTAAGGTAAAAGAATATGAAAGAGTAATTCTCAGAAGCGTATAAAATAGGCACATAGACATCCACAATCGGAATGTCATTTGGTCCTGTTGCTCAAAGAAACAAAACTATTTATGAACACATGTTGAATGTAAAAGTGTCATGCATAATTTGAAAAAAAAAATCTCAGCTATCTTTCAAGTAACCTTTTTTTTCCAAACCTTTTCTTTTTTCATGAAATACAGTCTCTATAACATGACTTCAAAATAGAGAAAATAAAGTTATTTGTATAAAGGTTGCTGGCCACCAGCAATTTCATTTCATATTTATAAACTTGTCTTTATCACTGGTCCTCACATTAATGTGAAAACATTTACAAGAAGATACAAAGTAATAAAGTGACTTATTAAGAAGTGAAACCATTTCACAGAGGAGGGTCATACAATCTCAGTCTTGTTTAAAAATCATCTTGATCATTTGACTAGTGGAAAACTCTGTTCCCCCCTCTTTAGTAGCATCCATTTCATTCTCAGTTAATGGATTCAGAAGTGTCTTTCCTTAATGGAATCTTAAAAC
Source organism: Colossoma macropomum (assembly GCF_904425465.1). Taxonomy (NCBI): domain Eukaryota; kingdom Metazoa; phylum Chordata; class Actinopteri; order Characiformes; family Serrasalmidae; genus Colossoma; species Colossoma macropomum. Next base: position 9,427,137 of record NW_023494792.1, on the reverse strand, counting down.
CAGTGAGTCTTTGGCCAAATAGCTGGCTAAGAAGGTTGTTCTGTGACTCTGCAGTACGATACGAATGAGTCTCCACAGACTTAACCCCTGGCTTGGGCCGGGATTTATTAAATGAATTGTTCAAGGAGGCTACTGACACCTTGGAAGTGGGAGAATGGATGGGTCTCCCAGGCACACCCTTTTTCCCTCTGCAATCCCCATTCAAATGACGGACGAGTTCTCCTTTCTTTGGTGGAAAACTGTCAAGAGGGCCTCTTTTTGGTTGTAGGCCCAGAGTTCCTATTTTGTGCTTGGTGACTATTTTGTTACTGACTGCGTCATCTTTTACTGATGTGAGCACAGGATAGTTACCACAGACATCAGCTTTCCATTGACCAGATACACTCTCACATTTGTTTGGTCGAAACTTCTTTTTGACCTTTGGGTCAATGCCAAGATTCTCCCGCGTAGCAGGGGATGCTGTCCGCTGAGAGCTTTGTGTCGTCTTCAGATCTTTCCTTTTTTTCTGTTTTATGGAGTCCTTGTCTTCAACCATAATGGAGCTGAGAGGAATCTTGGCATGATTTACACCTGCACTGTCACTGGTTCCAAGGTTTCCTGACCTGGGACTGTTGTCAAGACATTGTTTAATGTTTTCAGATGGCTTATAAGAAATTTTGTCCTTAACCAGGTCGCAGGTGGGTTGTTCTACATCGTTTGTGTCTTTCTCACTTCCGTTTCTGTCAAGGGACGAATGCTCGTTTATCTGGTCCTGCTTCTGCTGGTCCATCTGATTGGACAGTGATGGCTGTTTGAGAAGTTCAAGATGGTCGTCCTCATTAGGCAAGGGACCTTCTATCTTCTGGCTTTTCAGGCTTTTATTTGTTTGATCAGAATTTTGCAAGTTGCACAGATCTGAATCTTCAACCTCCATCATCTCATCTGCATTTTCAAGACCTGAGCATTCTTTCACGCTGATCTCCTCAACACTAGTCTCATTTGAAATTGGCATTGGTAATGTGGTCTGAATCGCTCCACATTCCTCCTCAATTTTGACATTACAGGTCTCAGCCAGAGAGCTCCTGTTGTCTGTACCAACTTCTCTGGTGTCTATGCCTTGGAGTTCATGTGTATGAGTGTCTACATTATCTTCCTCCTTGGGCATAGATGTTGTGGAAATGGTGTGCTCATTAGAATCCATTTGGGGATGACATGGCCCCAGCTCTTCCAGAGCCTCAGAAACATCCTCTGGCTCATCCTCAATTTTCACACTTGTATTATTTGTCTCAGTGGACTGTTTGTCAGTGCTGTTGTGTGGAAGGTCTTCCACAATTGGTTTCAGACCCTGTGTGTCAGTAGACTGGTTTAAATGTATAGATCCAATGCTGGCAATGCCACTGTCCAAGCTATTGTCTTGTGAACTCTCACTAAGCAACTTCCTTCTCTTGTTTGGTGGGATATCAAATTCGTCATCCTTTGATTTGAGGGGCTTGCAAGGTCTTCCAACCCCCCTAAACTTAAAGATCTTGTTCCCTCCAGCCAGATGTTTCTCCATATGACGGTCAAACTGTTCTTTCTTAGAGAAGGTGTAGTTGCAGGTACTGCAGATGAAAGACTTCTTAATTACATGCATAACATCAGCACATAGCTCACAGGTATACAGTGTGGTGTGCTTTGAATCAAGTTCATCCACTTCTTCATGCTCATTTTTCAGATGATCTCGTAGCTCTTTAGCTTCCTGATACGACACCGGACATTTGTGGCACATGAAAATCTTCTGCAAGCTGTGAACCACCAGATGGCGTTGGAGCTTAAATGGTTTTGGAAACTGCTTGCCACAGTGATGACAGTCTCTTGAGGGATCTTTGCAATTGGGATGCATTTCAACATTTTTTGATGTAGTCTCTGCTTTGTGTAGGACTTCAAGTGGTGTTAGTGTGCTATGTTTGCTCCCTCCCCCTGTGCTTAGTTTAGTCTTTACAGTTGGAGACTCGCATACATCGGAGGACTTTTGCTCTACACCAGGGACATCTACAGAAGCCTTTCTCTCTTCCTTGGATGATTTGCCATTCTCTCCTTTCACAGACTTGTTAGACCGATGCTGCATTATTGAAGAGATAAAGTTTTTGACAGCATTCTCCTGCATTAAGCAGCCTGGCATGTCCAGCAGAGAACTTTGAGACTGACCCTTTCGAGCGAACTGTGTGGCATGTTCACGGAGATGCTCATTGTACATCCAGACATCTGAGATCTCCTTTAAGCACATGCCACAAGTCCAGACACCTGCTTTATTCTTGGCATGCTTCTCTCTTAGATGGTCTCGAAGCTGTTCACGTGAGCTAAATTTGCGCTGGACACACATATAACAAGTGGGAGGAGGTGAAGGATTGTGAGAAAGCTTGTGGAAGTCTAGCTCACCCAAGGTGAGAAACCATGTGAAACACACTTTGCATTTGTATTGTTTATCCTTGGGCTTCAGCCCAGTTTCAATGCGTTTCCTACCCTTGCGTTCTATGGGTTTCTTGGGAGATTTTTCAGGCTCTTTGATCTCAATATTGTTGCTTGCAATATCCTCAACCAAAGAAATGTCCCTTCCAGGCTCAAAGAACTGGATTTCAGGGAGCTGGAATGTAGTGTTAAGATTCTGAATGTCAATGCTTGGATGGCGAATGACATTATCTTGCATGCAGACTAATTCCAGAGGGGTAGGCCTTGTGGGAATCTCAGCTTTACAATCTCCCTGTGTACCTGAAGACCCTGCTTTCTCTGTACATGAGTCTTCAGATCCATCTAAATGCACTGAAGTTTTCCTAAATGTGCCTTCTGTCTGGCATAAAAAGTCCTAATGCTAACCTCTGGAGTGTCTTCGTAGTCTGCTTGATGATCTGTTAAGGCATCTATTGGGACACTATTCTCAGCAGAACTTTTGAGTGTGCTCTTATGGCACATCTCAAGCATCTTAGCATCATCAAGTGATATTGTTTCATATTCACAATGCTCATTCAGATTACTGACAAACATGTTGTCTGTTTTGTCCTTATTCTCCTCATTCTTATCAAGAAACATGGTGGGGCCAGTAAATTCTGAGATTAAACTGGGCATTTGTTTCAGCTTTTTGTTACTTTTCCCATAAACACGTGCACACTTTTTCCTTTTCCTGTCATCATTCCTTGGGAATAATTGGGAGAATGTGCTTTCATCATCAAAGAGAGCTTTGAGATCAGGACCCAGCCCACCAGGACTTAATGAATGATCTTTATAACCCTCAGAGTGGGCATCATTTTCATCTGTGGTTGACTCACATTTAATAGCAACTACAGGATCTTCACATGGATCACAGATTTCTTTCACATCAAGAAGTCCCTTGGTATCTGCATATTCCTTACAAATGGCAGGATTCGTCTGCCCATTGTTTTCTACTGTCTCTTGCATTGTGCAACTTTCTGCCTTTGCTGTTGTGTCTTCTTCTTCAGCTCCATTGTTGTACAGTTCAGGGTGCTTGGTGAACATGGTTGCAATCTCTTGCTCATCACCACAAGCACTTTCCATACCCTGATGCTCTTCTGTTCCTTTGACCTCTTCACAACTGGAACTGTTAGTTGTGCTTTGTTTTTCAGGTGACCTGTGGCACTCTGGTTGTGCCATTGTGGGGAAATCTGGAGAAATAGCCTGTAGGATGTCAGTTTTAAGTATACTGAGTAACTCATCTGAGAAAGTGTCTCGCTTCATCAGTTCAGGAGTTAATCCTCCACTGTTGATATCCATGCTCTTGCTCTTTTTCACTTTGCTATTTTTCTTTGCTTTCTCAGTTACTGGAGGCTCATCATCCTTGTCCTTACTGTTTATATTTTTTGAAACATTTGATTCATTTGCTGTGCCTTCAAAAACTGCAGGCAAAAGTACTTGATCTCCATGTCTTATAGGCACACCATCTCTGTCTGGGTGCAGCAAGACTACTGGATCAAGGATCCCAAAGCTGTTTTTCAGCTCCTTGTCCACTGACTGTGGCACTTGGTAAACAGGCACAAACCCTTGGTTGCTCAAGGTTGGGTTTTGAACTGTGATGCCTTCAGCTTTCACTGTGTGCTTCATGGCTTTGTGTCTCTTAAGTCCAGGTACAGTGCGGAAGAACATGAAACATATTTCACATTGAAATTTGCCTTGAACTGCATTGTGTGCACCACCTTTTTTGGGTGAGGATTTTATGTCTGACTGCTTAGTGCATTGTCCCGTCATTGGAGTAGGCACATTTGGGAGACTTACAGAGACTGTTGGTAGTTGTTCTTTAGAATTGACTGTTTCCTGAATACTGGGCATACTGGGCATCTGAGGCAGGGTGTCAGTCTTAAAAGGGTTTATTTGACTGTCTGCATTTTCAGCATCTGCCTTCTTCAGCAGGTTAATGTGCAAGTCCATGTAATCAATAGTTTCAAGGGGTACAGGACAAGTGTTCAAATCACCTTGGGGAATTTTTGAGAGCTGTTCTGTATTATCTCCTTGGAGATGGTGAGTAGGTGAAATATAAGAGTACTTTTCATTTTGGCTAGTTGTGTCATGAAAATGTGGTATGTTGAGTTTGACCAAATGATCTTGAGTTGTTAATTCAAGCTCATTTTGAACATGTATTGGACTGAGACGGCAATTTGAAGACAACTGTGTATTGAGAGTCAGTCCACAACTGCTAAAGTCAAGGCTGTCTTTTGGGCTTGTCTTTATGTTGGGTTGAACGTCTGTTTCGTTATTTATAGTTTTAGAACTACAGTCACTAAAATGTCTTTCACTGTAATTCAGTGGGCTTAGTTTAAACTCATACAGTGTGTCTTTATTTTGGGTAACTTCCAATACTTCAGACTTCTCACTTGCTTCACTGAAAGCTTGTTTGGAGATGCTGTCCACAGCCAAAATTGTTCCTGAGCTAGAGATTTTGCTTTCTGTGGTTCCTGCAAAATCCAGATTGGGAGCAAAAGAGTTATTAATCTCTGTTGTTGTGGCTGATGACTCACAATAATCCAATGGCCTGCCAACATCTACGTTTTCAGCACTTTCTCTTTTGAGGCTTGTTCTGTCTTCCATTAAAACAGGAGTAATCATGCCAATATCAGTCCAACAAACTGTTAATGGACTCTTGTGTACATGCACAGTAGCACTCTTTGAGGAAATGTGTAGAGGAGCCAGTGGTGATGGACTTATTGGTGGCAAAAGTTCTGCTTTAGAGTCCTCATCCATACGCTGTACATGCTCTCCACAAGATGGATGTTTAGGAGAAGAAGTCACATATGAAGTGGGTTCACAGCATTGATCATTGGTCTCCATTTGTGGTTGCTCATGAGGAATCACTTTGTCTCTGTCACTTTCCTGGGTCTCATGTAAGTGAACATCCCTACTGTAGGGAGATTCAATACCGTCAAGTACTTGACAATTCTCTAGGTCTAGGTTGGTTTTTGCTGCCTCTATTTTGTCAGTTTCATTCTCACAGTCTTGAATGTTATGCTTTGGTGAGGCAGAGTCAAGCATTTCCTTATCATCTTCTGTAGCATTACATTCTAGGAAAATCTTTTCTTCTTGGCTGCTGTCTTGATTAAGACACACAGTGCTGTCCTCTTTCAGTTCATCTGAGAGTGTTTGAGGAACATTTGGATTGTTGGGAAGACTCTTTGAATTGAGGTCTTCGCTAACTTGTGATTCAGGACTAACTCCCCCTGTCGCTACATGGCTGACAGATTGTTCACAGCTCTTGTGTTCAAATATAACTGGTGATTTTGATAGGTTGATTGTGTTTGATGACTCTTCACAATCTTTGGCTGAAGCACTTTCACAAGTTCTCTTATCAGATTGTAGCTCTTTCAAATGTGTACTTTCAACTTGCAGAAAGAGATCACTGTCCTCAGCAACACTGATGCTTTCCTCTGTGACTAAGGTGTCATCTAACTTTGACTCACAAATGTCATGCATTATAAGATTGTGAGGATGTTCCATGAGTTTTTTGTTGAGATCTAATGAGCAGTTTCTAGCATCCACTCTTGCAGTCTCATTTGAGGGTTCTATCTTCTCATCATCTATTTCTTGCTCTTTAGCAGCACTGCAATCTTTTTCATGAATAGGTGAACGAGAAGATTCCAGGCCTGAAGACAAAGAATCTGACATCACTTCTAGGCTTTTCATGAGGTTTTCTGTGTATATTTCATGCTCAATCATTTCTTCTGATTTGTCTGTAGTTGTGCCCTGAGAATCTTCGCTCTCAGTTTTCTCTTCATTGTTTAGTGCTGGTTGTTTCTCTGTGGATACATCTTTTAGGTCTGTGCCATCCCTTGAATCTAATTTCTCTTGGTCTAAATTAATTGGAGTATCTGCCACAGTGGAGTGCGTTGGTGTGTGAAGACACTGCTGTCCACCCATTAACCCAAACTGGACTGGACTGGACCACGGCAGGTCAGGTTCAGAGAAAAGCTCTGGATGAGAGTCTGGTGGTGCAGCAAGGGCTAAGCTTTCTGATGAGCAAACCACATCCAAGCTACTCTGTTCACTTTCACTTTCATGACCTAGCCTCAATGGTGAAAATTTACTCATGGTTAGATGTTTTGGTGTCTCATTGTCAAGTGGAGAGGGCTTAGCTGTCTGGAGCTGGCTCTCAAGCTCTGTCACAATTCTCTTTATCTCAAGCTCATCTTCAGAGACACAGCTGTTGAGATTTGGATGGTAGTCCATTATTTTCTCTGGCAGTGCGAAAGGGATTTGGTTAAAACTGGTCTTTTTATCATTTGTTATATCTGAATCCTCTTTGTACTGTGAAATCTCATCTGGTAGCTCAGGAGTCACATCTTCTATCAGGCTCCAGTCTCTCTGCTCTAACAGTGGAGAAAAGGATGACTCAAAGAGCTCTTTCTTGTCTGCTGTGGTCTCTATAGGTCCAAAACCCTCTTTGGTTAGCTGAATATCTGGATAAAGGTTGTTGTCAAATCCACCTACTGTGAGGTCACCAAACATTGATGATGTGTCAAATGAAAGGGGTGACTTCATAAGACTCTGCTCATGTTCTAAAGAATAAGGCATAAGACAGTTTCTGTCCTTCTGTGGGGATGCATCATGAAGTTTAGCAGGAGATCCACAAACATCGTCCATGAGTGAACTGCAAAGTGATGGTGGTTCAGAGAATAAGGCACTTGAACCAGTCTTTGTTTCTTTGACTGAGGAAATATTACTGGTGCTGTCAAGGGTAGCTGATGAAGAGTCTGAATCTTGATGAGTCTTCTGGCTCTCTCTCTTCTTGGGTGATTTTTCTTTTGAAAACTCATTGTTATCTCTTTTGATTTTACAGAGTTGGTTTGTCTCCTTGTCGTTTTTGGTCTTCAATGGGTTCAGTGTTACACCAGGTCTTCTGAGGTGCGTGCTAGCTTTTATGTAATCTTTATATTCCTTTCTGAGTGGTGTGGGCTCTTCTGTGCCTGCAGTAACGCCTATTTCACAGCCGTAGTGGTCCATTTGTTCCTCTACCTCTACTCTGGTGGTTTTGAACCTGGAAAGGCTAACAGTACTTTTAGTCAGGGTATGTTCTGATGCAGTCTCTTCTGATGTGCTGATGACATTTGAACACTTTGAAGTAGTGTAGCTGTCTTTGAGTTCTGAGAGTAGAATCTTGTCAGTGCTGTAATGTTTTGTGTTTTTGGTGAAGGTCAAAGCTAATGATGTGCTGGACTCTTTTAGTATCCTTTGTGGAGATATCTCCTGCTCACAGGAGTCCTGGTCTTTTTTTCTTATCTCCATTCTTTTCTCACAGTCTGAATCTGTGCGATCAATGCTTTTAGGGCTGCCGATGCTCTCACTGGAGATGCTCACAGATGTGCTGATTTCACTACTGGTGGAGGATCTGCTGCTTCGTCTTCGCACTCTCTGGTGACCAGAGGTTTCTTTTATTGAAGATGGAGAGACAGCCTCAGATTTCTTGGATTCAAAGCTCTCTATCTTGTCCTGCTTCCATTGACTTTCCCTGTTCCTATCCGCTCTTATCCTCCCCTTACATTCTTTTGTGTATGTGTATTTGCAACGGATGCTCTGGCTAAGACATCCCTGGCTGGCTATTTTCACTGGCTCACAGTCCTCGTCTGAATCAGACACATAATCATACTCCCTGAATGTAGGGTTCTGTACTGTGGGTGTCACCCTCTCCATCACCAGTGAAAACTGCATGTTCTTAGTGCCTTTCACATGGAGCTTGTGCAGCTTGTTTTTCTGCTGGACTATTTTGTGAATGAGCTCCTTACTCCAACTCCCTCCACTGGCCCTTTTCCTTTTCCCATCTCTCATCGCTGGCCTCTGAGATGTTGGACTCCTAGTGGCTGAAGGAGATTGAGGAATAGTTGTTTTAACTATTGGGGTGCTGCCTTGCAAACTTTTGAGTCCACATCTTTCTGAAAATTTTCTGGATAGGAGAAATCTGGGACCATGCTCACTTTCTTCTGCTATCTTGTCTGACTTGCGTGTTTCTTTAACCCATTCTGAATGTGTGACAGACTCATCTGAGGTGCATTCTCTCTTCATAAGAGAGGTTTCCTCTTTGGTGCTTTTCTCATGTGCCTCTGAATCCAGATTATTTTCTTTGTGGATAACGTCAGCATGTTTGCTGTCGGAAGTGAGGCAGTCTAAGTCTGAGTCAAATGAATACTTCCCCTGTGTTAATGATTTCTCACTGGATGTAAATTCATGCTTACTTCTGCTTTCAAACACTATGGAGTCTTTGGTTTTTAGAGTCTGTCTATTAGAAGAACATTTTGTAGTGGTGATCTCATCATCAACAAATGCATCAATGAAGCTACTATCAATCTCTGCATTGTCTGACTGATAACCCAGACCATTCAAGGCTTCTGTGATGAGGCTGTCTAACTTGGCATCTTCCATCTCCAAATCAGGGAGTGGTGCAGATGGTAGCATGAGTTTCATAGGATCTTCTTTCGCATCTACCTTGGGTTCACTGTCTGACATTATCTCTCCATTCTTGTTAAGTCCTAGCAGGGACAGATGCAAATCAGATGAACTTCTTGACATGGCAAAACTGGTACCAGATGTAATTGCTTTTGCATGGTCTGTATGAAATTTTCTTGTGTCTTCCACTTTGCGAACATCTTTGAAGTCATTTTGTGCAAATGTATGCTGTCCACAGTATTGTTTATGATCAAGAAATGAAGTCAGGTTATTAAAATTTTGATCACACTGTTTGCATGTGAGAAGCACGTCCAGTTGGTCAAGATTTGCTGTGGCTAATGAACTGGCTAGTAGTTGGTGAGCTGAATATGGAGGAGGGGGATGGTGCTCCATACCATAACTGTCCATACAAACTTTCCCACTTTCCATGTTAGGCTTTGGATGTCTGATATTTGATGAAAAGCTCAAAATATTCTCTTTGGCTCTTTCTTGGTTGTAGTGCAGAGTGCGGGAGACCTCAGAATGGAAGTGATGCTGATTAGAGTTCAAGCTGTCAGAGGATGCCTTACTCTGGTGCTGGTGATAAAACTGAGGCGGAGGGACCTTTGAGTTTTGGCTGTCATCAGAGCCACTGTTGACGGGACTAGTAGATTCTGGTGAAAGGGAAGAACATGTGCTGCTAGATGCTGGATTCTGAATGGGTGAATGTGAAGGTGAATCATATGGAGACACCATCATCAGTCCCATGGTTGGGACCTGTAATGGGGGGTAGCTGGGGTTCCTTGATGCTGACCCATGAACTGGTTGGTTTATGCCAAAATATAATGACTTATTTTTGGCATCAGTAACCTGGCCTTGGCTTGATTCCATTTTATTTGTAAACTGACATGGTGCTATTGTACTACAGCCCTGTTTGACACTGTCCGGCCTTAGGTTTGAGAAAGGCTCACTGGGCCTTTTGCTGGGAAAATTGTTGGAGCTTTTCTGACTGTTACTTTTTTGAGACTTACTATCTTCTTGCCAGTCAGAGGGAGCTAACAGAAAAGTCAGCTGCTGATTACTAAGTTGCCTGGAAAGCTCAATCCTGTTTTGGTTCGGCATGGCTGAAGTGAGGTGTATCTGCTGCCATGGCATGCGGCTGTTAATTCCTGTGGTTTGTCTTTGCTCAAGGGGAGTTTGGCACTGAACTGGGTATGGGGTGGAATTCTGGTCCATGGGTGATGGGAAGGTCTTGTTGGGCCCATCCCATGGCTGTGCTACCCTACTGTGGCTTTTGTTATTATTTTTGTCATGAGGTGCTGTGCCCATGTGGATGGTATTGGATGGAGGGCTGCTGTAAGCTTTGTTTGAAAAGTGCATCTGTGAACTTTGACCCTGTGCAATATTTCTGACATGATGGACATTGCCTTGAATAAGAACTCTCTGACTACTGTTTTTTGAGTGGCAGCCTCTTTTGCCCCCTGTAGTAACACCTGCATCCCTAGTGTCAACTGGACAATAAATGTCTGACTTATCAGATAAACCACTCTTATTCTGCTCTGTTTGGTGACTGTTTGATACTGAGCTCTCACCACTGCTGACATCCTCTCCTATGGTCCTTGTGCAATGTACAGATGATGGCATACTATGAGGAGTTTGCACATACTGGGGTGGTTTGGAGTGTAAAGAGTATGGTGGCCTGTCTTCTGACTGTTCGTTATTAAATTGTGTGTTGCTTTGAACAACATCATGCTCCTCCCCAGAAGACTGAAAAGAAAAAGCGTTTTGGGGCACTTGGTTTGAACCCAGAGATGCTTCGATAAAGTCCTGGGACTGTGGGTTCTGATCACAGGGAAACGGTTCTGAGGCTGCGTCATCTAACAATGGATACCCATACTGAAATGACAAAGGAACAAACCCATTTGGTTTGTTCACCTCCATAACGTTGTTAGGTTTTTGTGATGGGACCCCAAAACTACCGTTACTGAAAGTCCTGTCAGGAGACTGCCACATGTCAGCTCCACTCAACTGAAAGTCAGAGAATAGGATTTGGCTGACAGGTTGCGTGTTACTGGTCTCCAATTGACCAGGCTGATGCTGCGGTGCAGTGGGCGGTGGGTGCTGGTGAGCAGGGCCCCCAGCTGCAGAGCCCACTGGTTGTGAGGTATAGCTTGGGGAGGTGAGGTTGGAGGAACCCTCCTGGAAGCAGCGGTTGTAGGTGAGCTCCTCCTGTTGCAGTTCAGCCTCTCGCTCTGGGATACTTGGCACATGAAACCTGTAGCTGCCTGAGACAGGGCCTCGGCTGGCCTCCAGCTTTTTGGGAGGTGAAACCTTCTGCTGTGGATAGGCTATTCCAATTGTAGGATTGGAGCGTGGATTTGTAATACTCAGTCTGTACAGCTGCTGTGGGTTACCACGCTCTCCTTTTCCAGACTTTTTCGCCTTATCCCGATTACGACTCTTCCCATTGGGGGACTGAGGGCTGCCCTTCCCGCTAGGCCATGTTCTGTCACTAGTGAACTTGGAATGATTCTGCAGTGACTTGAAATCAATTTTTCCCGCTTGTTGTGGCCGGATAACAGCCTCACGCTGCTGAGTGTTTTCTCTCTCCTTTTCTACAAACTTAGCACCATTGTTAACAGTCTGTGGCTCCAGACTCACATTCTGAAAGTGCTCAGGGGACCCTTTCAATGCTTTCTCATTGAACTGCTCTCTTGCTGGCCCATTTTCTTGCTGGTTGGACTCTGTATCCAGTTCTTTGCCGGCATATGTCCGTTTAGTCTCTCCTGCCATGGTGCCAGCGTGGCTGGTTCAGTGGGCTGCTCCTTATCTGTGCAGTCTGTGACACAATGACATTGTGCTCTAGTCTGGATCAATGGGCCTCCAGCGACTTAAGCAGAAAGCACAAGATTAATCTCTTCTCTCTGATCTCCTCATTTCTTCCATGAGTCAATGTTCATCTGTCATCATCTTGAAGTCCTGGAAAGAGAGAAAATAAAGAAAATAGATGTTAGAATAGATTATCAGTTCTCACCATAGCCATAGCATGTTGACTCAGAATTATTTGGCATGTGGTGAGAACAGTAAACACGCAATAGTTCATTACCTCATGAACACATGTCTGTACTAAACATGCATAGTATTTGGACATTTGAACAGGAGGTAGGACTGATGAGCTACAAAAATACATGTTGAGACTAAGCAATACCACATCTCACCAGGAGAGAGCAGTATTACATCAGTTTTGCCACAGAGTAAAAAACAAAATGTAATACTGAAGCAAGATTGGTCAAAACTTGCAAGCACACAGACAGACCTGATCGTGAACACGTTGCACAAACCATGCTCATGACCTTAATAATAATTTATACCCCATGAGAACTGTAATTTGAGTTATATATCAGAGAACTATTCTAAGCATTATACAAGTGAAAAAAGAGAATTGCTTCATCTCTACTTACTTGAAATGTAAACTACATGCAATTCAATATTTTACACATCTGTGATTCAACAGAGAAACTGTTTCTAAAACCAAGGCTTACTTCTGTTTGTTGCTCTGTTCCTCTGTCAAACACATTTTCTGTTCGTCAACCATCAGTTTATCAGTGTTGCTGATGACACGATCTTTAGCCTATAATTCTCATATTCAGCAAAAAACCGTATAAAGTGTTTCCCACCTTATGACCTTTAGCCAACTTTAAACGGAGGGACATGGGAAAATTGCCCATTTGTGTGTATACTCCCCTCCTCTGCCATGTTAGACTTGGTACTATATGGTCTCTAGCTTAAAGGGCAAACACTCAGAGAGACTGACAGAACATCTTCCACACAATGAGTGATGGATGTTAAATTACAATTTTGCTTTTTTTCACTCCTTGTGAATCAGTGTGGCAGGTAATACACAAACCTGAATAATGGTAAACAGTTATAATGAGGTGACAGGAATAAATATAAGCCATGACCAATGCCTACACATAAAATAAAGGTTAGGATATAAATCTGAAGTCCCCATTCACTTTCACTCGTGAAGTGCCTTTTCTAGTATATACACTGAGCCACAGACAAAGTTTGGAACCCACAGCCTGAACACGTGATCTCTACTTCACTGTGACATGCATGAACCTTTATACTTAATGGTATGGTACAGGCCCATAATTACACAGAACTGACAATGACTGGGCGTTGTGTGGCTGGGGACACAGTGGGAAAAAGCAGTAAGGACACTTTTATTCTGTTTCACCCTTTTTTCTCTCTCACTTTTCTCTATAAATACATCACAGGGCAGTTAAAAACTGTCACCCTCTGCATTATGCATGATTGACAAGTGCTTTGCATTTAATGAAAAGTATTTTCCATTAAGCTGTTGTCTACTTAATCATTAAAGATCAATTTGGAGGCTGGTTTGATCTTAAACTAATTCCAAAGGGGATTCCTTCAACAGTGTGGTTTATTCCAGTATTTGGCTTAATTTGTGTCTGAGGAAACATTCCCTAATAATACTGTAGTGGCCCTGTCCCTTAAATCTCTCAAAATATTTAATTTGCACTGCGGTGAACAGAGAACCTTTTCTGTTTTATTCATGATCTTTGCACTGAAATCTCACAGGCCTAGGCATGAAAATCAGCAGGTGCTTTCTTTTCATGGAATGGCTTCTTTTATGTGGCCTTGGGGTAGATTACTGAGTTTGATTTTGACACAGTAGTCAATTCCAGGTGCTATCCAGTGTCTTGTTTCAAAATAGGTTAACTATCACATCACTCAATTGAAAGAAAGTGGGCATTTTAGCAAAAGGCTGATTATGCCATTAGTGTATCCGTGTTAGTTGAATATTTCATGGGCAACATGGTGCTACAAAGGGAGTGGCAGAGAGACTGGGACAGAGCTCATACCCTGAGGGATTGAAAAATAGTGCTCGACACAGTGCAGCTGAAGTTCTGAAGCTTGCTGACAGAGATGCCTGGCAAACACATGCCAAGAAAATCAATCTTCATTCTTGAAGCTTAGCAACAGTTGCTATCACCCAAGCAGAGTGATGTTTAGAGATTCATAGAAGATATGCCCACTGAGGCTCACAAAGACAATTTGTCGGTTTATGTGACACACTGAGTGTGCCAACCAGTCCTAAGAAGGGACAGCACCAAATCATTCTGGAGACTATAAAAAACCTCAGAGCTAACTTAATGCCTCCAAATTATATCCATAATCCAAATTACCAAGCTTGAGGCAAAAGTAAAAATGCTATAAATGTTTGTCAAATCCTGATTGGTTCAAGTGAAACATGGCTGAGACCCGGTCTTTTCTATAAGGTAACTAAAAGTAGCCATTCCTATCCTATCTGATCATCTCCATTTTCAAAAGAAGATGAAATCAAGGTAAACACCTCATGTATAGACATGCTTTTGATGACACTGGTTTATGCAACGCATTTTTTCAAATGAATACTCTTGACACGTTCACCTGATAGGATGTATATATTGTATATTGTAGACAAACAAGTTTGCTTCATTAAATGTCTAAAATGATAGAAGATAAGGTGGGTAGTCTCATTTTTGAAGCTTTCAACAACTAAAAGGAAAAAATAACTTCTGCTTATTCTGAAAAGCATGAGCAAGACAAAACTTAGGTTGTAAGTACAAAAGGCCTTTAATCTCAAATGGCTTAAAATATTTCCTGAAATCACCCTAGATTCACATTAAGTTCTTATTCAATGAGCTTATAGCTGATCCAGCATATGACATTGAATTGCTATGAGCATTCTCTTTCAGTAGGAACGAGTAATGGAATGTGCATTTTTCTGGGATTTATGGCCTACTCTCTAGATGTTGAGCAGCTTGCACTCCACTGTGATTTCAGACCTGTTGGTTGGATCAGAAAAGAGTCTTTTATTAAAGCTTCTAGAGGTAAGTGACAAACCTGGAAAGCCAAATCCCTACATACAATTAGGCATTAATCTCTTAAACCCCAAGGACTCATTTGCGTAGATACTTCAGTTTCTCACTCTCAAAACTGCATAACTTACATATTCAAAGTTTCAAAGTAGTTGCAATAATTAATAACATTTACTGAATAATCTTGCTAATAATACTGAATTGTCTTATGATTTATTACTGGCTAATAAGCATAGGGTTCAGGGGAGTTTTAGCTTTATCAGAGACTGAAATCTCACCAGTAAAGCTGCATTATTTCCACACACATGAACAGGCATTGCCACCTAGGACTTTTGATAGCATTTCCCAAGGATCCCTATCTCCAGCACCGTGTCCTCAGTCTGGCTTTGGTATTTAGCATGTTGGTCTGGAGGCTGGGCTGTGCCTGGGTTTGGATCAGCCTGTGAAAAGTCACATCCCCTCTCAATCTCCAGCTGCAGTCAAAGTCGAAGCATCTGCATCTGTGTATCTGTGGGCGAGAGGGGTGCGAGGCACCCAGCAGGAGCTCCTTGGAGAGCAGCGCTCCATCCATCCCCAGGCCATACATCACATCCACTTCTTATTTGCCCAGGCCAGCCGGCCCCTCGGATCAGTAGCGGAGGGAACGCGAGCCATCTCTGACAACAAAGAGAGCAGTGCTGGGATCGCAGGGGCCTACCAGAAGTAGCACCAAATCCACAGCTGTCAGCGCACAAAGAGTACAGGCTCATTTATATCTTCACAACTGTCAGCCTGACTTCCCCAATCCAAATCTATATGCACATGGCTGCCAGCCTTCTGCTCCACCATCTCAGCTCCTTAATGCTGTCATACTATCAAACTGCCACTTTGGTGAGATTGTAGATCTCAATCTTTTTTTCCCCTTTTACTTTTCCTTGAGGCAGATTAAAGTTTATGAGAGTTTGGTTGGAAAATAAAGGGTGCCTGTGACACATTTGATTGCTAAGCATGACTTGATATCAAACTCTATGTGAGTCGTCTTAAATGGTGCCATAAAACAGCATTTTAAGCAGTTTTACAAGTCAATTAAGGCAAGCTTGTGAGTTCCACAGGCCTAGTGTCAAGTCAGCCTGCCCCACACACACTATCATCAGCTCCATATGGCCACACCACATACACCACCCAGACGCTTTTCTGGGTTGATGGGGGGGCTCCTTTTTGAGTATGAGTGTGTGCTGAATCTGAATTGTAAACAAGCTCTGTGTGTGAGTGCAATCTTAAATGTAAATGTTTCTCTCTGCCTTTGTCTCTTTTGTGTGAGTGTGTGTGTGAGTGAGTGTATGTGACTGGGTATGTGTTTAGATGCAGTGAGCCAGCTTTTACTCTTTCTTTTACAAAAAACTAAAGCCAATATGATTTCTTGTAGTGTAAACCCAATTTCCTGAGATCCCCCACCAACACCCTACAATATGCAGGATGTATGTGGTGTAGGCTGAAGTGAAAATGTGCTAGTAGCATTTTTGTTACTCCTGAGCGTCTCTCGTGCCATTTGTCAACGAAGATTAAACTACCATTATTCCTAAGAATCATTTTCTGTGAGCGATTTGTTTATCTAGTGCTGTATATGGCACCCAAGCACTTATTTATCCATTATTCAGGCTTAAATGAATCATAAATTGTCTTTATAACTTCGAGGTGTGAACTCCTGAGACCTGAGAAATGATTTGTTTTTAACTAAAGAAAATGATTTCATTTCTATGTGAATAACCGTGTCAGGCTAAATGCTGATAAATGTGAGCTTAGTTCAGCCCAATAGAGAGACATGTTACTCAAGGGATGTCATTTGCAAAGCATACATAATAAGAGTCCACAAGCATCATCAACTCTCCACTGAGAGAAAAGACCACACACAAGCCAATGAAAGAGAAAAACCGCTAATATGTTAAACTGGGACACTGAAGCAATAAAGCATCCATCTCTAACACCCAAACCCTTCTTCTTTCGCACATGCATGAATGTGCAATCACACGTACGCTAATGTGCACATGCAGGCATATGTATTTTTCATTGGGTACAGGATGTGCTACTAGAGCCACAGTGACGTATCTGGCAATAGTAAAGTATTCTTCCAGATAAAGCAGAAAAAACAAAGTGCTGTCCATCCATGACAGCTCAACTGAATACCAAGCCAGCATCTTCAAGACCCTGAAACCTTTACACACAATGGCTCTCTTCATCTGTCTGTAAACCAGTAAGGAGCATTGGGTAGTCTCCCTGACACTGTCAGCTTTTCCAGACACCTGGTGCACTGAAATATCTTTTCATGGAAGTTGCCATTTGCCTAGAGAAGAGTTACAGAAGAGAGGAAAAAATGGAGAGAGAGAGAGAGGATTACAGTAGACCCTTGTGGGAAGAGGTAGGGGGTTTCAGTTGCTTACAGAACAGCCCAACTGTGTCGCAACTCTTTGAGAGAATGGGATCAGGTAACAGCTAAAGTCCTCTCAGACTGCGCTCCCAACACTTCCCAACACAGCCACGGGCTGAGGGAGCACCACCACTTGCCCGAAACGCCTGGCACTCTGCCAGCACACAGACCCATAGCCAAACCAACTTTCTAAAGAGATTATTCTCTTTTTATTTTTAGAAACATCCATTATCCAAGCAATTTACCTTTCAAGAGTACTTGACTCGGGAAATGTCAGCAACAGAAGGCAGGCTGGTCTCAGCCATGGTCAACTATTCAAAAAGTGAACAAATAAAGAATAATTCCCCATGGCAGAAAAGAGGCTTAGATGGCTAATTTGACATTTTTGATATACAGATATTTAAAAAGAGCTAGCATGTCACCGCAGCTGCAACTGCACAGCCACTTATTTTTAGCACTTCGCTGTCTAATAAAGTAGCATAAAATGTGCAGGGGAAGATGGTTTATTTAGTTTTCTGCCTTGCTCAGAATGAGGTTTTTATCAGGGGTTATGGGTCTATTTTTGGATGCAATTTAAGGAACCTAGACAGTGATCCACACTCCACCACGAATAACACTGGAGACTTGTCTCACACCCCTCCTTCTCAAAAATGTGGCTAGCAGAGCACTTGGTAGTGTGTGTGTGTAGTGAAAGTGTTGCAGCGTGTAATTCCAGAAGCTCCCCTTACCCCCTCCCAAGTTTCCCCTTTTCCTCTCCTTCAGACAATTTTTATTACCACTACATTTTTGACTCAGTCTGTTTCCATATTGCTAACCACATCATTCCACAAACATGATGGAATCTTTGTTGCAGGGCATTTAAAAAGTGATTTTCCCACTTTTTTGTACACAATTTCCCCAATACCTACAAGGCCATGGAACATTAGTCAGGACTTGTGCATTGTGCAAGTGGGAAAAATGTCTTATATTAACAATGGTTGAGTCAACAAGCAGGATATTAATAAAGCAGAGAAGGGACACAGGTTCCTAGTTCCAGTATGAACCCCTGATAACCTTACCCCTGATAAACGCTGTTTAAGTTCTTTAAAATTTCAGCCTCCAGTGTCCCTCTTCCACCCAAAGCATCAATATTTTCTATTCCGTGCTCCAGCCTGGGTCAGAGTATTTGGTTACTCCTCCAAAGAGGCTCTATTTTATTAATTGTAAAATGAGCTTTGCCAAGTGGTGGAGAGAGAGAGAGAGAGGGAGCAGACAGAAGAGAGAAGATTGAGAGCTAAATATAAAAACTTCTCTTCGTGCCATGTTTGGTCTAATGAAGTCCAAAGTGAGTGGGACGCAGACAATAAGGCCAGTCAGCTGAAGAGAGCAGGAAGAATCACATCCTTGCCCTGCACGGGGTGCTATTCATCCGCATACCCCAGTTAGCTCATTAATATCATTCATCCATTCACAATCTCCCGTTCTGCATCATTTCATAAGCAAGTGTTGTTTTCAATGAAATCCATCTTAATAGTTGACAATTTATCTTACTATGGGCCTTTTCATTAGAAGTTAAAATCAGACTCATCCATCGCAAGAGCTGGCTCCTGGCCTCTGGTTTGCTTTTATGTGCTCTGTGAAAGGGACTGTGTGTGAGTGAGAGAAAAACACAAAGAAAGAACATTTGTCAGAGGACATGACGACGTTCTAGAAGCTTGGCTTGGACCAATGATAAGTGAGTTCTAGAAGCTTGGCTGAGCTTTCTCTGTTTACTTCCATTTCTTTCCATATCCTCTCGGCAGCCTCCAAAGACAGACACCAGCCCAGCCCTGCGTGAAGCATAAAGCTGCTTCTCTCTCATTCTGTTTCACCGGCAGCACTATATGAAGTTCATTTAGGGATAGGCTGTCGTGAAATGACAGCCTCAAGACAAGTCTCAGTGCCTATAGGTGGGATTATCTCCAACCAAACTCACCCCACCCTCTGAGTGTCTCCCTATAGCCTCATTATTTACACCTAGCATGTAAGGGCAAGCTCAGCTATGGTCAATCACATCACTGAGGAACTTCTGGTGCACTTAGCTCTGGATCATGGGAGGGCAAACGAGAAAAAAAAACGTTCACAGAGTGTGATGAGGTATGAAATAGATTGGATCACAAGAGAGTAAAAAGTAGTGGCCTTTCTGGGGGTTTAATGACAACGATACATATTTTCAGGGTTGATCATTTTTTTTTGATTCTGAGGTCAAGATTCAATTTGATTTTCAGTGTTTAATGTATAAATGTCTTGAATCGTCAGAGCACTATTTATTACTATTTATTTTAAATTTCAATTGTGTTTCAAACATTCATTTAAAATTTTTGATTCATTACATCCCTATTAACCCTTTAAGACAACTTGCTGCCACTGGTACGTTCCTGATACATTGTGTTTAAACTTAAATGACTTTTAAATGAATCGTTTGAGATAAACCCTGATATCAACAAACTTTAAACTAAAGAAGCTGAGCTTTCTGACAATAGGCCAAATGCAGCACCTAATGCAGCAGATCCAATCAAAGTAGGGATTTAGCTTTAGGGACTCTCCCACACTGTTGTGGTTTCATTTTGAAAATGTAACTTCCATCATTAATGGTAGCAGATTCAAATGTGAATAGTACAGTACAAACTTCAAAACACTGACAACTTTAGAAAAACAGACTTTTCTGTAAGATGGGCAGAAATACTACAAATACTACAAATCTCTTTTCGAGGGTATGGATTTGGAGGCCTGAGACACTTGAGAAATGTCTGGAGTGTGATGTGGCACTACACAGCTAGATAACAGTACATCACTAGTAAGTGCATAAACTGTCAACTGACAGAGCTGAGGAAAATGGTCACAGAAATATACATACTGACAACAGACTTTTCAGGTGATTTTCCTCAGCTCTGTCAAAAAAAGAAAATCCACTTGTCTTAGAGCACAAAGATCACTTCATAGATAAGTTTTAGACACCTTTAGGCTCAGGTTCCAAAAGGCTTCTTCCTCTGCTTCTTCATCCTGTGATTCTATCACCGAGCCTATGAGTGTATTTCATGTCCATACATTAGTGCATGCAAAATTGCCTTCCCCCTATGCTAGGGCATGTTTGATTTTGTGTGTGCCTCTATGGCAGTATAAGTGTACCTACAGTTGGCCCCAGGCATCAGTCAAGGTATTTTCTGATGCATGAGGCTCATTTGGGCATCAGTGAAGATTGGTGTGGCAGAGGCTGGATGTAAACACAGTGGCACATAAACACATGCACACGCACATAGGCAGGCCCTGTGATACCCATTCAGTAAAGAGAGAGAGGATTGATGGGCAGGAAGTCTGACATTTCCTATAAAACTGACAGGATCCACTGATTGATGTAGTGGGAGGAGACCTGCTGTAACACTAAGCTTTGCCACCTCTGTCTTCATCATCTCTTGTTCTCTTCCATCCCCTCCCATCTCACATGCTCCATAGGTCCATACTTCTCTCCTGTATAAGAGCTTTCTGCTTATCGTAAATCATGCATGAACAGGGCTACTTTAATCCCTATACTCTGTCGTTTCTGTATTCACAGAGAGGCGATAACATCGCTGGGGGGGAGGGCAGGGGCAGTGGGTTTGAGAAAGAAGGAATGAGCTCAGGCCTCAGGCAGGCAGGTCAGCTCACTGCTACCATGCAGCTAAGAATAAGAAGAAACGCAGGGTGAAAACAAGGCTCCGAAGGCAAAATGATCTCACTGGCTGTTCAAGGTTAAACGCCAGGGGCAAGAGTGCAAAGTTTAGTTAGAGGACGCACTTGAGAGGTGAGCATTCGCAGGAGCTGTTTAAAGGGAAAGAATGATGAAGAAAAAAGGGCAAGATGGAAGGGGAAAGCGAGAATAAAGGAAAGAAAAAAGGAAAAGTAATAAATGAAGGTGAGGAAAGGGAGGAGACAGGGAAAGAAAAAGAAAGGCTGCCTACTCTGTGATCTGGTATAAATTTCCTTTGTTCTAAACCAGCTGTCTGTCCAGACTGTCTTGTATAAAAGATGGGCGTTAGTAAGACGAGCAGCTCACTGCAGTCACTTCTCATTATTTAATTTATTTGTCACATTCTATTTAAGTTTTCCCAGCGGGGCCAAAAACAGTAGTTGCCCAGCCAACAGCAGAAGGGAATTCCGGGCACTGAATGCGTGAGTCACTTTGTACCAGCATTTTCCTAAAGCACGCTGCCTTTAAATAGTCTAAGGAAATGTCCAAATGACCTAATTACAACTCAGCCTTTTCTAAGTATACCAGTGCATGACGCGGTATTTGAGAAAAGTAGGCAGTAAAAAGCTTGTGTACAGCCTCTTAATACTATTTATTTCAGTTAATTCTGGCACAAAGAATCTGTGGAGCACACATTATAAGTGCCTTTCCATCTGAAAAGTGTCCTAGACAGCTTTAAATTTTTTTGCCAAACCTTGAACTTAACTGAACTCAAATTCCTTATTGCACGAGTAAACAGCAATCTTTTCTCTTCATTAACTTCGACAAACATTGACTTTCATTCCTATGTATTAAAAACGTGACGCATTCATTTGCACATATGCTCACACATACGCACATGTATGCATGGACACACACTTACAGACAGTCTTGTTTCTATGAATTGTAGGGTCATTAAATAGACACATTCCCTGGAGACTTACCCAAACCTTAACCATAACTTCTTCTAACCTAACCCTAACCCCAACCTTAACCTTTCCCTCACCTTAAAAGGAAAAAAAGGTCCCCACAACACAAGTGTATAAACAGGTTTGGTCCCCAGAATGTGGCAGACACACAACAGCGCACACACACAACAACTCACACACACTACTCATATATACCCACAAACAGATGCAGTAAGAAACATTTATGTTACTACAAGGCACCTCTGATAAGAACTTACAGTCAGAGCTGGAAACATAATAAGTAGACTCACTCAAACAAAAGGCTCACTCATCCAGCACACAGCCAGCACTTTCTCTACTCCTATTCTGCACACATCACTTTCCGATTCTAACTATATCATTTTATTGTGATTGTTTATTTTGTGCTGTGGGAGACCAAGTGGTATGCGTCCTGTTCAAAACCACTTTAAGGTAATGGTTTGGAAATATCCAGGCAATTAAACTGAAAATGAAGGCAAACTGATGGACTGGTAGGAGTGCTTCAGATTCCACTGTGACGCTCAGGCCAAGTGCCGAGCCGACGGCCACCACTCCAAGAAGAAGAAACAGTTTTACACATCTGCAGCTGTGCAACCTCAGCGTAATAACCAAATGAAAGGGAAGACTACTGTATCTTGGGCGGTCCCACCACCCAGAAATCTGATGAAGACAGAGGTCAAGCACTTTACAATTATGACACCCTGAAAGCTGAAATGACTGGATGAGAGGAATGTCAGGAACAGAATGGAGCCTTGAGAGGAGGAAGGAGCTGTCAGACCTGGAGAGAGAACAGATACTCTCCATGATTGAGAAAGAGGTTGAACTGAAGCTCTCTCATTTCATACCCCCCCCCCACACCTGAGGAATTATGATGAATGACAATAATAAGCATAATTAATTTAATAATTTCAGTATTCTCAAAACGCGGCGAGTGTTCTTTTCCACTCTGAACTGCAGTAGCTGAGGGGTCTAACATTTGCCGGCCCCTCCAGTGAATGGCTTTTTCTCTCACGGTGAGCCTTTGAGGCTGGCAGCGGGGTGCCGGTGCATGCTGCGATTGTCCCTGATGTGAGCTGCTGTTTATGCGGCCGGAGGACTGCCTGATGTGTGGCAGCGGCGTGGCGAGCGGCCGGCGCTGAAAAGAAGCTCTGTGCATGGCCGCAGATCGCCTTACACAGCCACGTCCTGCTTCCGCCCCCGCTCCGCACAGGCGGCCCAGTGTACCCGCTCTGACGGAGGAAAGAGAAAAAAAAACAAAACAGAGGGGTTCAGTCCGCCCAGCAGCCCCAGCACAGAACCCCATTCATCTTCCACTGCTGCTCCAGGATGACTTTATTTTTCAAATTCACAAATATTCCCCTGTGAAAGCCCCTGAGATCAATGAGAGAGCTAATGCTTGCTTTTCTCTGTGCTGCAGGAGATCTGAGGCTTTCAGTCACATGCCCATATGTGTATGTCTATGCATATGTGTGTGTCTTAGAGACCCCATGGAGTTAATGATCTGTATTATTTTTCTTCATTTAGGTGTCTGAAGCCCCTGGCAGATACCAGTGAAGAGACTGGGATCTAGTGACTACTGCAGATTGAGATACTGCTACTGGATAACCAGTCTGAATACCTCCAGATAATTCTCCGATCTCTGAAATAATGAATAAAGAGAGGGGGAAAAAGGCAGGTATGGAGGGATGGCAGAGGTATTAAAGTACTATTCCTGGAATCCAAGAGCACCATCTGGGTTTGACCACAGTACAGGAGACAAGGCCTGTGAGATTGAGACACCATTTAGAGCCGTATTTGTGCAGAGGCCCTCCTCCATGTGGGACAGGGAGCCGAGCCGGGGCTATTTAAGATTCCTGGGGAAATGGCAAAGTGGGTGAATAACTCCGAACACAAACAAACCCTGGGGCATTAATGACGGGACTAGTGTAGGCCTGGATGTTTTTTCTTCTCTCTTTCATTCATTTGATGAAAGGGAGTGAGAGAGAGTGAGAGAGAGAGTGGGAGAAAAAAAGAACAAACGGGCCTCTACCTGCTGTCCTATGTCGCTCACCAGGCCACTTGACACTGTCTTGTTTTTTCTGCTTTAAACACATTAAAACAGCATCTGATATGTCCTCTCTTACCAGGGGGAATAGGAAAACATCCAGAATGCCCCAACGACTCTTTCCCTGGGTTTCCCCTCAGATGTCAGTCCCGAATCAGAAGAGAAGAATGACGCTCTGTACATTGACTGCAAGGAACCATTCATAGACCCAAGAACAGCCATATAGAGTCTGTACGGTCGATCTAGAGTCTCTTGAACAGAACCAGCACTGATCTACTCACTGTAACATAGAACTGGTATTGATCGTCTGCACAAGTCAGACAGGCCCAGCAGTCATTCAAAAAGACTCAAGTGGAATCAGAAGTGACTGGCCATGCTGGCAGAGAACCAGCACTCACACTGGGTCTGAATATTGACACAACTCCAGGACTGCTCACATCCCATTAAGATATGACTGCCATTACTAAGCAAAATGAAAATGCAAAGAGAAAGAAAAAAAAACTAATTTCAAACATACAGGCCAATTCAACTTGGATTTATTGCGGTTTAAAAGTTTGGTAACCATTAGGGCTGCAAAATACCATATTGTGGTTGTATTCATATATATTGCAACTGTGACATTCCTTTCATTGTATGAAAATATCCTTGATGTGACATGTTTAAAAAATAGCCTGCATTATTTTCACCAAAAAGATATACATTTGAAGTATGGTACGTTTGGTGGATCATATGATCATCCAAAGACATCTATGACTGGTCAGAATGCTCATAGCACACAATAAAACATTAAATATTTGTTTTTAAAGGCTCATTTGCAGACTTCTGCAATATCAGTATTGTCAAGGCCCACATGGTAACAATGTTTATCAAACAATACATTGTACAGCCCTAGCAATCATGCCCACAAAATCACTAGATCAAGTAAGCATCACTTCAGCCACAATTCACCGGGGTCAATACAGTCCAAACACAGACACAAAACTCAGAAGGTGGGTCAATTAATCCACCACATCTCTTGTTTACCCTCCACATATTCCATGGCCAGTCCTCTTGGACGTCTCTCTGCATTCCTGCAGGACCATTTGGTCGATGACAAACAGGAGCCTGTACTGAATGTCTGTGTGTAGGTGCCCAGGGGCGAGACGCGGTCTGTGCCCCCACTGGGGGCAGCTCTGTTTGGGCACAGCAAGTGTGGACCTGATGCCCGGCTGGAGAAAGTGTCCTCTGTCCAGCAGGCCTCCGTGGCCTGTGTGTGGGGTGAAAGGCCCAGCCAAACCAAAGCATGGCTCGCAGAGACAGCTGTGTACTTTGGAAGCTCTGCTCTTTTGCTAATCCGGGTCTTATAGAAAATGTAGCCTTTCAAGGGCACTTAATAGAACGTTTATAGAGAGCTGACAGAAAAAACAACCTCTTGCCCACAAAATATCACCACTTTAGGGCAAGCAGAGATAACGTGTGAATGACTGCTTCATCATTTGGAAATAACAAAATAAGAAAAGTGATCCTTCTTTAGAGAATAAATCATCACTTATCTTTTAAAGTCACAATTAAGGATTTAAGTTGTTAAATATTACGTAAAATACTGTATATCACTTACAATAGACTATGTGGCATGACAGTCATAGTAAATAAATATTAAATATATGTTAATTTGTCATTCATCCTTAAAGATAACATTTTAGTATAAGGAATAAGGGATAAGGAAGTCTGTGGCCTTAACTTTCTCATTGAGACCTAATCAAACCCAATGCTGCAACTAGGGGGCTCTCAAAATGTTGTATACTGTGACAGACATAGACTTAGACTACAAAATCAGTAAATGTAGCAAAATAATCTCAGTTTTACCTGTTGCTTGTTTCTCTCTTCTTGAAGTGTGGATGCAGCCAAGCTGAGCTGATGCATAGGTGAAGGAGAACGGCTGCTAGGCTATGGGGACTGTAGGCTTTAAGGTGACAGATCCCCTCTACAACAAAGCAGACAGCAGACAGATCCCCTCTACAACAAAGAGACCCGCACAGCATGCTGTAACCCTGTCCCACTGCTCATGAATCATACTTTCCCCTCTCTCTACTCCTATTTTTACAGCTGGACACAAGCAGATCTGCTTGAACACTTGCGTCCAGCAGACAGCTGGAAAATGCCCCAGAACTCTGATCAGTTTGACTAGGCTGGACTATCCATACTATACTCATAACACATGCGAATCATTTCAAATCTACCTACTCTGTAAACACTTCCATAAATGGCATATGAAAACAAGCCTTTTCACTAATCAGATCAAGATAAATGCAAGTATTGAAATGCAATTATCTGAGGAGAGATACCAGATACATATACATGTGATTCATTCGAATGGCAGAACTTCAGCGGCTAATTAAATGATCTGGTGGTGCAGCCCAGGAGTAAATTTGAGGCCCTTGGTCTTTCCTGTTTAGATTTTGTTTTGTGAGGGCCCTTTATTCAGAAAATAGAATAAGAGGGTTAGCACTCAGGGCTGCTGAAACAAAACATTTATAGAATGTTTTTAGAACATTTAAACACACAGTCAACCACCGACGTGTTGCATTCTATATATATAAATAGTTACCCTCAGCCATCTGCCAAAAAGGGAAAGGGAGAAAGAGGGAAAATCCGTAACTGAAAAGCCGAGAAAAATACAAATTACTAAACTAGAGGGAGGTAAAAGCCACTTTGATAGATGTTTACCCTTCCATTGTGTCCCACTATCACACTTGACCTCATTATAACAGCACTGCACTGTATATATGAGCTTTTTGTCGTGCTACTACTAAATGTAGGCTCTTGATAGAGGAAGAGATGTTTGATGCTAATGTGTTCCAGTGCAGTAATAGAGCCAAGGAAATCACTTGATCGAATGACCATCACCTTAACCACAAGTCACTGTGGTCGGCGCAGGACAAAAAGAAAATGTTCGTGAAAAGAAGCTTTGTGTATGTGTGTGTTTATCATGGGCACATGGAGAACCTATGTTTAAAATTAGGAAATAGCATCCCTGCATTCCTCTCCAATCTCTCCATCTAAAGCACATCAAGAATAGTAAAGAAGGGCAAAAAAAGAAAAAGCAAGTGCAAAGAAAACTAGAAATATGAAGAGTTTTTAAAGGTTAAAGGAATACCATAACCAACATAAGGAAACGCATGACTGTGGCAACGCCTCATAAAATGCTGTCTGGAAAAATGGATCTCCATAGGGCTATAAATGCACTTCTGATTACTGTCATTATCAGCATCATGAAGCTGAACTTGACGCTGTCTTTACAAACTTCGTTACAGGAGCTTAAGGATAAAATAAAATCAGGCGTGGCTCTATCAACATTTCTGCCTCAGTGATTTCCTGGATAGACCTTTGGCAAAAGAGTCAGGTCAGTAATCCACCCAAACAAAACAAGAAGTGAAGGCATGAGATGAGGAATGTAAGGTGTAATTTACGTGCTTCCCCCTCTGTGTGTGTGTGAGACGGCCACGCTACTGTAGCACCCTGGAGTGTGCTGATGAATATACCATTTGGTGCTGGGCCCACTGAGATCGGATACACTGCCATAGGCCATTAGGAAGCCCGGCTGCAGGACAAGCTGTGGTCTGTATCCTCATCACTTTCTGACCCTGTTCCCCCCTCTCATCCAACCCCCCAAGCACTCTTGTCCCTGCTAGAGGCAGCTCCTCAGCCATGGCCTGCCGCAGGCCTGTCCATTTAAGTTGGCAGCGTCTGAATCCCACGGCCATAAAACTGAGTCCTGCTACTGTTAATGGTAAGGGTGGGGCCTGAGCTGGCCTAACGGTCAGGCACACACTGTCAATGAGCTACTTTCCCACAAGCACATACACTTACAAATAATGCATGCGTGTGAAATACAAGCTCATAAAAACACAAACCTGCAGAGTAAATTCTTTTAAGAATTCCTAAATGAATTCTTTCAAGAACCTTCAAAGTCCCTAAATTTTTGCTATGTCCCAGTGACACTAACATCTGAGGAGGCCTACTGACTGCACTTTTAAGCATGCAGCAGCATTTAGACAAAGGAATTTAAGCACAGCAAGAATGTTACCTCTGGTGCTTTCCTTCTGTTAAAAGCCATCACGAGAAAGTGTTTGCCTTTTCTAAGAGAGAGGGGACAAATACAAAAAAGGTTGCTGTCTTTTTAAACAATCCATTTTAAGGGGAGTCTCACACTTTGTTTTTTTCACCATGCTGCCTCAGAAAGAGAAGGTGATTAAAATGAAATATAGGCTCGTAAAAGTTTTTGGGGAGATTTCTGAAACGCTAAAAAGGTCGAACAGCCTCAGAGGACATAAAAATGACATCTCCCCCATGGCCCTTTAAGGGGTCAGAGCAAAGCAAGCAGAGGGATGGAAAAATCTTCACAAAAACAAAAGCATTCAGCTTGTGTATTACAAAAAGTCTGAGATAAGAAAAAAAAGCCAAGTTCTAGATGCTCAGTGTGTTGGGAGTGCTATATGAGTGTTATTGGAAGACTGCGCCTGGATCGGTAGTCTTCCGAGTGAAAGTGTAAATTGTCATGTGCTCGAAGTCATGTGCTCACTGCCAGTCAGTGAAGTTGCGTAATCAGTGCCGATCGGTGATGCAATCCCCTCATCCAGCCACTCCAGCTGATCTTTCACTGTAACAGAACACAGACTCTGGTCTGAGTGGGAAAAGTGACGTCATGCTGGAATAAAAAAAAAGGCACGCTGACCTTCTGGAAAGGATGTGGGTGGGGGTTTTGCATACCTTTGGTATTCTGGGCTAACGCTGAAAAGCTCTTAAACTCATTTATCAGTTATGCTATGCTACGCACGGTAATTGCGGCCTTTGTAATCGTGTCCTTGGCAGGCTCCTTAAGTTGTCTGAGCAAACGTCTGAGCAGAATGTAATTGCTGGCAACTGGCGCACTACAGGGAGGACGGAGTGAGAGAAAAGGAGAGACAGAAAAAGGAGAAGGCGAGAGGAAGTGAGGTGTCGTCCTCGGCAGCTCCTGTTGAGGCTGGAATGTTGGGCTCGGAGGGAAAGAGTCTGCCAGCACTGCTGTGCAGGTCAGTGCAGAGAGAAGGGACAGAGAAAGGTGTGGCATTACTGCTCCTTACACTTTCTCTCTCTCATTGGTGGTATTCATGTCTGTACATGGAGTCTGAGCTATAGGGTCATGGGGTCAGATGAGTCTTTGACCCTTTCTGACAGCTTTAGGGTTAAGTGGCCTGGGGCAGGTTGGCCTTGTGATGTATTCCAGTGATCTTCCACAGGTATGCGCCCAACTTTCAGAGACAGGACTGCAGAGGTGGGTTTCGCCTTTTCCACCATATGAGAGCCTGTGGCCTACATCTGCTCCACCCTTCTAAATACAAACAATGTTGCCCTCTACTTGAAATAGAAAACGGCAAAGCATTGCTTTTGTAAGGAAATCTTGAGAGAAGGAAACAATGTTCTTAACCTCTGGTAATGTCACCTAAAAAGTAATATTGGTCTATTGGCCATCATTCATTATAGTATGTTTACACAGTGTAAAGGGTAGCTGGCATAGTGTGTCATAATCAAAATCAGAATCACTTTATCTCACCAATATATAAGGACTATGGCTCGTTGAGTGCACACATGTATGTACTAGAACAGGCCAGAATACACACACTATAAACAATTATTCAAAAGAAAATAAGATATTTAACTAAAGGATAATTAAAACAAATATGAAATAAATATAACAAATAATAAGAGAGTAGTGTGTGTGTGTGTGTGTGAGAGAGAGAGAGAGAGAGAGAGAGAGAGAGTATGTGAGAGAGAGAGAGAGAGAGAGAGAGAGAGAGAGAGAGTGTTTGTGTGTGTGTGTGTGTGAGAGAGAGAGAGAAAGTGTGTGTGTGAGAGAGAGGGAGTGTGTGAGAGAGTGTGTGTGTGTGAGAGAGACAGTGTGAGAGAGAGAGACAGAGTATGTGAGAGAGTGTCTGTGTGTGAGAGAGAGAGAATGTGAGAGAGAGAGAGAGTGTGTGTGTGAGAGAGAGAGTATGTGAGAGAGAGACAGAGAGTGTGTGTGTGTGTATGTGAGAGAGAGAGAGAGAGAGAGTATGTGAGAGAGAGAGAGAGAGTGAGTGCGTGTGAGAGAGAAAGAGAGAGAGAGACAGAGAGAGAGTATATGAGAGAGAGAGAGAGAGAGAGAGAGAGAGAGAGTGTGTGTGTGTTTGTGTGTGTGTGTGCATGTGAGAGAGAGAGAGAGAGAGAGGAAGTGTCCTGCCACACTGCTGGTCCAGTAAAACCCTGTGTGTTATTGCATATTTGGAAGCACTAGCTGTTTTTATTGCTGCAGTAAGGCTCACAAAAGCCTTGAGGGCAAAAGGTGTTTAATCGTGCTGTGGAAGCTGCCAAGCTACTCTTCTGCTTCTTCCCTCCCCTGCCTAGTCCATGCAGGCGGCCGGCTGACAGGCCACTTCTCTGCTGTCTAAAAAGCCCTCACTGACAGCATGGGCGTCTGATGTGAGGAGCAGATGGCACCGGGAATCAAACTTTATGAACTCACTCTTTCTGCCTCTCACTTTCTCCCTGCCTCCCGCGTTCCCTTCTTCTGTGTGACACACATAGACACACACACACATACACTGTCTCTCTTAGCAGAAACCAGACTTTTTTAACAAGCATGCCCCAGTGAGCAGCCGGCACAGAACGGGAGGCTATTTTTAGATTGCACGCAGATTAAAAGTGGAATTTATTTCCTCATCCTCATAAAAGTGAGTGTTCTCTCTCTCTCTCTGACATTCAGATCACTGTCTCTGGTGGACTTTCTCACATTTCTCTCTTCAACATCTTACTTTATCTCCCTTTCCCTCCTCTCTTCCATCTATCCTTACTCAGCCTCTTTAAATATGATGTCATGCTAACTTAAAGTCTCTGTGTGCAGGTGCCGCACACACTCCCATCACACGCACCCACACATTATAAACAGGAGTGAGAAAATATTCTGTTAAAAAGTGAATGACAGAAACACAAGACTAATGTGTAATAACATTCCTACACCATTTCCTCTAGGTGACCTTAATTTGCAACACACTCACCAAAAGTAGTTCACAAGCCAGCACAACAGAGTGCAAAGTGGTAAGTAAATGGAGCCACCTTACCTCTATGTATGTGCGCATGAGTAATTAGGTCAACAAATCTTGGCCAACTCCATACTAAGCAATAGCTTGGAAGTGGCAGGGGAATAAACTTCAGCGTTTCTCCAGAATCAAACTCAGATTGAGACTCCCCCCTCAGACGCATGCACAGTTGACCGCTACCACCACTACCTCAAAGTGGATCACATCAGTTCTGGCCCGAGTGTGGCAGGACAGTGTGCATGACAGCCATGGTGTGGTGGCTTTCACAGCGCTCACTCTACCTGACCCGTGCTGGTGTGCACAGGAAATGGTCTGCAGCTACCGTGACTTCATTTACTGCTGGAGGCCCGAACTTCTGCGATTTTCCCTCTGTGTGAGTCCGAGGGAGAACTGTGGCACTGCATGACTCATTACCAGGGATGATAACCTGCCAATCACAGTCAAACTCACCCTGAAAATTACGGCCTAGGCTCATAATAAATAACTGAAAAGTGTATGTCATCATTTTTTAATACTGCAATTATTAGGGAATCAGCATGGCACAAAACATTCGGTGAAAAGAACAGCTCCTCCAGAACACTCAGTGGGTGAGAATGGAAAACCCCGCATCAGCAGTACCAGTGACTATCAGCCACAATGACGGGGGCCAGGCGGAATAGCAGAGAGCAAGCATGTTATTTAATAATCAGAACGGAGGGAGTAAAAGCCTGTGGAAACATGAAGCACAATATAACGGAGGTGGCTCACTCCCAGCACACACTGACTGCAGAGGAAACCTGAGCCGAGCCATTCTGCTGCTATTCTCCCTCTCTCTCAGGAGTGAAGCTATTTAGCATGTCACTGAGACGCACGCTCAACCACTACCACTGAGAGAAACACGCTGATGGACAGTGATAGCAGCTAGGGAGAAATCTCCTAAAGTGAGACATGTCAGCATAAGTAAGGATATATGTGTGCATGTGTGAGGGAGATGGAGGGGGAGAGGAAGACAGAGTGTAGAACTATACATGAGGGAGAAAGAGAGAGGGGGAGAGTAGGCCATGAGATATCTACAATACACATACACACATCATCTAAGCCGCTTATCCTTCTGGGTCGCGGGGGGAGCTGGAGCGTATCCCAGCAGTCATTGGGTGGAAGGCAAGATACACCCTGGACAGCTCATATCTACAATATGCTCAGAAAAAATAACAATATTTATGACAGCAATGATAAAATATCATCATATTGCCCACCTCTACCTCAACCTAACTGATCAAAATGCACTCAATTCACATGCAGCGTAAACTTACGATTATGAATGCTAACAATGATCATGTACTAATTGTAACAGGCCCAGGAAAGCGAAAAAAAAAAACCAAGAAGTGTCTGTGTGTATGTGTGTAAGTGTATGTGTGTTGAAGAGCTGTAATACAGAAAGAAAGAAAAAGCTAAAGCCACCCCCCCTCTCCCAGGTGTTTTGCATTGGCTGTCCCTGAACCAAGCCCCTTAAGCATGCTTAAGCTCCCTCAATAAGGAGCCCTTCGTATAGAAGTGCAGAGGTCGGCCAGAAGATGATCTCCCTATTAGACGTCCTATTGTTGAAGGGAAGTCTAAAAGCCTGGGCTTTCCTTCTCAGGAGTGAGCCAGGGAAAACCTTTATGTGGCAGGCTCAGGACATTTATGTAGTTAGCATACCTGGAGCTCTGCCCACCACAAACAGTGCCTCTGGGTCTGCATACTCTGAGAAACAAGGCCAGAGATCAGTCAATGTAGAGTGAAAGATATGCAGACCCGCTCTCATCAACAGCTCATTATTTCACAGAATGTCCACACCCTCACCTTTGCAATGAAAATTCTCCTCCACCTCAGAACGGTGGGTTGCCCAATGTAACAGTGTGGACAAAACAACTTAAAACATATAATATAGGGGTGCCCAAACTTTTTGTCTTGGGGGACCAAAGTGCAATGTTTATGGTGGGCCAAGGGCAAAAAAAACCCCAAACAAATCAAATTTAGGAAAATATGAGTTTAACAAGTTAATAAGTTACATATAGTATATTTTTAAAAATATATATTTATTTAACATAACAGGCCTGTTTGTCACTGTTTGGGTAGCCCTGATGCTTTATCACTAAGCACATTGCTGCTTATATCAGGTTATTTCCCATTGATGATTTTACGGGACATACATGCAACATACATAAACTCAGTTCTATTTACACATAGAATTAAAATTAAAGCAATGTTGTATGTAATAAGCGGCTTCGAAGATGTGTGTGTGTGTTGTATGTATATGAAACAATGTATACTGCGTGAACACGCTTCATGGCTACCAGACAATTTTATGGACTAGATAAGATGTATAATGTAAGTGCAATAAACTCATGCATAAATTAAAGGCATATAGCTTTTATATGAGTTAAATATCCAACTGCTTTCAATACACACTGGAAAATAATGTTATATATCTGTACTGTACACTATATAGCTCATAAAAAAGGAACTGCCCTATAGTGTTGCTTAATATCTTCCTGAGACCCTGCATAATTCTGAACTAAATATTCCAGGATCAACAACCTTATGATAATGCTGTCGACAAGCTAAGATTTAATAGTGTGTTAACATCTTGCAGGACTGCCTTCCTAGGGCTGCAAAAACACAAAATAGCCCAAAGCAACAGCCATAAAAGGGCATCCAACTGAGACGTTCCTTGACTATCTTACCGCACTGTCTTGGGGAATAGCATTCCAGCCACTATCAGGGACTGCATTTGAGTCCACACCACAGACAGATACACGTGCGCGCTACACACACTTGGCTCTCTGAGTGAAAAGAGGTTGAGTGTGAGACCACAGGAACCATATCATATATCACTGCCACTGCACCTCAGATAGAGGAATGAAAAGTGCGAGGTGAGGATCATATGAAATGAAGCATTTCCAAAAATCAAAGCAAGGGTGTTACTGTGGTCAAGACTTCCTGCCCTATTGACAGCCAAAAAGCACTTGTTCCTTGCCAACATCATATGGCAGAGGAACATAGCCATGTGCGTCCTGGAGTTTCCTACTCCTTTATCCTTGTCCATCTGCATCGGAGGAGTCCCACATGGTTTATATAATAAAGCTCTTTCTTCTCATATCCTTGGCTGTTTAGAGCTACACGTGAAAAAGGAAATGAGGCTCATTGGGATCATACAGAAGCTGAATCTAAAATACTTCTCCAGCTTTCTCTTGCTCAGCTCAGCGTCCAGCTGATCTGAGGGCAACTCTAGCGTTCCACTCATAATAAGTTAAAAGTCAACTGCAACCATCACTAATCTCAAATCTAATGTCCTGGATGGAAAACAACTGCGGTGTATAAGCTCAACTCAACAAAATACCTCTACTGGCACACAGAAATAGAAATGCCTTATCTGAATGTTAATGTATGTTTGTCATTATAGTGCTTTAATGAGAGGCCGTCAAGCGGGTCATTTACAGCGGAGGAAAAGGGGTAAAAGGTAACACAGTGCACATTTCATGACCCCACTAACCTGGCTGGCTCACCTTAGGCCCTCACACATCTGGGCCTCTTTATGGGGTCTCTTTGGAAGGGAAAACCTGTTTATGTCTGTCGTACCATTTTTAACATTTGTGCGTGCATACTCTATAAATGTAGTGCAATATAATGGAAATATATCCAGTAAAATACTTTAAGTGACTACATTTAATTGACAAAACTAATTTTTTTAGTAATAATA
Organism: Colossoma macropomum; assembly: GCF_904425465.1. Taxonomy (NCBI): domain Eukaryota; kingdom Metazoa; phylum Chordata; class Actinopteri; order Characiformes; family Serrasalmidae; genus Colossoma; species Colossoma macropomum. The sequence goes on along the minus strand of NW_023494792.1, from coordinate 9,392,441 downwards.
CTGTCGGCTCTGTAACACACTATAAAACTGAGATATTTATCAATACTTGACTGAAATGAATGCAGTCAGTGGCAAAAACTATACTGTTTACTATATTATTGTTGAAACTTATACTGGACTTCGGGTAGCTATGGCACACTAGAATTGTGCCTCACACCCAGACAGGACCTCTATGTGATGTTTCTACACAGCAACACTATGTGACAGCAAACAGGATTCCCCACAGAGATAGGCTAAAGAGTCTTGTAAAGGTTTTGCCTGGAGCTTCTCTAAGATTGCACTTCATTTCTCAGTAGAAAATGTTCAAAATGTGAATAACCATCTCAACTGCCTTTCCTTTTCTGGTGTACCTGCTGCGTGCTATAAAGAACATGTGCAGTGACATAAAGTTAGCGGAAAACAGCAGCTGCCTGAAAAAAAAATAGAAAGTGAAGAAATGAAAGTTGTGCTCGTCTTGAACTGTATGGCCACCACTCCCTCACGTTAGTTTTTACCTGCCCTTTTACAACCCCACTCCTCCCTCTAATGGCATTCTACCCCCTCTGACCACCCATTGCTCTAACCCTCTCTCTGACCACCTGTTCTATCACTCCACCTGCACTGCCATAAAAGCAGCTCTGTAAACTCTATCTCACTCCTTCTCCTCATCTCTCTGCCTCTCTCTCCCCTACAGCTGGCACACAGCTGGAGCACTGTGACTCATATCTCCTCGTCCTTAGGGTCATTACGGCATTCCCATTCCAGCTCCAAATCCGACACTTCACTCTTCCTCTCCTCATTCCTCTATACAAACAGCCTTGACCCAGTTCACTGTATCCACTCTCAGAGCAAAAGCAGGGATAGTGGTCATGCCAAAAATCAATGGCAGAAGGCACAATACTTCAGACACAGAAAGAAAATCAAGAGATCAAAGTAAAAGGAAAGTAAAAAGAAAGGGGGCATTTATAACAACAAACTGAAAACAAATTTCTTTATTTAGCTGTAATTATTTAGCAGTCTCACTTCACTGTGTGGTGAGTGAGGGAAAACATTTGGAACATGGCAAGAGTATACCAGTAGTAAGTCATGCACAATCAAAGTACTATAGCACTTTGTATACCATCTATACAGTTTAAATGCTCTGCACAATTTAGTGCTTTTTCCTGGTACTTTACCTGAGTAATATCATTAGCTAATTACCAAGTCTATCTTGAGTTGCATCAGGTGTATATTTAAAAAAGGGAAAGAACTGGGCAGTGCAAGGGAACTAGAGATGAGAAACAGTACTTACACCACATTTTCTTCTATGCCTCACAACCTTGATAGTCAGAATAACGATATTGAATTTGAGGAGAAAATGACTTAATAGTGAAATTATCTGTCCATGCAGCAAGATAATTTTACTTGACATCTTAAAATAAGTTGGGTCCAGTCTAGAAATCAGCAGCCTCTGACAAGAGTTCAAAGGTTTGAAGTAAGTATAAAATGCTGGTTTTTAGATCAAATCACTTGAGATCAGACTTGCTACAGCACAGTAATAAGTAAAATACACTTAATATTAGCAAATAATTCTTAATTTTAATTATTCCTAATTTTAGCACAGTGAAAAAATGAGGACCAAAAACAAGAAAAATGAATCACTCCTTAAAGTGGAAATTACTTAAAACTAATGATTATGGTGTTACTTGAACAACCTGCAGGTCTCATCGTCACCTTGGAAACAATTTTCAGAAAAAACTCATTTTACCAAAAATACAGATTCTTTGGAAGAGTTTTCTCAGTTGTAATGCACATGTCTCCAGTCTGGAAAGTCTTCTGCTGTTTTGTCTCTAGCATGCAGAAAATTCTGTGGTCTAGGAATGGCAGCAATGGCAGCACAAGAACTCTGCTCTAGACATTTGCAGAGAAGAAAATCCCTTATATAGGCCAACCAAAATACAAGGTGATTGAAATACTTTATGTTGAAAATAAATCTGTAGTTTTGCTTAAAAAAATAATCAGTCAACTTATCCAAGCAGTAAATCCATTTTCAACATATTCTTTAGTTATAGCTCTAGTTAAGACAAAAGCAGTAAGACAGGCAGGAAGATAAACAGGTTGAGAAGAATGGAATGAGGGTGAAGTGAGAGGACATTGTGAGGGAGGTGAAGAAACAGAGTGCATGGAGGATGAAGGGGGCCGGGCCTAAGTAGTTTCCACAGGATCACTGGCACTGACATATGAAGCATGCTGCACCAGCACTCTGAATTTGTCACCCAAGTCCTAGACGGATGAATCAGCCTGTCTGAGCACCTACATTTATGAATGAATGAATTGTGAGACCATCACAATGAGAGTGTGTTCATGCACCTTAGTGCTCAGCGGTTCATGTGCATGTGTGTATATATGTGTGTGGTATCTATATGGCTGTGTTTGTTCATAGGTCTGTGCACGTATGTGTATATATGTATGCGGCCTTACCTACTTTCCCTCTCTATTTTTCAGATAAGTGTGATCACGCCCTTATTTTATCTTACACTGACCCTTTGACTGGTGATGGCTGTGCTGGGAGTACATGTGGGCAAATTAAGTATGTTGTTATATGTTGATATATACCAAAATATATATGGAATAGGTACAAGTATGATCAATGCTACTTTTTTTGTATGCAATATATCTTTCCGAAATGGCTGCCTATTGCATGTCTCACCATTTGTCTCACCATTTACTGTGCTTGTTTACACTTGTTGATAAACACACAGCACAGACATGAAGCACCTAGCCTTTTTTATTTAAACGCGAGACGCAATGTCCTGCTATGCTATTAGGCTTTTTACATGTACAATACCAAATACAAAAAAAAATGCCAGAATAAAAAAAATTGGTTCTGGTAGCGGTTATTCCTCTTTGCACTGAGTTCATCTTCATGAACTTTGCCCATGCAAATTCACAAACTCAGGAAGTCTTTGGAGAGCTGCTCCTCAATCAACATAATTAGGGTTTTTTTTTTAATGTGGCACCAGGACCGCCCATGATCACCATGCTTTTGATCCACCCTGGTAAAGAAATTCTCCAGGAGAAAGCCCAGTGTGACAACAGCTTAAGAGTAATCCTGGTTTAGTAAACTGGCCACAGCATCTGAATATTAATGTGTATGCAATACATTTGAGTAGGTGTTTGTGCCTTTCATCTTGACAACAGAGCGGTGATTCATTTATAGCTCAAGGAAATATGGTGTCATATCCATCTGGGATTAGCAAATGCATCTAAACATCAGCGAATGGAATAAAACAAGTCTCCATATAAATCACACCCGAAACAAACTAGCCTAGAGCCTCTCCATTTGGTGATGACAGTAATATATACAAACGCATACACTGAGGTGTATGAAGAGAAAAGTGCACATGTGATAGATTTAGGATAGTTCAGGAAAGTCTCCCCTTGTTTACCCCTGCCTGAACTGACAGACACAACAAGTATTTACCGATGAACACAGAAAGGCCTAGAGGCAACCTGAGCTTGGCATATATTCATGAGCAGTTTCACAGGAGAAATGCTGATCTAATGTAAGTTTCTTCACCATGTAGTCCCAAAGACTTTGTGATGTAAAGCAAAAGTTCTCACTGTGAATCTCCAAGATGTTCTGAGAATTCTTTTTCCACAAAGTAAGGTCACAAGGTCATGCAGAAGTAAACTAGCATAGCACACCCATTTCCATGAACTATCAAGCTTTACCACTGTTTTCATCCTCTAAGCAGAAAGTTTTGTAAAGTGTTGGTCCTTCAAGCCTACTTTCAATGTGGAGGCATCTAGGCATCTAGGATCTAGGGTCTAAGGCATTGGATCTAGGTTCCAGTCTCTGTAGGGGCATGGGTTCAAATCCAACTACTTTTCAGATAGTTTTAAGATTCACAACCACAAGAGCAGGTGGACTGGTTGGTTATAGGTCACTCTTCACTAGGCGGCACATGTTCTATGGCTAACTGGAGATTTGTGCTGTGTTATAGTGCTTTGTCAAGTCCAACCAGAGGTTGAAGTCCTCTCCTACAGCAAACACAGCATTATTCAGCAGAGTGTGTTGAAAGTGTCCTTCCACAGCAAACATGAACATTTGAACCGGACAACATCTGCAAAGGTCACCTCCCCCAACAGACTGTTTGAAGCAGCTAAGATCACCCTGACCAGGCAAACACAAGTGTTTGAGGGCCAAACAGTGGTGCAGCTAATTCAGCCACATGAGGAATGTGACAATGGGCCCTATCATCACTGTGGCTCTCAACAGATCGCCCAGCTTAAATAACACTGCCCAACTGTCCCTCAGTCATCGAGGAATGGCTGGACACAGTGAGGGCAAGAGCGTGTACAGAAGCTGCAATAATGCACAATTGAACTAGCTGAAGGATAGTGTCTAAGTTTTCAACAGAAAGCTTCCCACAAGGCTGGGACTGGGAAATGAATGTATGAGACTATTTACATGCAAAATAAACACAAACACACAGTCCCACAAAAGCCCTGCCCATGCAGGCCCATGTAAACATGCACACACTCGCCTGTGTATTTAGCATTTCTCTTTGGGTTTCCATCAAAAATGCACACACACAAACACACACACACATTTCTGGGTGGCATGAGGTGCTGGTTGCATTAACTGGCAGCGTTGGTAATGAGGAAGGGTTAGCTGCATTTCCCATTACATGCAATCAATATATAAAAACCACTAGTACTCTAAAATGTAAGAATGCCTGTTATTCTGTGAAGTTTTTGATTAACCTGGCTTTATCTAGCAAGAAAATGCCTGAAGTCTCTTCTTTACATCCAGTTAATTTGAACCCAAGAAAAACAGTTTAAAAACCTCATGGAGGGTTTCTCCTTAAAAACAGAGCATGACATCAGCCTTGGGCAGTCCTACTGACAGCTTGAACGCTCAAGTGTCTAAACAATACCACATCTGGAGCAAGACACAGTGGGGATGGACAGAGAGAGAAAGCGAAAGAGACAGAGTGAGAGAAAGAGGGAAACAAAGGGAGAAAGAAAGGGAGAGAGTGAGCAGGAATGCAGCGGAAGAGAGCAGAGATGAAAAAAGGGGAAGCAGCCAGCTGTTTAGGCTGAGTGCCAGAGTGTCTGGGGATGTGCAGAGCTCTAATTTATGGGAGATTCCCCTCTCTCATCCTAACAGTTCCAACCCTCCGTCAGAGAGAGAGAGAGAGAAGAAAAAAAGACAGAAAGAAAGAAAGCAGGAAAGAAAAAGAGAGACTCTATCATCCACCTTGCCTTCATGTCACTCTCACTCAGTTCCTACACAAAGTGCCCAACAGACATCTATGCTAATGTAGTCTCATCACTCTAATGACCTGGAGCACATTGCTGTAGTTTCCCAACCCGCCATAGCACTACAGCACATTCCCTCTGTGCCTATAACTCTATCGATGACTCAGGCATTGAGTCTGAATCATCTCCACCAGCAACCCTTTCTCAGCAGTGAGCCTGGGCCTTTATAAACAACAGCTAAATTGAAATAAACTATATCCAGCCGTCTGAGCTCACTCTCCCATGCTACAGCCGACAAAATGTGTTCTGTAGTCGTCTTGAGTGGACCGTCTCAGTTCCCTTAAGATGCTTAAAGAGAGTACGGTCTGTCCACTGGAGCGTGTTGACTGAGGAGCGGCTGTGACAGCTTCATATAAAGCTGAGGCAGGCCTCCTCCTGCGCTGGCCCAGCGCTGGCACCAAGCTCCTGTTGTCAGTGTCGGGGCTAATCAGAGTGCTGAGGGGTGTGGGCTTGGGGCAAACAGCAGGAGGCCGCAGGAGGAACAGATCAAGTACTCAGGTTAATTGTCTGTCTGTTCCACTAGGATGGGCACTGTCTCTCTCAAAACATACTCTGGGCCAAGAATCTGCAGCATCAGGACACTGGCTAACACTATCTGTCTGACCGTGGAGGGATGTAATACTTTTATGGTGTATACTCAACAACTTGCAACACAGACATAGCACCTTACAGCTTTTGAGGAACTATTCTGCCACAGAAAATACATTACGGATATACTATAAGTAAAATGCATTTATGTATTTATGTATGTATTTAGAGTTACCGAGTGATGCACTGGCCTTCGTTCTCTCTAGGATGGCCTACTCTCTCCCCATCACTCAGCACGATACTAGTTAACATAACAGAATTGACCATGAGGGTTCTCCTCCAACACGGTGAACTCTCTAACGATTGGCACCAGCAGTTTGGGAGACCTAGGTAGCAGGTGAAACTGGCCACAACTAAATTGTGGGAGAAACTGAAAAAAAAACATCTAAAATGTATCAAAAGAATCTAATGGAATCATGATTCAATTTGGGATACACTGAACTGTTTATAGAAGAATTGTGATCGAATCAAATAAAATTGTTCTGGTCAGAGACTTAGACTCCTATATTACTTCTATACAGACTAACATCCAATCATCACGCAGCATAACCATCTCAGCATCTAAGCATTACTGCTTATTGCCACACACACAAAAAATCCTTTATTACAATACATACAGTTCTTGACTTTCCTATCTGTACCTGTCTGCATCTAACTTGTTCTCTCACCCCCTCTGTCTGAGTTCTGAGGGGGAGCTGAGACTGCCCGTATCATGGAAGGTGCAACCTGACATACAGTACGATGGAAAAAATGTGTTTGCGTGTGTGTGTGTGTGAGGTGTAAGACTCCCCTCCTTTCTCCTTGGGGTCATGTGTTTTGAATTAGTTGTGTGCTGAATGTGCAGACACCCCAGTCATCCAAATCTCAACTAGGAACAATGAAGCCACAATAAAATACAGTGAAGAAGCGTGTATGTGCTTGTGATTGTGGGTGGGTGAGCGTGTTGGTGCATCCTCACAGGCGGCAAATCATATGCTTTCCTCACTACTGATCTTTTTAATGTGTGCTGGGGCATGCCTGTGTATGTGTGTGTGTGTTTGTATGCATATATACCATAATTAATGGTGAGAGTTGTATACCAAACACAGATAAATTGACAATATTCAGGGGCATCAGCACTGTAACTGGAGTAGAATAATAAAATCACTCTGTCACACATGCAGACAAACACAGACAGACATACACAGAGAGGCATAAAGTCATTCCTCACAATGTCTTATTGTTGTGTTTGAACATCTTTAATATAGTTGTCCTTGATTGCAAGCCTCTATTAGAGCAATCAGAAAGCAGGAGATTGCCCAAGCACACATCGCCACAACACTGCTATTGCGCTTAGCCTGGCATTTCCCCCATCTCACTCAGCACTGATTTATCAGTTCCTACTGACCGCACAACAACTCAGCACTTCTGATCTGCTCATCAGGAGCAGGCAACTGTGGCCATTAGCCTAAATTAGATTTGGTGGAGACTAGAGACAGCATAACATCAACATTGAAACCGTGTGTATCGGCCAATACTAAAAGCTAACCAATATTTTTGTTTAAAAGTATTACATTTTTACTGAAGCACTGCTTTCCCTGACAAGAATTGTCAAAATGTAACTTTTGCATTTTGTGTGAAAGAGAAAAAAGGTTGAGGACACTGGAATTTGTGGCCTACATACAGTAATAAATTTATTTTAAGTTTATTTTATGTAAACAACTTTTATTTGTTGTCTAATTTTTTGGCCAAGTATGTCCTGAATTTCAGGTTCCATTTCAGCCAAGGATTTTTCTTTCAGTGCACTAAAGGTAGGCTACCACGCCTAGACAACTCAAACTACCTCACAGGAAGAAATATATGACCTTACACAATGTGACTGCGTGTTTTTTTATTTCATAAAACCGGTCACATTGAGGCTAGGCGCTTGGAAATTGGGTCAATTCTGCCTTGCTACACGAGAAGCTAAGGCACTGAAGTGAAGTCCTTGATGACTTTTAAATCACAGTTCTTTTCTGTGCTCTCACACATAGAGCCCACCATCTGCATAAGATTCTGCAACAGTAGTTGGTGGGTGAGTGACTGCAGGGCTGGTGTGTGTTTAGGGGGCTGGGCATGTGTTGATGTATCAATGATGGCCAAGCTTGTGAACAGTGAAAGTCAGTGTTGACAGCCCTGTTCTTGTGCTTTGTGTGCATGTGTGTTTATATATGTAGCTATGAGCCACTGTGTGTGTGAGTGTGTGTGTGTGTGTGTGTGTGTACTGTAGGAAACATCAAATCAACAGACTGTTTGGATTGTAGGGTGGCAGGAATCAGATGTAAATGTGTGTGTGTAAAAGGCCTTTAATGTCATGCTCTAACAGTGAGGATGGCAGGGGGTGGTCCTCAAGCTACATTTAGCTTTGATAAACATATGTGCCTCCCACAACCCTGCTCACCACCCCAAGGAAATAAACAGAAACTCACTTCCTGTGTGACTTTAATGCCATGACAACAATACTCAGTAACAGACCTTGGTAACCCACTGACCCGATGACCTGGTGACACTGTTTAGGAAGAATGTGTGAAACAAATAACTACACCATAGCTCGCACCAGAGAGAGAGAGAGTGAGAAAGGGATCGAGACAGAGAGAAAGAGAGACAGAGAGGGAAATGAGAGCGAGATGGAGAAAGAATACCAGACACTTGCAGCTCCTGGGTCAGTTCCTTTGACCCTGACGTTTTCCTTTGGGATAGTGCTCTTACACCAGAGACTTCCACAGGAGAAAAGCTAGTATAACTCAGAGAGAGCACAAAGAGCCACTGTCACACAGAGTCAGAGATATCTCTGCATTGAGCATTAGATATGCTACAAATATACAAAACTGCATCACTCCCTATAAAGAGAAATGGACAGCATTATTTCTTATGTTTTTGTGAAACTTCTTAGTTTGCTTCATAGTCATTCCCCAATCAGCTTACTAAACAGCAAATGCCATGTAATGAATCCTGAATGAGTCAGCAATGGACAGGCTAGGCGTGGGGAAGAGTGCTGGCTAGTTGCAAACACGTGTCTTTTTTAACTAGATCTTTGCCTATAGGGCTTAATGACCAACTCTACTTTTCATGATGCACTCAGTGAGCTGTTCTCTCCTGCAGTGGAATTCCTGCACCCTGAATAATATGCATCTCCCACAGACACACTATCACACTCCCAGCCATGCACAATGCTGAGGTTTCATGCTGGAGACAATTACACATTAAGCTATTAAACTGAAATACAATGGACAACTAATGCATTCCTATGCTTTTTGCTCCTTCCCAGAATCTCCTCTGCATTTCTTCCCAGAATTTACTCTGCATTTCTTTCCAGATCTGTCTAAAAGTTGTTTCTGTGATTTTTAACAGCAAGTCATTGTAGCATTTCTAAATGTGCACTGCTAAATCCCTAACTTTTGCTCTGGCACTTTTTTGCATCTCTCCCTCCTCTCCCTCTCTCTCTCTTTCTCCTCTGCAGCCAGCTCTGGAAAGTCCATTTACACAGTTCACAGTGACAGCAGGTCCGTCTCCTCCATGGCAGACTCCTGCTTGTGTTTTTTCAATTAGCCCCAGCTCCTGTACACTATTCAGGGGAACATTTGGGAAACTATAATTCTCATGGCCTAGCACAAAAACTAATGGAAAGTCACTTAAGATTTTTCCGGTAGAAGTTTCGGAAAGACCCATTACCCTTCGAATAGGGAGAACGGTCACATGTGTCCTATAGAAAGTGAGAATCGGATGGGTGGGTGGACAGATGGATGGATGGCCGGACGGATGAGTGACAAAAGGATTGAGAGAGAGTCTGAGAAGTTCAATGCTGGGTGTTGGAAGCTGGAGAAAGGGCGGATGGGCAGTTCAGGAGGACGTTGGGGTGACTGAGTGCATGGATGGACGGATTTCCCTGAGAATGTGGATGAAAGCAGACTGGTCCGGATCTGCAGCGGGCCGCGGGGAGAGGGGACAGATGCACAGGACTCACATCAAAGCTGCAGTGGCTGAGAGACAGATGAGAAGAGGAGGAGTCCCCCCTCCACCCCTCCCCCTGTCTGTCCCCTTCATATTTACACAGATGAGTCCAAACAGCCTTCAGCATCCCTCTGGCCATGCAGCTCAATCAGCACAGCAAATCAACAGATCAGAGCCAGCCCTGCACACCACATATATTGTACAGTCCAGGCACACTTACACACATACCTCTAACACAAATAAATACATGCATGCATACACACACAAACACTGACACTCATGCCAAAAGAACTACTCATACACAGTATACTCCAGGCCTGTAACAACCATGACATTTTTAGCTAATGATTAATTGACATATAAATAATTGTTTGAACAATTTAATTGTATTCAGCTATTACAATACAAGCCTAAAGGGGCCATATTGGCTGATTAGCAATCATGCTTCCTAGCTGTCGATGCTGATTAGCTCCCAAGTGACAACACACATGGCCTAAACTCAAATAAACAAACATTACTTACTGCTGCCCTCTGAATGTGTTATAGCATCAGTCAAAAGTTAAAACTTCATTGAACCCATGACATGTCTCAGTAAACACATTTTCTGCTTTCTTTTATCTACATGCACCCAATTCAGATACTGTTTGTTGCAACAAACATATGATTGCGAAAGCTAACAACTCTGGAAAATAACTGCGGTCCACTTAATTCAGTACGGTCAGCTTAAATAATTGTGATCTTGCAATTATGTGATAATTGTCACAGGCCTAACTGCTGGAGTTTGATGTTACAAACAAATGGAAGCACACTTGCATCCTACATTATGCGCACACACAACCCCACCGACTTGACACAGTCAGTCTGTGAAATAAACAGAAGCACACAGAAAGGGTACAGTAGGTCAGTACTGAGAAGTGAATGCCAGCCTAACAGAGCTGTGCTTTGCACACTGCACACATTCATTTTCAATGATCTTAAATACTGCCTCAGTCTAGCTCTGCCTCCCACTTTCAAAAGAGATCTTTCCAGGGACACATGGCAGAAACACTGCCAACTGTCAAAAGACTGTGTGTGTGTGAGTGTGTGTGAGGGAATGTGGATAAAAAAGTGTGTGCAAGTATGAAAGAGTGCATGTGTTTGTTTGTATCAGTGAGTGAATGCCATTAAGTCATTAAGTGAAATTGTATGTGCAGGTATGGGAGGGGAGACAGACATACCCCCCCCCCTCACACACACACTCACAGACAGACAGACAGACAGACATGCACCCACTCAGACATAGTTGAGTTCAGTCCAATGGCAGTGAAGTCAGCAGCTTACCTGTGTGTGTGCCCAGAGTCCGAGTGTAAAAGCTTCATATCTGCCGCAGCAGTTCCTGTGCGGCACATTTAGACCCAGTGCTCACGTGAGGGGAGAGAGAGAGAGAGAGAGAGAGAGAGAGAGAGAGAGAGAGAGAGGGAGAGGAGAGAGAGAGAGAGAGAGAGAGAGAGAGAGAGAGAGAGAGAGAGAGGAGAGAGAGGGAGAGAGGGAGAGAGAGAGAGAGAGAGAGAGAGAGAGTGAGCGTTCTAGAACAGTGCAGCCCCCAGCCCCGGCCACTCCAACTCTAGAGTCTGAGGATGAAAAGAGAAGTCTTCATTACCAGCTGGAGACCACGCCTCCCCCCTTCTCTCTCTTTCCCTCCCTCCCTCCCTCTCTCTCTCGCTCTCCCAGCCAGTAGCACGCTCCAGGGCCAGTCCCAGCCAAGAGAGGGCCAGTCAACTGCCAAAGAAAACCTCTGAGCACAGCTCACTGCCAGCACAGTGCAGCAGAGAGGGAGAGAGAGAGAGAGGACAGCTATGACAGCTGTAGAGACAAACAGACAGTGGAAGGAAAAGTGAAGAGAGGAGTGAAGGAAAGTAAAAAAAAATTAGAAGCACTTTTAATCATCATTCTTGAGCTTTTTAATTAAAGTGTGCTGGAGGAAACATCAGATCAAACAGACTGTTTAGCTTACGGGGTGGCAGGAATCAGATGTTTCTGTGTATATGTGTCATCATCCGCTCTGACCGCATTCATACAGGCAACAGAGAAGAAGATTCTGCCTTCCTTTGCCCCCCTCCCCCCTCCTTTTCCCCCTCTCTCTCTCTCTCTCTCTCCCTCCCTCACTTTCTCTTTCTCTCATCCACTGCCAAAGTGAATGTTGTCCCCTTTCGAGGAGAAAATCACTCTTTAAGGAGAACTGCATACTGTCTGTAATTATGAGTGGGGTTGGGCAAGGAGACCGGCTAACGGCCCTTCCCCCCAATTCCACCACACACACACACACACACACACACACACACACACACACACACAAACATACACACTAACACCACAAACACACACACACACACACACACACACACTCCAGTCTAGGCCAAGCCAAACCAGGGCACTGCACACAGACTAAGTCACAGGGAGACAGTTGAGACTTTAATCTTTTTTTTCAAAGGCCGTATTTATTCAGGCTGACAGAAACATGGGAGAAATGATGTGTGCCCTGAAAAGATACAATTATGGAGCACACGCTGCAGTGGAAAATGACAGCACTATGGCGAAAAAATCCACTCAGTAGCAAAAAGTCATCTATTTTCCCTATTTCACAAACTCAACACTGACTTAACTAAAGCCCCAAAGGCCCCTTTGTTCAAATGCTCTGAAAGTCATTTTAAAAACACTGTATTTTTTTTTCATTCTCATTGAACTTGTGGTACTGTATGTAAATCAGGGCTAAAATAAAAGCACTGCAATGTGTCAACAGGAGCAACCTGTGCACAGATGTCTCCTCATGCCCTACACACATGCACACAGACACATATACCAAAGTGTGTTTGCAGCACTGTCATGACTACACAATTTCCAGTCAAAGAACCACTGCTCCTTTTTCTGTAATGCAGCCAGAGAAATGGCAGAGAGAATGATGGCGTTTTTAGTTGAAATCCTCATAAAGGAGCCATGTGCAACTTGAAAAAACAGTAATGGAGCTCATGAGCCTGCCACTCAAACACAAGCTACGCCTTTCAAACAAGAGAAAACATTATCAAATGTCACATTCTGAAGAATTTGGTTCCACACCTCATACCACACCGATACAAGACAGACAAAACAATAACAGTGGATGAACAGAGTCTCCCCAGGGGTTTCGTTTAGACAGGTCAGTTCCTAGACAGACACTCTGATGTATAAACACCAACCAATTCAACGTATTTATCATTAAGATCCAGTTGGATGAGCTACGGAGACATGTTACTGCATGGGGTCACTTGCAAAGAACTTATGATTAATTAATGCAATTTTAACATGATCCAACATATACACTCTTAAAAACATGGTTCTTCAAGGGTTCTTTAGTAAATAGTTCTATTTAGATGCATGAGTTCTAAATAGAACCATTTCATGCCTAAATGGCTCTTTGCATGGTATAATATTTCTTCAAATTGATGGAGAATATGTTCTATACAGCACCAAAAACTGTTCTTCTATTGTTACAAGCTTGACTTCATAATAATTGAAGAACACTTTTTGATGCTATATAGAACCATTTTCAAAAGGGTTCTATATAGAACCATACACATTCTCAGTCAATCGTTAGAACCATTTCACCATGCAAAGAACCATTTAGGCATGAAATGGTTCTATAAAGAACTCATGGCTCTAAATAGAACTAAAGAACCCTTAAAGAACCATTTTTGCTGGAATAGTACAGCACACAGCACCTCTGTAGTTAGTCACAAACTCAACAGGTGGGCCCAGAGATCGAGTCGATGTTTAAACTTCGAGTGTTGTTCCACACACCCTGGCTGGAAATAGACTGTATTTGGTAAAGCTGAGACTGAATATTATACAGGACTTAATGCTTAAATAAGGAAAAAATATACTGGAAACTTCACTGAATAATGCAATAACCGGGACATTTACAGCCATATTTTCTACAGGGAGGTTTTATTTACTGGAAAACATATTGATTGTGTTGTTAGTAACAACAAACAGCTGAACCAAACTTTAAATGACAAAAAAATAGAGAAAGAGCGAAAGGATGGAAAATAACTATGTATGGCTCAGACAGGAATATAAAACAGAGGATTATAGTTCTCCTGAGGCTCCAGCACAGGAACATGATTTTTTTTCTTCAAAGATGAAACCCTTACAATGGCATAATAGTGTCAAATTAACACAGAACCACAAAAAAGGCATTTAAAGTTCCACTACCATCATCATCATCATCATGCATTCCATGGGTAGTGAAAAGAAAGACATACACCTGGGCTTAGAGGAAAAAGGCAGTAGGAATCCTTTAATCGCTGCCCTCTTCATTGTTTAAGAATGATAATCTCCTCAAGCCTGAGATAAACACTCCATCTTAAACACTGTCCTATGATTTCATCTCTTCCTTCAGCTACAGATCTCCAATCCCACAGTCACCTTCAACCTTGCAGGGTGTAATTTCACTTTGCTGTGATAACACAGCCGATAAACACATCAAAAACAGCAAGTGCAAAAAAGAGCCTGAGGAAAATTGCAATTATAAGAGGCTGTCACTCAAAGCTTAAGGTCAAAGGCAGGGAAAATATTTCACAGTGCTGAAATTCCAGTGTAATACCACTCTTCACCACAAGGGGATCTAATGAGCTGTCTGTCAAATTCAGGACCTTCATAAAAGATTTCTCTCTGAAGTTGGCCAATCTTCCTAAGCATTTGAGAACAGGTGAGATTTAAAGGGATTTATAAAAAAGTCCTGATTATCACAGCTTTCCAAACACCACTGTTTTTTTTATCTGTCAGGCTGATCATCTTTCATACTTTGTATGAAACTTCTTCAGAGGCCTGACAACCATCATCAAGTGAGCTGCTGCTTATCCGCTATAATTGCATTAGCGTGAGACTTGACCTCACTTCCGCTCGTTGTATCTATAGACTTTAGACACTTCCTTGATTACAGATCAAAAGAGCCTCTGATTAGAAAGACAACATTCACACACCACAAATGCCTTCTGGACTTGTAGAAATCCACTGGAAACATCAGAGTGAACAATAACACTGCTATATGCATGATGACTGCATTGAAAATAAATGTTTGAAGTTTGAGTGGGTCAACAGTTCAAGGGCTTGGAAGGTGGGGGAAAGAGCTGCAGAAGACTAAATCCCCACCACACCTCATACTGTAGCAATAAAAAAAGACTGACATAATAATAACAATGGAGACCTGCCCAAGTCTTTAAGACAGCCAGTATAATCTGATCTGCTTTCCCCATATCTGCTTAGCGTCTGATCTTTACCTTGATGTACAAATAGCAAACAGTCCTATCTAACCACATCTTTTCAATTCCGATTTGGACCCCATTCAAACAAAGACAGTCACTGCGGCAAACGATCACCTGCCTTTAGCATATCTAAATGTAAAAGTTCCATCACGTAAAGGATAGAATTAAACATGATCTCATCATTACACTGTCTGAAAAAAAGACAAAGATGTCCTGTAATGCTGACCGACAAACGACTTCATTAAACAGTCTGGCTGAAGAGAGCAATCCTAAAAATCTCACTGTAAACAATAGTGTGAGAGATTCTCACTCCACACTCTGCAGCAGCCATTCAGCCAGGGCCCACCTGTGCCGGTGTCAGAACACCACATCTGCACGATGGAATTTACTGAGGCCCGCTGGCTTGTTTTAGGCTGCTGTCACCATAGAAACTACTGCCACTGGCCTGTGTGTGTGTGTGCTGAGTGGGTCAGGTCGTTCCGGGCCATGTTGATCCTGGCGGTGTGTGCGCATGTGTAGTCGTAAAAAAAAGCCCCCACCAAATTAGAGATGTCGGCACAGCAGGGCAAATATGTGACACACTCATTGCCCAGGATCGCCAATAAAACCTGCAGGGCACAAATTACGCAGACTTTTACAGAGTTTTATCTGACATCCAGGTCAGTTCCTAAATTAGGAGCACATATGCGGCTGTGTGCATGTGTGTGAGTGAGTTTGTGTGTGTATGTGGATGTGACCGCGTGCATATGTGGATGTGACTGTGCCTAGTGTAGAGAAAGAGGAGGAGAGAAAGAGAAAGAGAGAGAGAGAGAGAAACTAATTATCAAACTAATTATCAGACCATCTGACTGTTGTTACTAATAACATTAATTACTGTTAATGTTTTGTTTATCTTCTCTGGATATGTTCATGCCGAAAAACTGCACTTGCTATGCTTTGGCAAAACAACCCCCAATAGAGTCAGAGAGAGAGAGAGAGAGAGAAGGAGAAAGAGAGCCTTGCCTCTTTTTCACAGCTAAAGTGGCTGTCGCTGGCTGAGGTGGCATATTGCACTCTGGTGGACCATTTTAGAGCACAGTGGGGCAGAGCGGCCACTGTTCTCCAGTCTGGACAGGGCAAACACAAACTGCCCAGCCTGCTGTGGACACAGTGGTAGGACCATGTGTCCTCTCCCAATCATGAAATTTTAACTGACAATTAATTGCCATACAAATAATTGCAATTAACACCTTTTTTTTCACTGAATTCAACTATCAGAGTACTAAATCCCTGATTAGCTGTCTTGCTTCTTAGCAGATGATACTTAGTAGCTTCAAACTGATGACAGACACAGCTCTCAGCTCAAATGAACATTATTCATCGCTGCCCTCTGAAGGTGTTATAGTGTCAGGTAGAATTCAGAATGTTTGTTGTTTATGTTTTCTGCATTATTTTAATTACATGCATTTTCAGCAAATTAAATTGCACACAATTGTCATTCTATTTGTTGTAATGTATGATCTTATGATTGCTGTGGAATCCTAACAATTGTGGAAAAAATATTGTGCCCAGCTTGAAAAAATGTGATAGTTCAAATAATTGCACTCAAGCATTTATGTAGTAATTGTGACAGGCCCAATTCTCCCCTCAATGTTGGCCCAACAATGTGAATAGTTTCAGGCACACAGCAGCTTAGACCAACATGGATCCCTATCAATATCTTTTGAGGTCAGGCTAAACTATTTTACCTGACCTGTAGATCACATCACAACTACACAATGACCCACGACTGATCACTGTCAAACAATACCAACAAGAAGAAGGTGTAAACAATGCTTTAGTGCAGTGGTTCCAAATTTCTGATTCTGGAGTACCCCTAATCTGCACATTTTAGGGCTGGGAGAACATCAAAATATGCAGGTCAAGTGTACTGCAGAACAGAATCTTATTTCTGGATACAAAAAAATCTTTTTTCTTCTTTTTCTTATTATTATTATTTCAGATATATAATCTCATCAAAGTTATGATGCAAGATTCCTTCTTAACCTTATAAACCATCTGAAGGGTTTTTCTATCTTTAGCCCCAATGTATGTTGATATAACCCTGTCATAAAATATACTTTGTTGCTTAAACGTGAAAACCATGAAGCCACACCAAGTTGGACTATTTGTGATTCACTGTTTAAGTGCTTGTCATGGTCAACAGTATTCACTTCTGTATCAGCATGCCTCCCTGAAAATATCATAAAGCTTTATTTGGTACAACAATAACCCAGTGTTCTGTAATTGTCAGAATGTGTCCTTCACAATCAATTACAGTACCACTAATGGTAATAATGTCAACACAGGTGCAGCTCTTTGCTGGACACAGGTGTGTTCTGTACACTGCAACCACACTTTCAATATTAGAGCTGAGCTTTATCAAACTCTTCCAACATCATTAGACTATACAAACAAACCAGGGAGAGAGAGAGAGAGAGGGAGAGAGAGAGAGAGAGAGAGAGAGAGATGGAGAGAGAGAGAGAGATGGAGAGAGAAGGAGGGAGGGCAAACATTGTCCCTCTCAATGAGCCTATTCATGGGCATCCTCACATCAGAACGTCCTGCATTCTTCTGTTATTTACTGCAACCCAGGGTTCCTTGGAGAGAAAAAGTGAGCGAGAAAGGGAAAGAGAGAGGCAGAGAGTAGGGGGAGGGGGCAAAACTGAGAAGGAGACCAGAGAGGTAGAGAGAGAACGACTCAGCCATGTCTTTACCCTGATCCTCACTTGACCTAGCCTTAACAGTTTCAGCAGGAGAACCTGAGCAGTCACTGTTTAATCTCCATACACTTCGGCTTCCCATGCAGTGCCAATACTGACACAAAGCCCAGAACAGAACACAGATGGCAATTTAAGACATTACCAGAACTGCTTACTAAGGTACTCTTTCCTCAGAGTGGAGAATGTTTCAAATGTATAGAAACTAGAGGAACAAACAAGTCTCAGGCTCAGCTGTCACAGCTGTCAGTTCCACAGCGTCTGGATCTGATGCAACTTTGCCGCAGAATCAAACAAACTCTGATGCCTGACTGACACTCTGATGATCGAGTTTCTTCTGCCACATTTTACTTTACATCTGGGTGGTTACAGGAATTAATTAAGTAAGCAGCAAACGTCCATCTGAAATAACCAAGCCTGAAATGTTAATTAAACAGCCAAGACATATTTGGTGTCTGGAGTTTGCTATTGTAGTTTTGCATTAAAGAACAGACAAAAGTATGGATAGAAGCACAGTTTACAAATGAAAAGAGTAGTCATTTTTTTGCCCAATTTTCAACCCAATTTAGTTGTTGTCAATAAGAGACGTATCACACAAAGTGAGCTAAAAGAAGCCGCAATCGGTTAGCACTGTGCTGAGTGATATAGGGAGAGAGAGGCCCATTCCTCCTACCTGGAGAGAATGAGGCCCATTATGCTATCTTGCACTGGTAATGGATGGCTGTGGCATTATTAAGACTCAAACTCAATCTTTGGAGTGATACACAGAACCTTTAAACAGCTGCACCACTCGGGAGGAGAATGTTTGTGGTTTTGTCCATGTATACAGATTGCGGTATGACAGTCACACAGATATGACAAGCAGGTAAGCACTGTGCATTGCCCTGAATGACAACTCCTTTCTGAGCTCCTCCAGGCTTGAGCCAGGGAGGGTGATACATCCTCCAGTTTCGAGGAGGAAGCCCTTTTAGCGGGTCGTGGTTTATTTTTAGCTGGCTGCAGCTGCTACGATTCGGCGGGCGGTACACTCCTGATGTGTGTGGCCTCACTGTGCAGAGGAAAGGGGGGGTTGGAAGAGGGAGAAAACAGTGAAAGGAGCATAGAAAACTCTTCATTTTGACAGGGTCCAATGAGTACAGATACAGTGGTTGATAAGTTGCAGAATACAAACAAAATTAAACACACACACACACACACACTCTTATAGTGCATCTCAAAATGCTTTTTTGATATTGCGACAGCAGAGTTTTGCTGTGAATGCTCCTTACAAAGCATTTTGGATTCATACAAGGAACAGCACACAGAGGTACTGTGATCATAAATCCATGATAATGCATTTTATTGTCATCTCCATTGCCAAGTGAACTGTTGAACCTTGCTGAATTTGGCTATACTTCTTGCCGGACTACCAAGTGTGCCAAGCTGAACCGTACAGACGGAGCTAGAAATAGTGCAGACCATCGATTGATTGATTGGTCAAACACAATCGTCACAGAATCGTTATGCAGAGTCAGGTGACCACCATTAAAAAAAAAAAACAAAACCGCAAAAAACACTAGCTTGCCAGGATTGCTGTCTGCGACCAAAAGGCAAGAAAAAGGTAAAATAAAGTAAAAGGTAAATCTGATCTTAAAGCTCCTCCATTGTTGCTACTGTTGTTTGTGTTTACTGTTAATGAGAATCATAATTTGCATGAGGAATCATGTGACCACATAAGCTAAAGAGAATTCAAAACAGAATTTATGGTTCTGTTGTGCAATTGGAAACGTTCACAGGTACTTGACCAGGGTATGAACAGTCTGAGTTTTGATTTGTTACCGTGATGTACTGTGGAAAAAGACCATTTATGTTGCAGCTCTAGAAGTGCGGACATTTGTATGTGTGCTGTGATTTACTGGCTCTAAAAGAGAAATGTGTCATTTTGCTGCCTAACTACAGCCAGTCTGGGAGCAGCACAGCATTTCCATTGCCACCTGGGGCAGTGGGGGGTGGAGCTTTGTGGAAGAGCACAACTAGGATTACCCAGTCAGTCCTAGGATTTGAACCTGCAGCCTCCCAGTTGCTGGCTCACGTCTCCTACTGGCCACCCCAAACTTTATGAGGTGAAGACTTGAGACCACACACACACACAAACTCCCTCTTTCAGGCCACATTCACAGCACCAGGTTGAAGAGGCACAAATTAGATTTTTTCAAATCAGATCTGAGATACTTTCATACGTGGTCCTAGACTGAATGCACATCTGATTTGTGCCTGTGTGACCTTAATAAGAATGGCCAGATCAGAACTGCATTGTTTTTCATGGCACATGCACCAGTAATCAGCGTTAATGTAGCAGAAGCGCCTAACTTGAAGTTATTGCCAGTAAACACTACAAAAACAACACATTTGATCTTTTTTGCATTTGCTCAATCTAATAATGAACAGCTGAGAGCTGTTCAGAGCAAATTATCTTTGTGATATCTTTGTGAGGCTTGTTCTGCTAGTTAGTTTCTTTGTTCTTGTTCATGATGCATGTGATTCATTCATGTGATGTTACTGATCAGTATGTGAGCTTGTGGGTTTGTTCCTATTAATAACACTGACTTACTAACGTGAATGTCAACCATTAAGTTAGAAAGATCAGGTTTGAGCAAAAAACGTTAAGCAATGAGGCTTGTAATATGAATGTAGTCATAGATGGCCTCAACGGCCCTGTGTGTACTCCTGCCCACTGTGAACAGTTACAGCATGTTATGTGTGAATGGGAGAGAAAAGTGGCAGAGCAGTGCATGGACACGGCAAAAGAGACAAAATGGACAAAATGTGGGGTAATGATCAGTGAATATGGTCCTGTTTTGGTACACGAAAAAATATTAATGAAATATACTGAAATGAAATATACATTTTTTGTCAAAAATAAATAAACTGCAAGACAACATGTGCTGATGTAACATATTTCATTCATGTGAAAAATAATGCACACCTTTAAATGAAGTAAATTCAACGCGTTCATTTTTCCAGTGGAGCATTTTGCAGTGTTGGAGTCCATATAACAGAAAACAAACAAATGTTCCTTGCTAATATGTAAACATTTCTTGCTAATATGTAAACATGTTTCAGAAAGTATCATTCATTCCCAGTCCATATAGTCCATGATTAGAAATTAGGCTGCAAAAACATTTCTTTGATTTCACTGTTTTGTGATGTCACAAAACCCATCACATTTACATATATCGGCCTATTCATTCATGTGTTTAAATCCATTCGTGTGAAATTTGCATAGAATGTTTTAGCCAAGATCGCTTTTTAATGAGGCACAATACAGGGAAGCCAATCAGAACAGAGGTCATATACATATATCAGTCACAGTAACAAAAACAGCCTGCTATTTATGAAATTTATTTAGAGAGGCTGGAAAAAATGCTTGTGTAAAAAAATAATTATGACTGCAAGTGGGTGCCAGAGTCAAAAAGTAAAAGAAAAATGTAACACTTTGTTAACATTTTGTGTGAGAGGTTGGAAAATGCTAATGAAAAAATTAATTGTGACTGTAAGTGGACCTCAGGGCAAAAAAATAAAATACAATGTGTGCAAGTTTGGCACAAACTAAACTGCACTAAGATCATGAACTAAAAAAAAAGAATCATACTGTAGACACCTGGACCTTACTGTACAAAGAGAGCAGACAGAGACGCCCACACCAAACCTATTAGACCAACCATGTACATACCTACCAAAAAGAACACAGCACACAAACCATATGGAAGACTAAGTGAACTCAGGCACACTGTCTCTCTCTTAAATTTATACAGTATGTGCATGAACTCAGGAACACACGCACACACAGCCTACAGTGGGTCTGTGTGTGGGTATGCGGTAACAATGGTCCGTGGGTTAGTGAAGGCAGTTCTGTCCGAGTCTTCCACATAAACCTTTAATATAAGGCCTTTTAAACTGCAGTCGGCCATCAGAAGTCACTGCACCCTGTAATTGACCTTAAAATACTTTCTGAAGAGGTCGGAGGCAATGTCATTGGCCAAAGGCCCAAGCGGTGGCTGAGCTGTTGGAGCCCAGAGGAGCCTGGGAAGGCTTCACGGTGTATATTTAGTGCCCTGTCCTTTGATTGGGGACAAGAGACACACAGATAATGCCAGTCTGCATGTAAAACCACGCGCATCCGCCCTGAGGTGCCCCCTCCTGTGGCACGCTCTCCTCTCCCATGGCTATGCGCGGCCAGAACAGGTCAGAGCAGCTCAGACAGGACACAGTTCTGCTTCTAAATCAAACCTGTTATAGTACTGCACTGTAACTTAACTACTTGTAATGAAACCAGTATCTTTATCAAAATACATCCTGTGGATACCAGGGACTCTGCAGTAAGCTAAACCTAAAACAAAACACTCTCTTTTGAAGAAACAAGTTAAATCTAAAAAGTCAACGTAGATTAAAAACTGAAATGAAAATGATCATTTTCAAACTAAAAAATAATAATGTCCCTGAAAATTAACTAAAATTAAACCTTAGAAGTTAAGGTACTGTTATTGTAACAGAATTACATTTAGAATTATACATTTCATTAGAAAATACTTTTTTCAGTTTATTTAAAAAAATGGCAAAAATGTGAAGGATGTAAACATTTTTTTTTCTTTTCATGAAACAAGCCCATACCTCTCATATTTAAATATTAATTGAAAGCTTATGATTTACATTTTTGACAAAATGGATCTGCTTATTTCAACAAACTACCAGTGAGAAATAATTCCAAAAAAATGGGGACCTACAGGAGGGTTACACTGAATTTCTTTAGGAAATTGCAATAAAACTACATTAAAGGATAGGTTTGCTGTTTTTTAACAGACTTCATAATTTTTTGTTTCTCATCCTTTACAACTGTGCGTAGCTTAAGTTTAACTCCACCGTTTACTATAACTGATACTACAGGCTTTTACTCAAAGTTATATGTGTCCCTGTGCAATATCACTCCATTCAGTCCAGTCTCTCTGGTGCATGTACGAGCGAGACACCCTTCCACCTCATATCCATGAGGGGTGCCATAAGTTCAACTTCTAACTCAAATTAAGAGTGGTGAACCATGCCTGAAATTCTTCACCTTCCCTGTAAGATCTCAGCACCTGACAACTAATTTATGTGTGTTTTTCATGAGAAGTAATGGTTTGAAATATATCATGAACGCATTCTGTCTCGTAAAGTTATCAGAGGCCTCAGAGTGATGGGAAGGTATAACGTAATCTTTTAAACAGTGTAAGCTGAGACAGATAGACTCTGTTTTTCACACATTATATCACTCCAGATCTAAACTGCACTCTCTGTTATCATTTGTAAATTGCCTACTAATTATGTACATCTAACATGACCACAATGTCAACCTCTACCAATAAAAACTGCTGTCCCTGCCAAGCATGTGTGCTGCTACTGGTAAGATTCACTACTCGCTGCAGCATTATAGGCCACATCATTGCATGACAGCACAATTTTAGAACACTCTAAGCGCACTTGTACTGTTCAGCACAGACTTATTTATACATCTCCATGATCGTCCTTTCACGTGTTGCCTTTGTTTTCTGCGTAATTTAATAGAAAGCCTTAGATTCAAGGACTTAAGGATCAGGGGCTCAAAGGGAAGGAAACTAAGACTCAGGAGTTAAACCTTCCTGGAATATTCTGAAATCTGCCAAGCGTCACTGGTACTGTGCTTGTACGTCAAGCCAAATGACAGCAACAAAATTTTTGTCACCAGCCTTTGATCTCTTGAGAAGGGACAGAATTCTACAATTCTCTGAAGCGGGGTTCTACGTTGTTGTTGCCAAGGTGACAGATACGGCGGATCTGCAGATCCTTGCCCATCTGGGCCAAGTGTGGCTGTCCGCCCAAGCTCAGAGGACACTGAGTTCAGCTGTGTAATTTAGTTCAGATGAGGTAAAGCAATATTCCTCCATTAATACAAGCCATATTCCTCAGAAAATGATCCTGCTTTCTTCTGATTTTCTCTTCTCCTTCCTTTCTGTGCCTTTCTCCTCCCTCATCTTACATGTCCAAAGACGTCTTTGGCACAGGATGAAAGAGAGAAAGTGGGACAGAAAGCAAGAGAAAGAGAGAAAGAAAGAAAGAAAGAAAGAAAGAGGAGAGATGAACACTGGACATTCTGAAAGTTGCACAGCATGGCCCATGCACCATCACTGCATTCCCCTCATGAAGAAATCTCAGAGGAAAATCTCACTAATGCAGTATCTCAGTCAGTGACTACCATCATGAAATTTTGCGTCAAACGATCGTTAAGCATGGATAAACCGCTTAAACGCAATCGTGTTATTACACCTTATTTGATAAAGATGAAGGCCTAATGAATTCCTTGGCTGGATAGCATGACGTGATTTAATCCTTTCCTAGCTTAATGTCCTCTGTGCTTTACATGTGCAAATATTTTTGGTTTTCAGGGCCTAGCTCTGAGGACATGACCCAGCCTATTATATATTAAGCCACAGGGTTGGGCAAAATACTTTGAAAAAGTAGTGAAGGCTCTCAGATAACTCTTCTGTTAATATGTTTCATGGAAAATGTTCTTTATCATTTATCATTTAACCCCTTAAAATCTTAGGCTTATTACATACTAGGGCTTATTATTCGGTAGCTACAGGGACTCCAATTCCTAGGTTATACAAGTGTGTAATAAAACTTTGGGCCCACCAGCAGGCCCTGGCCTGTTAAAGGGTCAAATTAGGTTTTGAAATTCTTTTTTCGTTTTCTGTCATCGCTTGCTTCAGCCTACTGCTGCTCCCACAATCCCTTGCGCTTAGCAAATTTAGCTACTTACTTATCAATCACAAACATATCCACTACTGAGATTCTTAGTTTGGTCATCCCTCAAAGGAGTTTAATAACATGGAACTGAAACTGGACTCATCACACTGATTTATCAGTCTACTCAGGCCGTTAATTGAGGTCCTCTTTAGAGTTGGCTATATGCTGTATACTAATTTTAAAATAGTTAATAAACATGCATTGATGCTGTTTCTTTTGAATAATTGTTTTTATTTAGTGGGAAAGTACTCTAAAAATGTAAAAGGTAACTGTATTCTGAATACTGACTTTACATAATGTAACTTGGACTGAATTCTGTATTCTGAATACATATTCCCAATACTCATTTTCCTAATACTTATATTCTGTTACATCCCAACCCTGATATGCCAAGCATGTTGTGGAGAAATGCCCTCTAATTAAGCATTCACCAAAAAACATAAGAGACTTGTACAGTGTTCATGGGAGACCAAACAATTTAAGATGTTTGATATCTGTTTTCAACATTGAACTCCCTTCATTATCATTATCAGTGCAGGATTAACAGATTACCACAGAGCCATCTCTGTGGTTCACATCAAAGTATTAGGGATGGGAATCGAGTCAGCTTTAAAGATAGATTACTATTAGAAATGTGAAAAAGAGGCGACCTTGTTCTGTTTAGATTTCTGCCAACTTCACTAGAGACTAAAACGACTGCATAAGAATAAGTGAATTATGATACTTTCTTCAGTTTGTAAGCTTGTTAAAGTTTAATGTGTTTGCTGGCTCAGGCTTTTCCTTCCATTGCCCACATCCCCTAAAGTCATCACTCCAGCTGTCTGCACTGCAAGTGACGCTCTACCTCACTTCCTCTTCTTCCTCCCTGGATCTCCAACAGCAGGCCACATTAACTGATGAGGGAGGCACTGCTCATCACACTGTGTTTTTATGCCCTCCTTCTAGTGCTGCAGGGTTGCGGAATGACAGCATTAATGCTGATCTAACTGACGTGTGCTGCATTCTTCCCGCTCAGTCAGCATTGTCCCAGGCCAGACCTCGGTCGCTCCAGTCTCTGACCGTGATAAATGAATAAAAATGAGACACAGAACTTTTTCTTGCTGTTAGGTTTTCACTGGTTCTCCATCAGCTCCACTTTTTTTGTTTTTGTATGTTTTTTCTGGAAACTTCATCTTTATTCATTGAATGCATAGCACTGCTGTGATGTCACAGTTGGGCTCTGTTATTGGCTGGAGGTTCTCACCCGCAGCTCAAGTGGGACAAAAACACACCAGCGTAACTTCTCTTTTAAGAGGGAACATGAAATTAGTGGTGAATCATCTCTGGCAACCATATCATTATAATATTTTTTTCTTTTCACCAAAATGATTTCAATTGATCTAAATTTCCATGAAATCAAACCCAAGTCTAGAATAAGTGGCTCCACATCTTAAAGACAAGACAGCTATCTGACCATCTAACCTAATTTGAGGGCAACATTTTTTTTTCCCTGTAGCAAAGCTGCAATTCTTCAAATGTTGGTCTCTCCAGACTATATAGGCAGATGTTTCCATTTTTTGGATCATTTGTTAAAACTGTTAAGTATTTGACAATATTTAAATCAACCAATAACCATAACCCTAAACATAACCTTTGTATCAATTTAAGTGCATCATATGCAGAGCATCATCAAACAAACTAAAAGATGGCATTTAACATTCCAAACATCTTTTGCTTTATTTCTGTAACTCCTGATTTACTTCACCCATTTTTTATTCCCTAGGCTTATTACATACTAATGTCACATACAGTGACTTTAATGCAAACTGGCTGAGCTATTCTTGGTTATAGGAATATGTAATAAAACTTTGAGCTCTGCAGGTGGGCCCTGGCCATTTAAGGGGTCAAATCTAACCTCAAACTTTACTCTAACATTAATTTCAATACAGAATCTACACCTACCCCTAAATCTAACCCTTACCTTAATGCTGTTGATAATCAACTGAGAATCACTAGAAAGTTTGCTAATAATTTACGTATCTACAGATGACCATCGAAATAAAGAGTGATCAATTTAGTTCATTGGAGACGCCTCTGCAAATTTAGTCTTAACCAGCACAATTCAAACTATGTCAGCACTTACTGACTGTATCTTGGAGCTAATATTCTATGAGATAAAATGAACTTGTCCTGAATGAATGAACTTCAAAGTATTTCTAAGAGAATGTACTCCAGACAGAAAGACTGGTGTCTAGAGCTGCTCAGCCTAACTGTGAATAATCTCACTGGTCTGACCTGCTGCATAAAAGTCATGTAAACCAGCACGGAAGGGGTGAAGCGGAGATTTGATCTGCTGCCTGCAATGCCACATGCAGTCCATGCACAGGTCCAGATGTGCTCGCACGCTTGGAGGAATCCGCTGGCACGCTATCATTACAGCCACACATGTATGTAAACGTGCCAGCAGGGAGAGAGTGTCAGAGCCCACATGAGCGGCTGTCATCATGAAGCTCCTTGTGATGGGCATAGGGGGGTGGAAAAAAAGAAACAAGCAGCGTTAATTCTGCACTGTCAAAACAAAGGAGTTAGCAGGAGGATCACCATAACAACCGCTCCAGGCCATCTGTAGGCTACAGGAAGAGCCAATTCATCCACATATTTGCCTGCACCAGCTCTCCGCTGACCTCTCTGACCCTGAGCTGTGACAGAGGGCAAGAGGTGCTGGCCTGAAGACCCCTTGAACCGTACAGTGAGATGGGACAGCAGGGGTGATGCTATACTGAAGGTCATTATACCAAAGCTGTTTTTAAGAGGAAAAGGTGGGTGCAAGCTTTCACCCCTTAAACTCTGGGATTGTTATTCAGTTTTTAATCGTATCACTCAGCAACTGATATAAACTATTTGGCAAATTCTGCAAAACTAATCTAGTTGTACAGACATTACACAAAGAGCCCTTAGGGTTTAAGGAGTTAATTGGTCACACAGCATTAGACAATTAAACCAAACCTAATGTGACCACCACAAACTAGAACAAACACAGCTTTTAGTCATTCGGCGTGTGTGTGAGGCGCCAACTCCATGCGACTTATATCTGAGCTGTGCAATATCTGAGCTCTCTGTCCCTTCATCTCTCTGTCTGTTTTCCATGGACGCATGTGTGGAGTTTGAGCCCCGTGTTCGGGTGGGGGTATCCAGCGCACATCTACCCTGGTGGAATTTGACCCTGCATTGTTGAGCGCATCTGAGATTTATGGAGCTGCTGCAGGGTTTGCATGTGGCAAACAGATGGTGGCATCATGCTCTTCTTCTTCTTTTCTCTTTCTCTCTCTGCTGTTCTGCATATCAGTGCTGATTCTGCAAAGCCACCACACACCTCCCCCAACAAAAACACACGTCACTCATGCTCAGCACACACACACACTTCAGTGTCAGTCCAAGCCATCACTCAATCTTCCCTTTGTCTGTTAAACTCAAGCTTCGATCAGCACAGCTCTCTGTGAACTCATTAAATGGTTGGTGTCCCTTCTTGGCAGCTCAAAGCAACCCACTCAATACACACACTGAATAACCCTCCAGTCAACCTCTCAACACCTCCCTAAAACCCCCAGCCATCCTCCAAACATCCTATGTGTCTCTCTTACGCTGATTCCCAACTATATCCCGATAGTAGAAAACAGAGAACCAGCCAGAACGACCTCAAATAAGCCTAAAAGCAGAGCCTATTGTCACCATCTAACTGCTCCCTCTGGTGCTTCTCCCACATCCAGATTGTGTTTGACATGCACTAAATGAGACAACCTGTAACAGTGTATCTGCAACCGTGTGGATCAGAGAGCACTTCCATGCTTTTCACTTTGCTTCTTCATGTTTCCTTTGAGGCCTGGAACAGGGCTCACGAGCCCCAGAGCCACCCACATGCCCTTACAGATTTACATTTAGCGCTCCTCATTTTTCATCAGACACGCTGGGCTGACAGAGGAGTAACACTCCTCTCTCACATTAATGTGAACATATGCACAACAATTCTTTGATTTTATGTTCTAGAATGATAAATAATACTGCAATTATCAATTTACATTGATTTTTGCAACATTCTAAATTCTCAAACATCTGACCCCAAAAAAAAACCAAAAAACATCGGTCATGCCTAATTCAAACACACTAGCTAGGTCTCCCCCTATCACATGAAGGGAAGGTGAAGGCTAGCACATGCTTCCTCAAAATGGCTGCATCTTTTTGAACTGCAGCTATCACAACGTCACTGGACAGCTCAACGTGCTTGGACATGAATGCTATCTCCTTATTCTGTTACATCAGCTAATACCAATCTAAACCACATAAATCTAATCAATCTAACCCACATACCTGTGGAATACATCCCTGGGTGATGAGGTGAGGGAGAGTGTATCTACCTGTGTATCTAACAAAATTCAAAACTTTTGAACAATAGCGTGCATCCATTACATTTATCTGAACTATCAATGCTAGCAGCTGGGTCTTCTCTTTTTCTTCGCCTCTCTCATATGCCCGCTACGTCACTCCTGAGGGTCAACACGGTCAGACTGACTGAGGTGTAACATGAAGCACAAACATCTTGACTGTCAATCAAAGTCGAGACAGTGAAACATCAGCAGGGTAATGTACCGGTACAGCACACAATGTGGTCTCCCTCTACACCTGAGAGATTTATCCAGACGATAAACACAGATTAACACTCAGACATCTCCAAACAGCACCAAGAGCTGCACATTTCATCTTCTACCCATAATCCCTCAGTTCCCAGTCTCAGTGTCTGTGAATGTTGGAGAAAGAGTTTGTATGTGTGTCTGCATGTGTATGGGGGAGAGTGACACACTTGGCCCACTGCCACAGGGAGTCAACTCTGGGTGATGCAGTATTCATCTGGTCTGGCGTTCAGCTGGACCCACGGCTGAGAGGAGTTTATAGAAAGAGCAGCAGAGCAGAGCAATCTAGCATTATTGTCACCACAGCATGATATCTTCCATCTTTATAAGTTGATCACACTTCAGCTTGTTGCTAGTGCCAAAGCTAGAACTTGGTTGAAACTGGTCCTAGACCAGTCTGAAAGGAGGATTTCTACCCAGGCACCTACTGAACATAACTCATTGATCCCAGTGCATAGAAATGGGCAGCCATTCTTAGAGCTGCAGCTGTTTAGCTGGAGACTCACACTGATTTACTCCATGTCCATCCTGGCCCAGAAGTGCAGCCAAGCTCATAGCTATATCAGACAGCAACACGTCAAATAATAAAGTGGCCCGGCCGACTGGCCCATCTGCACACAGCATTCTGAGGTTTCAGAGGGAAAAGAAAAAAAATTTCTGGACAATAATGCTGAACAACAGCAGGTTTTTAAAATGACGGAACTGGCTGACGCAAGGAAAATGGCAGCAGACTGTTTAGACGTCTCCCTATGCTCCTACTTTGTGTATGTCAGAAAGACTGAAATCTGTCCCTGTGGTGTTCTTTTAGTGCTTTCTCTCTCTCTCTCTCTCTGTCTGTCTCTCTCTCTTACACTCACAGCTGTGTTTAGGCCATTTGTGAGAGTGTATGTGTGTGTGTGCGCACGAGTGTGTGGTTGCCCGTGCCATTCCACATTCTCTCTACTCTGCCACATGATCTCAGCAGGAAGGCGTCTAATTCGGGTGAAAGCAAAGGATGCAGTCTGGAGCCAGGCCACTCTAGAAGCCTCTCTCTGTCTCTCTCTCTCTCTCTCTCCCTCCTTTCTCCCCACTGTGCAGGGCGGGGTTGGTTTTACTGCCATCATAAGAAACACACTATTGATATAGGAGGTGGGCTGGACGGAGCCCCAGGCAAGAACTTTAGATGCGTCAAGTCAAGTGCCCAGAGAGTGAGGAAAGCCCAGAAGACCTCCCTCCTTCTCTTCCTCCCTCCCTCCCTCTCTCTCCTCATCTCTTCTTCCCCTAGGCATGGAGAGACTAATGCCCGTCTGCAAGAAGAAGTGAACCAGATGAGAGCTCTTTATCACACCTCCCCAGAGCACAAGACAAACAGAAGGCAAATAAATGCCCGTTATAGACCACAGTGTCTAACTTAACACACACACCTACAGTAAATGCACACATATACATATACAGTACTGTGCCAATGTCAGAGATCACTCTTTATTAAAAAAAAAACATATTTAACAAAAATTACACAGAAATCTCAGCAACTAAACAGAATGCTATATATATAACTAAACTATAAATATAGAATTCTTGCTTTCACCTTTTCAAAGAAATCTGCAGGGATATTTTATCCACTCCTCCAGAGTTCAGTCAAGGAAGTTGCATTTTCTGCTCCAAGTAATCCAAACAGTGATGCTGAGGTCTGGGTTCTAGGTTCGTCAGTCAATTGTTCTGATAACACCAGCAGCTTCTTTGTTTGATCTGCACATTTTCCTTTTTCCTTTTTCCAGTAACAGCTTCACACCCTTTCAGATTCACAAGCCCTGAGTTGTCTTCTTACATTGGAAGAATGGACAGAAAATTTTTGTGTGGAGAAACATCTCCTGAAAAAATGAATAATTTGTACTTAATGGCCACTTTGACTGGAAATTAAAATAAATGAAGAGTGGTCACTGACTTTAGCATGTTACTCAATGTGCCATGTGCATATACAAACTAACAAAGATGTGTGTGCACCACACTGTAGATACAGACACACATACATGCTCCTGTGTCTTTACACATGCATCTCTGTGCACAAACATATTGCTACCACACACTTACCCTAGGATTATGGAGGAATTTGGCCACTGTGCCCAGCAACATAATTGTGTTAGAATTCAAATCCGGCTTCAGCCACCAGCAAGAGTATTGCAAAAACACTCCATTATAAATGCCTTAGAAATAGAAAAGCAACAGAACTGCTGTTCAAACCCCAAAACACCACTGTCCCGGTCGAACTCGAATCTGAAAGTGCCAAAAAGTAAGAAAGCACGAAACAGATTTAAAAGTTAAATTGGAGAGCTGTACACAAAATAATCATGCTGCAAAAGTGCTGACATGGACAAGATCCAGTATTGTTCACACTCATCACAGCTGCTTACTTCTCAACTACTGGTGTTAATTCTTTAATGAGCAGATTAATAAATCCAGATCCATAAACTGAGAGGAATTCACCTTGAGCAGACATGATTTATAGTATCACTCTTAAAATGCATCTATTTGAGACACTAGAGTTCCACAGAGATGGTTTGTTAGGACTGCCGGACTACAAACACAAAAATTATGCATTAATGTTGACAGTAGGACTTGAACAGAATTTCTTTTGTATCGTAAAAATGAATATAGTTTGCCCAGAAGAGTTTGTTATCCACTTCAGCTCTAACTTTTTGATCAGAGACGTGATTCCGATCTCTGCATGTGCTCCGTGATGACCTTCTAACCAGCTCCATCCACAAACCCTGCACAATACGCCCTTTACGAGTGCAAAAATATGAAACTTGTGCGCTTTATGACTGACTGCCTTGGTGTTGGTTTAAGATGAAGGCGTTTAAGAAAGCATAAAAAATGACATATTTACCACATCAAAAACATCAAGCCTCTGTTGATATTAAGCAGCTTTTAAAAATAGTACTGTTTTTTCCACAGGGAACAGCACAAAGGGAGAAGTCTTTCCTAGTAAGTCATAAACAAAACTTGAGCTGGGAAAGGAAGATTGAGTATGGGTTGAGAAGTCTGCTAGTACATGTCAAAAGAAATACAGAGGAGCTCTGTGTGAGGGTGATTTGGGAAGGTTTGTGTTTTGTGATACTTGGTCACCACTCTATCATGGTCTGTGGGCTCGACTTCCACATGTTACTGATTTCCTGTAATTTACTAGATTAGTGCTTGGTGCGGTCCATGCATGAGTCTCACAACTATGTCCACCAGTGAAGAAAACAAGAACAAACAACCTGCGGCACTGCATCTTCCCACGCAACGCTTATCTAGAGCTGCCATCTCTATGACCACAGCCAATGCCGAGCCAGCATAAGCCAGCACTCAGATCATGCTCAGCCAGCATTTAGCCAAAATTAAGTCAGCGCTCATCCCACACAGAGCCAGCATTCAGACAGCATTTAATCAGGATTTAGCCAGCATTCAGCCAAAGCACAGCCAGCATTTACCTCTTGGCTGCACTATGCAATGTATCCACTATTTCCTATGCCTTCAGCAAACGTGCGAGAAGCACATCCTCCTAGCATTTTAATGACTCTGTGTGTGTGTGTGTGTGTGTGTGTGTGTGTCTTTTTATATCTCTCCCTCTGTTCATGTGCACGCATGATTGCATGCATTTGTCTGAGTGAGTGAATGTACATGAGGTTTAATTTAACTTTGTTGACCGACATATGCATGTTTATAGCTATGTTTATATATATATGACTCCCCAAAGGGAATGTGACACAAAGTGTACAGTTGCAGTGGAACTGAGAGAATATTCAGAGAGTTACGCAGCGAATTAACACAAGAATCTAGTAGCAGGGCTGAGCAAAGCAGGCATGTCTAGAGAGGGTAGAAAAGCCCACTCAAGACCTACAGGTCACTTTGCATGTGTATGTGTATAGAATGGAGTAGAGCAGAGGGTGAAATGGATGGTAGAGCAGTCTAATAAAAAGTACACAGTGGAGAAAGATGGACTCAGGGCTAGAGAGTATCGACTCCTTTCTCTTGGTAACAGCTTAAAAACAGCTGCACATCCTTTCAGACCCATAATGTAAAGTTGTCTTCTCACAGTAGAAGGATGGACAGAAACACCTGTGGATTGTTTCAGATCTAAAGCAAGAGTGGAGCTTGATTTTCTTCTCTCTTTCAAAGACAAAAGCTTTAAATACTGTTTACCTGATAGTGACAGTTTTCGTGGTCTATCAGGTATTGCATGGTTGTTAGGAGTCTTACTTTCTGTATCTTTTCATAATTTGTTGAACTCCAGTTTTGGAGTTTTTTTAATTAAATAAATGAAAGGTGGTCTTTGACAAGTAGTTTACATTTTGGGACTAAGCAGAAGACTCAAGACAACACATTAAATCTGCATGTACTCAGTTACATAGAAAGTTTATCTGACCTGTTTCTTTGCCACTGATTAGTTTTATTCTGTGCTGATTTAAATGTATCTAATCAGGGCCTTTCTGCAGGTAGTGACAAAATATCATGGGAGCAGACTAAAAAAGCACTGTGCCATCAACAGCGACATAGGTTAGTAAGTGACTGTAATAAACAAATGAACAAAGCACCACAAAACAATAATCAAATCAAAAACAGAGGAGGGAGGGAGGGAGGGAGGGAGAGAGAGAGCAGTTGACGGAAGAAAGTGGTAAGAAGCAAGAAGGAGGTAAGAAGGTTAAAAGGGATCTATGCTGATATGTTTTTAATTTGTTTAAAAATTACAGGGCCATCTTGTGGTCATGGCAAAACTCTCTCTCTCACTTTCTTGCACTGTCTCTCCTCATGCCTCAACCCATCTCTCATACTATTTATATTCTGTATCACAGCTGGCCAAACTCCCAGCACTCTGTCTTTCTGCAGCTTTTTTCATTCTCATCCCTCTCTTTTCTTGCAGCGCTGCAAGTGACTGGGATACCTGCATTCTTCTACTCATGCATAAGGTACCTCTCAGACATGCTTCATACAGCATGGCTTCCTTATTAAACTTTTGATTTCACATTCTCACATATTTCTCCCACTACCTGCAAAAAGAAATTACATGTGGTCTCTGTTTTCTCTACTTTTAACAGCATTGTATGTACAATAAATTTTATCAGTACTGCCCAGCACTAGGAGCTTGCACACAGGCATTGCTAGGTTTAGGTCTGAGGAAAATTTGATTTTCAATATTTTATGTATTAAAAAATCTCTACAGCAGACTCTACAGTGCTCTAATTATAATACTGCACAGTTTGGTTTGGCTCAGATAAACAAAAGTTGTCAAATAGAATGCTGCTCCTCCTTCTGACAAAATAAGACCCAGAAACCACAACCCCTACAATTTATAAAAAACCTAGTCATTTGAGTATTGGTGCACAGTGGGTGCACATCCCCGACCACACACCCAAAATTTAACACCTAGAACCCAACACCCACCAAGTTTACGCTTAGTCTCAAGTTTACTAGAATGAACCCAGATGCCTAGTTCTTATCAATGACAGTGGTCTCCATGAAAGATGGCTAATGAGAGACCCCTGAAGAGCGTGTCAGTGACAGGGTTAACACAGTTCACTAAAACTATTACTAAAATGAAAACTAGCAGTGAAAAAATGTCCTCCTGAACTGTAATAAAAACAGAAACTAAAGTTTTCAAAAACACAAAAACTAAATCAAAAATATAATGTCCACTGTAAAACTAACTAAAACGAAATACAATTACTAAGATAAAACCTTTAGTTTTTGTATTTTTCAGTGCATCAATGAGGGTTTAGAAGTGGAACTCTTCTGTGTTTGGCTGTCTTTCAGTAAAGCTGGAGCCGAGTCTACTGTGTTAATTTTATTCCACTCATATCAAATACCTACCATCACAGCATTTATCGTAACACTAAAACTAGAACTAAAATTAAAACTAAATAAACTATTACTTTCAATGAACCCCTAAGACTAACTGAAACTAAACTGAAATCAAAAACCAAAAATGAAAAACTAAAAAAATAAATAAATAAAAAAAATAAAAAAATAATAAATGAAATTTCAAAACTATAATAATCCTGATAAATGATCATTTAAAATTCTGGTATACTGTTTTGAATACTCATTTCTTCAAAACTGTATTTTTTCAAAAAGTATTTGTATAATTTTGCTGAAGTCGGCATATGAAGTACCATTTCAAAGAAACTTAAAAGAACACCACCTTCTTCATCTGCTATATTAGTCGACAGCTCCAGTGTAGTATAAATACCATCTCATACTCCACATGCCAATGCTTAACTTATGCACTGCTTGGAAAACAGTTCACTGCACACAATGTCTCCATCCTACCTATAGACCTGTACAGGCAAAAGCAGTCCATATGTGCTGTGCTACTTGTGTTTTCACAAACTCCCGTCTTTTCATCATGTAAACTTACAGTACAGTCAGGCTGGACACACACAGATTCACAGAAAACAGCATGAACCCTCTGGGTAAAAATCTACTAGCGCTGGTACACAGTAGACCTGCCCAGGAAAGCATCCTGACTTATTTGCCTGTGAAAAAAAAGGAATTACCATGGTTTGACACTGCCAAGAGTTTATTTTCCAAACTCAAACAGACACGCTCAGCGTCCTGGTGTGTATGCACACACACAGTGACAGGACAGAGCACGCTCCTGTGGAAAGTGCCACAGGGGAGAAAATGGGAGGAGGGAGGGGAGCGGGAGGGGTGGGGGGGAAGAGAGAAAGACAGAGGGAGAGAGAGAGAGACACACAGAGAGAGAGACAGAGAGAGAGAAAGAAGGGAGGGGGGCAGTGACAAATATCTAAAATTCCAGCACCTGGTCCGACCTCTCAGAGTGACCTCCCTGCAGGACTTACCTGAGAGGTTCCCTTATTGCTTATCTGAGAGCAGAAATCTGCGAGAAAAAATGTTACTCTGACTGAGTCATTTACAGACAGCCTGACAAACTCTGCACTGTACAACTACAGGTGAACTGCATTTAACTATAGTACTGTGCAGAAGTCTTGGCTCACCTGAGAATCCGATATTTAAAGCTATTTATCTGAACACAAAACATTTATTTGTTCTGAAAAACACTAACGTTTGAATAAATACAAGTCTTCTGTACAGCAGCGTATATGGGATTTAAAGGGAGACTTTGGCTCTATAACAATCACCAACGATAGCATCACCTCCTTCTAAACTTCACTCTCTCAGGTTCCCAAACTGATAGTCACATTCGCATCTCTCTCCCAAATATCTGCACTCTCAACTAGGACACAAGATGTATAAATGTCAATACTATAATTCACATTTATTGCTCCTATTGATCGACTAATTCACTTGCAAACAGATGCCACGCTAACACAACTAAGGCATAAAAATCACACACACTCAAACTTTCCATTCCTTACTATGATGCACTTTTGCTGTAACAGCAGAAATCTTGCAATCAAACTTTTAAGCTGGTCTCATTTCCCAGCCATAAAAATGTACCCAAGGAAAAGAAATGATCTTGCTGTCTCCTTGAATGGCTTTTTCCATTGCCAGGCAAACTCTAAATAAACAGACGCACATGTAGCGTCAAATACTATAAGTGTGCAACAGAACACACACGTTGTTTATGATGAGCTCTGTGATGGCTAATGACAGAGCGTTAAAGACACACTTTCTTCCAGAGGATGAGCAGTAAAGCCTCCACACGAACAGACACAAACATAAACCAGAAAAAAAGAAATATTCTCTCAATAATCCAAGAAGACTGTTTATTCATACAGATTACATGTTAAACAGATTTTTTTAAACAGCTGCCAATGATGCACACATGCCTTTAATCTTCCCCAAAGCAGATCCATGCACAGACATATGAAGCTGTAAGAGTAGACCCTCACCTTGTACGCTGCATGGTCACTCCAAGCTCCAATGTGTGTGTACATGCATGCATGTGTAGCTGTGTTGCCTTCTCTCTCTCTTTCTAACTGCCTCCTCTCATCCACAACTCATCGTGTGGCTCCTGTTACGCTCCAGCGCAGGGAGAGGGAGGGAGAGAGAGGGAGAAGGAGAGAGGGAGGGGAGAGGGAGAGAGAGAGAGTCCAGAATGACTTTTAAAAACAAAAAAAATGCACCCCCCTGGAAAGAGAAGAACAGAGCTCCTCAATTTCTCTACCAATTCTTCATCTCTTCTTCTTTTCTTCTACAGTACTATCCTTTAAAAAGAAATGTCCAAGAAAGTGCCTCTAATTCTTCAATCCCCAGTTCCAAAAACTTCTCTCTACCTTCTGTTCAACACTTTCTCTGTCCAGTTAATCGCCTTGCCTTCAACCTCCCGCATTCACTCCTCCTTTTCTTTACCCTCCCTTTCCCTCTCTCTCTGTCTTTCTCTCTCTCTCTCTCTATCTCTCTCTGCTGTGCACCTGGATGAGGGATACACACCTGTCTGGACCTTATTAAAGCAGGTGATGATTCCCACTGGAGCTGCTGAAATTCTCCTCTTCTTTCCCACTCACTTCTGATGTCAGCACTTCATTAGCATACTGCAATGAAGAGTCTCCTCTGTCTCTCCCCTTCTTTTTCACTAACTGACTCACTCAGTACTCTCCTTCTTTCCCTTACTCATCTTCTCTGTTTTGCTCACCTCTTCTTTCATGTGTATCCTGTGTTTGCATTGCCTGCTTGTAGAGATCACGCCAAATGCATTAAGCTTTTATCACTTCTGTCTTACTACTGTCATGCTTTGCCTTGTAGTTAAAATGGAATGCAGGCTCTGATTCTAAAGGCCTTTGCACACTGAGCATGATATATTGGTGTGATTTATTCAGACATCAATAATTAATTAGAAAACGTTCATAACTGATGATATTTTGCACACCAAACACAATTTTTTAGATGCCATTATAGACATTATTTTATTTGCCCTGTTTTTGTGGACTTCCATAGGTGACATAAACTCATTTGACCAATCACTGCTGTCTCTTCCGTTGGCTTGGCGACAACCAAGATGACAGATCAACTGTGTCCTAACAACTAGAACTTTTGGGGAACACTTTAATTTGATGGTTCACTGTAGATGATTTGTAGATGCGTAGTCTGACTTTAACTAACATTCAACAAACTATCTATTAAATGTAACTTTAAGTTGAGTATAAAAGATTCTCTTAAATCTAAACCCAACCCTAAACCTATCACTATTCCAAACCTCAACACAAAATCTACACATACTCCAGTATCTAACCCTCACCATAATGGTGTTGATAATCAACTGAATATCACCAGAAGATCTGTAAATCATCTAAAGGGGACCATCAAAATGAAGCATCACCGAATGTTTTTACAAATGTAAAATGATTAGTTGGTCTTCAGCTTTTTCAGAAGGGTGGTGTTAATATCTCCAAAAGCACCTCAAATGGAGCTTAAACTGAGTTACACATGTTCAGTATAAGTAAAATTAAAGTACATGTAAAATTTCTCATAAAGTTCCAGCTGCTACATTTTCAGCAGTGAAACTCTCTGTTCTGGTTTTGCTTTTCCAAAATGGAAAGTAGCCAACCTAATTTCACAGTTTGCTTATTTTGCGAGGAGCAAAGGATGTCTTTTGGCACTTGAAAATATTCTGCCCATTTGTTTTTTTTTGGTTGTTTTTTTTGGCGCAAACAAAGCGGTCAAATTCCAAAAAAATCACACTGTGTCCAATGCATACAGTTTTCATATGAAAAATTGCATCTAAATATTTTGCATTTCTGTGTTGTTTTTTGGTATCACATTCAGTGTGTAATGGCCTTAAGTTTGACCAGTGCAAAAAATAGTGAAAAGGAGAATCAAAAAAGTCTTCTCCTCAGTTAACCTCCTCAAAAACCTTAATTCATCGTTATGACGTATTGCCCTGTAGACGAGCACTAAAAACGGATACCAAGACAGAAAACAAAACGAACAGAATAAATTTTTCCATTGACTTGGTCTTTGTTGCTGCATATGGCAGGCTTTTCCCAGCTGTATAAGACACCTCTCCTAAAAGAGTTTATGACCTTGACAGTTTCTTTCCAAAATGTGGAGAATGTAGCCCATCGATTGGCTCACACTGCTGTCCATTAAAGTCTTTTCCTGCTGACTCTTCCCTTCAGGGTATGACCTTTGCTCAACGAAAACAAGAACCAGAAGATTCGAAGGAGACAAGACAGCTGGATGGTCTGACAGTGAAACAGTACTAGGAATAAAGGTATCCTCTTGAGCTTATCTAGGATCAGCAGCTCCTAACCCAAATGGGCAAATGGAGCTACACAAGCAACATCAGCATCAAAGGCAAATTTCCAGCAACACCTTGGACTGTGCTACTGGAAATGTCAGTTCCATTTACTCAAAAAGACACCTTGCAGTTATTTAAAGGGACACCATGCAACAAATATTTCATGTCCTTTTCTGCTTCAATAAAAACGATCTGGCCCATAACTTCAGAGCATCATTGGCAGCAGATGCTTTTCAGATACAATTTACTGCAGCTCTTTATACCCTTAACCTCATTCCAATAAGCCTCAGGGTTTTCCTGAAAACCTGTCTTTTTATCTGGTTTATCTGATTTGATCAAACCTTGAGGCTCAATAGAACTGGAAGCTGCGGCTAACTGTGTCTGGACGAGGTAGCACTTTAAGGGAAAACAAACATGACCTAGATCTCATAAACAAACCAGCAGATGCTGTGCCATTCTTTAGCCAGGACTGTGAAACTCGATCAGGAGCACAATTCTGCATGGAATCCTGCAACGGAACCCTAATCCAAATGCGCATCATCCTCCATATCCAATAGACAGAGCAGTGGAATTATATGCTCTCTCTCCTGTAACTTCTTCGTCTCCTGTTTGCCTCACAGTCACACTAGCAGAGAGTTGGGATATGGTAAGCAAACCAAATAATGATGGGAAAACTGACCAGGAAATATAAATAAAATCTGTGAGAGAGTTCTGATTATGAGGCAAACAGCAATGTTGGCCAATAGGGCAGTGACCCAAACACAGATACACACATAATGTCTGCAAGCACCACAGATTTTACAGAAGTATTACAATAATGTGACTTTATCAGGCTAGAAAAAGGCTTTTACAGTAATTGCTGGCAA
This sequence comes from Colossoma macropomum, assembly GCF_904425465.1. Taxonomy (NCBI): domain Eukaryota; kingdom Metazoa; phylum Chordata; class Actinopteri; order Characiformes; family Serrasalmidae; genus Colossoma; species Colossoma macropomum. Next base: position 9,352,067 of record NW_023494792.1, on the reverse strand, counting down.
TTTCCCTGAAACAGTTGGTCTTACTATAAACAAAATATTTCAGGAATCAAAAGAATCACATTGCATTACTCCATAAATTCTGAAAATACTCCATAAATGTTGGAAAAATGTCTACATTTTAATTTAGATGAGGTTAAAATTAGTTCATGTGTGAGTGTCTGCATCTCTGTCTGGGTGTATTGCCCAAACTGCAACAAAATGTGACACTTCTGCAAAAGCACTTAGCATGCAGCAGCCACTAATCTACTGACTGTGTTACCATACACAGTAAACATGAGGGCACATACGCATATGATCATTTTGATTACTGTAATAACTCATTTTGTTTACATTAAGACCAAAAGGCAACCATCAAAAAAATTGTGCTCCAAAGAAGTAGCCAGCAACAACAACTTAAAAAAACTGAATTACACTTCTGTGCAAAAGTCAGAGACCATCCTTCATTTATTTAATTTTCAGTCAAAGTGACTATTAAGTGCAAGTTCATTCATTTTTAGAAGATATTTCTGAGGACATCTATCAGCATGAGTAAGGGGAAAGTCAAATAAAAGTAAGTTAAACAGAAGTTTTCAAAACCAGCCCTCTTTTTTTTTAAGATAAAGAAAAAATAGGACAACCGCACAACACCTGGTAGATCACCAAAACTGTCACCATCAGATAAACAATTCTTATATCTTTATCTTTGAGAGAGAGGAGAAAATAAAACTCCACTCTTTCTTCAGATCTGAAAAAAATCCACAGGTGTTTCTGTCCATCCTTCCACTGTGAGAAAACAACTGAACACTATGATTCTGAAGTGATGTGTAGATGTCAAAAAGCTGTTACTGAGAAAAGAAAACAGACAAAAAAGACAAGAATTTGCAAATCAAACAAAGCAGCTGCTGTTGTTCTCAAAACAATGGACTGACCACGCCAGAGCAGAATACACAACCAACCTCTAAGACTTAACTTCAGAGGTATCAAAAAGTATCCCTGCTGATCTATTTGAAAAACTGAAAGCAAGTCTCCTGAAAAGAATTGAATGCATGGACACATTAAATACTTAAAAACTTGATATTATATTTAGTTATTGAGGTTTCTATGTACTTTTCTGCTTTTTCCTGATGTTGAAAAATTAGTAACTTGTACTTAATAGTCATTTTGACTGGATATTAAATACATGAAAAGTGGTCTCTGACATTTGAACAGATATGTATTTTAATGCAGATAAAATAGTGTTGAGCATTGCAACTAGAATACATCTGCAGATGTGGAAAATGCCTTAATCATCTGTTCCACAAACAGAATTTGTGAATTTTTGTAAATGGGAAAATGGTTTACTGCACTCCAGCAGAAGTGGTCTTTAAATTGATCGCACTAAAAGAGTTGATGAGAAGCTGAGGAAGTCTGACATATGAGTCGATATCAACAAATCTCATCAAGCAGTGGCTTCACTCAGGAAAGAACACGTTACAGGGAATGTGGCTCTAAAGATGATACGTGTTTTATTATGTTTATGAATGCCTGTCACTCAGAGTATTGCTGTGGGTGTATGGTACTGAAATGAGAAAGTCCAAGTAGAGGTCCACATACAGGAACACTTTTTGGTGTTCACTTGAGCCCTTTAATATTTCCAGTGATCCAAAGTTAAAGTGATTCGTTTGAATGGTTGCAACTAAAGCCCAGAACTCCATCTAAAATCCTTTAGGGACTCTTTGTTTTTAACAGTGCAACACTCCTAAGCCATTCACTACTAAGATTCACCCTGATTTCTTTTGAATGCTACATGCGCTGAATTAAAGACAGAGCTTTTCTGTTCTACCATTCACAGACTGAGGCTGAAGAAGTCATTTTAACCTACTTATTACCTTCCACAACAAAGCACACTTGGAATCTCACTTATAGGTTTCCATATCAGATACAAACATACACAATGTATTACACGATTAGAATGTACTGTAAAAATAAACAAAAAAATCTGATCATAAAAACATATTTACAATACAAACAATACAAAGACAAGTTGACAGTATATGCTGAGTGATACTTGACTTCTCTTGTACAACCACTTCACAAATAAGCTTAGATTGTACTTAGCTGTATATACAGTAAGGTTGATTGACAGGTGCAAAAAGAATCAGTGACTGGTTAAGATGAACTCTAGGGAGGGTTCTCCCACGGGTCACTGTTTCCAATCACACCTGCTCCCTTTCTCTTTTGCCCTTGGCAACAAGTAGGCCAGCCCAGACAAGCAATAAGAGAACACTGTATTGCATTGGTATCTGACTGTTGGCATTCTGGTCATATATATATATATATATATATATATATATATATATATATATATATATATATATATATATAGTCAAGGCAAGTCTTATTCAGACTAGACTTTTTTTATACTTTCAACATACATAAGGAATGTCATATCCATCAATCTTTCTGGGTTTGACATTTAGTGGGAAAAAACTCTCTTTTAGGGCTACTTTCAGGTAAGCTGACTAATACATTCAGTCTTGATAAGATTTCATCCAGTCACTCATTCAGAGTCTGGAAGTGGAGAAAGAGAGCCAGGTGTGGTTAGGCCTGGATAGATGAAATGGGATGTATGGCCAGGATTTCTGCTTTGAAATGTTAATGCTTGCTAAAGATGGCTGCCACTTTTGAGCTACTGCCATGTTAGACAAGGCACAAGAAGTCACTCAAAAATGTTTTACTGGAATCCCTGTAAATAACATTCTCAGGACCTCTGTATAGTGTACATAAAAGTATACAGAATGTTTCTGTGATCATTTATGTAGCTACAGTAGTGTGCAAAAGTCAGAAACCACTGTTCATTTATTTAATTTCCTGTGAAAACGGCTATTAAGCATTTTCTGAGGAGATTAGATATAAAATAACCCACTTGCATACAGAAGGACAAGCAGGAGCTCTAATGAATTATGAAAACAGAGAGAAAATGGAACTCCTAAATGCCTAGACTACCAAACCTGTCAGATAAACAGTATTTAAAGCTTTCATCTTTGAGAAACAGGAAAAATTCAAGACCAAGTCTTAATTTGGATCTGAATAAAATCCGCAGGTGTTTCTGTCCATCCTTCCAAAAAATATCCCTGCAAAGCTAGCTGTAATAAAGGCAAGGTTCAAACACAATACATACTGAAAAATGTGCTATTTTATTTACTCGTTGAGGTTTCTGTGTACTTGTATTTAATGGCCATTTTGACTGGACATTAAATAAAACCTGAAAGCAAGTTTCCTAAAAAGACTGGAAGCTGTAATAAGGACAAAGGGTGGATGCTAGATGCTAAAAAGGGTGGATGCTAGATGCTAAAAAAACATATTTAGTTGTTAAGGATTCACTGTAGTTTTCTGTTAAAAATATGTTTTCTGCTTTTCTGACACTGAAAAATGAATAACTTGTATTTAATGGATGTCTGGACTGGAAACTATATATATGAAAGCTGAGAAGGGTAATCTCTGACAGTACATTTAACATTAGCACAAGTCATCACATAGAACCGGAAATGCTGAGTGAGTGAGCCGTGTAAAATTTGGACACTGACCAATGGATAGCAAACCAGACAACTGTGGCACTGCATTGTTGTCTAACTTGTTTAAACTGCACTGACAGCAATAAACCACTATGCTAATGGTGTTGGTACTGGTATATTACTAAAAGATATTCAGGGCTGGCCAGAAAAGTCCACATGGCAAGTCCAAATTATGGTCCCTGGGAAGCAGACCAGAGGACAGCCACATTCTGGGTTCCATGTGCTTCTGAATCAGACATGCATAGGGAACAATGGATCGAAGACACAGGATCAATCTGCTTCCATTTAGGGCGGAACATTTGGCTATGGGATAAAGCAGTCCCATATGAGTTGTCCTCTTCAGTCTTTCAGTTATTAATTGGAAACAAACTGCCATCGATAGTGACGTTCAAAGAGCTGCAGGGCAGGGATGACTGAAGAGACAGAGAGAATGATATTTCAGAGACAAAGGTGAGGAGATGTATCAAGTGCTGCACAAGTGCATAGTGGCAATGATGGTAATTAGAGGGGCAATCCACAGACAATGCTTTCCTGTGCAATAAAAAAATCCATATGCATTTTGTGCAGTTTGTTTCTTCACATATAAGATACCTCAACCGGGTACACAGACTCTTTTAAATGAAAAATGGTTGTGTCTGTGGACAGTGAGTAATTAATGCTCTATATAGGCTCACTAATGCATTATGAACAGGCCTATAAACAGAATAGATCTGCGGACTACATGCCCAAAAAATGTCAGTGCAGCCAGTCCCACCCACGAGGGTTTTCGTGACGGTTTCAGGCCATCCACATTCCCCCCAGTAACTTTGCTAATAGGCAGACAGTGCCTTGTGGAGTGTTATTTACAAGGACATGACTAAACAAAAAGAACTAGAAAGAACTAGTTGCCCTCATTGTTGTTACGAGATGCAGCCTTTTATCCCAGCCTGCCATTGTGGGGAAGCTGAGTTGTCAGATACTTTAGTAACACTTCAGAGAGGCAGCCGGTCATATGTTACCATTGATGTGCAAAATTGGATACTGAGGCATGACATTATACAGACTGACCAAACTTCTCTCAGTATAGTGCAGCTGGTTAAGTCTGTGTTCTCTGTTTCAGAATGAGACGGCAGTACCACTGCCCCTTTGGTGCTGCCCCAAGTTGAGGGAGCTAATGGAGAACACATGGATGACTTATGGGATCCTTCAGCTGATGTAAGTCAACTGGAAAAGCACCAAAAACAGACTGTAAAACAGATGCTACAGAAAGAATTACAGTCTTGAAATCAGATGATGATATTGAGTGCATCAAAATAATCTTTAACTGAGTATTGAGTCTGTTGCATGTACTTATATTTCTATATCATGAAATGAAAGAATAACTACTTGTAGCAAAGGTCTAGGTGGAAAAATCTAATTCTTATACTTCATGCTTATATGTCCCAGGAATAAAATACAAACTTGCCTGGGAGCTCAACATGAAAATGCGATCTAGTCCTAAAGTGCATTTACGAATGGCACTGGAGGTAATGCTTGCTTCCCACTGCTTGACCAGTGAAAAGTTTATTACCTAAGGACAGAAGACCTTTTACTGGTTCATAACTCAATGGGATGTACACAAAATGGGTAAGGGTCCTCTCTGGACTCCTGAATTCACTTGCCAAGTTTCAACATTGAATGGAAGTGTCTTACAAGGTGATTGATTCAAAGAGTACCTTAAAGAGTTCTGAAGAGATCAGGTTAATGCACTCACAGAAGAAGAGAACTGTATCAGAAAAGATCAGGCAAATCTATCCAACAAACACTGGTGAGTTGGAATAGTTGATGAGTATAGAAAGTGGACTTCTCAGTTACAGTTGGGAGTACATCAAAGATTTCTCCTGGCCTGCTGAAGTTATACAAACCAAAATCAATCGTTCACATGCTCTAATGCACAGTGACAACAACAGTGAGGCTCCAATTCAGTGACAACAACCTCTTGGCAAAGCTCACTGACACACAGAAGTGGAAATGGCTGATAAGCTAATGTACTTTCATTTAACCCTTTGCAATCAGCTGGCCAAATAAAACACTGATGCTGACTGCTTTTCCTGGAGGCCAAAATGACACAAACAATTATGAGAAAGTATATGGAAAAGCTATTCTCTGCCTAAGTAGTGGCAACAATTCACTGTAAGACTGGTCTATGGTAATGTCAGTCCAATATACATAAGACTAAGGACCATTTCTGATTGTTGATTTATCAACGTATATGCAGAAGACTTTTTGCATGTGCACACAAGACAACAAATAAGCATTATAGGCAGTGGAACTGTTGAGGCACTGAAATAGGGGTGGGAACTATGAAAATGAATAAAGTGGAGCAATAAACTAAAGTGAACTGACTGGAAAAAATGCTTGTTTTTTTAGCAGAAGGAGCAAATAATTCTAAAAACATCATTATACATATTTAAAAATTATATCTACAATTTTAGTCTGTTGTCTTTAGTCTGCTGTTTGATTCTGTTGTCTTTCTTCACCTGGTTAAATGTAAAAGTACGAATACATTCTCATGACCACATGATGACATCACTTTACATGACATTCCAAGGCATACCTTACATTCACTGTCTTCAAAGACTGTTGCTGGCTGCCTCTTTAACAACTTTTCCTAGAAGTTTGGGTTCCCAAGCCAAATACATCAAGACCAAGGCAGTGACTTTAAGAACCAGATTTTCACACAACTGAGCACCTATAGTGGTTCTGCAGACTAAGAAATACTCCCTACTACCGCCAAGGAAATGGACAGATTGAAAGATTCAACTAAACATTGCTATGGATCAGAGATGGGCGATATGGCAAAAATTTAATATCATAATACTTTGAGACATTTTCTTGATATATAACATGTATTACTATACTTAGTGTTTTCTAATAATTATTTAGTGTGAACAGACAAAAAAGAACCACATTTAAAATTCATTATCATTATTCCACGTTTCATACACTGCACTGCACTAAATCTGATTAAACAGGATACACAGTCGTTCAGTGTTCCTTAAGTACTAATGATATCCATGATATCCATGATATCTATGTTCAGAAAAGCATATTGCACCATAATTTATCACAATAACATTCAAATGTGCCTGTGGATTTTGAGAGCATATCTATGTACACACACGCATATTCTAAGCCACTTATCCTTCTGGGTCACGGGGGGAGCTGGAGCCTGTCCCAGCAGTCAGCGGGCGGAAGGCATATCTGTGTAGTAGAAGTGAAATAATTGTATTCTGTAGCTTTTATTTTGTAAGTCTCCAAGACCTCCTATAGATGCCCTCTTCATACTAGATGGTGATAACAGCTCTGCCAACCACGACGACAACCACAGAAAAGAGGCATGCAAAAGGAACACAGCAATGGTAGAAAAGATGTATGCAAGAGGTATGTTAGATCAGACCATGCTCAAAAGAGTTCAAAGAAGAAGAAAATATAATAATTAACCGAAGTCCGTGGCCCTACAACCTGGTAACCGTGCACTTATAAAAAAAAAATGAGGAAGCCCAGGAAAACTCAGAAATTATTAGAAGGAAGGTGTCTGTGTTGTTGTACATCAAGTCAGAGAAGATGTACCCATTTATGAACTAAAATCTGAAAATGGTAAAGAAGTGGATGACACCCTGCTTAACAGTAAACCCTCATGGGGCAGTGGGTCTAGCATCTATCAAAAAATTAAGTAAAAAAAAATTGGACCAAATGAAAAATTGTTTTAAACTACAGAAGTCATATAGTTGACTCACAGGATGGGCTTTGCAAACATAAATTAACTATGTAGTTTATCTCTCATTAAAATGCAGCACCAGGAGCAGGGACGAGCCCAGGAACTAGTCTGTGGGCACCTGCGTTTGAGTGATGTATTAATGGCTGGTGGTCCGGTTCGTCCAACATCCCATAATTCAGGACACTGATCCTAAATGTGGATCCTGTTGCACTGGCCACAGAGAGACAGAGAAGGGACCACAGACCACAGCAACATACAATTATCCCAAACAAGAGAGCCAGGCCAAGCTCTTTCCACTGAGCCGAACAACAACAGTACACACATACATGTGAGTGCGTGCACGCACACACTCACGAGCAAAAGCACACTTGTGTGCTTGAACACTTCAATCTCAAATTTCCAACCATTACCTCTCCTTACATAAATGCCTCTCTCTCTCTTTGACAGACACATCCTGCATGTCTCACACACCAAATCAGTCACATACACAGGACTGCCACAGAAAATCACTTAGACCACATGTGTAATTCTGACTCGTAGCTTTAATCAGTCCAACTCCAAAAAAGATCCTTAGTCATATCACATGCACTTACCTCCATACAGACACATGTCCTACCACTTCATAACAATACTATTTACAAAACATATCATTTTAGTTTCATATTTCCACCCACTCCCCTTTAAACACAGGCTCCTGCGCTCGGACAGTTCTCTGGTAGTCAGCACGCAGGCATGTGTGCAGTCCTGGCACGTGTAGGCATTCCTCACATGCCCCTCGAGGGGTACCTGAGTGTCTCGCACCTCACAGTCAGGTAATGCTGTATATTACAGCAGCGTGACAAGCTCTGTGCGTACATACTGGATTAGTCGAGGTGCATTTCATCAGCTTTGGAGCCCATCCAACAATATCTGCCCTTGCCCTATTTTAGAAGGGTTCACCCGGTGGGACAGGGTGGGCGCTGAGCGATCAAAGGGTTGATGGAGCTTAGACTTTTTATGGACACTACACAAACCCATATGTTTCAAATGAGACCAGTCTGCCTGCAACCTGGAAACCAGCTCGCTAGCACATTATATAACACAACATATTCAATGCAAAAACACACAAGACAGGCACTTCAGGCTTCTTTTGGAGGCATATGAACTGCAATTTGTTCCTATTTTGGTTGTTTCCTAAGTAAATATAAACACAACTGACAGTAAGACCATAAGAACGAGTAATCTGATGCAGACGAGACAGTGCAGACGAAGCTTAACCTAGTAGCAGCAAGCCGAACTGAACAGAAAGGCGCTGTTCCACACAGAAGTGACTTTGCACCATAAGGAGCTACACACAAAAAATATGACAAATAGACCGAAGCAGAAGTAGCATTTGGAGCTTCTTCAAAACAGCGGAAAATGTCTCGGTGGGCCTGTGAATAGGATTCAAATCTAATTCAGTTGAGAGCAATATGAGCTTGGGACAGAATGGGACATAAAATGGTTGCAGATGGAAAGTCTTTTTACAAGCCGACATCCGTTAGAATAAGTAGCTTTGATTTGAAAAGTAGAATCAGTGCATCTATGTGACATTCTGGGGTATTGTAGGACAACAGTATATTTACACAGATCAAAAATCCATTAGGGAAAACGGAGCGCAGTGAGATTTCTATTTTCTATTTTTATTAACTCTCCATAACCTTTTAAACTCTCTTTTCAAATAAACACTGTCAGTTTCAGCTCTCTTCCTCTCTGTCTTTAATTCCATTTCAGTTTGTTTTAACATGTCTTGTCAGGGCATTATGACCAAATGATAGCTACAGGCTTCAATATGACATTCCTCACAATGTTTCATTATAGGACAGAACTCCATGGCTTGACAGTTATTAGGTAATGTAAGACCTCAAAGGTGAGTCCATATATTTTTTCATGAAAACACAAGAAAGACGTAGCTTTATTGGATGATGTCATTTTGTGAAGATACAGTGCCTATACATGTCGTAGCAAAGGATACCCACATCTATAAACAAGCACTGTGTATTTAAAAAAATGTATTGTTTTGAATTTTAAATTAGAATTCTAGTGATCTATTCACTTATTAGTCATGATGTCAGAGACTTAGCTTCACACACAAGCCTATAGGGAACATTCTAATAAACAAAAAAAAAAAACATATAAAAAAGCAATTAAATTTTCATTCTTTAAATATTTACAAGAATTCATTTGTGATCTATTTAAACCCAAGGCATTAAATGAGAGAGTAATAGGCTAAATGTATACAAAATCATCATTTATAGGGTATTATTAGAAGGTGGTTGTCCCAAACCCTAACCCTTTAATTTCAACTTGTTAATTTGTATTTTTCTTTTTTATCTTTTATATTTTCTTTTCTTTTTTCTCTTTTAAAGATCTTTTTTATTTTTTTAAAAGTGAGACTTATTTACTTAAAAATGCTGTCACATGTTTTCATGTCACAATTGAAACACGGTGTTTTAGTCCTTAGATGGAGCCTTCTTTTAGCCAACCCCCTACATTTTAGAGCAGGAAGTGAGGCTGCATCCCTGTCCCTAATGGCCACATGGTGAGCAGTTAGATCCCATTGTTGAGGTAAATATGTCACAAAGTCTGAAAATTAGTGTGTATTCTTAAGAAATGTCACCACTGAAACACATATTTTATGCAATTAAGTAAACTTCATTGTGTTTTCATGAAAAATATTGATTTTATGTATAAGCTGTTTAAAGCTGTGTTCACTAGTCATGTACTGACATGTACTGAGTTTTTGAGTTCTGTTCACATTTAGCTAAAATTGTCACTACTGAAACAGTCACTGCTGAAAAACTTGGTAATGTTTCAGTCAAAGTCAGTTAACTCTGATTTTAAACCAATTAAGCAAATGATTCACATAACAGATCAATTTTTCTCTTATTACAGCCTCATTATTAATTAAAACACTCAGAACTTAAGCAGGCATACAGGCTGGTTGGCATGTTAACTTATTTTTAGTCACCAGACATGGCATGCTGTAATAGTCAAACAGAATAAACTAGGCTATACATTCTACCCAACAGGAGAAAACAGGAATAAAAATGAAGACGAAATAAAATCAAACCAAGACAGATTACTGAAGCCCAGTGAATCCAATGTGCAAACTGGGGTCCAGTGCACTGACTTTTGTCTCGGTTCAGCCTTTCCTGTGCAAACTGTCAGTTGGTTTGACAAAGATTGCCTATGCAATGTCAAACTTGTCCTCGAGGAAATTAAAGAAGTACTGTTTAAATAGACTGAATATCTTCCTCTTGTTGAAACTCGTGGATGGTTGCTGGTATCTGCCAGAGAAACACAGCATTGACAAAGAGTGAAAAATGAAAAAAAGATCTACACGAGAATGATACAGGACATGTCTCACAGGAATCTGGACTGGTCCATTTATTACATGTCAGACGTGCAAACTGTGCTGCAGGCATTCAGTGGGAAAGGGCAAACTGTTTTCACCACAGCGTTTCTTTAAAAGAAATGTTATATTTACTTTTGGAATGAATAGCCCTCAGATTGTCTAGCTGTCTAGCTATAAAAGCATAGCAATATGAAAATCAGCGGTTTGAATCTATGGATTCCGTGGGCTACGCCTTACTTATGAACTGGGAAGAAATAGCCAGTTTTGTGTCAACATAGTGCATTTCCTGCACTCAAAATAATATAGGAGATTTTTCTGCTAAAGTCAAGACCCGAAGGCTTGTTTTTTATTTAGAAGCTTGACTTTTCTTACATCAGGATCTCCAGGCCTTTTTTCGCTTAAGCTGAAAGAACAAAAACACTTCAATTCTGCTTGTTTCCAGCAACAGTACTTTTGATTGATTTCTGCAAAATAAATGAGTTTAGTTGCAACTTAAACCTTAGTCCTTAAATCTTTTTTTTTTTTTTTAGAGGCTTCATTAAGAACAGTCTGTAAAAGGGAACATTTACTCTGAAAAAACAACTGAATTGGTTTCTAAGAGGTGTAGCCATTTTCTAAATGTTAAACAAACTGCACCGTACAAAATATCTGCTAAAGGTTAATGAAACTTTCATTGCAACTACACAACAAAGCTTTCATCAAGGCAGAGTCGGGGACAAAACGTCAAACAATTGTCAAAACAACCACTATTTTGACAAAATTACTAAATACCATACATATGATGTACATAGGTAGTGGGTCAAAAATGTCCAGTGCCCCTTCAGGTACATGCAAAGATGGCTGAAATTAGTATGCTTGTTAGCTTGGTATTAGTCATTAATTCCCCTTTGGGTCACACTGGCTACCCTTACAAAAAGGTCACATGAATTTCACATGAATGTGAAAAAAATATTTAATATATTATTATTAATATATTATATATATTTTTTAATATATCATTAATATATTTTTGCATACTTCACATTTTAAAAATGTGTTATCAAATGTGAAAAAAAAATTACAAGTAAAAAAATGTGTGATTATATGTAAACACATGCCTTTTACATATTTCACATGAGAAATTTAAGACTTTTCTGTAAGGGTAATGTAATAATTTATCATGGATGTTTTAAAATTAGGATTTTAAAATCAGCTAATTTACTTAATTTTTAACCAAGACCGACAATGACAATATATTTTTTTTTGATTACACAGACTAGACATTCAAAGAAACAGTGTAAACAGACAAATATAAATAGTAAAAAAAATCCACTTTACTCTAAATTGATTCAATTAATTGATTTTGAAATCTGAGCAGAAATGACATTTCATTCCTGGCTTTTACCATTTCCATCCCTTTTTATGAAATGGATTCTTAAAGTGTACCAATAGATGTGTGACATTATCAAACTTTAGGTACATATTTTGCTAGCTAGAGTTACAAGATTCAAAAATGGTTTTGCTTATTATTTTTCTATGTTATTCACGGTTCATGGCTCAGCAACTTTTACGAGCATTTACTGACGGCATTTTTTTCTGCACAGAACTTAATTTGTAGTTGTGGTATGTACTACATTTTGGTAGAGGTTATAATAAAAATGGTATGTGTTATATCAAATAAATGGCTACCTACTATGTCTCTCCTGCCTTTTTTTATTTACAGAGCTGACTATTTTAAAGGGGCAGATAATTCATCATATTGGCAGGGTTAGTTCTTTCTTTATATGCTGCAAATACTCATACACACTGTACAGGCTTAACCAGATTGCTGTTTTATTGTGGTTCTTCAGAATGTCAGCCTTAAGTTGGTACATCTCAACAAACTCTAGAAGGATGCCAAAACACATAAAATCGATAAAATTAGCCTTGGTGTTGATCCGTACAACTCCTAAACAAGGATTGGAGTAATGATCTGGATATGCTACCTCCCTTTTCAATCCCAGCCTTTTTCTTAGCTGCTGTGTGGTGTAAGTACCTGAGTATTTGAGAATTTTCATGTCACTCAAGTTGCCCATGTAAAGTTTACAAATGGATATTCTGGTCGCCACTGGCAGAATTAACTCAGTTTCGGGGCATATTTCACTCAACCACTGGCATATTTCACCAAGTTACTGGAATATTTCAGGAGGAAGCCTTTGGGCAAACACAGCTAGCCTAGCTAGTCATGACACTAATGACAATATTATTGTACTGTACTATATTAAACCCCACACTAATTCATAGTAGGTCACATGTGGCTTGAGGTTTACACTGAAAGGTCAGTCAAATCTAAAGTCTTTAGGATAAATAGACAAATACTAAATGTTAGCTTTCACCTCAGCTAATGTTACTTGCCTATTCATCATAACTTACATTTCCTTCTCATACCATTTAGTTAAAAACAGTGAGGTTGTGAAGACATAGCTGATACAAAATAAATCTACTAAATCATGTTGAAAGTTTCATTCCATTAAATCTACACAATTAGAAAATAAAATAAGCTTGAGTTTGATGTTTACCGGTACTAGTACTGCGACGCTTCCTATGTGCTATTTCACTAGTGCAGAATCCGAATAACTGAATGAAACTTTCTTTTCTATCTGCTTTCCTTGATTTTGTTTGATCTGGCAGCACTGTGGATCCACTGGTCAGCTCAATATATTATAATGTATTGTATTTTAGTAACTACATGGGCTATAGATCAGGCAAAATCAAGAAAAGCAACAGCAAGGGAAGATTCATTTAACTGTTTGACACCAGCCTAGATGGCTGACTAACCCTGCTAAATGGTGGCTCACCCATAAGACATCGTCCAAAGACATCACGTTCCCAAGCAATAATGTTATCATGAGGTTTTCAACACGTACTAGCTAACGTATGATTTGCTCTATCATCATAGGTGGTTAGCACTGCAAACAAAAGCATAGTAGGCACAGTAGACAGCAAACTTTCATTCAGAGGAATGTTCCTTGTTGTCTAGTACCTCATTTTTTTTCCCTATAATGGGCGTGTTGGGAATGAGCGTGTGAGGGTTTTTTCTTTGGGGCAGATGGTGGGGGTGTAAACATTAAGAGTGAATTATTGAATTACAACATTAACAAGCTTACTTTGTAGATCTCTGATCACAGACTATAGACACATTATAGATTATTCAGTTGTTTTCACCTTTTTCCCTTTGTCCCTGTTTGTATCATTCTGGCAAAAATAGCAGGCATGACTCTTGTACCCTTATTACTTTCTAAAGAGCTTGCATAGCATGGGTAGAACCACTCATCCACCCCATGGTAATGATGTTATCTATCTGTCAGTTTATGCAATAACAACAGGGTGTCACTCAAGACTGTGACTCCACCTTAGTGCCCTAATCCTGCCTGCCCATTAACCCTGCAGGCACCTGTAGCTGTCAGTCATTCGTGAGGGGAGGGGAAGTGGGAGGAGCTGGGAAAGTTACAGGTGATAGACAAATATCCCACCCAGCTTGACTCTTGCTAAGGTGTCACCCTCACTCTCCACAAATTTCACCGATGGGATCACTTCTCAATCCTACTCCAGCTCCTAGACCCATGAAGGTGTCACAACAAAAGCTTAAAAAGAAGACTCAAAGCATGCTAAAAAAATTTTTTAGAAGTTTATTTAAGGATGGGGAAGACTAGGGTCACAGCAGTGTTGAACCTGTCATTTCAACTAAACATGTCCTTTTCTTGACCTTGTAAGCTTAAAGATCAAGATGAAAACACACTGTAAGAATGCAGAAGTCTAAATGCATATGTAATGTTGATGACAAGTATGGCTTTGCAGCAGGGTAGGGCACTTTTGAGTGTCTCTACATGCTAAAAGGCAAGGCAAGGAAAGCAAGGCAGGATTACTGATATAGCACATTTCATGCACAAAGGAAATTCAATGTGCTTAAATGAAGTTAAAAATAATGTGCTGAAAATGTAATAATTAATGATAATTAAAAGAAAGTACAAAGTACGTAAAAGTAAAAAAAATATGTAATTTTTTTTAAACAGTGTTAATAAAATTAGCTTATTAAAGGTAAAGTGCAGTAGGAATAAAGCTTTGGAGCTTTATTTGGAGTTTTGGAGCTCCATCTAAAACTTATGAAAATAGAATTTTTTTAATCTGGATGTAAAAATTGATACACCTACAGTAGATCTAAGATCTTATGGCAGTTTGTTTGAGTTGTATGCAGCAAACAGCTAAATGCTGCTTCACCGTATTTAGTTCAGATGGCGGGCTCTACTAGTTGTCCTGTGTCCACAGATCTAAACGACCTAGTAAGTTTATATTAACATTTCAGAGATGTATTCTGGGCCTAAACCATTCAGTGATTTATAGACAAGTAGCAGCACTTTAAAATCTATTCTGTAACTAACAGTGTAAAGACTCTAGAACTGGAGTAATGTGTACGGTTCTCTTGGTCCTGGTTAAACTCTGGCAGCAGCATTCTGACTAAGCTCTAGTTGTTCAATGGCCTTCAAGTCCAGTTAACAGACCATTACCCTGTACTCTACCCTGCTGGAGAAAAAACATGGATGAGTTTCTCTAGATCTTGTTGGGACACCAAACCTTTGATTCTGGCTGTATTTTTAAGATGATATAAAGCTGTTTTGGTGATTGTTTTGATATGGCTAGTAAAGGTGAGATCTGTGTCATGTGACTTCTCTGTAATGGAGTAAGTCTATTGGGCGAAAATCATCTGGTGAGAGAGCCAGATATATCTGTGTATCATCTGCATAACTTTGGTAATCAATTTTGTTGTTCTTTAAGATTTGGCCCAAAGGGAGAATGTCAAGACTGAACAAAAGAAGTCAGGGAATTGATCTCTGGGGGATTCTGTATGCCATAGCCACCTTATCAGACTCTATCAGCATCCTCTGGAAACAAATGAGACACAGTCAGTCAAGAAGCTGAAGCTGAAAAGAAGCTCACTTCTACAACAGGACAATGATCCAAAACATACCTCAAAATCCACCATAACTTCTCAA
The DNA here is from genome assembly GCF_904425465.1 of Colossoma macropomum. NCBI lineage: Eukaryota > Metazoa > Chordata > Actinopteri > Characiformes > Serrasalmidae > Colossoma > Colossoma macropomum. Next base: position 9,336,410 of record NW_023494792.1, on the reverse strand, counting down.
GCTAAAGCTTTTGGAATGTCCCTCATAGTCTCCTCACGTAAACATCTTTGAAAATCTGTATCTTATGCTGTACATGCAAGACGGACCAAGAATATCACAGAACTAGATGTGTTCTACAAGGAGATGTGGGTGAAAATTCCTGAAGTAAGAACAGAAAGACTAGGTCAGTACAAAGTACTGACTTCCCCTTCCAAACTCCCTACACATCTCATCATAAACTCCAAATGAACAGCCCAGTAGAAAGCTTGTTTTAACTTTGATGTCTGTGCGCTGCCACTGATGTGTGTTTTCCAAGAAGACAGTGACACCCTCTAGTTAGCTGTGACATATTACTGCTGAAGCAAGGTCCCCAACAGGGCACAAGATTATTAATAGACATTTTTCATTGTCTCTGACTCTGCAAAAAAGAGCCACATGGAACAGAGGCTGTAAAGTGTCCTTAGGCTGTAAAGAATTATTAGGAAAAATGGGTTTAAAAAATCATCAGCTTGACTTTTACACTGAATATATGACAGCAATCTATTTTAGTGAGAGAAAATTATGAAGAATAAAAAATTCTTAATAAAAATTTTAAATAACAAAAAAACTATTACCTTCAGCAAACATTGTAAAGTTTGAGTCCTTGGTTCTCATCTGAGGCTGCTTCAGCTCACCCCACAGGTTTTCAATGGAGGTTGCAGTTGGGAACTGGGTTGCGGAACTATTTTTTGTATGAATTTGAAAGTTTGTTTCACTGGCAGAGGCAGCCAGATTTTTATCTAACATCTATTGGTACTTAATAGAATCCATGATGCTGAGTATCCTAATACGATTCTAGTGGGTTTGGAAGAAAAACAGCCACTCATCACAAATCCACCACCATACTTCACACTGGGGATTAGGTCCTTCTCTGCATAACCTTGACTCTTTTATACTAAATCTACATCTGGTGTTTGTTGCCAATAAAGCTCTATTTTTGTCATCTGGCAATAGAACCAGTTCAAATCAAAGATGCAGCAACATGTAGTGAACTCAGCAAACTCTCATGTGGTTAAATGACTGTATAGGCATTTTTTCTGACAAGCCTTTCAAATAGTTTATTGGCACTGAGGTGGTGTCTAATTCTAGTTTTGGAAACTTTGGTCCCCAGGATGGAACCAAGTCATGCAATTTTCCAACTGTGATCTTTGAAGAAAGTTTTGAGGCCTTTCTCCTCACTGTGCATGGGGCAAAATATACTTATATCCCTTTGTCTTTTTTTTCCTTGAAGTTTTAAATGTTATCTTGCTGAGGGTTTCTTCTCATATTTCTTATGTAGATCAAGCTAATAAACAACAAAGACATTTTACTTTTACTAATCTTTACTAAGAGTGTCCAATATTATGGAGAGGACTGTATATGACAGGCCATCCATCATGAATACCTGCAGGTTAAGCACAGAGGCTGACCAGGGAGCATGGCCACTTCTTTCTACACTGTCTCCCTCAAAGACTTCTCTCGCTAAAATATGTTACTGCGTATTTCCCAGAGGATGTGATATCATCCTCATAAATCAGGCCCATTACAGATGCACCATTCATCAAATCCACCGCCAGACATTCATATTTCTGGATTTATAAAGAATTATTGGAATAGGAAAGTGATCATGAAAATGATAATACACACAAACTTGATAATGAGTTAAGTTTTCCATAAAACGAGATAAGGGAGGCAGTCTGGTTTCAAACATAAAACTCGCAGGTGCAAACAGACCATAAATTAAAAGGGAGGAGAGGTGAAGTTCCTGTGAAGTATCAAGCATGCATATCAATATTTCCTGGTGTAGCCACAGAAGATCACATCCTCTTAGCCTTAGCACTATTTACAGCGTAAACCTACCCTACGCAGGATCCTTATTAAAACTCTATGACATGGTTTATGCTCAGGATTTTTCACAGAATTACAAATCAGGCATTTTATATAAGCCTGACACTTACTGAATAGGAGTGTGGTTGTCAAATAAACAGTTGAGCAGTATGATGCACTTCGTCCTATGTGAGGACAGGAGGAAGAGAGCAGTCTGCTGAGAAAAAGCCATTTGTCAGACTCTGCAGCTCAGAATGTCCTCTCAGCCTCTGACGTTTTTGAAACTTCTTTTGTGGCTTCTAAACCTCATGTCTTTGGCCTGCACTCACACTCTATTTATGCAAGAAAATAAAGCCGAAAAGTCGGCCCCTCCTAAATCTGTAAACTGCAATTAAGCTAAATTCCAAGTTTATTTCCAAATGCCGTCCTTGCTCCAGACCATGTGAGAGACTGGAGTCTAAAATTATCACACTTTGGGCCAGGCAGCCCATGAGAAGCCAGTCCATCTAGTGTCCTCTCCAAGCCCTGAGCACTTCCCCAGTATAATCGTACTACAATGGGTTAACCTCAGTCCTACTGTCTCTAGTGCACATGCACTAGTGCACAGCAGTACATATATGAAAAATGATATATGAGGTTATATAAGTAGAAGGAAACCTCAGGAGATGAGAAGAATGACAAAACTGTTATTGGCAGACAAACTGAAAATGAAGATTAGGCATGACATGAGTAATTAAGCTTATACAAGTTTTCCTGTGTAAAGGTACATGTGAACAGTGGGTAGACTTTTTTTTAATACAAAAAGATTTTTCAAATGTTTACAAAGGTGGAATGAATACTAGGCCAGTTCAATCGAAAACCAAGAATAAGAAGCAATAAATAAATAAATAAATAAATCCATACAGAAAACTTAATTCGAACCCAATAATGCAACACAAAAAATGCCAATCAAGACCACAAAAGAAAGAGAAGATGTATATGATAAGAGGTCAAAAGCTGTGCACTGAGTGTTCGGGTGCATATGATGCATCATGCACCCCATATTTCACTCTGTCTGTCAGTAAGGAGCACTGTCTTGAGTAGGGAGCAGAGTGACAGGCATATAATCGGAAGTCCCAGCAACCGTGTCATTTCACAGAATTTTTGCTAGGAGGGAGGTACTTAAAAAGAGCAAAACAAGATTTACATTTTTATAGGGGAGTAAGATAGTGTGAAGCCAAGATTATGCCTTAGCTGCTGTGGTCAGTGGTGGAAAATGTACACAAACACACAAATCCACATACACAAACAGACATACATACACTCAGAAATACATGCAGACAAACATACAGACATACAGATACAGATAAAAATGGTATATTTAAAACATAATATATATACAGTAGATACATACATAATAAAGCCAAAGGAACAGATAATGTACTTCCTTTAAGATTTCATATCATTTTTGCTATGGAAGAGATGTGAAGCTGAGTTAAGCTGAAAAACGTGTTCCTTTGGCTTCAAAACTCACAAATTTCAACAGAGAAAGCTGTTCTGATGGCAGACTACTATGACTGACACACATATGCAGTGGGGTCCTAAAGATTCTGCACTATGTATAGGTCACTGTTTAAACATTGACCGCATTAAGGCCTTTGTACAAAAAGGTCAGATTTTTTTTTAGTCTTATCCTTTCAGTTGAAGCACTTGTTCAGATGACTTTCATATGGACCTGATTTACAGATCAGAGGCTTATACACAACATTGTGAAGTCTATGCCAGTTCGAGAGCACGCTGTCATTAAAGCAAAAGGGGGACATACCAAATACTATGAAATCCTGAAATTCATGTTAAAATTTTAAAGATTCTAGTTTTCTACTGTTAAGGTGAAAATAATTTGTAATGAAAATAATTTGCAATGAAAAAATGCATTAAATTAAAAAAGAATGCAATGTAGAAGCATTTTCTCTAGTGTTCTCAGACTTTTGGACCCCACTGTGTATCAAAATCTCTAGTGCTAGTTATTCAGATTCTCAAGTCATTTTTGAATCAGAGTACGATGATGAATAACCAGTCATTGTTGGGGTGACAGCAGACCCTAAAAATACAAGGCAGCCCTTTAGGTTTGAGCTCGAGATAGATGACGGTGTACTGTAGAAACATGTAGAAATAATTAGTAACAGTATTTTCTATTATTTAAATCATTATATCTCAGCTGACCAATTATTGATTTTAAATCTGTAAGCTGCCTTTGTGAAGCTGACAACTTAAGTTACATTTTGATATGATTGGTTAAGAGGTTTGTATTGGGAATTTTTTACTTTTTAATGAAATACTGGGGGGGAAACTCACTTGTCTCTCTGCTTTTTGAAAATGCCTGGGAAGATATCATTGTATATTCAACTTAACCTGGTCCATGAACTGAGGCAAGACTGTTCTAATATTTTATTACCACAACTAGTTCATATTGTTAAAAATGGTAAACGTTTAGAACTAACATTCATCTCAATGTGATAGACAGAAACCTTCCCGGTTTAGTCTATCAAGCGCTTTAACCCATCACTGAATTAATTATGTCTGCCTAAATGAGAAAAACATTAAGTTAAATTTTAGCAAATAACCTTTTTTAGTCCTGTTTAAACTCGCAAGTTAAAAGTGCAACAATATTAGACTTACAAATGGCATTTGCAAGCTAAAAAATAAGAAATCCCCTAAAGTTTGCTCCTAAGCACAAATGAAGACAAACAAATGTAAAAAATGAAGAAATTTAATAATAAAAATACATAGAGATTTTTTTCACCTTGAATAGCTTTGCTTGGTCAGTGAGGTTGATTTAGCTGAGCCAGACTGGAGAGCTGTTGTTAGCAGATCTGAAAAAAAGATAATAATAGCACATAACCCTATCAACATAGAAAATTCTGATAGTTGCATTTTAATATCTAGGGCAACCTTGTTTTCCTTGATTTGGATTCTACAAAAAAGTTTCCATTCAATTGTTTGTGTCTCTTCTACAACCTTACGATATTTTTTACAATGTTTATTGTTTATTCCTCACAGGAATGAAAGTGTTCAGTTACCCACAAGCTTTCAGACGCCTCCCACAAGGAATTTATTAGACCAAATGCTGATGCGCTGCTATATTACTCCTTCAGACAGAAGAGTAGAGGGACAGTCACCTCAGAGATTAATTACATCCAAGCTGGCAACCCAGGAACTATTGAACAATCCGAAAATGCTGGGCAAGAGAGGTGTATGCCATTCTAAAAGAAAAAAGCAAACTGTTCGGAGACTGCTGTTTGCCATGGGGTAATCCATGCAGCATGCAGCCAGACACGCCTAATCCCACTAAGGTTCAAAGCTACGCAACACATGTGGGGCCAACCTGCAAAAACTTCACATAAGCTCTACAGTGAGAGAGAGTGAGGGATAGAGTAAGACAGAGAGAGACACAGATAAAGTTGTAGAATTTCTTCTTTCAGATCCTTCTTTGAAAGGGAATTAATTCATAACAGGATCTAAAAGGATATCATCAAGGAGATGGGTGTCTGATATCAAAGGCCACAAAGCATCCCTAATAAGGGCCAAATATACCGAACTTGATGCACGCACCATTTCCAAAGGCTGTGAGGGAACGGTGCTCTTTGAGCAGCAATAAATGATAATAAACAGAGATAACTGGTGTAAACGTTGCTAAATCAAGTCATCAGACATAAAACTAAAAAATGAAAAATGAGCACAAGCTTATACAGGCATGTGAGTGTGTTTGTGCTTTGGATGCTGTGGTAAACAGCTGCGGACAAGATGAGCTCACTATCCTTAAGGGAATATAGCCTTCCGATGAATGAAGACACCGCATCCAGACAGAGAAGCAGGGCCAGCGCTGCAGCAGACCCTGGGAAAGGTCACTGTTGGCCGGGAGGGTGGCCGAAATTCACTGGGGCCGAAGCCCCTGACTCATCCACGCTCCACTGTGTCATAGAGTTCACCAAACAACAGCTTCAACAACAGACGCAGGGTGAGTCACACTCAACTGATAGCATGCCAGAGTATCCTCAGTATGGACATAATGAATGTAACACACACACACAAAGAAAAGTGTCTTGTCTAGGACTAGCCTTTATCTAAGTCTAGGACACTGCCACTAATGTATAAACAACATACAGGGAGTAAGCCATGTTCAACCTACAGCATGCCAATATATACTTGGAATGTGGACATAGTGAGTGTAGAGCTATGCTTAATCTGAGTCTAGGGAACTGCCACTGATCTACAAACTTGCTGTAAATAAAAGCTGTATAAGGATGCATATCTATAAACTTGCTGTAAAAAGTTGGAGTAATCCTCAACATATGCATACTGCTTATGTTAATCTATTGCATTGTACCTGTCACACTGAGTGGCCTACACAAGAAAAGAGCCCTTATTCAACAGACCTTTATTAAACAGACAGTGAGACACACGCTTAGACACGTGAAGAAACTAGTAGATTTTCACATCTGTGCCACATATTGAAGTCTCATGCCACAGATTCCTCTTGAATTATTACCATTTTAAAGGCGGAGGGTAAAAAAGGGACAGATATATGGAGGCAGTGATGATCAGACGAAGCAGACCATTTTTCCATTCGCTCATATGGGGGACATGATCATGGGTTTAGGCTTGCATGCAGTTCTCCAGGTCAACAGCCTATAAAATGGACAGTCTGTTTGGAAAATCAGGGACCAAATTCATGAGCACTGTATCAAATCTCCTTGTTCCTGTGAGATCTGAAGGATCACCCGCTATGGCGCAGAATGAAATGCAAAGCACAAACATAACCCACTGAGCCAGACTCAGCAAGGGTGAAACTACCTGAATCCTCCAACTGAGCCTCTCTTTCAGACACTGTCCCCTTCAATACACAGAGCAAAGCTACAAACAGTTTCCACTCTCTGAGCCAGATTCAGTCAAAAAATGCTAGAAAATTCCACAGCAGATTTGTGGCTAAAACTATTCATCAAATGTGTGTTGGATAGAGTGTCAAATTTTATTTACTCCACAGCAATATAATGGTGCATGAAAAAAAACAACTACCAATTAGTTTACTGATTTACACACCACAGTGCATGGTAACATCAGTTACCCTCATTCAGCTGTTCTCTTTGCAATAAATCACATGGAACTCAGAGCTCTGATCATTGGTGTGTTCATTGGCTTTAAGCTTAAGAAGCGTCTAGCACTGAAATCAACAGGCAGTTTAAGTTTTGTAATGTATTGATATTCATAAGCTATTATTATTCTTTTGCTGGTCTTGCTCTATTATGGCAATATTTTTGAATTCAATTTTGTAGTGCCACATTTAATGTGCACTGATTTATTTCATGCCAACAACCCCCATATCAGTATGTGATGAATTCTGTTATCATTGATTGAGGAGGAAGATATTTTGTTAGGAATGAGGTCAGTCACATTTAGCTATTCTTAAAAAGTACCTGATGCTGAGGAATAGGCTCAGAGGAGATTGCTAGCCACAGTAAACTGTGGCAAAGAGACAATATTTGCTCAGACTGAATATATAAGTTCATTTTTAAGTGGGTGATTAAATGCCTATGGCCAATAGAAAATCATGCAAAACATGTTAGTACTGTGGCTAGCAATTTGCAATCTAACAGTACCTTGTTGTCTTGGAGGTGATGCAAGGTAAACAATGTCAAATAACTGGACATAATATGAGACCTTGAGTGACCTGCGTGAAGAGTAGATGTGGGAACACAGGGGTCGTAGTGTTTCAGAAGCAGCTGTTTGGAATCCTCTCCTGACCACAGTGATTTACAGATTATTCATTCCAGGAGCAGTTCCCCATATTATCGTAAATACCGATCACAAAGCCTCAGTATAACCTCATAGCGCAATCTGAACAGGAGAGGAATACTCTATAGCATAGATGAAATATTCTATTAATTTTTAAGACATTTTTCAAAATTCATGTGATATTTTGCTTGGCTTACTTTGCTATCAATTAGCAGCAATTGCACAGCATGTCATTTCTTGATGTTAATGCCTTCACTAACAGGTGATGAGGCCTGCTGAAAAAATGTTAAAACATTTTCTTTCATGCCTTTCAAACACAACACAGCACACATACACACACACAAACATTCTTTACAACTTTACAACAAAATGATTTTACACACAGCAGCATTCAGAGGGACAAATACATAAATATATGCATTATACCATGTATCTGTTAGCACATGTGCGCTTTTAATCCCTGCCCTTAAATTAACCCTGGCCGTCGAAAAGGCTGAGAAGTGAAGTCTGTGAGCGTAAACATGAGTCTGGCTGTTGCAGTGTAAAGAGAATCCCATGCTGTAAATCAGCTGCTAGTTGAAGGCCAAACAATACCAGGCTAAAGCTAAACAGCTCACTTTGGCTCTAAACGGGCCCAGAGTCAACAGCTCACTGCAGCCATCAGTCACTTGGATGTGAGTATATAGCCTCAGGCTCGGGTTTGGTAACTTGTGCTCATTACATTAGCTATGTGCTTCAAAGGAAAACGCACCCTAAAGCTATTTAGAACTTGAGTCAGATTGGTGAAATCTATCAAATTAAAAGAGTCAACAAATCACTACTCAACATTTAATCAGAAACTCATGCCAGAGGTAGTTCTCCATGTTATCACACATATTGCAAATGTTATTGCAAAGCCTCAGTCAAACCTGATAGCACAATCTGAACAGAAAAAGGGTTCTGTACTATACATGATATATTCTGTTCAATTCAATGATACTTTTTCACAGTTAACATAACAATTATTTTGCTATCAGTTATCATTCATTCATAGAAATCCTTTTCTTTCAAGCAGACAAAGAGGAGGACCAGTGGGAAACTACAGGTTGGGAATTGAGAAACTACAATCCGAGACAATAATTCCATGTTTTATAGAGCAGACAGTGCACTGGATATATTCTGTTATTGGCACTACATGCTTCCCATAATCCCATAAACTGAATTCAAATACTGACCTTTACTGAAATGAATAGCACATTGTGGCAGTGTTACAGAAAGAAAATGTGAAGCTAACGTGAGGATTGTACTATATAGTATGCTTTTATTTAAGCATCGGGAATTCCCTGCATCATAAATGTCAAACATACTACTACTACATTGTGAAATGCGTATAGCCCAGTAAGTTAAGCATTTATGAAAGTGAACAGTAGGTTATGTGTGTGTTGCATGAGAGAGAGAGAGTACATGTACTGTATGTCTGAGTGACTGTCTGTGTGAGCCACAGATTAAGCATTTATCTGAGAAGACAGACAAAAGACAAAACATAAGAGTAAGGAAAATAAGTTATAGAGAGAGAGTGTTGAAAAAAGAAAACAATGTCTTTGAATCTCTGAAACATTTAATCAGTCACAGACAAAACAAACACAAACATGGCAGTTCTCTCTGCTCTCTCTAATCCCCACACACCCACATCCTCCCGTGGAGTCTGAGCCTCACGCCCAAACCTTGGCCTCATAAAAAACACACCAGAGCATGCGCTCATCATCACTGAGACTTTCACTCTGCTAATTATGCTAAGAATTATTACCCCAAGCCCCTCAGAATCCCTACAGCATCATCTGGAGATGGGACATCATTGCTTCCGCCAGACCATTACAACACCATGGGGGACGCACTGCATCATAAGTCTATCCAGTTCTGTTGACTCACTGAAAGTGTTTATTGAGATCCTTAGGCCTCCACTCATCCCAGCTGAATCATCGTCTGTGAATAGTGCACACTCCAGGGACTCCATGTTTGCATCTACAAAGACCATGACACCAAAGAATTTCCACTATTTCGAGGGGTAAGTATTTGATTATCTGTGAGTCAGGACTGCTGGGTAGAGGAGTGGGAAAGAAAACCAGTCCAAGTCCAGTAACTGAGACAAAAAAAGAAAGAAAAAAGGAAAAAAAAGAAAGAAAGGAAGAAAAACTAACATGGTCATTGAACACCAACAGGCACTCACTATGCATTTAACCACACTGCAACTAGAATCAACACACATTTGTCTAAAAAATAAAACAGCGTAAATGAATGACTTACACTGTGAGGACTGGATTTGTTTCAGAGGCAGAATGACACTAGACATAGCAGCAGAAGTACTATATAAATGAGAACACTAGCTCCCCTTCTTTTAGCAGTTTATAATGAGTCCCTGACATCCAGGGTGCTACCTTCAACTCTTACTGAAGCAACTATATCCCTTCTTTTGAAGAAAGATATGGACCCTACTTCTTGTGCCTCTTTTAGGCCTATATCCCTTCTCAATGTAGACGTGAAAATTCTGGCTAAAGTATTGGCGCTGCGGCTGGAGAAAATTCCCCCTGATATAATGTCATCAGACCAAAACAGCTTTATTAGGGGGCGTCTCTTTTTTAATGTCCGCACTCTTTTAAATACAATTTTCACAAAACATTCCTCCTCTGCTCCTGAAGTTGTCATTTCATTGGATGCGGAGAAGGTTTTCGATTGAGTAGAGTGGGATTATCTTTTTGCGGTTTTACATAAATTTGGATTCGGAGACAAATTAATTTCTTGGATAAGATTGTTATACACTTCCCCCCAAGCTAGTGTCAACACCAATCATACTAGTTCTGACTATTTTTCTTTGTCACGCGGGACTAGACTTCCCCGTTACTGTTTGCCCTCACTATCGAACCCCTTTCGATCGCATTGAAATCCCTTTCATCTTTTCAAGGTATCTCTTGTTCCAGTATTGAATTGAAACTATCATTGTATGCAGATGACTTATTGTTGTATGTAACTGACCCAACGAGTTCTCTTCCTTCAATCTTGGTGCTTCTAAAGAGGTTTGGTTCGTTTTCAGGTTATAAAGTTAATTTACAAAAAAGCAAGTGTTTTCCAGTGAACTCATTTGCACTGTCTCTTAACCAATCTACTATCCCATTTAAATTTGCTCAAACAGGATTTAAATATCTAGGAATTCATGTGTCCCGCACCCTACCTTCTCTATTTCATACCATTTTTTCTCCGTTAATCAACAAACTTAAATTGGATTTGCAGAAGTGGAGGTCTCCTCCTTTATCGTTGATTGGTAGAATTAATACTATAAAAATGAACGTTATGCCCAGATTTCTTTTTTTGTTTCAACCTATTCCTCTATTTTTGCAGAAAAAATTCTTTAAGATGTTGGATCAGCTTATTATCTCTTTTATATGGGATGGAAAGTTCCCAGGGTGAGAAAATCAATATTACAGAGATTTAAATTCAATGGGGGACTGGCGCTCCCCAGTTTTTTATTTTATTACTGGTCTGCCCATATTCATAAGGCTCTCTATTGGCTTGAGTCTCTGGGATCGCTGTGGGACCCATTCCTGTTCTCCAATCTCTGCGCGGGCATTGCTTACCTCGTCTTTTCCACTTAAGCCTTCTAATTTCACGGATAATCCAGTAACACTAACCCTTCGCATTTGGTTCCAGTTCAGACATTATTTTAATGTCACCTTTGTCCTTGATGCCTATATTAGATAATCATTTATTTCCCCCAGCTTTGAATGATACGGTCTTTAGGACGTGGCATGAGAGAGGGATCAAATCCTTTTGTAGCTTCGCTCAATTAGCAGAAGAGTTTAACTTGCCCTCTTCACATTTGTTCCGTTATTTTCAAATTAGACATTGTGCTTCTTCCCATTTTCTAGACTATACCTGCCTTCCTACCGAACAACCACTGGACAACATTCTGACTCTTGATCCTTCTCAGAAATCTCTTATATCTAGGATTTATTCACAACTCATGGCTATAGATATTTCTCTCTTAATAGGATCAAAAGTGCTTGGGAACATGAGCTGGGCTCTATCTTTATAGAGCAATGGTGGGACAAAATCATATATAAAGTACGTTCAAGTGTTCCTTGCTCAAGGCTTCAGTTGATACAATTTAAGGTATTACACAGAGTTCATAGATCCAAGTCCCACTTATCAAAATTTTATCCAAGTGTTAGAGATCGGTGTGATAGATGTGATGCTACCCCATGTAATCTAAGTGATATGTATTTTTTTGCCCTTCTCTACATAAATTTTGGTCTGACTATTTTCAGATAATGACAAAGATCCCTCTGTTGCAATATTTGGTTTTTCCACTGATCTGCCCCCACCCACTGGAGTTCAGTCGGATATCCTTGCATTCACATCCTTATTAGCGAGACGTCGTATTTTATTATTGTGGAAGTCCTCAAAACCACCTTCAATTGCATCATGGCTCCGAGATGTTATACATTTTCTTAAACTGGAGAAGATTAGATTCACGATAAAAGTTAACACTGCTGCTTTTTATGCTAAATGGAAGTGTTTTTTTTTGTATTTTGATGCACTCCAGGTTATGCTAGCAGACTGAATCTATTTTTTTCTCCCTTTCTAAGATAAGGTTGTTCTTATTGTTGTATTGTTTAAAAGTCTTGGTGTGTTGGTATGTGTATGTGGTTTGAGTGTGTGTGTGGTGTAATTATAAAAAAAAAAACTGAGGTTGCTAGTGAATTGAGCTATTGGAGGCTAGTCATTGTTTTGTCTATTGTTTACCATTTTGTTTTTTCTCCACTTATTTGATGTTCCTCAAATATTAAAAAAAAAAAAGAACCGTGAGTGATGCCAAAATTAGAAAAGACCCCACAATTCTTAGAAGAACTAGAAGAAAAACAAAGAAAGCATATGTATTACTTAGATGTATTGCCATCTAAAGTAAAGTGCTACAGGGGATTCCCTGATGGACAGCTATGTATTTGATCACCAGTAAGAAATGAGCCTCCCAGTCAGCTGCAAGTAACAACTTGATGCTTACCCAAGCTTTAGAAGACAAGACACACCTGACCTGCAGTGTGTGTGTCCGTGCCAGCGAGTGAATGTGTGCATGTGTTTGTGTGTCTGTTTGGGAAAATTCTCTTCAGAGAAAGCTTCCACATGGGATAAAATCATCTGATGCTTTCACATCCACTCATTCTCTCAGTTCGCAGTTGAACTTTGCTTTATTCACTCAATCCAAAGCAGCACCAGTTTCAAAGTATTAGGGCCAGTAAATGCCTGAGACTAAGTGTTTCTACTTATTGTTAAAAAAGGAACAGTGAATTACTTCCAGGAGAGCCCTAATGTGTTCCGTACTGCTTTTGGCCTGTTCAAACTCTCTTAACTCATTGCAGAGCCTCTAAACACCTTTTCCAGTCCTGCCTCCTTGGCTACTCCATTAGCCTTTGTCCCACACTGTCAGTCACTCATCTCCTTGGCTTTCAGACACATTATGGAACCACTTATGCCCAACACTCATGCATTGAAGCAAAAAGTCTGACTGGTTCCAGGTAGTTTTTGGGGGTCTCGGGACTCCATAAAGAGAGAGAGAGGTTTGGTCTGAGAAAGACATTTGATACGCATATGTGGTGAAGCAATGCATGAGTGCACACTGTTATCATAACACTGTGTTTATAACAGAGAACAATTTGCAAGTTTCTTGACAGTTTTATTGTTTTATTGTAGGTAATAACCTGAAATCATATTGGCTATACGTTGAAGCCTCAGTCAGGTATTGCTGAAACACTGCCTTAGCTGCACCAGACAAACTAAATGCAGTTTACTGTTTGTTTCATTAGCTACATCCAGTGGTTCTAGAAGAAAAAAGGTTCAATTGTCCAGTGCAGTGGCTCTCCAGGATTGGACCTGGAGAACCCGGAACTTTTGCTTTAGCAAAAAAATTCAGTACCCTTATAGTGCCGATCAAAAAACTTCAATACTACCCAGTATTCAAAAGATGAAATGTCATTCAATACTAAATGTCAATGCCAGAGTAATCAGTCTTAGGGTAAACATCCTTGTCGAAAAAAAACAGACTGCTCAGTGGCTGTCTCTGTTACATTCTTTATGTGTGTTACTAGCGTCAGCTCTCTTAACTGCAATCATTTGCAGTCAGTGAATACACCCACTTCCCGCACCTCACACTTATTTTTGGTTTAAGCAACACTCACTTTCGGTCTGTAATTTAAAACAAGGTTTTGTAAAAAGTATCGGTCAGGAATCAGTATCAAAGTCAAGATAACAGTTCTGAACAATACCCAGCCTCACAAGTAAGTATTTCATTTTCTTAAATGAATGTAATGGCAATTAAATTTAAATATACATACTGACAGAACCTTTGACATCATCAGTGTAAGATCACTAAAGAGCTCAAACTGAAAAACCAGGATCACATAAGAAGATATATGGAATATTTACCGTATCAAGACAAGTTGGTGAGGAGGAAGGAGAACCGTTATAGATGATGGAAGGACAGCTCAATTAATGATAGACAGTTACAGACAAGCACAGTATCTTCAATATTCTATGCATTCTTTCTATGTGTGGAAGCTGCTTTTCTGGCCTACTAGGAGCAGTGGTTGCAGACTGGGCTTTAAAGAACTAAACAAATGATGTGAGCTAAGAAAGGGCAATAATTTGAAATGTTAGACTGTCCTCTACTGATTTTTTTGTAGACTGGGGAAAAAAAGCTCATCTGGTGACCAGCATTGCCAAGAAATCCATCCACTGGTGCCAAACAGTGCCAAGAAATACCCACCAACATGAAATAAAACATCCCTACCAAGACCTGGGTCAGAACAGTAATGTTTTTGTGAATGGAGCATAGTCAGTGGAACATACACAACAGAGACTGCACACAGCTTACTCACTTCTGACTCACTGCAGAGATGGAATGTACCAGTGCCAGCATGTGTCATCATAGAGAAGCGTATGGAGTGGAAGGCAAAGTGAACCATCTGAACAATCGGAGAAGGAGAAAACATATGAACAGATGCCTACACACACACACACAGTTCTCATCTGTTTGTGTGTTTATGGGTTTTTATGTGTGTGCATATGCAGTTGTATGCAAAGGTTTGAACACTCCTGGTTAAATTACTTGTTGATTTTAAAGTTGAAATATGTTAACACATCCTCTTGAGGGAACAAACTTCAATATTGTTTTTTTTTTTTAATGCAAATTTTAGTGCACAAGTTCTGTTAATTTGCTAAGCTCAACATATTGGAAAAATAAAAAGTTATTATAAAATGCTAAATTCAGCAAATAATAGTAATTAAGTGTATTTAAATATGCAGAAGTGTGTTCTTTGTAGAGGATGTGTAAACTTATTTTCACAAAATCAACAAAATATAATTTGGCCAGGGGGGTCCAAACTTTTGCCTCCGACTGTAAGGGAATTTATGTGCACGCATACCTCTGTGCATGTGTGTGTTTGGCCCTTCACTGATGATGAGAATGTTCAGATGATTGCAGTCCACTCCATATACTTCTCTCACTTTTGTGCATAATTAACTTAATATTTATTGGATAATATTCTGATTGTAATCAATTCTAACCTTCTAGATTTGATGCAGGTAAATTACCAACTTCAGATTTATTTTACACCCTTAGTACCCATATCTCAAACTAACTCTGTGAACTGACATATTATGGTTGTCATGTTTACTTGAATTTAAAACATTGAGCTTTACAATCAACTTTACAACTTCATGCATTGGCTTAGTGATGAATTTGCAATGTGAATGAAGGAGTGAAGGCTTCCATTTTAGCTATTTTAATAAAACATTTTGGAATCTTTGTATAATACTCCATATAGATTCAGCAGTTAAGCTCATTTTATTGCAGATTCATCATCAAAATTGGAAGATTATTTGATTACTAATACAATCAACAGTAACAGTTTTGGATGTAATATTAGTGTTCTATTGCTATGTTTATGCACCTAACAGGGCAAAAACTGTACAAAGTTGTTCTAATAACGTTCACTAATAACAAACAGGCTGCATAAAGCCTTACACTGAATTTTAGTGTTTACTGACTAACACTGTGGATTCAGAGCAAAGCAAGGAGCTCTAGTTCAGGCTATAAAACACATGGCCTTCTTTGTGAGAGAGCTCTGTATAAAGTCAGGCTGTCAGCAAGTGCTTTCTGGATGCAAAAAAAAACATCTTTCAGAATGAGAAAAATGACCAAAATTGATGGGAATTGGCTGATGAACCAAACTATTCCTGAGCCCATCAGTCACTGAAGAAAGCTTTTGTGTCCAGACCGCTCGTCGTTGATTGAGATATGCTCAGAGGAGGGGTGTCTCAGTGCCATTTTATCTGCATCGTCTTTCAACCTAAAACATACTAGTGTTCCCTACCTACCAACATAACGTCCAAATATGGCAACAACAAATACACTTATGGACTAAGTCAAGCAGAGATATCTAATACATCACATTCTCCTGTCTCCACAAATACCAACTTAGTCATTCACCTATTAAATCTTTCCAATCATTCATACCTATGTGCCGACACTATTCACAGCATGTTGATTCAGTACTATTCAGTCCAAGGATATTCTGTTGGCATGAATATAACAGAACATCTCCTGGCCTGACCTCCCCACCCCAGCTCCAGGAGCACATGTGGGGTGTCTAGACTGTGATGTGGGGTTGGTAATAGAAGGGTGTGTGTGTGTTTGTGTAGAGCACAGTTTAGTCTGAGAGACTGTGGGTTTCCCTGCATGCTGAATCATTAAAAGGCAGCCTGACTGCACTGAAGTCTACTCATCACTCTACCACATCAACTCAGCCGCTGCACTGCTGATTAACAACATGGCTATGCCTCCAGAGCACACCACAACACACGCATGAATCTACACACGCATGCACACAGTCATCTCCATCAACATTACCCCAGCAAGTAAACTCTCTCACGCCTCCACTAAAACAATCATTCACATATTCCAGTCAATCTGAGCACTCACATTTACTTCAATACACACATACATATACAAACACACACAGGGTGTATTCCAGTACAGATTAGTGACTACCTGCTAAAATGTAATCTGTAATCCAAAAGACTGCACTGCTTTATAAAACAAACTAATATACTATAGGTTATATAGAATTGTCTGTGCTTTATGAGTATTTATGTGCTAAATTTCATAAAATTTTGAATAATTAATGAAACAAATCATATATTATCTTGTCTTTTTTCACTGAGTGTGTGAAGGTGGGGACATAAGCAGCTGATATTGTGTCTCACGCAAATGGTCACAATCTTAGCAAGATCAGGCCAAATCTGCGTGGATCAATAAATAGAAACACAAAGATGACAAATTTGAACAGTATAAATTGTGTAGATTATAATTCTGCAGGTCTACTGGCAGTGTGATAAATCACAGATGACTTCAACACTTGTGCCTAAAGCTCTCCACAAGAGGGAGCTATAAGCACCCAAGTAGGTTTTGTGTGTACTTTTGAAAGAGAGGAAACTGACTCCTTCGATAAAAGCAGAAGTTGCAATATTTACTGAAGGATTCACTGGACGCCCTGCAAGATACAAAGTAAAAAATGGATTACTTGTATGTCTAACAAGCTTGAATTCCCTGTATTTAAGCTGCCAGTGGTATTAAAAAAAATACAAAAAAAGTGAGTGCAAAAGAGAACGTACATCACTGTATATCAATGCTTCTCACAGCCTGCTTTTGAATTTAAACAGATTTTACTCTGCATTTCCCTCTGTAGTTTTTTTCACTGATTATTTAATTCTTCCTTTCTACTTTCACTACCTTAAAGCAATCTTTAATCTGCATGCTGGAGTTGCCCACTCAAGTCTCGGGTCAGTTTTGGACTCAAATCTTCTCGATGCGGTTGCGGTCAGGTCGGCCTTGGGCAGAAAGTTTCTTGGGTTGTATTCCAGGCCTGATTGAAGCTCTAGCAAAAATTAGCACTATTGTTATGGCGATAGACAGAAATCAAAGTAAACAAAGACAAATCACAAAGTGAAGTGTTAGCTTATGGAGTGATGGCAAGAAGTACAGTTAGTAATCCTAACCTTAATCTCTGTAACCAAAGAGTAATAGCAGACTATTTAGTTGATCCTGACATTTTCTATAAGAACACTTTTGTCCTAAAAATGTGGAAAAAACAAACACACAAACACACACTATCACATACACACCACTTTATCAGAGCATTAACACACACACACACACACACACACATAAACAGGCTCCTCTAAAAACTCCAGCTTGAACAATCACACACATATTCATTTCCACATACGAGTCCTCTGGGACGTCTAGACGAACCGTGAGGCCGTTAACGCTCGTTTGCACCCTTTCCTATCTGCAGCTATCACATATTACTCATGAGGGGCCAGCACCTAGTCAAGCACTGTGTACACTGTTGGGGGGAAACACACAGCTGAGCAGTTTATAAGAGGGTGTAAATTCTAACACTTTATGCTGAGGCCACTGCTCTTGAAGTGATGATAGCAAGCCAAGAGTTACACTGCTGTGGAAAGAGACAGAAGCAGCTATAGCATGTGTTGGGAATTAATTTATTATTTAATAATTTATTGTCCCCAACAAAAAGACTCTCACTTAAGGCTACAAGTCTAAGCAATGGGCATATAAAAGAGGTTTAGGTTTTTGTATGTGGTTACAGTACAATATTCCAAAATATGTATGTTAAATTTGTTGTAACTGATGTTGCAACATGGCTTTACAGTTTTTTTCTTATTTCTCAGAAAATTACACACATTGTCCAAAACTAAAAGTGCACATACATTCTAAAAGCCTTAGACCAAAATGGAAAACTCTCTTTTCACTGAATTTTACATTTAATAAAGCATGAAGCTTGATTACACAGAACAAACTCAAATGAGCCATTTTTTTCAAATTTTGTTCAATATACAGTATACAATGTACAGTACTGTAGAAATGCAGCAACCCACTGTTACAATATGTACATATATATATTGTATTTGTCCTCTGAAATGACTTTACCATAATGAGGTGTGTTTTTTGTTCATTAGAATGTTAGGGAGTTTTGATTGGTGTTGTGTTCCCAGTGAGAACTGTGCTAGTTAACTGACGTGTGTGCGTGGGGTTCTGCACAAAACGTAAATCAAAATTTTAAATCAGGCTGAATCAATAAGAACATGTTTGTAGTTGTAAAGCCCACAGATTGCTTGGTTTGTTCATTCAGACTAGTGGTGTAACTAGGCTCGTACAGGCCCCAGTGTGAATCCCCCATAAGAAAATTACTCTCAATGAAAAATACGACAATATAATTTGCTTGTTTACTTGCTATTGTTGTGTCTCAAACAAACTGATGCTCTCAAGGCATGTCACTCCACCAACTAGCATATAACATTAACGTAATGTTTACATTAGACTGCTTATTTAACACTATAAAATTATAAATAATAATATATTGCGAAAGATTGGTTTGAAAATGGTTAGCATGGCTAAGATGTTTTATGAATAGGAGGGAAATAAATTTCAGGCATCAGGGCTGTCTGTGTAGAGGTAATAAAAGCTAAGCGGTGAAGTATGTTTTAAGAAACTGGAGCTTTCTGGCAGTAATGAGTGTACAGTTTTGTCAGTATCTATATGAGGGCTCCACTGTGATTTTCCACTGATTCAGTCACAGTGTCTGACTAAATGAGAAGGCCTTTAAGATTCTGGTTGCAAAAGTAAACATCATTGGCTCACTCGCATCCCTTTTATTAGCAAATATATGTCAAATACATGGAGCATGATCAGGGTTGGGATAGCTACTGAAAAATTAGTAGTTAGCTACGTTGTAGCTACTTTCACAAAATTTGTAGCTAGCTACAATTTAGCTACTTTTCCAGAAAAAGTAGAGGCTACTTTTTAGTTACTTTTTGAAAAGTATTGCACTACTTTTTAGCTACTTTCAAAGTGTGATTGTCACAATGTTTGTGAATCTCCACCTGAAACACCAAACAAGCCCAACTGATAGTGTGGACAAGACACTGCATTTAATCATGTGTCAGAAAGAAACATACAATTGGAAAGCAGCAAATATACAAAAAGATCACCAAAAAGTGAGTTTAAGTGTAACCAACAATCAAACTTACACAACCAAAGGTGTTATATCCAACAAAAATTTAGACTAACTAAAGGTAATCATTCCAGGTTTTCCTAACAAAAATCAACAAAAATAACCAAATACAAACCAAACAGTTTTGTGCAAAGCATTGTCAAATTCTCAAAATTCTCATGAGTGACCCTGGCGCTGTTTGGGGTGAGAATCAGGCCTGAATAATCTCTCCACTGCTGCAGAGCTGCTCCACAGCAGAACTAGATTTTTAAAGGTAAAATAACATAATCCTCCTTTGCTGTAAAATCATTATAACACACAGTTCTAACACAGTTTTCACAATAAATGGTATTAAACGCTGGAGTTAACGCATAACTGCTAACTCGCCAACGTTTAACGCTGAAGACTGATTCGCGGACTGCTGGACACACAGCAATGCAAACAACGAAAAGGCAAAGAGAAAGATTTAAGACGAACATCGATAATTTGGAGATGGGCGGACTTATTTGGATTTATAAGCACTGAGCTGGTTTCTCCATAGATTTAATCTGCAATAACTCGAAGCTGAAGTCGCTTCTCAGTCTCCTGCTTCTCGTTCAAATTTTCCCGTTCCACCTTAACTGGCGCAGCAGTACAGTCTGGTGCCTCAGGCACCATTTAAAGTGGAACGGGACAATTCGAACAAGAAGCCGCCAAATGAGAAGTGACTTCAGCCTCGCAAAGAGTCGAACATCAAGAGACATTTTGCAAGAAACTCGCGGAAAAGTTTCCTGAGGTGCGAGAAAAGCGACTATAGCTGAGCTAAAGGTTAAAGCAGAGCAAAGTAACCTAAGTCTGTGTTTTCGTTTATTTACACACTGAGACATACTTACAGCCATGATGGTAAAACGGACATAAGATGTTGTGGCACCCAAGGTAGTCTCATTTTTGTTGAAAGGACAAAATGGCTCTTCTTAACGTACGGTTGCAACCCCTGAGTTAAGCCTACTAGTAAGGGGTGATCAGCGCATGGAACCCACGCGTGACCATTTGCGCGAACTGTCCGCGGCTCAGTCAGGATTGCACAGTCGCCACCAGCCCAGTTAACGACCACGTTCCATGATTCAGATTTTGCGCAGATTTACTGGAGCCTGTAGCGAAATTGTAGCCAAAAACATCGCTATAGCTACACAAAAAAATTGTAGGCACTACAGCTATTAGCTAGTTACATTTCATAAAACTGTAGCGGCTACAGCTATTAGCTACAAAAATTTGTAATTAACTACAAAAAGTAGCGCTCTACTTACCTACTTCCCCATCCCTGAGCATGATACAGTTATCTCGGTGCACACTACACCTCATTTTGAATACATATGAGATGCAATGACATAAAGTGTATAATATATACCACAACATATAGGAAGCATAACTCACACCAAGCATAACTCACACCAAAACTGCGACCTGGGATATTCACTTGTCATGCATCACATTCTATGCCCCCATAAGCAAAGAAGTTAATTTCTTAAACATTCTTGCATGAGAACAAATTTCCTATTACGATTTTCAATGCAGTTCACTGGAATTTTGTACTGTATATTATCTCTACTGTAATAAACTATTTTACAGACATATCAGAGCTTCTGGACTATAAATGCATTCCTTAACAACAACAAACTTCAATCTCTGGTGCAGAAAGCCAGTTTTCATATCTGGGGAAAAATGTGCACATGCACGCGTGTGTTCACTTTATAAAAGATCAAACACAACTGCCTAAAGCAGGTGTGAATTCATGAGGATATGTTCTTCTCTCTTCGGCAGCCAGCTAACCCCCCTAACCAAATCAAAACATTTAGATATTATCTCACCTTCTGGATACGGCACCAATCAGAGAGAGGAACAAAGCAGCGAGTGTGACAGCTAACAGGATCTTATCACTCTGCTTAACCATTCATGGCTTAATGACTCTTCAGCCGGCTGCACTCTTTTGAATGAGGGAAGCCTCCCACTGCGCAGTATGTGTGGTTAACCGCTCATCAGTGCAGTCGCGGCTTTGTGAATGGAGTTTAAACTGGAGACACTGAATGCAGGACAGCCTGTACAGTTACTGTCACACCACAACATCATTAGTATGATATACCGTACGCACACACAAACACGCTCTCACACACACAAAAACACACTGTGTATTGCACATTACTAAAGCCTTCTGTACACTCCTCATCTCAATGAATACACACACATACTCACAAACACTAGAGCTTAAAATATGTCTGGACTGACGGGTCCTGATTGCTCACATCAGGTTTGGATGGGTTCAGATGTCATTTCTCAAATTCAGTGCCTTGCAAAAGTAATCAACCCCTTTAAAAGTCATCAGATTCCTCTGTATTACAACTGCGACTTTAATATTCCATGCTGTTACGTATTTTATTTTAAAAGACTGACTATTTTAATTTATGATGACCTTGGTTTTATGTAAAAAAATATTCTGTGACAAAAATAACTGAAAAATGCTGTCTGCATAAATATTTAACCCCTGTGCTGTGGATGCCCCAAGTTTACATAGACAAAAGATGTTGCCCTAACAGGGACACAACTGGCTTACAATTGGCCTCTACTTATGAACCATTAAAAAAGTCCACCTTTCTGTATAAAAAGCACCTAATTCAAGTACCAATGGTCAGACTATGAATCTGAAGGAAAGCTGTGAAAATGAAGACCAAAATGAACCACCTAGGCACTGCCTAAATAGGAAAATTCCTCAAAACTCATCGTTAGACCAAGATGGGGACTTGTGAGACAGGCCAACAATCAATTTGAAGGAGCTACAAAGTTCAGTGGCTGAAACTGGAATAAAGATTCTCCAGTCAACGATGTCAAGAGCTCTGCCTACAACTGACCTGTATTGGGACAGAGGCTAGAAAAAAGCCATTACTAAACAAAACCACATCACCAGACAGTACACTATATTGCCAAAAGTATTCGCTTGTCTGCCTTCACATGCATATGAATTTGAGTGACATCCCATTCTTAATCCATAGGGTTTAATATGATCTTGGCCCACCCTTTGCAGCTATAACAGCTTCAACTCTTCTGGGAAGGCTTTCCACAAGGTTTAGGAGTGTGTTTATGGGAATTTTTGACCATTCTTCCAGAAGCGCATTTGTGAGGTCAGACACTGATGTTGGACGAGAAGGCCTGGCTCGCAGTCTCCGCTCTAATTCATCCCAAAGGTGTTCTATCGGGTTGAGGTCAGGACTCTGTGCAGGCCAGTCAAGTTCTTCCACACCAAACTCGCTCATCCATGTCTTTATGGACCTTGCTTTGTGCACTGGTGCGCAGTCATGTTGGAACAGGAAGGGGCCATCCCCAAACTGTTCTCACAAAGTTGGGAGCATGAAATTGTCCAAAATCTCTTGGTATGCTGAAGCATTAAGAGTTCCTTTCACTGGAACCAAGGGGCTGAGCGCAACTCCTGAAAAAAAAAACCCACACCATAATCCCCTCCTCCACCAAACTTTACACTTGGCACAATGCAGTCAGACAAGTACCGTTCTCCTAGCAACCGCCAAACCCAATTTCACGACTGGACTTGTTGCACAGGTGGCATCCTATCACGGTACCACGCTGGAATTCACTGAGCTCCTGAGAGCGACTCATTCTTTCACAAATGTTTGTAGAAGCAGTCTGCATGCCTAGGTGCTTGGTTTTATACACCTGTGGCCATGGAAGTGATTGAAACACCTGAATTCAATGATTTGGATCGGTGAGTGAATACTTTTGGCAATACAGTGTTTTAAAGTTACCCTGGTAAAATGTGGGATAAGGGTTTGTGGTCAGGTGAGACAAAAATGGACCTTTTGACCAAAATTCAAAATGCTATGTGTGGTGCAAACCTGCTTATTCCTCAAAAACACCATCCCAACAGTGAAGTATCGGGATTGCAGCATCAAGTTAATCAAGTCAGCAGGGATTGGGCATCTTGTTAAAAATGAAGGACAGATGGTGCAGACACAGGGAGATACTACAAGACAATCTGGTTCAGTCTACTGAAAAGATGAAGCCTGGGAGAAACTTGACCTTTCAGCAGGTCAGTGATCTCAAGCACAAGGCAACACAGGAGTGGTTGAAAAACAAAAAGGTTAATGTTTTAAAACATCCGAGTCCGATCCAATCAAGAATCTGTGGCACTATTTAAAAACTGTGGTCCACATGCGTCATCCGACCAACCTGAACAATCTGAAGCAAGTATGCAAGGTAGAATGGGGGGAATCACTCACAAATAGTGTGCAAGGCAGGTAGAAACGTACCCCAACAGACTGAAAGCTGTTATTGCAGCAAAGGTGGTTTGAACAAGTACTACTCCCAAAGGGCTGCATACTTACGCAAGCAGCATTTTTCAGTTTTTTTAATGATCTGCTGACAAATAATGAATTTTGACTTTGAAAATTGACTTTAAGGGCATACTGGCTTGCAAAACAAATTACTGGCTGGAACAATCTGTGTGTCATTTGTAATCCAGCAGAATCTGCTCATTTCTAAAGGGGTTTAATATTTTTGCAAGGCACTGTATGTCTTAGGCTCAGATTAGTTGTAACAATGTAACAATCATGTTTATACAGCCCGCCTCCCACTTTTAACAGATGTTACCCTGCATTTC
This sequence comes from Colossoma macropomum, assembly GCF_904425465.1. NCBI lineage: Eukaryota > Metazoa > Chordata > Actinopteri > Characiformes > Serrasalmidae > Colossoma > Colossoma macropomum. The sequence continues at coordinate 9,312,068 of NW_023494792.1, read as the reverse complement.
CCCCGCTTTAGTTTTTATTCTTACTTTATTCTTCTTCTCTACTTTCATCACCTCACAGTTTTTAATCTGACATGATAGAGTCACACATTTGTGCTGCTGACAAAACTTAGCACCAGAGGTGTAGCTGAGGTGTGGCCTGTGCCACCCTGGAATGAAGCATGGCCACCCTAGTTATGGAAAGCGAGACAGTCAACTATCATCAGTCAGCCATCAATTTAGTGATTCTGGGGTCCTAGGCAAAAAACAGGAATGTGGCCCAACATGGCAAAAAAATAACGTCTTGGTAAGGGAAATCTTCTTAAATCTACTCTAGTCTTACTATACTGGTGGATAGTTGTGCTACTTTTAAGACAAAATGCTTGAAACAAACAAAATTAAATGCCAATATAGTGAGATATTATAGTGAGATATGTCCTGACTGAAAGAAAACAGTTAGTTTGGGGAGTAAGCGACCAACTCTTTGCTTTCCCCTCTTTTTTGCATTTATCTGCTGCACTTGGATCACTTTGATTTTCCCTCTCAACATCAACTAAATCACACAGATGTACCTCCATACTGTATATCATCACTTAATTGTCTTGTTCATACCAGTCTGTCTTCAGGCATTTGTGTCATTACATAACAACAATGAATAATATGTTATAACCATGACCAGAGGGTGGGTTACATTAAAAGTACTGAAAATAATCACTACATATGCAACAGCTATTTTTAAGATGTGATATTTCTGAGTAGATTATTTAAAGTCAACATGTACAGTATATGTTATTTGTATTTTAATGGGGGCCTTGAATCATGGGGGCCCTAGGCGGCTGCCTACCTTTGGCTAGAGCAAAGACCACCGCTGACCATCATCAATTAAGCATCAATTATGCTTATGCTGAAAATCTGCTATCAGGGTAGTTGATGATGCCATATTTAATAATGTGAGTGGTAAATTTGCTACTTTTGTCCCACACATAAACACACACACAGGCACACACACTATCATGAAAATGAAAATCTTGCAACAACTCTCCTTCTCTCAGACGTATACTTCCTGACACAATATACACTTCTAGAAATTATTTATAGAACATAATTTGCTGATGCTCTCCAACATCATACACTGTCTTTTATGTGTTTGTGTCTAATTTAATTACTCAGTTCAATTAAGAGCAATTCAAATAAGCTGACACAATTGTTTCACATAATCACACAAATGCAATTCAGTAGATCACAATTATAAATGAACCTAAAGCACATAATTTCCAGACTAGTCACTTTACTTGGAAGCAATCTTGAGGGTCATGCTTATCAACCAGAGTTTTCTCCCACAATGCCCTTAACTTGAACTCCATTTCTAATAAGGATGACTAATATCATTCTTCCACAGAACACATTTCTGTAGAAAGTCACACCAGTGGTCTTTGTCAGCATTTCTGTTTATTTTACTGAAATCTTACATGACCTTGCTCCTCATTAGCAAATAAATAATGACTAGGAGACAGTGGACATGTAACTTAACTTCAAAACACATTCTATACTCTACATTCCCAAAGGATATTGTTATTGCTCACATGTTGCTCTTTGATGGTTCAGAAGGCTTAATGGTGATTCTCCTAAACTTCTATAAGAGAAATAGCATTACACAAAATAAGAGACATGATATATGGGAGAGACAAAGGTGAGTTGCAGATAAACATGAGCGTTATCTCAGCCCATCTGTGTGACTGCTGAGATTGCTACTAAACCTCAAGAGGAGATGCATGAGATCACTGGGCTCTTTTGCTCAGGAGGAATATCTGAGCAGCATGAAACTTAAGCAAAAGTCTCATGTGTCTTCCCATCTGATCTCTTTGCTGTCTAGGAGAAACCACAACTAGATATTAAAGGGGAGTTCAACCAATTTTTTTAATTTCTTCATAATTCAATTGTGGACAATTAAACTGCATAATTCAACTCTCAACAGTCATTTAGAGAGGCTTGATGTAAAATTATGTATTGTGGATAGATTTACTGACTCAGATTTCTTTAAAGTGGTGCTGACAGGACCCAGGGTCATGACGTCTAAATCGCAAGCAAAGCATAGCCATTTTATTTACCATCCAAAATGACCATACATATCTATTTTAAGTTGCTGTGTATAATGTTGACAATGGTAAAAATAGTGGAAATCTTAAAGTTTTCTTTGGAAAGCCTTAGGAAATACATTTTAGACCAAACTTATCTCAAAACTATACTATTGCAAAACAGGCATTAGATAGCTTATTTATTAATATTTCATGTAATAACTTTTCTGTGAGGTAATTGTAACAGGTATTAAAAGCTTCAGACATTTAGGGTCCTATCACCACCAATGTGAAAAATTTTGATTTAGCAGGTTTCTTTAGAACGGTGCTTTTCATACCAAACCACTCTGAATGACTTGGTTAACATCTTAACAACTTAATAATACAGAAATTAAAAAAACGGTGGAAATATAAGGAAATCTCTTTTCTTTTTTCTACTGATAGCAGATATCTCCATTGAAGTTTTTTTTAGGATTATATTTAATCTGTTGCCACATTAAAAGTGTGGAAGCCTGGAAAAGAGCATCTATTCTCATTTCATTTGAACATTGTTGGCACATGCTAAGTTTACATTTGCATGAGTTTAAAAGTTTGAGTTAGTGTCATCAAGAACTGACATGTTTGTGGTGTGCATCTCACCTCTAAGATTAAATAGCCATGTGGAGTTATATCCATATATGAATGAGTGCCTATGTGACATGGGGTTAACACTGCCTTAAGGATATACAAATGTGTGTCTCTTTTTCTGTCTGGCTAGAGGCATGGTGTGTGCATGTGTGTGTGTGTTTTGGCTCTGTGCATGTATAGCTGAGCTGAAAAATGACCGTGGACAGCGGGGCTACCTGTTATCACTTCAAATATTTTCCTTCCACATACCCAGCGACTTAACTTCAACAAATGACTTTAAATTAGATTAAATTAGGAAAACAACATTTGAATCGCTAACTGACGAGAGGAGACTGCCTCTCGGTGAACAGGGAAAAGGTCCAAAATTTAATTAAGAAAGTCACTGTTGAAAGGTAAAAGGTCATGCCATCTTAGTGTATATTATCCATCAAATGACAACACATCAAGTCACTATAACTTAAAAAATACAGTACTGTGTAAAAAGGCTGTGTCTCCTCTAAAGCAAACAGATATGTAGTCCAAAGCCTCATACCATCTGAATTCACTACAACACATGATGGAAGTTAGTGTAGTTAAGGCTTCATGTCCCACCACTGGTATATCGGAGAACAGCCCTGAGGCTGTCTCAGCGAAGTCTCTCAGAGTTCATGATCTGATCTAACATTGATTTTGGCAATACAATTTCAAGGACAGGAAAGAACTGATACGAGATCAATGTCCTTCTTTTCAGATCCATAACAGAAATTGCCCTGGAAATAAGCTCCCAGACTCACTGAAACTTATAAAAACCTGATGGGTCTTCCATAAACAAAGACTTATGTCACCACATTCATGGTCTTCAATCTGTTTTATATGAAGTTAAATGAAATAAAAACACCAAGATCTCTGAAACCAAGAGTTCCCATTCCAGGACCCAAATAAAAGTTAACTCCAGTAAAATGAGAAATAGAGGGGTTTGAGATGTCTTTGCGCTGTGTTTTCAACCATAACCTTAGTGTCTACCCAGCTCCAACACACCTGACTCACTCATCAGCTCATTAGCAAGCCATTCATTTTGTTAAAATGAGAGTGCTCGAGCAGAGAAAACACAAAAATGTGTAGTAGCAGACGAATCCAGAATCAAGATGGGGAAACGTTGTCTTACAGCTTCAGGTGACCTGTACAGTATCAGGTAAAGCCAAGACTGCCGTTGTGGGAGTTGAAACTTTGTTTATTAGGTTATTAAAGAGTAAAATCTAATAATCCTGCTGAAGGAGAGGAAATCTGGAAGCTTCTCGGATCTGCTTCCAATAAGCCAGCCTCACCAGCAGGCACACTGTTTGGGATTTCTACTTATAAAACATCATTAGGGACTTTCCTGTTTTTCCTTTGTGTCACTAGCAAGTCTCATGCCTGTCAGTCGCCAGAGGAACTGTATTCCATATAATTTTGACCTAGACGATACAAGAGAAGAGAAGCAGCACAACTAAAAGTGTGTTCATCAAAGAGGGAAACAGCAAACCTAGAGTTAGTCCCCCTGTTGACTAAATGGTAGATGCTGGACACTTCAAAAGTATTGTAATATAGACTTTTTCTGGACAAAAAAACTTCCAGAAAGAAATACATATCTTATAAATACACATTATAATAAGGTGGGAAAAATGTCAGACATACATCTTATCTTCAGGTTTTGACATACCTGAAAACCAATGACTCAGCTGAGACTAACATCTTTCTGAAACTCCAACAACACATGACTCACTAAATGAGTCATTTAATCTGATTTATATACACTAATTACTTTAATTTAATATACTAGCAGACTTCATGCAACCACATTTTCTCAGTGATTTATATATTTTTTATATTGACTACTCTGTGTAATTATGAGATAATTGACCCATTAAGCTATGAATCACTACAAATTCCAAATGCAACCAAACTCATTTATTCACACAAACACACGACTGTGAATACTGAATCATTCTGCATCCTATAACAATTTGCAGCCCCAAATTCCCAACTTTCTCATCTTATCTTTCATTTCACAGTAACCTTGATAAAATGATAACGGATGACTAAAATAAAAGAAAACTGCCTAATCCCTCATAAACACAAAGGAGAGCAAAATGACGATTTTGAAGAAAAGTCTAAATTCTAACTCTTCAGCACATAAAGGGCACAAAAACTAAATCTCTAAAGTAGGGTGTGTACATATGCAAAGATGAAACTGATGCTGTGAAAATAGGGTGTACAGACACATACGTGCACTACACACACAGACTTGTAGCCACATGCAAAAGAAGCAGGGCAAGACAAGGGGGCTTCCCCTAGACGAAGATTAAAAGCTCTTTTTCCATTTTGTAATGGAGTGAGAGGTGGAAGGGCCACAGAGATGATCTCATTACAGACTAACTCACAGCAGCTGCCCCTCTCTCCTTCCCTTCTCTCACCAATGGCCTTTTTCTCTCCTTTTTCCAGACATTCTCACCACTTTCCCTAAGTATTTTACAGACGTTTCACAGGAACCTGGGTGATTTATTTTATTCTCGCAGTATTCCATTGACTGCCTGACCCTTGATGACCCCACTGGCTCCTCCGTCATCACAGCAAAGCTCTGTGGCCTCGGCCCTTTTCCTGGGTCTCTGCTCCCCGGTGTCTGTAGTACTGTTAACATCACAATGAAAAAAAAAGAAAGAAAATAGTACTGGCTTATAAAAACACACACAACTACTCTTCTTTCTTTTTCTTCTGTCTTTTTATTTCTTTTCTACTCTTGTCTCTTCCCCTGATAAACAATCCTGCTGCCCTGCTTAGTGTCTGAAGGAGAAGCCATCTACAGCAGGCTCAATCCTGTGATAGATCAGGATCAGACAGGGTTGCAGTAGCAGTGTAACAGAGGAGTTAGACAGTACTTGAGTCAAGTACTCCTGATATGGGAGACATGGTTATGCACAGCATCTGTTTCCATATATTCCATACATTCTACCACTTGCCAACAACTTTCAAGGAAAGCAAGAAAAAACAACTGGCCTTTGATAATCTGATGTACATTGCTGTGTAAAATCAGACAACCTTTTATTTACTTAATTTCCAACTGCCAATGACAATTCAGTACATGATATAAAATTTTCAAGAGGGGCTGCAAATTATACACTCAAACAGGTGGACTACAAACTTTAATTGTATAACTACAAAGTTCATTTTTTCTAACGTCTCTGAGGATTTCAGTGAACGCTTAGCAGTTTTTCCTGTACACACTGCTTTTTGAAAATGTTGTGCTCCTTTTTCACTTTTTAATGGGCCACCCAATGAGAACAGAGGTCATTTATAGATCAGTCTTAAGGTTAAAGTGCTAAAAACAGTCTTAATTCTAAGGGATAAAAACAAGTGGGAAAATGGTCAATTTAAAATATGAAATACAATAGTATGTGAAATAACTGTTTTCATACAACATCAGTGCACAGTTTTTCCATGTTATACATATTTGGAAATTTGTTATCATTTCCTTTATTAGGTTTATCAGTATAAGTAACTGCTGTGTCCTCAGGGCTTTCTCTGCTCCTGTTATCTCCTGCACTGTTGTCTTACGACGGTAATGCTGCAGCATGTTCCATACCCTGGCATTCGCAAGCGCTTTGGTATTTGATATGTTTCTGGGCAGCGTCAGGCCTACACAGCTTCTGTACATTGATCTTGCTGTTTTTTTTATCCTTTTTGTCAATGTTTGAAAGGGAGTAATAAGTAAATCCTTAAAGAAAACAAGCAATTTGTTCTGTTTGTATGGGCTTATGTGAACACAAGTGCTCAGTCAGTGTGATATTGTTTCTCTGCAACACTGGATATGAACTTGGCTGAGAGCCACTGAGAGGAAGGAGGGTCTAGCAGTGCCTATCTTGAAATAAATCAACTAGGGGTGCAATTATATATCAGTATTTTGACAAATCACAAAATTTTATCATGAAATAATTATACTGTTAATTAGAGAGATTATAATTCATGATTAGGTCACATAAATTACCATTCTACTAATCAATCATTATATTCTTACATTTGACATATTCATAATTGTCATATTCTCCAAGTTACTCTTCCCTGCATGATAAAAAGCTTCATCTCATCTCAGTTCATCTGATCAGTGATTACACAAACATGTAATTTTGCTGCTTGTATTGGCTCCTTTGTGTGCTGAGAAAACAATACACTGTAGAAGAGTGCTCTGGCAATATGACGTTCAGCTGCAATGCTAGACCAGAAGTCTGAGCCTAATTAAGGTTCTACTCCTTAAAACCATGTGTGCCACTGTGAAACTGACTCGAGCACCTTTGAGGTAACACTTAACTGCAGGTTTACATGGTCTGTTTCTCTTTCCAGCAGCAGTAAAGGTACTATAACTTTTCTTTCTATCATGATTTGTGGGGCTTTTGTTGATCGTCCTCAGAAGAACTATCTTTGGATCCATCTTAACCTTATGTTTCCCTGCCAAGACCAAAGACTGTTTTTGTTTTGTTCAGTGAAAAAGGTACTGTTTTTGGTCTGGGTGTCATGGGTTGTAAAGATTTCTATGGTCTCCCATGTATGATCCAAAGCAGAACATGGGGAACGTTCAGCACACCGCACTTCAAATTAACAGCACCAATGGCTTCTCCAGATATGCCTGTTCATATGAGAACCTGTGAAAGATTTTCACCAGCATGAACCTAAACAGCACTACAAATGAGAAATGTGGAGAGAAGGGCAATCCAACACTTGCCCCAGTGTAAGGAAAAGCGGGTAGCATGACTTTGGTCGTACATGGAAAATATGTGCATAATGTGGAAAAGCTCAGCTTTTATGAATCAGACGACCCCTAATCCGCAGTGTTGAGAGGCCTGCAGATTTTTGACAGTATTACTGTATTCTCTATCTTTTTAATGGCACCTTTCCATAATCAGCTCCAATGTTCCACAAAAACAGGGCATTCATGTCCAGCTGAACAGCCGCATGGAGACACGTCTTTGAATCTCTGTCAGGGACAGGCTGCGCCGTACTCGTTCCGACTGCACAGCAGCCAGCACTTAACGCGCACGGTGTGTGGCGAACTCCTCAGCCACAGTTGTGTTTGTTTTGGGATCAATGCTCTCCTTCTCTTTCTCTCTCTCTCTCTGGTCTGCAGCCCTGCCTGTGTGAAATGGGGAATCTCCAGTAAGAACAATGTGATGTTTTTTTTTATGCGTGGATTCTTCCAGGCAAATTCGACCACAACCTAGACCCGATACTCCCTATGCTGGAGGCCCCCAAAAGCAGTGGTTCTATTTGGGGTTAACGGATCTCCCTTTTCCCGGCATTAACAGCATGGCAGTCCGGTCATCCGAGCTGAGCAGAAATGAGTCACGAGCTGATGATGGGAAACCTAGTGCTATTGATCCAATCTAGTGCAAACTGCCAATGGGATTTGAACTCACACACTGCTGGTATCTCTGTTGGAAGAGCAGGCTGGGTAAAACTGTGTCTTTTAATGCCAAATCACATTTAGTTCCTCAGAGTGACAGGGTAGAAATACTGGATTCTGCACTGTTCTAAAAGCATATCTATAAGACATGTTTACACCACCGTCATAGAGGTGAGAATGTGAGGTACATTTTCATAAGATAACAAGCAGTCTAAATGTAATGCTATGTAAAACTGTAGAAAATGAAAACAGATCAGTGGCCACTTGTAATGAATACAGAGCATAAATGACTACCTTTTTTAGTCAAAAAAATAAAAAATAAAATCAATTAAGCATGTCATATTATGCAGGTATTATGATCTATGTATAAACAATAAAGTGATTTTACTGTAGCCTTACTGGTGATCCAAACTGTGAATTTGGCAATAGCCTTTTAAACCCATTTAGATCTGCTGCCAGAGGAGATAACAGTGTGCTTGTCCATGTAGGCCAGAGTGAAATGCACAAGACTTCCTTTATTGTTGGATGTCCTGTGATTTTTTCAGACTGGAGAGTTCATTCAGAGCACAATTCAAATTGATTAGCACTTTATCACTTTATATAACCAGAATAATGACAAAACACAACTTTTTTGTGACTCATATTTCTATTCATGTGTTTGCTTGTTCAAAATGGTAGTTTGTGACACAAATAAAATAAATGGCACAAATTCTTGGCTTTGTTAGATCATATTCTTTACAAAAAAATGCAATGACAACATTGAGAAATTACATGACTAATGGAGAAGAACAGATTAAATGGCAGAAATAGCCATGTTGTTGCGTCAGCCCAAAGGGTTAATATGCTTGAAGTGTGCATGGTGTGGCTGTTTCATCTTAAAAAGTAGAACTATTAAATCAGTATTCTGTATTGGTAGATATTCATTATTAAAGAACTTAGGAGCAGGACAAAAAACTTGAGTGGGACATTCCTTTTACCCCTTACAATTCCAGGCTTATTACATCTTAACTCTGTTATTCAGTAAGTACACAGACTACGGTGCAAACTGGCTGAGTTATTCTTAGGTTGTAGAAGTGAGTTTTAAAAGTTTAGCAGTAAGGGGTTAACTTTCATGATTGTTTAATAGTGTAACTGCTCTAGGTTTGGGCAGGCATTTCAGCAATCAATTTAAGCAATGCACTGCTTAGCCCAAGGACACTAGTTAAATACTGACAACCAGTGAGCACAACATGCAGTATCCAAACTAAAGAAAATACCACTGGAACAAGTGATAAACACAACTGAACAATAGCTTACTATAAATTGCAGCTCCACAGTGGCTAAGGTCTGACAGCCACAGAGACACAATGAGAATGGTCACAGTCACAAGTATTCAGAGACAAACACAGAGCCACAAAGAAGATTGAATAAGTCCACGCGGTCACTGCTTTTAGCGTTATGGTGTACTCTGACATAAGAAGCTCAACCACTAAGTGACCAATCTAGATTTAGCCAACGGCAGGACATGTTGACTTGACCACACGATAACTTATGTAGTGACAGACTCCTCAAATAATCTCCAGATCATCTTGTCTAACAAAATACTGAGTCCAAGACCCCTCAAATAAGATGACACGCAGTATTATGATTTGCCTCTTGCTTTCTATTAAATATCTTTTCACATCTACTGTAAAAGAGTGAAAAATAACCACTAAGTGACAAATGCGAATCACTTACAGGTTGATTTTAAAATACATTTCAACAATTCATATCAAAGCTATTCGGATTATATGAATTTAGACTTTCAGGTTACATCATAATCACATCATTAATTCAAAACGTCAATGCACTGCCAGTTTTCACACCAGTATTGGGTTTCTTTAGACTCTGAGATGCAAGATTAGATACTATGAGGTATGGCTGTCAGAGGCCCTGTGCCAGTGGGATGTGGGTACTGGCAGGGTTGGGGTGGATTGGCACTGCTCCAGGGTATAGCATGAGCATCTGGATCTGCTCCAGCACAGCTGGGGAGAAGCACAAGTCAAATGGCACACTAACCCAGGTCACCAGCACCATGGCAAACTGCTGACAGATTTATCAACCTGCACCCAGGCACAATGGCTTCCTGTTTCATCCACCTCATTTCCTCTCTGCATGTCCACTCAAGCTCCTGCTATACTCATTTGCCCTTTCCTGCACTGATGGCCCTCAAATCTAGAGGTGGATCAGGACTCTTCACACAAACAAAAAACAGATTTCAGACTCCAGTATGGTTACAGTGACGCTTTAGAACCACACTTGCATTCGGTCAACAAAATGCACCACATCCAACTTATTCAAAAGATCTGCCTTGTTTTTATGGTATATATTCTTTATTTAGTGTGTCTTGGGCGTACTCATATAATAAGTGCAGGCTTGGAAAGACAGAACCTCCTGCCGGTTTGGATTTGGTGCGATTCACTGGGAAGCGTTCTACACAAAGCTGATCAAGCCAGAACACTTAAAAACAATCAGTTGAGATGTTTCCCATCATCTTAACACTACCTTGCATACCTTTCATAAGCAATAACTTTTCCAGCCACATACCGTGCTATAGCCAACAACCACAACACATTACTCAAACTAATTACCTAACATCTGGTGATAATCCCATTCCTACAGCTCCCAACTGAAAGCCATGGAATGCAAGGCTCCACTCTGGACTACTGTGCAAACAGTTATGTAAAATACACACTAATAAATGCCAGCCATTACACCAGTAAATGACGATCTTCATTGATGGCACGCGGTAAAACATCATGATGACATTAGTGGCAAGTTCGGTCTTCACAACACATTGAATCAAGCAGAAATAAAACTGGAGTCCAAACATTCCATTTCATAGTTCATTTGCATTTTGGAAACAAAAAATAAAATATACCAAATGCCCACAACCCAAACAAAACAGAGAATGATAACTGGTTAAAATGCCACTATTTCACCGTCCAGATCGAAGGAAAATGGCATCCCAATCTATCTGGCTAAATTACCACTTATATAATCACCTACAGTGTTGTCCATTAAACAGTAAAAAGTAAGACCAGTGACCATTAGTGCAGATATTAATTGAATCCTGACAATTTTGTTTTGTAACCTCAGGGTACGAAAAATAAGAAACATCAGTAAGAATGACAGAGGCAGCAGAGAAGTGCACATCCCCTTTGAGTCTCTGTAAAGGTGAGTGGTGCACCTGCTGCTTCTTTCATACAAAGAGCTTATTGTTCAGACTTCCTCACCTGTCGAGAAGGTAGAAGCCAAGCACAAGCCTAAATTCCATGACCCCTCTCTGGGGCTAGCCTAGCATCCCCATTTTCTTTCTGCCCTCACGTCTGCTTTACTTTCACTAACCCCAGTTTATTCTCCACTCAAGGGCCTGGCTTACAATCTCTGTTATAGTTCGTCCCAAAGGTGTTCGATAGGGTTGAGGTCAGGGTTCTGTGTAGGCCAGTCGAGTTCTTCCTCACCAAACTCACCCAGCCATGCCTTTGTGCACCGGGGCAAATGCTGGAACAGAAATGGGCCTTCCCCAAATTGTTACCACAAAGTTGGAAGCATACAATTGTCCAAATTGTCGTGGTGTGCTGAAGCATTAAGATTTCCCTTCACTGGAACTAAGAGGCCAAGGCCAAGCCCTGAAAAACAACCTCACAGCATTATCTCTCCTCAACCAAACCAGTTGGCACAGTGCAGGCAGTCAGGTAATGTTCTCCTGGCATTCGCCAAACCCAGACTCGTTCATCAGACTGCCAGATGGAGAAGCGTAATTCGCCACTCCACAGTGTACGTTTCCAGTGGCGTTGTGTTTTACACCACTCCACACCACTTACACTGGCATTATGTTTGGTGATGTAAGGTTTACATGCAGCTGTTAGGCCATGTAAACCCAATGCTGTGTGTGTGTGTGTGTGTGTGTGTGTGTGTGTGTTCTGACATCTAATAAATTGGAAAAGACAAAGTAGTGCCACATTAAAAAAATGTGTACATTATTCAACACTGTATTCAACACTTCACATACTGCACTGCACTATATCCAATACAAGAGGACTAATTATACTCTCTTAGCAATCAAACATGCAGCTAGAAAGTGTTCAGAAATACTGATGATATCCATGATATGCTCAGCATGTTGGGACAGATTGTGATGTAATTTATCACTATAACAATAAATACTGTCATATTGCCCAGCTCCACTTTTCAAGCAGCTCAACTGTATATGGCTTAAAAACTGATTAGTAAATCATTTAATAACAGCCTTTCTTTTATGAACGTGCACACAGCTATAGCATATGGCCTCTTCTGACAGATGTTAAGTGTCCAGATGTATGTGAAAATATCAACCGCAAGCAGTGTTCTGCATGGAGGGCCTTCCTTACATTTACATTCCCCCCAGACACAGACACACACACACAGACATTTCCACCGAACCCCAACTCTTTCCTTTAGTCCCCCCCGCCTCCTTGCCTGTTTGCATCCTTTCTCAATGCTAAACCGTGTGTCGGGGGGTTTCTGGGATCCCTTCGGATCCATAAGACATGTTCGAGGCGTGGGGCCAAGAGCGTTCTGTCAGCTTTACGACTGCACCACTGCAGTGCCATGCAGCAGGCCTGGGTGCTTTGCACCACAAACTTCTGGGAAACTAAAAAATGAAAGACAAGCGGGAAGAGGGGGAGAGAGAGAGAAAAAGGGAGATATATATATAGAGAGTGAGAGATAGAAAGGGAGAGAAAGAGACAGAGGATTCTGGCTCTTCTCACTACCAGCCAAAGTTAACAAAAGCTTCCTCTCCACCTCTCACAGTCCTGATCCCATGCTGTCCTCTAGCCCAAAGGCCTCCTGCTGCTCTGGATCATCCCGCATGGTGTGGAGAACAAATCATACCACGGCATGGTGATGTGTCAATCAGAAAGAACTGAGCTGGGAAAAGGGCCCACTGCAAAGTATTTCTGCTGATGTCTTTACCTTGAGTATGACACTGACTCCAGGTGTGTCCTAACCTGGCAAGTATGATGCAATCAAGCATGAGCCATTTTTAAATGCATCTTTAGAAGTGATGACAAAAATTGTCTCAGATGTCCATTCTTCACACAAGGTCAAGCCTGACAGCAAAGGTTAATAATTACAGGGGAAGATGAGGCCTGAGAGTATATCTCAAAATGTCAGATGAGCAGAACAGCCATGCTTCTTTTGTGGGTCATGGAGTGGACTTGTGATCACAGTGATTACACGTGTGTGTGTGCTCTTGGGGCAAAGTGGCTGTGTGGTCTTAGAGGATGCCATAAAGTTCCAGGTCTCTTTAATGACTTCATCATCATTACAATCTTCTCCTTTTTCCATCATATGTTACTCTAATCTAGTCTAATTAAGTCTATTAACTGACTCCCCTGGTGTGTGTGTGAGCACACATACTTCTATGTCTGCATACATTCAGGTGGTACATCTGCTGCAACTCACTAAACATATACTGCAAGATGCCCTGTTAACTAGGTATAAAAGGCTCCCTTTTTAAAATAAATAAATAAGTAACTTAGTAAATAAAAAGTGAAATATGTCAGAGAAACTGGCTCTGTGGTACTACAGTAATTCAATGCAGTAAAAGCCCTTCAGAATAGAAATCTTAAGCTAATAGCAGCAATTACTGCATTTATTGAAACAGATAGAGTCAAGTTCCCCAAAGTTCAGCTTCAGTCATCTCACATTTTAAACATCTGAAAGAGTCAGTCATACTAAAATAATCACAATACCTCTTATAAAAGAAAGCTCACTCAGTAGAGTGCACTAGTTTCCAACCAGTGCAATGGTGGGAGAACGAAAAATAAGACACTTATGACCCATTCAAATTTGTCACAAAAGATTTGCCACATTTTTCCAAAGAGTGGTAATGAAACTTTCCTCAGAAAATGTCTATAGCAGTAATGTTTAAAGCCCACATTTAAAAAACTCCCAGCTGTGCCCTTGTCCAAGGTCCAACCATAGTCATTATAAAAGGCTTAAGGTTTCAGACTGCCATTGTTTTATATAAAACTAATGCACCATGTTTAAATTATATAGACCTACAATCAGTATTTTATCGCAAAGAGAAAAATCATTCTGTATGTGCTTGGAAAAAAGTAATGGCTCAGTAAAGATGGTAAGACGGAGAAAACGGGCTGTTCCCATAATATGGCGACTTTAGTTCTTATATTCCTCTCAAAGCCATCAATACAGTACAGAACTACAACCAGCTCCTTTGTAACGTAACTACTGCATGTTACATTAATGAAAATTATAAACAGACTTCACGTAGAAATTATAAATTATAAAAAATCCTAATCTAATAAATCTTATAAAAGTTATTTTTCTCATGGACATAAGCTATTATTACAACTTCATCTTAATCCAAGGCTGATGTATGATTTTAAAGTGGTTTGTCTGAAATATATTATCTATGGTCACTAATGGCTTGAGTGAATGCATTAGCATTCTTTCTGTTGCTTCTACACAACAAGCCTATGTGCTTTCACCTGGACATATAAACCCTTTTGGTTTCTATCCAAGGAATAGCAGCTCAATTATTCTCACTTATGAAATACCTTGTAAGAGGGAGGAAGCTGAGGGAAGCCTACAGACTAAAGACTACAGGTTGTACATATTGAATGAACTAACCTATGAATGAACAGACATACAGAGCACTGTTGACATCTTCTGAGAGCTAAGCAGCATGTGTGCTCTAACACTGACAGGCCTCAGAGAGAGAGAGAGAGAGAGAGAGAGAGAGAGAGAGAGAGAGAGAGAGAGAGAGAGAGAGAGAATGGTATCAGTCTGTTACCTGTGTCACACATTATTGGCATTCCAAAATAGAGCAGACCCAGGCTAAAGCCTACTGCCACACTCTCCTACAACTCTGCTTTCTTTACATTTAAACAGATTACTTCAAGATGTGGGAGTGTGACTGCCTGTGTGTATGTTTGTGTGATATCAGAGTGCCTGTGTGTGTGTGTGTGTGTGTGTGTGTGTGTGTGTGTGTGTGAATAAGAGAGAAGCACTGTGCCGCTTAACCTAGGGGTAGTGCGGCAGGCTGTTTTCAATGCCACTGTCTTCTGACCATGTCTCCAGCTTGGCTTAATTAGGGCTACTGTCACGCTTCTTTTAGCTTTCCTCCTGGTGGGCCTGCTTCCCATGCCTACTGACCCTCCACACCACAAAGGAGGCTTTTTATTGTTCATTAAGTCATTTATTTATTTTTATGCAGCTGGAGCCCATAAGTATGGAAGCTCTCAGAAGTCGACATTTAACCTAAAAATGTAAACTTGACACAGGGCAGCAAAGTTTCTAAGCCTGCTCTCATTCCCATTTACTTCAGAATCCCAGCATCCTACATCAGTCTAAACTCTCTCTGCCATCCCTTGATTTCCTTTATACCACCTTTTGATTTCCCAAATTTCTTTCTCTCTCTCTCTCCCTGTTGTCCCTCTGCCAGTGACTCCCCATGCCTGTAGCTGTATATGCTATCTCTTGCAGAGACGAGAGGAATGTAACTTCTGCTTTTTAAAGGCTTTGGCAGCTGTGGCGGCCCTGGCCGGGCTCAGAGGAGCGAGCGTGGCTGCAGATGTATATCAGTCTTATCTGTTGCTAATAAATCTTTGCAAAAGTCCTCCAAGGATTTGGCACTTAAAGCCCACTCTCTCCCAGAATCCCCCTCCCCTCCCCAGAAGAAACAAGCACTTTGTAATTTCATCAAAGCTAACTGCATGCATTCTGCAAACTAAGAGTCTGGCAAGGCTTGCACAGCATTCGAGGAAGGGTTCAACCCAAGCTATACTTACACTAACTAACAATTTCTGTTGTTAACGGTTTAACATGAACTAGGGTGATGTTTCATGAACTTAAAGTTGCTTGAAAGCTGGAGTTTTCTTTAATAGAGTAAAGGTATTCCAAAAGAAATAGTTATGCATGGTTCTTGTGAACAGCAAACTGAGACAATTAATACTGTGAGCCTGTGAGAAAGTCCTCATGTAACTATCCATTCTCGTATGCCTTTCTGTGTCAGCTTCTCAATCTTCAGCTCCTCTTCACATTTATTTTCTTTTTTGGCCAAACACATATGTTTTTCTAGCAAAACTCTCGTCAACTTCTCCAACCAATACAGCCAAAATCTACTCCGAGAGATTCCAACAGCACAGATGCTGATCAGCATATAAAGGCTTTTCAGTGACTGAAGTATGAGTGAGAAGGCTTTAGTGCCGTCTAATGGACTGTGGCGCAGAGAAATGCAGGTGCATCTTCAGGAACAGAAATGGTATGTGTTGGTGGAGCAGGGAAGGAGGCCCAGGGGTCTTTGATGAGACAGATAGGACAGCTTAAATGCTCATGCAGCTACAAGTGCATCAGTAGAAGCAGGAATGCACTGATGAAAAGAAGAGCTGTCAGCCAGTCAGGGAAAGAGGACTAAAGTTCCACCATCTAATGCAAACAGCTGACTGTAAAGTCCAGTATCTTTCTTTGCAGTGTTTGCCACTTTACTTTCTACAATGTGGAAGCTCTTTTAACAGGGCTTTTTAAAAACTTCTTAGGCAAGACTGTATACAGCTTTGACATTTGTGCACTAATTAAAATCAGTGAAAGAGAAACGCAAAAAGTAGAACGAGAAATGAGGGGTAACTTCAAACACCATTTGTAAACAGGCATGAACATACATCTCCTTATGGAAGTCTGAATATCTAGAGGAAGAAGAGAGAGAGAGAGAAAATGAACAACAGGGGAAAAAGGACCCTCAGCAGGAAACATCTGTATCACAGATATCAGAGCAGCATAAGCCAAGTAAGTAGGGTCTGATGGGTTTGTCAGTAAGCATTATTACAGTGCTATACTTGCCTGTTGGGAGTGCCATGGACACCCAGAGTGACTAGAATGGCATATAAAGGATAATCAGTAAACACAAATGCACACACATCAGTACAAACACATGCTCACTCTTGCAAATGCTGAAATCCACAACCATCCCCAGAACTCCAAGCACAACACGGAAAAATCACCACCAGAAAATATTGTGAAATAAAAGAGCACAGAAGTGATGAAATAAAAAGAGAGAAAAATACAAGAAAGACTATTTGCATGTCTATGTGATACTCTGGTGTTATGGATGGACCAGTCTGCACCATTTTACTCTCTCCAAGTTGCTGAAATGAAAGTCACATAAAAAAACTCCAGCATTATAAAATCACATAATATAAAACTGCTAATTGTTTGGAATTAAAAAAAAACTGGAGAGAACGAAACAGGTTGTGGTTCTGGAAGCAAAGAGGACAGTAAATGGTCCTACACTAATTTGCTGGAATTGTCAATAAAAAAAGTTCAAAGATTCTTCTATGCAGTGTTAGTGGTTTTAAACAGAGAAGTAGAGAGTTTTAGTATCTGTACATCTGCAATCATTCATATTAGTTTGAAGCACAATACATCTGCTGTGGAGATATGCTATATTTCCATTGTGCCATGGTGCCTACCTGAGGGAAGCCATCAGGTCATCAAAGCCTACTGATTTCAGGCAACTAAAATATGTCTATAATGTTAAGTTTATTTCTGTTTAACAGAATTGTCATGCATTGAAACTCTGCAAGAACTGTATAATTTCTCACAATTACTAATATTTCATTTTTAAACTGTACAAAAGGTTTAAAGCCTTGAAATGCCCAACAGAGCATTGCCCAATCAGCTTTTTTCCCCCCATGGTATCTAGGTAGATACAGCCAAGTGAGCTCTCCCATTGGTTACACATACAGGAGATGGACAGAAAGCCTTAAAGGAATAGTTCGGCAAAAATTCAAATTAACATGATTTATCACTTACTCTAGATGCAGTCGAACAGCCAAAACATGTTTGATATCTGATGTGTGCTTCTTTAGTTTACAACAGGAGATGCTAGGCTAACACTGCTAACAAACACTGGACTTACACTGTCACAAAACTCATCTCTGTAAATACATGCCAAAATCTTCATTTATTTGCTTCAAAAACCTAATGCAAAGCTATGAAAACTAGTTAAAAAGCAATTTGTTAAAAATAAAGTTAAAAACAATTTAGTAAAACAGCATTAATAGACCTTGTTTACACATTTAAGCTAAACGTTTAATCTGCAAGGGGTGCGTTGTACATGAAAACATCACTACACAGGTATCCTATTGTGCTAGCATAGCTGAAGCTTCATAACTGTAAAAAAAAATTTAGTTGTAGTCCAGTATGTATTACCATCAATTCCCTAATGATGCAGAAACTTGCAAACTGTGGCTTTTGGCAATGAGCCACAAACTAGCAAGAGTGCAGTTCAGTAAAAGTATAAAATCTCTGTGTAAGCAGAGATCATTTTTCACCTGATTATTACAAGAAAGGCTGCGAACAGGATGTATGTCTACAATACATGCTTGTTTTGCTTGTTTTACATATGCTCCTTTTCACCTGTAAAAAGTAAAAAGTTTGCATGACAAACAGAGCAGCACTGCTGAAGGACCCAGTGCACATTCACTCACCAGTTTACTCTGCAATTTAGCCTATCACAGCAAGATACGCTAATTATTAAATGCAGCATCGTCAGACTCTTAACTGACTGGTAACTACCCTAATGACAGATTTTCTACATAATGCATATGGCTCACTTTCCATAACTGTGTTGGCAAGGGGTGGCCATGCTTCATGCTAGGATGGCACTGGCCACCATTACCACCCTTTGGTTACGCCTCTGATTCCAAGTAAATTTCTATGGATGAGAAGAGAATGTGAGGTGAACTTTGTTTCCAAATTTGTTTGTTTGCTGTCCTTTTTGTGCCCAGTTTGACTGTAGAAATAAACAAACCCCTTTTTTTTGTACTGTCATAAATGCTGATTTGTTCAAGCGCTACCACGTCCAATAGCAGAGACACTCCACCTTGGCTGGCATCACCTGGTACCTACCAAAGCAAACCCAATTCCTGTTGTACAAGGAGTCATGTCTTGGCTGATTAACTGCATTTGGTGTACGTGATAAATCATGTTAATTAGATTTTTTTGCCAAACTATGCCTTTAAACGTTGACAACCTTTATAATTAGGAAGCGAATAAACCAGTCACATTTTGATTATTTTTTGGGTGGAGCCAATTTCGTAAGAAAAAATGTCACTATCTGCAACTGCAAGCCATAGTATAACTAGGTTTCAGTCACTTTTTAGAAATGGAAATAAGTTGTGGCATCTCTACGCCAGGACTCTTTACTGAAAGAGTCACTTTAAAACTGCGACCTACAAGTCAAAAATGTTAATGTCATGAGCTTCAAATAAAACATATGAAATGTCTTTTACAAACTTTAAATGTTCTCAGATGTTATTTAGAACAACCACAAAAAGTAATGTAAAGATATTGGGTATTGGCAATCCCATTGAGGTGCTAACATAAGTATAAAATAGTCCTGGTTTGCCACTGGTAACTATACATATTACAAAAGAGTCTACAGCTTGGAAACTATTGCATATTCTTGGATTACATTTGAAATCATTCACATAAAACATTGCAAACCTGCAATTAAATGCTGTCCTAGCCTGTAAAAGGTTTTCTCTTCACTTTAAGCTATTCCACTTGCAGCACACAGAGGTTGTTTTCACAGGCAGAGACATTGCACAGACGCTTCAGCCACTTAAATACATTTTTTGTGCTATAGCGCTGGAACAGTAGGCTGTATGAAAACATAAATGTTAAGGCAATGGAAAGCCACCTTTGTGTGGAAGTCCTATTGCCTTGATTAAAAAGTTATTAAACTCTGACAAAAGCTTGCAGTTAGCCCAGTGAAAATAAACTTGGACAGCATGGAGTGATTCATTAAATATACACAGAGGACTTTTAAAAAGCCATTAATGATTGGAGCTGGAGGAAGGAAGGGGGTTGGGAGATATTCATCAGTGCGCACAGAAAAAAAAAAGAGAGAACAAGCACAGACTGTAAATGATCGCGGGCAGGAGCAGATCCTCCAGAGCTGGGATCAAAGTCTGAACAAATCTCTTGTCTACATTTGCTTACCTGTAGTTTGAGCCAATGTCTTCAGGACAGACGCTACGAGGACTTCATTTAGAGCATTACGTTTGCATGGGGGTGTGAAAGAGTGTGCTTCAGGACATACTGAGCTGCTCTTACAAGTCTCTCATGATTATCTTTTTCCATATTAATCAGCTGCAAAGCTGTATCTGTGTCTCCACTGCCAAAGCAAGCTCTCCTTGGGCTTGGGAATGTGACTGATCCTATCTGACATGCACTGAGGAGCCATGGGGCTGGTACAGATGGGACACTAGCATACCTTTGCTTCTCTTTTTCAGGGGCCCCTCCATCTCCAGTTCTCAGAGAGATCTAGGAGATACAGCAGCCTCTTTTCTACCCCCGGGCCCAGGAGCTGTGGTGCAACTCAACCTCAGCAGGATCTGGAGAAAGCTTCTCTGTTTTTTATCCATACATCTTGTCCGCTAGTACCTGAGCGAGTGTGGACGTGTAGCGAGGCTTTGGATGGGATGTTGTGAGGAGAATAAGTGATTTGAGTGAGAATGACACAAGCCTGAGTGATTACTTGTCCTGCATACTGTATTTCCAACTGAGGGACAGTGCGCTCAGACCTATTCAAGTAATTCCTATTCTCTCCATTAAAGCAGGCTGGCCTAGTGTATCTGTGCAGGTACACTGAAGCGTGTGTTGAACAGCACACTGAAAGAGAGAGGCTCATGTCAAAAGCATGCAGGAGATAAGGGAGAAAGCAAGAGAGTGAGAGGGAGAGAGAAAGCCAAAGAGAGTGAGAGAGAATGAGAACGCAAACTAGCCATGTGCGTTAGCGATCTACGTTCAAACCAAACTGGTCCACTGCTCTCTTTCCAGATGACAATGGCCCTTTTCATGGCATCTGTCACCCATAGCCCCCGCTGACATACAGGTCATGGCCCCTCTCTTCAAAGCAGAGTGTGTCTGTGGGACTCGTTATTACCTTCTCATGCCCTGGCCAAGTGCATGCTGCCTTTGGCTGAGCAGCAGGGAATTACAGCACTCTAATAAAGGTAGAGATATGTGACACCAGCCCTATGGCAGGATTAGACCCAACAACCTGCATAATGAGACTCAAATTAACAGCAGTCAGAAAAAGGGCACATAGGGAATGTAAGCAATGTAATGCATGTGTGAGTGTACACATGTGCACATGCATGTGTGCTCCTTGACTTTGGAACACTAGAAAAAATTACACAGATTGGCCAGAGCACAGAAAGAGGTAAAAGACAGCTAAAAGACAGGAGGGCAGCTAAAAAAAAATAAAAAAAATAAAAACATCCAGAACTCCTCTTTGATGACCTTTCACCTTTTTATAACACACAGTCCCTCAGTACACTTCCTGGAGAATGCTTTCTCAACGACTTCCAGGTCATGGACTCTTGGTCATGGGTACATACTCAAATGCTTCCATGTTATATGCTCCAGCTTTCCTCCATCACACTGGTTAAGGTAAACCAGCGTGACGGAGGAACCAGTTAGGTAGGAATCACAACAGAGTGCTCTTTATAATCAGACAGAAACATTTCCATGGCAGGCTGCTATTTGTTTCTTCATACTAGTCTGCTACTTCATGGCGCATCTCAGCTCTATGACAAACCTCTATAGTATCTATGAAATATTTATTTGATGCATTATTACTTCTCTATTCATCTAGCAACAACACAACACAGATGTATGTATAGTCTGGAAAACCAGATCCAAATGATGTTCTGCCAATCGGATCACACACTTTAAAGGTCCTAATTCTGATGCACTTCCACCAAGCTTCAGTTTCACCATAATAAACTGAAGGACTGTCTTTGGATAACAGATGCCAGGGCAGTTCCTGCGGGCACACTGCATTTCTATAGTCACTGCTGGAATGTTTTCACACTCTGCCCTGTAACAGAACCTCTGTTTCAATACACACAACTAAGGATTTGAGTTTAGGCCTGAAATGGATCACATGTTGTGAGTCTGTCCCATGGGTATAGAGGATACACACTTGAGTACTGTATACACAAATGCAAACACACTCACACACATACATGTTTACATAGACATAAAGACACAGAATGATAAGAACATGTTTAGCATTGTACCAGTCTATACACACATATGTACATACACATACAAACCAATTACATAAGACAAAACACAGCTAACCTCAGGCCTTGCTGGGTTGTCCCCTAAAGACCCCTACTCTGAAATCTCATTCATTAAACCTCTACACACTGGAAACATTGATACATAGCAGTGTGTGTAAGAGCCTTCTCAGTATCCACATTAGTAGTGAAAAAAAGTGGTAAAACCATTCAGCCCTACAATCCACACACACCTTCATTCATAAAGCAGACGAAGTTTGAAGTTGTATAGCATACCAGTCAAAACTTTGGATGCGACTGAATGTATGTTTTCCATCATTTTAAAGACATTTTGCAGCAAATGTGGTTCCACAAGCCTGTGGGAAAAGCATCCCAGGTGTTTCTGCATGTAGCAGTTTGAGAGAATGCCAAGAGTTTACAAAGCTGTCATCAAAGTAAAGAGTGGCTACTCTGAAGAATCTAAACCCCTTTTATGAGTAGGTGTGTCCAAACATTTGACTGTTACTGTATACTAGCCATTCTCTAGCCCTTCATCAGTGGTCAGTTTCTCACCACACAGCCTCTCTTGGTTGGATATTTTTGGGTGGTGGACCACTCTCACGAAGGAATGTAAAGATCCTAGCAACGCCTCTGTGCTTGATACACTCATACCAGCACAAACCATTATCATGCCACCGCCTTATGGAAGTTTTAAACTTATCAACAATTTCTGTGCAAAAGTCTTATGCACCTAAGCCCATTAATCAAAGCCATTCATAACTGTGCTTATGTTCGTAAATATATCATTAGAATAAACATTTATCATTAGAACAAATGTAAGTAATCATAAATAAACAAGAAACATAACAGGAATTTATTTAAAAAAGAAACAGTACACTGTAAAAAAATGAGAAGTCTGCTCAACTTAAAATGATATAGTCACTGATTACATGGCTTTTCTTGAGTTGACTCAACTTAAGGACACCAGAGTTCACGCAACTCAAACCTCTTAGCTGAGTCAAAAATTGTCCCAGCTACTGTTTCTAGGTCTGCATCTCAGTTAGATAAACAAAACTGAATTTCTATTTTTTAAATTAATTTACTCATAGCCATCCATAAGTGCATACCCAAGAGGAAAAATGTCTAGCAGGATTGTGTGATGGGAAGAGTCCTGGCTAAGGGGAAGTTGAGCATAAAAAAGAAATTCATTTTATTTACCTAACTGAGATGCAGAACTAAAAAATTAAGAGACCTTTTGACTCAGCCAAGAAATTGAGTTGGGTGAACTTTTGTGTTCTCAAGTTGAGTCATTTTTATATCATTTGAGCTGATCTCTCATTTATAACAATGTAGTTCATATATTGTGATGAACAAAGATGTCTCCTTGATGCCCCTAGTCTTCACATGGATTTGTTAAATTCCATCACCAGTACACTTGGTACTGGATGAGAACTATGAATAATACTAGACTCCCACAAGGAGAGGTTTAGAAATGGTTAAATGAACATAGTGTCATATATCAAATCACTACTTATTGTATTAATTGCAATAATATTACTTGTGCATATTGTAAACATGTGTTTTTTGAGCTAATAAATGCTTACTGACCAGAAAAATAGCTTTTTAAATGTAGTTTTGCAGTTGCCTACATTTTTTGCACAGTACTGTAGACACATACATGATATTATCAATATTTTTGTTGTCAATTTTTCATGTACACAAAGTTGCAACCAACCTAGACAGAGCTAATGACATAACCTGAAAAGAGTACAGTTCACTTATAGGGTGAGCAAAAAAAAAACCCTTATGCTTGAAAGCTTGAAAAGAAGGTAGTATTATGTAGGATAATCACACATGAAAGTCTCATTCAGCTTTCACAGAACTAGTAAAGTTGATGTAACACTAATATAATGTTTGGCTTCAGCATCACACCACTATATATAATAATATCAATAATAATAATAATAATAATAGGCTGTGGGATCAGCCTAGAACATGTTCATTTCATCAACTCTCAGTGAGGAACTATGTTCTTTTTTTGCATTTACATCTGAAATAACAAAATGAAAAAAGATTTGCGCACCTTTTGTTTTTTTAAACGTAAAGTTGTAGTCTGTATAGGCAAAATGCCAGGACAACTATACAGAGAGCTCCAATCAAAGCTCATCTATGATGCATCAAGAGAAAGCAGGCTAATCAGATTAGCT
Organism: Colossoma macropomum; assembly: GCF_904425465.1. NCBI lineage: Eukaryota > Metazoa > Chordata > Actinopteri > Characiformes > Serrasalmidae > Colossoma > Colossoma macropomum. Next base: position 9,287,671 of record NW_023494792.1, on the reverse strand, counting down.
GGGGCAGGACAAACCAGGGCCTAAACATTTTTACACATGGAACATAGTGGATTTTTCAAAACACTTTTACTGCCAAACCATATTTAGTATCTTTCTAATTTCCAAGAATTGGAAAGGCTACAGAGGGACAGATATGAAGTGTCATAATGTCTATCTTTATATATTTAATGTCTTCTAACAAATTTATGACCTACTTTTTTCACACTACTTACCTTGTCTACCACAGCGGCAGCAGCAGTCAGAATAATGGCCGCCTATGGAATCTCCTAATGAACTGCTTCATTGTGGTCACATATGTTTGTATTCATTTGTATGTACATGAAGAGGGATGTCTGTCTGTGTTGAGAATCTCCAGATGACACATACTGTTTCGTACTGTAATTAGTTTATTACTCTTTGGTTCATCATGTAAACAACATTGTAAAAAGTGGAAAACAGCAGCAACTGGTTTGAAGTGTTTTGAGATTTGCTTTTGTTGACCTAAAGTAAAATTTTGTTTTGCATCATTTCATTAAAAGTATTTTTTCAGTTGAATTAAACCACTTAATTTGCTTGTTACTTCATGAAATATTTTTAGGTTAAACTGAAAAACCAATTACATCAGAGAATTATTAAAAAACAGAATTGGATATCTCTATTGTATGGGAACAAATTAAGTAATAGAAACTAAAAAATCCAGTACTCTATATTATCAAGCAAAGAAAAAAGTCACAGATACTATAAATGCTTAGCTTACCTGGTGTGCATTATTTGGCCATATGTTCTCATTCAAATCACACCTCATGTCCTGTCTTGCTTATACACGTACAAATAAGCACTTGCTTTTCATGTTAGGGGCCCATAATGGACCATTAGCATAGTACTATCAAACTCTAACATGATTTCTACTTACACACACTCACACCATGTCTACAGTTACTTGGAATGATGTGCAGAGTCAAGAAAAAATGTGATTGGGAGTGTAAAACTAAGACAAAAACCTTGTTCTCTACCTGCAAGAACACACAAATAGCACTTGCATTATAGCTGCTGAGCTAGCTGACATGAACTTTTTGAACTCAATAAAGTGATAATTCCCACAAATGTCTACAGTTAAGCAAAATGTACAATTCCTCTAAAGAGTGTAAAAATAATAGCAAAAGCAACTCATTCTCTAGCTGATATGCTAGTAATATGCAAGCCAGCTAACATTACACTGGTGAACAAATGTATCTTAACAAAGTGCATGGCTGCCAACTCTCACGCATTGGCTGTAGTTTTCTACTAGTGATTAGTTTTCACTAAACACACTCCAGACCAGCAACAGTGTTTTACTTGAATGCAAAAAAGAGATAATGCTAGTTAGTCAGTCACAGTCAGTCCATGTGTGTTTTAGATCCATGGCAACAGGAAACCAGAGAGTGAGTTCAGCAAGACTAAACCTCACTTTAGCAGGACAACTCACTTCGTGCAATGTGTGAACTGAACACAGTGCACTTGTGTCTGTCAGAGAGTAGAGAAAAACTTCACTAAACACATGGCAAACGGATGAGAAATAACGAACAATTACAAGATAAATAATTGACTCGGTCAGTAACCGAGCAAGAGTAGTGTTCACGACTACATATAGCAACATAATTGCAAAATGAACGTGGTTCTGTGTTACTTACAAGATAAGCAATATGCAAAAGCTACAGCTGTGTTCTCTCAACAAAAGTTTTTCCCAAAGGTGTCACTGACATTATGTTCCCCTTCAACGAGACACTAACATTCGCACAAGCTCATCCCACCCAACACTCATCCAAGCTGCCACATTTCCTTCTCATGTGCATCAAAAAGTTTAAAGGAGATATTTCTGAGGAAATTAGATCTAAAATAATCTGCTTGCATAAGGAAGGGGAAGGTCAAAGGAAAATAAGTGATGAAACAGTTTCCAAAACTGCACTTCAAAAAAGTTATTAAAAGAAAGAGACCTGGTTGACCACCAGTTTCAGCACTTAAAGCTTTCATCTTTGAGAGAAGGGAGAAAATCAAGCTCCATTCTTGCTTCAGATCCGAAAAAATCCACAGGTGTCTGCCCTTCCACCGTGAGAAGACAACTCAACAATGAGTCTGAAAGAAAGGCATAAAGTCGTTACTAAGAAAAGGAAGTAGAACAAAAGGTTGCATTAAAACCCTGAAACTGGACACGTGACATTTGTAGTAAGGTTTATGACCTGATTGTAATTGATTGAAGCAGGAAATGCAACCAACTTATAAGACTGAACTTTGGAGGTGTTTACACCTTGTAGACTTCTTTAAAAAAATTGAAAGCAATTGAAGGAAAATAAATGGAAGCTGTGATTAAGGCAAAGACTGGACACAAAAATACTGAAAAATGCGATTTAGTTGTCGAGGCTTTTATGTAATTTTCTGTTAAATATGTTTTCTGCTTTTTATCCTTGACGCTGTTTTACCTGTGCACTGTGCAGCATGTGCATTTGAGGTATGCATTAGTTCCACCTGAGAGACCTAATTACCTAATTACCACTTACCAGACCAGAGAGCCATTAGCACATCAGCACTCAGCCCACAGCGCAGGCCCCCATTCATATACAAGTGCAATGCATGGCCCCAAGCATTCAGGTAGTACTATAGACACACGCATGCATACACAAAGTAAAGCTTCCAATGAACACCTCAGCTGAGGTCCCCTGAGTGAGACCTCTTATAGGACATCAGACTGACGGATTCAAGAGCATAATGACACATAACATAGCGTGATGATATTTGATGACGGATCTGAACATGTATGTACTAAAGCTTAAGTCAGCCACAGAGGGGAAGCACAGCGGAAAAAACTCACTCACCTGGAATTCTAGGTACTATATATGCTGTGAAACAAATCTAATCATAAGGGGAAATACATCATACTTGAGTGTTCATACCCTGCAAAATTGAATCATCGTACACACTTATGTAGAAGAAAAATAATTTTAAAAAAGCATTTTCAGAGATGTTTCATAGGTAAGCTTTTTGTTGTTATTCATTTAGCCTACTAAATTCCAAAGCTTATTATATCCTAAAACATATACTTCAGTAATTACATGGGAAATAATGCAAACTGTCTGATTTAATTTTAAGTTATAGGAATGAGGAATGGAAGCCTCAAGCTGCTAGTGGGTCCAGGCTATTTAAGTGGTTATCCTTAACTGAACCAGTTTAGCCAGTGACAGAAACATACACTACGTTAGACTACACAGAAAGCCATGTTTACTTTGTCTTCATGTGCTGTTTGAAATCTCGTGCTTTCCACTTTCCAATGTACAATTGTGAGTTCAATGTTCATTTGCTCCAAAGTTGGACAAAAATTTAAACATCTTTCAAACAGAATCTCTCTACTTTTTCACTCTTATGGAGCTATACAGAACCATATCATGTGAAATGTGAACTGACATGCTAACTGATGAAAACAAAAAGCACATCAGAGCACTTTAGCTGCATGTCTGTCATATAGGATGGAAGTTAGTCTCAGGTTTTTAAAATGACTTCTAACTTTTTTGACTTGGAATTGGAATTACCCATTTGGAAAATCAAACTTACAACAATTCCAAGCTTGCATCAAGGCAGCATAAGAGTGCAATAACCTTATTAAACACAGACCATATCAGATAAACACATTTAATGTCACAAGATATTACAATGAAAACAAAAGAATATAATAAGAGTAGGCATTCAATACCTCTGACAGACAAGCTTTGCACTGTAGGCTCACAGTTTTTCCTACCAATTACCCATTAAGTTTTCCCACAGACTTCACCAAAATATATGAAGTTCAAGCATAGTGGAGTAACAGGCCAGTGGAATGGATGAGGAAAGCCCATATTGTGAGATTAAACGCATGGCCTGCACTGCAGGAGAGAGGTTCACCACATTCAATTAACCTCATATGGAATCTCGCAATGTTGATGAAGTCATACATATTCAAGCCTCCAACCTCAAGTCCTGATTTTCCCCCCAAAATAAGGAGTTTCACTGCAGTACACAAGTCATCAATCACCTCATTGCTTGGCCAACCAGCCAAGCAGTTAAAGAAGCACAAAGCATACACACTCTCCTACTCACACACACACACACATCTGGGAGGTAATAGTCACTCACTCACACAGCGGCTGAATTACTTTCAGATCTGCCGCTGCTACAAAGACAGTGATAAAACCTCATCAGTCCCTTGCCATACATACTCTTGATGAGATCCTCAGCTTTGGCTTTAATACTTCAGTTGATGTCTCTAATTAGTCTTGATCCAAACACTGTGAGGACATTCGAGATCCAGAATGGCCAGAGGGCTAAATGATGTTCTGGTATTGACCTCCTTTGGTTTGGGCAGGGAGGTGACTGTTCACTGTTGTGCCTTAGTTTGGCATGGATACAGCAATGTGGTGGAATTGGCAGGAGAACGTCAGAACTGTTAAGTGCATGGGCTTTGCGGGTCTTAAAGTGTAGTAGATGGAGCTTGGCTGGTTCTCCTAAAGCTTCACATCACTCACACTAAGCACCCTGTTCGACTCCAGGACATTCCTGCTTGTTCAGAGCACAGGGAGAAAGTGACGATGGACTTCAGGGTCGACTTTCACAGCTCATACATCCCCAGAAGAGTACAGCTGAGCTCTTGGCTAAATGCTACAAGACTTCATTACTGTTGGTAGCACGCATGTTCAAGGAGTGGTTCCATCTGCAAACTCACTTCTCAAGTGTGTAGCCCAAATCCAAAGGCAAGAAGGAATACTATGTTAACTAAGGCTGATTTACACAGAGATTGATCAACAAATGATTACAGCAACTGAAGCCTACTGTCATAGCTGATAAGTGAGTCAATGTCCTGGTCATATTTCTCATGAAAATGCTATACAGAAAGTCATTCACTATACTGACCACCCCAATAATTTTGCTTTCATTGTTTTGAAAGAAAAAACAATGCCAAGGTTAGCCTCTCCTTCAGTCTCCAAAAAGCCCAATCAGCCTTTTCTGAACTCAATAAAAAAAAAATCAAAGTATTACAGCTAAACACATGATAGATTTTTGATTAAATTCTACATTATAAAAATGTAATAAGGCCAAAAGCAGAATAGTACATGAGCTTTTTTTGGTGCAATATTATTCATTTATCTCAGCCTCATTCATCTTGTCACCATTTTTCTTGCCATCACTGACCACATCTTTATTTTCTCAACACAGAAAATGCAAAATGGAGCATATGTGTAGACAGAACTCTCAGGCAATCAACAATATCAAGTCAAAAACACTAATCTCGTATTTCAATCGTTGCAAATAAACATCTGCCAGTGTTTTCATTACCACTGGGACGAGCGAGGTTTGCCAGCTCTAAAAGAGTTTCTCCATCCGAGTTTCAGAAATAGTTTCTCCACCAAGGAAAAAAAGAAACCATTCCCAAAAACACTTCATCAAATGCACAGTGAAGATCTGCCTTATCTCACTGCACAGTACAACAAAATGTGACAAAACTCAGTAGGCATTTAACATGACAGCAATGGTTGGAAAAGGTTTCTTACCAGTGTGAGTTTGGTGAGTCTTAGATGGAAAGTGTCAAAGTGTTTTTACTGTGTTAATTGAGTGCTAACAGCATCCCTTTGCTTGTAGTTAATTTCCAGAACACTAAACGTTCTCATAAATGTCAGTGTAGAGCATGCCTGGCATATACCAGCATCCCGTTTGCTGTAGAAATGCTGATACTGTAGGTTCACCATTTCTAATCTGGAAAAAAAAGAACATAAAAAATCAGAGAGCCCCCCTCAACTCCAAACTTTCCACAAACAGAATTCTGTGGGATGGATGGTAGAAATTAATACCAAGTACAATATGTTCTGAGCCTCAAATAATGAATCTACCCCATCAGATCATCCACAGAAACTGTGCCATTTTCTTTATAGAAAAGTATTTTTTTGTCATTGAGCAAAGTTGGTAAAATATTGTTATATAAATCAACATACTTAATGTAGCTGCTTTCTCACACATAAGCAGAATGTGATGCAGACAAAGAGAGACTGTGTTCCTGTCTGTCAGAACTGTGTGGGAACTGATTACATACAGCATTCAGAGCAGATATGTAGAAGGTTAAAAATCTAGACAAGCAGCGAAACCTGTAAAACCACAATGCTAATTCAAACCCTGAAAAGTAAAAACATATCCTCTTACGCTATATATACATAGGCCATATGAGAGAGAGATAATGAGAGGAAATCACTTCAGCATGTGTACGTGTGTATTTACATGTTTGTGTTTATGTGTTGCTGACGGCGGGTGTCCCTCCTTGAGATGAGGGAAAGGGGAGCAGGGGGTAGAGATAGGGTGGTGGAATTGTTGTTGTATCTGGTTTGGTTTATGGTGCACTTAAAAAATTAGCCCCATTATAAAACCGGTCTCACACGCTAAATTTTACTGCTTCCAATTTCTGGATGGAATTGCCGGAGACAGGAGTATAATATTACAACTCTGCGAAATGCAGCACAGAGACACGGGGAAATAAAACAGGAAAAATATAACAAGCAAGAGAAGTGAAATAGTGGAAAATTATTAAGAGATGCCACGTGTGACAAGCAACCGACAGTGAGACAGACAAGACAAAGATGGAGTGGACAGACAGGAACAGAGCGGCTTCTGCTGTGCCAGAGAGAAGAAAGGTCATACAAACAAAAAGGTATAACATAAACCTGATTGAGCTGGCAAATTTGGCACTCCTTGGCCCAGCAAGCATGAGCCAATGTGGAAACAATCAGTGCAACTCAGTAAAAACAATCTGTCTGTCTCTCTGTGGCAAATTTAAAAATGCAGACGGGTGCTGTGCCCTGGGCAGAGAGACAGACAGTCACTCGACCTCACCACATCAAGAGCTGAGATTTGAAGGCTGTCTCCGCGATAGGCAAGCTGATACAATAACAAAGCTTCTTTTGTTGGTGCCTTAAACCGCCTGTCAGGGTCACTTTGATTTGTAAGGCATCACCTCTCTCACAATACTGCAAGAGACACCCTGGGGACAACAAAGGGCAGTGTCTGGCCCAAGCTGGAAGAGTGAGAGTGTATGGAGACACACTCCACCCTCTGTGCGATGTTCATCTGGGGATATGCAAAAAAACACTAGGTCAGCTGTGGCCTCCAGAGATGTGCTATAGAATGTGTCCAAATTTATTAGCTATGACTGGCAAACAACACATAAACTGAACATTTTTTTAAGTTAATAATAGCAGTGTGTCACTGTCTACTGCACAAGATGCAAGCCTCGGGAAACCGAGGCCTGTATGTGCTAAAAGATTTGCAAAACAATAATTACTCAGCTGTTAGAATAATTTACACATAACACATTTCTGTCCTGTTCTAAGTGGTCAGGCTGGTGATTAAGAGCCTCTGGGTGGAGGAGAGTTTAATGGTAGCCTGCTGAAATGCTGAAATACGAAGTGTAAAGGCACATGTTATTGCAGTCATAATTCAATATAGGCTGGTATTACACCCTGCAAAGACCCCCACTAAAAGGAACACATGCACAAACACACAAATGTGGACACATACATGCAGTGCCCTCCACAAATATTGGTAAACCTGGTAAACATGAGCAAAACAAGCTGTAAAAAATTCTTTATTGCTTATCCTTTTGGTTTTTTATTCAAAATATGAATAAAAATCTAATCTTTATTTTAAGTAAAATGATTGTTAAAAAAAAAAAAACAATCTTATCAGGATTTTTTTTCAAATCTGTGTGTGCCACAGTTATTGCCTCTCCTTCATTTAATACTTTATGCAGCGTCCCTTTGCAAAGGTAACAGCTTTGAGTCTTCTCTTATAATGCTCTAAGAGACTGGAGAACATATGGCAAATGATCTGAGACCATTCCGCCACACAGAAGCTCTTCAGATACAGCAGATTCCGAGGTCCACACTGTGGACTCTCCTCTTTAGCTCATCTCACAGGTTTTCTATGGGATGGGTAGAAGACTGGGGTGGCCATGGCAAAACCTTAATTCTGTGGTCAGTGAACCAGCGCTCTGGATCATTGTCCTGCTGGAAAACCTAAACAAAGCTGTAGTTTAAACTTCCTAGCTGAGGCAGTCAGGTTTTGATTTTATTTCTGCTGGCACTTGATGGAGTCTGTGATACCATGTATTCGAATAAATTATTCAGGGCCTTTGGAAGAAAAACAGCCCCACAGCATTACAGATTCACCACCACACTCCACAGTGGGGATTAGGTACTTTTCTGCATGGCTATCTTTGTGTCCATGCCAAATTCACCTCTGGTGTTTGTTGCCAAAAATTTCTATTTTGGTCTCATCTGACTACAGAGCACGGTCCCACTCAATAATTCAGTAAGGTGACAGCAGAGGCTTACGCCCCCCCCCTCCCCAGACGTTCTGACCCCAAGACCAAATTAATTTCTTAAATTTTCCATCTGTGATCCTTGGAGATTCTTCGTCCAGTCTAACTACCCTCCTCACTGTATGTGCGGTCAGTACAGACATACTTCCTCATCCAGGCAGATTCTTAACATCTCCACTTGCTATTTTCTTGTAGCCATTTCCTAATTTGTGCAGCTCAATAATCCTTTGGTCGCTGTTTTCACTGGTCTTTCTCATAACGATGGATGAGTGGGAATTTGGCCTGTGTTTCATCTCATATATATTGCCCAGTGAAACAGGAAGTCAAGGCTGACAATGTGTTTCTAATCACTTAGGTTAATTTAAAAACATAAAATACGGATGTGAATATACTTCAGTTAGATGTCACTCTTAGGAATTTCTAGGGGTGCCAACATTTGTGGCACATATAGACTTAAGAAAAATGTCTTTCATGATAAAACTTACTTTTTTTCTTTCCATCATTATACCCTAAAGGTTAGATTTTTTGCTATTATTTTGAAGGAAAGATCAAAATGATGAATCATTAAGAATATTTTTTAAAGCTCATTTTGCTCATAATTACAAGGTGTGCCAAAATTTGTGGAGGGCACTGTAAATCCACAGAGCTTAGAACTTCAGTTGTGTATTATTTAATTTTGTAAATGAACAGAAACCCTAATTATATAATGCTTGTACAAGTTTCTTCTCAACACAATCCAGCTCTGCCATATGGGATCCTGCAGTAATACTGATTTTCTATACTTTTTTCCTTACTACAGCTACAACACTGTCAGTCCTAGCATCTAACCAGAAACCCTTGGTCTTCAATGGTGTCCAATAACTTCCACATACGCACACATTCATGCACACATACATGAATGCTTGCACACAGATTTCAATTAACATGAGGAGAACAGATCAAAGGAAAGTGTCAAAACATGAGAGGAATCAATCACTGGCCATATGCCTGTGACATCAGGGAAATGTATGCATTTTATATTATACATAAGTTTATCATTTATTTCTAATAAGTAGTCCTCTGTGGGAAAGTCCCTGTGCATACTTTTAAGCAGATGGATCATATATGTTCCTCTATCACAGTATTGTGACAGTTAAAAAGAAATGAAAAATGAAAAAAAGCACCCTGAATTGACCCTGAAAAGCTTTTAAACATCAATAACACATGAGCAATAGATCTACTGACGCTGTACTGTTGATTCCCTGAGATACTGTTGTATGGCATCTAATTGGAAAAAGCCTTTTTAATTTCTTCTCTGAAATGGCTGGCAGCTTTAAGATGAGTGAATCCTGAATGATGGCATCTCAGCAGGAACATTTCTCATCTCTTCCTCACTTTTGCAAAACAATCCCAAAACCTGCAGCCAAATTTAACCAAATAAAATCTGATATTTTTTTTCTACTGTTTTATTATGAACATGTTTCACTGTGAATAGTCACAAAAGCATGAGGAAAGGACCCCATCCCTCCCACACACAGAACTTCTTCTACTCCATCTTCCCTTAAATGGCTTTTAAAGAGATCCTCATCCATCACTCAGTGACACTCCGTAACCTCTCCATCCTAATAGAAAATAATATTTATCGTAGTTGTGTCCATCAGACTAACGGACAGATCCTCCTATTGGGTGGCAGGAAACGAGGCTCATTCAAGCATGTCATTCAAGCGATATCCTAGAGAGAGGTATCTGTGTGTGTCAGAGAGAGGGTGGAAGACTGCAAAAAGTGCATATACTCCATAAACAGAGACTGACAGCCAAAAAGGAGGCACAGTGGAATATTTGTCAAACAGCGGATCATTCCCGCCTGGTTTTTAAATCTCTTCCTTGGCTCATTTGATTGGTAGGAACTGACGCAGTTGGGTGCTTTCCTCTAAATTAAAAGAGCATTCATCTTGCAGAGTGACTGAGCTACAGCCTAAGGCTCCACTGCTGTCAATGAGTCTGTATGTGTACACACTGGTCAGTGGAAATACTCACTCCTATTTTGATCCTCAATGCAAGAGGCCCATAGGCAGGAGTCTCATGACAGACTCTGAGGCCCTGTTCTGAAGCTTCTGGAGTATAATGAAAAATGGCTGTACTCATACTGTCCTAGCCTGTACAGCCCACAGCCTGCTAATAATCTCTATAATCACCTTGTTCATTCCTCATCTCATACACAATAGCCTACTATTATATTCAAATGGTGCATGCAGTATGGGTATGTGTGCATCTGGGGGAGAGTGTTTGTCTAAAGGAGGGACAAGCCACTTTGTCCAGATTTTTTTTTCTTTGTGTGTGTGTGTGTGTGTGTGTGTGTTAGCGGGGCTATAAGTATTGTCTTATGCCAACTTGGCGCAATCCCCGATTTAATAAGGGGCCATGCCACAGTTAATGATTAGTAATTAGACCCAAACACAGAACAGCTACTGTTGAGCTCATTGGGCTGCAGTTCAACAGGGGCCTGCTCTATAAGCATTCACCCCCAGCCAAAAGTAAGGCAGCAGAGGCCAAAGTCAAAACAGCATTAACATATATTCACAAAAATCCCCACGTCTACCACTGCAGGTTGCGCTATGGGTGAGTTAGTGTGACACTGTAAGTGCACATGGTACAATGCACTGTACAAAATGACAGGTATAGTATGTTCTACTTTTGGAGTCTTACACAACAATATTTAGTGAACATGCTGCCCCATGCTGAAAGAAGTCACTGAGGACATCTGACAGAGTGAGGAACCTCCAATCATCCATCCAACAGCTCCTGAGGGGAAATAGTTGATTAGCAGTGAGGTGAAGATAAAGATAAAATTACCTTTACCTAGAAAACTCAAAACTGATTAACCTCATGGGGTCTTCAATTAGACAAAGGGTGAAGGTGTGTGTGTGCGTCCCTCTCAGAATGAGCCGGGGAAGAAATATTTCATTCCAAATGAGGGGCTTGGGGTGGAGGTTAATAAAGATAGGCAAAGTAGTGGAGCAAGCCTGAACAAAACTAAATTTCTTCTAAAGTTGAGGAAAACAAGGTTCAGACTAACAGGTACAAACTGCCAAAAAGATGCATCAAACTGTAGATACAGTGAAACTGGGAATGCTCTCTCTCTCTCGCTGCAAGGAGTCTCTTGCTGGCAGAAGCAGGAAAAATAACTCTATTTACTCTGCTCATTCCTGCCGTCCCTGAGGTGCAATGGAGCATGATATAATCCAGTCTGTGTCTAATGTTTATTCTTCATTTCATATTCCATTTAATATGCACCTGGACGGCACTCTGGGTTCGAAGAGATGGGCTGGAAAATTAGCATGTTGTGATATGAGAAGAAGGTTTCTTTTCCTGGTACAAGACTTTATTGTGCAAGCGCAAAAAAGATCTATTCTGAGCTCAATAGAGCCTCTCAAAGGTAGAGTCATCAATTAGGGCATAGTATTCTCTACTGAAAATGTGCCCAGGCTACTGAAGAACATACTATTTTAGGAAAGAATATAATCCTGAAATTTCATCAATGGAGGAAGAAATTACCATTAGGGCCCAGAATAAACATTACATAAATAAGACACATCATACTAAAAGACAACTTTCTGGTTAAATTCTGTTATAAATGTACTGCTGACAAACAAAACCCAAGGCACAGCTTGGCCACCACATCTAGTTCTAAAGCATGGATTGATCATTCAGCAGCAGATAATCATCTCTTAAATAATAGAGCTTGCGTAATCATTGGGTTTATTTTTATTTTTCTGAGCACATCTCTGCTGGTTTCACAAAGACTGCATCTATCATGATGGCTATCAAGTTAGAGGCTTTATATGCCAAAAAACACACCATCTGAGGCTTTAAGATGAGGCTTTAAGATGCACTACTATTACTATTTCTTTTCTTTTAACCTTTAGTTTTTTTAACTGCGGTCATGCTGGCTAAACTGATAAAGCCATGCTGCCGCTTTTCACACACAGCATGTTATTCCTTGAAAAACATGAACACTGGTTTAACTGACTGATGTTGTGGTATCATCAAAGTTGTTAACAACTAAAGCGAAATTTCATATATCCCAGCCTAATAACAATAGTGGACTACAGTAATGGTAGCCTGTAGGTAAGTGACACAGAGGGTTTTTGCACTTTTTAAACTGTGGAATTCCATCCATGGCTTTTCCGTAACATAAAACAAATTTCCTCACCAAACATTTAGCATAGCGCTGGGTGATACATAATTTATACCAGTATACTGTGATACTGACATATCATATGATATCGCATGATATGAACGTTTTATTTTGTGCACTTCACTCATGGTATCAAAGTCCTGACAGAACTGTACGTAATTTGCTTAAAATCCATAAAAATGAGGAAACTCAGGAAGCACAAGCTCATCAACTTTATTAATGTTAAACGTTATATCATCTGATATTGTAATATATTTGAAAATATCATGATACTGATATTACCTGTACTGCCCAGCATTCATTTCAAATGACTTACATGTTCTGAGAGGACAATATTAAAATTTTAAAACATCACAAGCAGTCATGACTAGTAAGTCAGAATGCAGTTTAAATGACATGACGGCAACCTTAACTGAAATTTGAGAATATGTATTTTGTTTTGACTCCTCCATCATCGCATATTCATACAAACATGTCCATTGGTTTCGTTTAGAAGGCGTGGTTTAGCATCTCACCAACATATAACACAGCCACGCTGAGCAAGCACTTCATAGTGACTACTCCTTAATTCATTACGTTTAGCTATATATGATACTAAATCTAACGATTAACCAAAAACTTATAAATACACTACATGGCCAAAAGTATATGGACACCCTTCCTTATTATTGAGTTCAGGTGTTTAAGCCATATCATTGCTAACAGCTGTATAAAATCAAACACATAGCCATGCAATCTCCATAGACAAACACTGGCAGTAGAGGGGGTTGTACTCTGATGCAGTGGAAATGTTCTCTGGAGTGATGAATCACACTTCACTATCTGGCAGTCTGATGTGTGAATCTGGGTTTAGCAGAATGTACAGTGCAAACAGTACCGTTTGGTGGAGGAGGGATAATAGTCTGGGGCTGTTTTTTCAGGGTTTGGGCTTGACCCCCTAGTAGGTTTTAAGAAGTCTGGTGTGGAGAAACTATAAAGGCCTGTAGAGAGCCCTGACCTCAACCCCAATGAACACCCTGATGACATGGAACATCGACTGCAGAGTGAGGGCTTCTTGTCCAACATCAGTGCTTGACCTCACAAATGCTCTTTTGACTGAATGGGCACAAATTCCCACAGACATACTCCAAAATTTTGTGAAAAGCCTCCCCAGAAGACAGCCACAAAGTGGGGGCAACTCCATATTATTGCCCATGGCTTTGGGTCCAATAAGCTCTTCTGGGTTGTTGAGTATAACACGACTGTATATATTCATTGACAGTGCCTTAGCAGCTTGTCATTCCTTAATGTAGCTATAGCACTTGATGTTTGTTTAGCTAGCAGTACTGTGGACTGAGCGCCGTGGCTCACAGTGAAGAAAGATGGTTGTGATGGTCTCAGTCTGAAAAGCAGAAACAATGTGTTTTTCCCCTTTCAATTGGCTTGTAAATTTGCCTTCTCCTGATATTGAATGTCAACACGTCTTCCTCAAGGTTTGGCTGTAAAAGTGATTGTACCAAACCCTACCAAACAAAGTTAGAACAAAGTTAGCTTAGTAAGTTAGCAAATTTCTGACAAGAAGCATAAGCATGTTTATTTTCTCTAGTTTAAGCCTTCTGCAGGCTTCTCTGTGGCATTACTGCATTACTTGCTGTGTTGAAATGGGTTACTGGAGATAAGTGCCACGAATCTAAGAGGCTGCTCAGTCTGTTAATAGCAGTCTCTCAGGCTGAAAATGCACTTAAATGTTTTTTTCAATATGTAACTCACAATTCTATTGTCAATTGCTGATGGCTAGGAGGTGCAATTAGATGCTGGTATACTGCACAGGCTCTCACAAGCCCAATGAGTATGTGAGTGTGTGTGGGTTTTTTGTGGGGAGATGAGGGGTGTACCTGAGTGTTTTTGCAGTCAGATGGGTTGAAGCCCCAGCCATACGGCACACACCTCTGCAAAGCTTCAAATCTGTCAACAGCCAGCAATCTCATAACACATCCCTCTGTTCTGCATACACTCTCACTCTTCTGCTCCCACACTAACACATGCATTAAATATTATACACACAAACAAACTCAAACATGCATTCTCTCAACATATATTACACACTACACAAACCAAATCTTTCTGTCTCCTTCTTAGACATACATTCCCCTTAGGTCTATCATGTAAGCATGCACACACACACCTGCACACACACACCAGATCTATATTCCTTGGCTGAAGCTGACAGGTTAGAGTACTCTAAGCAGGAGGGCCAAACAGTAACAGAGAGGAGGGGATGGCACGGCAGTTGCACAGCACCTGCATTATGAGGCTTTACACACCTCAACTGTACACACAAAATTTCAGCCAGCCTTCTCAAACAGGCTCCTACACACACATACAGGGACACGCTCATACACACAGACCTCTCTTCCATCGCTCTGCAGATTCCAACATATCTCCATGTATACAGGAAGTCCAGATAAATACATTAACAAACAGGACTGTTGTCCTTGGCAGGGCCAGCTTGTTTGAGAATACCTCTGTATATTTGGACTGCCACTCCAAGCTCCTGAGTCCCTGGTTATTTGGGTGAAACTCTAAATCTAAATGCTTCTTTTATGGAGATTCAGCCAGCAATGAATCAGGGCTTTTGGCGCAAGCTAAATCAAATCAGTGCCACCTGACAGTATTAAACATGGTACATTTATCACTGTCCATTTATGGTGTCATAACTAGGGCTAAACATGGATTACAGCTTATAACTTTTATAACAAGCAAGATAAAAGTTTATAATTATAAGGAATCAGAATCACTTCATTTTGCCAAGTATGTTACACACACAGGGAATTTTTCTTGGTGAATGCATACATATATGACATGTAACATACAGACTAGACAAACACGCAGACTAGTAACAAATATTTCTCTAAAGGACAAACAAAATACAACAAATAGAATAGACTATTAAAGGGCCAATGTGAAAAGAGCTAAACTGAAGTGTGAATGTCTGTACATATGCAGATATGAATATCTGATATACATACATTAATATATATATATATATATATATATATATATATATATATATATATATATATATATATTATATATATATATATATCTCAGATCCGAGTAGATGCATAATATAATAATGGGGAAGGGGCAGTCATTGAAACATACTATAACATGTACAGAGACTAAACAAATGTTAATATAATCTAAAGAATTAAAACTGTAGATAACTATGTCGTAATTAAATCATACACCTCACATTCTGAATACAATATGGACAACTGGAACAGCCTCACTTACTATATTCAGATCAGCATTAGGGTAAATGGAAGTCTCTTTCACATTCTCACACTTTAGCAAGTCTTGCTTAATATGTTTCAAAGCAACATGCTCATACAGTTCTTATGTTTCTTACAGAATGTCACTAATATATAGATAAACCTATGATGCATATGCTTAAGGATGCAACAAACTGAACTAACGTTACCTCAGACTGCAACTGACTACAAGCAGGACAAACATCCCTGACTCAGACATTCAGTTAAACCAGCTAACATGTTTTGCACTGTGGGTACGTTACATTATTTGCCCCCTTTTTGTGGCACATCAGTACAAAGATTATGATACTTTAAGAATACTTCAAACAGGTGTACCAGATCTCCCACTACTACCATCCACACCAGCACACATCACTGGGCTACATCGTCCCCTTTCTGTCTCTCTGCTGCTTACTTCAGTTGTTGAGGGTTGTCAGTCTGAACCGTGGACACAGGCACGCTCAGGGCCTCGTGCTTAGGTCCTCTCCCTCACTCTCTCACTTACACACACTCTCAACACCATGTCCAAACATCATATCCACCACAGTGTAACAGTATCTCTGACACAGCATCTCAGATACACAAATCCAGCATTAATGCAACATTTTAACAAAGTAAGGTCAAGGGCCCGTGTGCAATTCTGGACATCTTCTGAGCAACACAGCGGTTCAGCACTAACTGTCTCCACATCATATAACTCCACATAACACCACTCTGAACAAAGTCTCTGCCATTCTCCCCTCCATGCTTTTCTTTTCTCTGGGCCAAAACTCAGAGCAGTACAATGAGAGTGTGAGTCCAAATGACAGCTCCGGTCCAGGGACATGTTTTGAATTTGGCCTGCTGTTATTGGGATGGGGAAAAAGACTGGAGGGTTGAGGGTTTTTTTTACTATGTTTTATGAGTTTTTAGAGATAGCTGGAACAGAAATAGCCTTTTTCCCTTTGTGTTCTACAAATACATCAAGCTTAGACAACTTGGATGCCATATGCATATAATCCTTGTTCAAGAGCATGCTGTGAGGTTTAGGACAAAGGGAGGGAAAGAAATACAGAGAGACTGTTTCTCTTCATTAGTCTTAAACTACAACACACACACACACAAATACACACAAAGTAATTCTCTCTATTGTGCTTCTTCTAAAATTCGTTCATAGGAGTCTGGTAGTCACTTTGACAGTATATGCTTAGCTCCAACAGACACGAGTTCAAGAACACAGCCTTATTCTCTGGCCAGGTCGAGAATGACATAATACCAACGCCGACAAAATAATCCAATCACATGCTGAACTCCATGAGCCACACAACAGAACAGTCACCATAGCCTGTCTTTTATTAAAGCCAAACACAATAACTTTAAGTACTCCACATTGTGCAAGACTGGGCTTCATATTCAAAGCATGAGGCAAACGAACAAAAATGACATAAGACCACTGATATCATAGAAAAAACAAATCACTTGTTAAGGACAGACACTTAGATTAAACCTGGCATTTAATATGGTAACCAATTGACCCATTAATATATGTAGAATATGCAGCCAATAAAATTTAATGAGCCAGCGATTTACATGTCCGTCCCATGTCCTGTGGCTGTGCACCTGCACAAACACACCTCACTGCTGATTTCGTTGTAGAATTCATATATTCAATGTCCCACTACCTTATATGTAATATTTCAGTCATTGCCAAGCCTTGTTGCTTACTGTATTCTTGCTTAATTGCTCTTTTAGAATTGAAATATAATACTGAAGCATTTTACTGCATGACACTGCAGTTCAGTAGAATACTGAAGGAGCTGTTTTATGCTTCAAGGGAGAGGTTAATTCTAAATATTATTAGCAGAAATAAAAGCTTTCCCTGCCAACACTTCATAACATATAAATCAACCACTACTTCTCATATTGTAAAATATGATCCATAAATAAACTGGGCAGTTTACAGGTGTGACAGCCAATGTAAAATCACTTTGGCTTTGAATTTCTAATACAGCACAAAATATCTGATGTGAGATATACCTCACAGGAGCTCTGGATAATAACACAATGATGTGAAAGTGTAGAAATGCCTGGAGTAGCAGGAGACGTTAATCTTACAGGAGAACACACACATGCACGCACACACGCACACTGTCAGTGTGAATATTACAAAGTCTGACGCACAGCCCATTTCTAAACTCATCTTTCTGTCATGGAGAAAGCAGCCCTTTACACACTGATGGAGGATTAATAGTGAACACATGTTAGGGGGAGGTCAGTGTCTTCCAGTGTCTGCACTTTAGGATTAGTGGAAACACTCGTATGGAAACAGTTCTGCTCTTCTTCTCTTCCTCATCCCACCCTCACATTAACGCCTCTTCCAGTCGGCCCACATTATCAGTCACAATTTGCCCTGCTAAATCTCACTCACCTCAGTCTCTAACAGCTATAAACACACTGAAACTTGGGGGACATAACAGACTAGCCTTCTCTAGCTCTGGAGTCACTAACCTCACATCAGTTACACCTGTAGCTTAAGCAATTTGACCTCGACTGAGCTGCCAAATGGATTCCACTTTAAGCAGGTATTATTAAAAAAATTATGTTTGCTTAATGGAACAGACTTGATAACAATGGATTTCCAAATGTTATCCAGCTTTAAGGGCGTGTATTGTGATTGTTGACTTCAGATGATCTTGTCCAAAAAAGAGAAAAAATGCTGCAAGGCACATCCAGCTTTGAAGGCCTGTTTTACTGTCAAGACCAAGTTGCCGACAGCTCCCCTGTCACAAAAGTAATGGATTTCACCTTGCCAAGGACATACGAGAGCAGATACGTAACCAGAACACATAAATGGCATGTTTTTCCTCCAAAGTAGTAGAGAAAAGGGGGGAGAGAATGAGAGGGAGCATATGAAAGAGAAAAAACGAGTGAGCGAGAGAAATAGAGAGAGAGAGAGAGTGAGAGAGAGAGAGAGAGAGCGAGGGAAAAGAACTAAGCACGAGGCCCTGAGCGTGCCTGTGTCCATGGTTCAGACTGACAACCCTCAACAACTGAAGTGAGCAGCAGAGAGATGCAAGAAGCAACCGGATGAAACAGACGGCATTATTTACTAGAGTATTTAGTAATAGAACAGAAGTACTTTACTGGAGCAAATGATTTGCATGCCAGTTCAAATTTTCCATTAATCAAATGTTATGAAAGTTACAAAAATCACCTTACGCTGCCAGCTAAAGGTCTGAGAAATTGAAAAAGCAGAAACTTTGAACATTTAGGCGACCCTGGGCTAATGTCTCCATAACTGTATTTTATTAATTTTACTGCATTTCTAACCTCAAGGAAAACAAAAATCTCTGAACGACTAATCCAGGTAGATTTAGTCCTAATTTATTTGTTTTATAAATGTGGAATGTATATAAATGTACTGATACTGGCATCAGTATCTCATTTGTACATAAAAAAATACATAAAGATCAGGCACAATTCCCACATCGGTGCATCCCTAATAATAACAGCGGTACACTAAACTGTCATCTGCTTAAAGCTGTGTGGAGGATAGATAAAGATAAAATCAAATATTCCCAATGGCTACTACCTCTCAATGTGTTAAACCAAGCTAACCCTATATTACAATGCTGACCCTAAGCAATAACAAGGTCAAAAATACTGGCAAACCTCATTAAGAAAAATATGCATACTTTATAACACTTCAAATGCTGTGAATTTTCTGTGCAGAAGCACATTAAGTATCTTTCTCAAGGGCAAAGTAAACTATATCCCTTTCTTTGGT
This sequence comes from Colossoma macropomum, assembly GCF_904425465.1. Classification (NCBI taxonomy): domain Eukaryota; kingdom Metazoa; phylum Chordata; class Actinopteri; order Characiformes; family Serrasalmidae; genus Colossoma; species Colossoma macropomum. Next base: position 9,268,091 of record NW_023494792.1, on the reverse strand, counting down.
TTGCAACCGTGATGGCTTTACTGACAGACTCATATCCCTGACCAAAGCAGTATATCACCCTAGGAGTCATAAAGGAAAAAGACCATTAAGTGAGGAGGATTAGTAGGTGAATGGACCTCAGCCTTTGTCCTTTGGACGAGGATGCAGGCTCATGTGTGACCTCAGCTTCTGCTGCGGAAATTATCCCTGCAATTATTCAGGATATATTCCCTCACATTAAAGCAATCCACACGACTGTTATATGACCAATGGAAAAATGGTCTTCTTGTTTTTGTGTTACGACTTCCATTTTCTGCTTTTGCTGGGAATAGAAGCTGCTGCTACTTGTGAAAAAGGACAAATAACATTTTTGAGTGATTTAGGAAGGGATGATGAGAGCTGTTTGGCTACAAGGGATGAGAAAGAGAGAGGTCAGATTTGAGAAATCAACAGGCTGCAGAAAGGAGAGAAAATTAGGCTGTCGCATAAACATGCTACTTAACATTTAATCAAAAAGGTAAAATTAAGTTCATTACTTGTTAATACACACACACACATACACACAAACACACATTGCCAGTACCTATTGTGCAGAGGTCACATTTCTCTTTTGTTTTGTTTATAGTCACAGCAGCACCAGCATATTTCAAAGATCACCTTGGGATTTCACTTCATCACATGAAAAGCCAGGTGTAAACAAATTCAGGGTGCATTCCCATCAGATTACGATCTGATTGCTCGAACTACATTTAGAGGTCCGTCGTCCCAGTTGAATCTTGACCACATTCAACACAATTGATCTGCATACATTACATGGAATAACGCTGCTTGATTATGGCAAAAATCATAATCACAACTATTTTGGTCAATACTGAGATCACAATTATTTAACACGATTGCTCATTGACTCTGGAAATATGCATTTATTTTTTACTTTTTTCTTTTTTAACAGTGGATGTCCTTGAACAAAATAAAAAAATAAATTATTTATACATATATGCAAGATGTAAACAGCCTCATGGATCCAGCCCCATCTCTCAGGCAAATAAGTGGCCATGACGCCTGGGCAGCAGTTTAACGCCATCAGGCTCATGGCAACAAGATGAAAAGAGAGATAGAAAAGCAGAGAAAAACAGAGAGAGAGAGAGAGAAAGAGAGAGAGAAATAAGTGAGGGAGTAATTGCTCAAAGCAACCCTATTAGAGTGATATAAATAGTGGTCTTATGTCACAGCAAATCAATAGCTGAAATCAAGCCATGGGCTAATTTTCTCACTCATGTTTGTACAAGTGTTACTGATAGCAAAAAAGTGGCTGCAATCATGACTGATTAATACCACAAATAAGTAATGGGAAACTATGACATGTTTTACTTGGAGTTAGAAGAAGGTTGGTTGAAAATTACAGCAGCCTAGGACGGGGTGATCTTGGTCTAAGAAGCCAGTACATCAATCTATCAGTCAGTGAATTAGTCCACAAGCTGGGGGTCTTTTTTTATGGTAAAACACACATGATGGCATTGCTCAGCAAAAAATGAGCTGCCAGTTCTACCTTACTTAATTATCTGTCATACTGATTTGCACTCCCGTCCTTGTTTATAGCTAATATCATCAAAAAATGTAACATGAATAGGTATCCTATATACAGTTGTTGAAAATCAAGCACCTAGCCATGCACTCTGCCTTTAAAACATTTGTGAAATTATTTGAGCATGGTACTCTAATTGGACGCCGTTGCAACAAGTCATTTTGGGAAATTTCTTCCTCCTAGATCTTCCATGATCAACTGTGAGTTGAAAAGTGGAAGCGTTTAGGGACCACAGCGACTCAGCAACAAAGTGGAAGACCACATAAAGTTACAGAGCAGGGTCGCTAAGTGCTGGGCTGCACAGTGCATAAAAGTCGCCAACACTCTGTTCATGGCATGGGTTTACATGGCCGAGCACAATGACAAGCGTCGGATGGCGCGGTGTAAAGCACGCCACCACTGGACTCTGGAGCTGTGGAAACATATTCTGTGATGCATCAGGCTTCTCTATCTGGCAGTATGATGGACGAGTCTGGGTTTGGCCAATGCCAGGAGAATGTTACCTGTCTGACTGCACTGTGAAACTGTAAAGTTTGGTGGAGGAGGGATAATGCTATGGGGTTGTTTTTCAGGGCTTGACCTAGGCCACTTAGTTCCAGTGAAGGGAAATCCTAATGCTGAGTTTGGTGTGGAAGAACTTGACCGGCCCGCACAGAGCCCTGACTACCTCCCCCTTCTAACACCTTTGGGATGAACTACAACGATGATAGCGAGCCAGGCCTTCTCGTCCAACATCAGTGTCTGACCTCACAAATGCTCTTCTGGATGAATGGGCAAACATTCCCATAGACACACTCCAAAATCTTGTAGAAAGCCTTCCCAGAAGAGTGGGAGCTGTTATAGCTGCAAATGGGGGTACCAACTCCATATTAATGCCTATGGATTTAGAATGCAATGTCATAAAAGTTCCTGTAGCTGTAATGTGTAGGTGTCCCAATACTTTTGTACAAATGTATGTTCACATGTGGGACTACTGTTGTCTTGCTATTGTTTGCATGAAATAAATCAATAAAAGAACGTTTGTTTTTTTAACTGGCAACACACGAGTTTCTACCATTACTTGGGGCTGTTACCTCAGTAACTCAAATAACAATTAGTGGACACAGGTCTAACTGGTACACATAATCCTCCGATAAATCGACACAGTTCATTGGTTAAACTACCTAAGATAAGAAAACATACCATCAGTTTTGCTATTATTTAGATAATGTCACACACTCTATGTCCCACTAAAATATACCTTTTTTCCCTTCAACATTTTCTTCTCGCTTACCCATCCAGCAACTAGGCAGGAGGCATCAGTAGCTTACTTTTAAACTCAATTAAGAATTCACTGGTGTACGGGGACAGATTAGATACACATGTGTCTGTAAACAGTGCATTCAGATATTTAACAGGCATTCTTAACCATAGTGATTTTCAGTGGCATGCAAGTATAGCATGTGGAGTTATAACCGAGTACTGATAACATACAGGTGACATAGCAGTGGTGTTTGTGCCTGAACAGAGAAACCAACATCATCTCCCATGTGTGAAGTGCATTGCATCACTGTCAGGACTTTAAATTAGTACCTGCAAGGAACTCTATATGGAAAAAAACAAATATTTTTGTCTTTCAAACAAGAAAATTTGAAATTAGATTTGCTCACCTATTGAAATAAAGCAGAAGATTGTCATTAAATGCAGACGTTAATCATTATTAGCTGTTCAATGGAAAGTATGGATAAAGCCCATTTTATTCGATTTTTCAAAGTATCCTGAGAATACCGGATTGTAAACCCAGTATGTCAAATTTATTGTTCCACCCCTACCTTCAAAAGAAAATAGTTAAGGAAAGGATGGTCTACAGCAGTTCAGAAAAACAGGCAACATTCTCATTACGGCTTCAAAATCAGTATCTTGATAAGGGACTTAACTGGAAGTTCCTTGTGATAAGGAACTTACTTTAACAAATTTATGTGTTAAACAAGATTGTCATTTTATACCAGTAACTGCAATGTACTGTTTCTGGTCTACTCAAAACTGTGGCACATATTAGCAACAACACTGTAAAATAAAAGGAGTGCATGTCAAAACTGTTAATTACATTGCGACAGCACAGTCCTGTGACCTATGCTATCTCATGTCCCGTAATGCCGATACCAGTGCTCCCAGACGGCGTTCCATGATGCTGCTGAAATGTAATTATGTAATGATCTGCTTGGCTAGCTTTCCTCTCAGGCTCAGGTTTCTCTGAGCCAATGAGAGCGGAAGAGGAGGAGAAACGCTCCATTTACCCCCAGTGCTGTGGAGCCACAGTAGGGTTCCAAACGATCTTCCTGACACTGTGGGCTGAGCTGGGGGAGTACTGCCTCTGGCAGACCCCAAGCCCCAGAAAAAACACACATCATTGTTCCATTTCTTCTGCTTTACTTCCATGCTCCTGTCTTGTTTTTATTCCTCCCTGAGATGAGGAAATGGTGTGTGACTGCTGTTTGTAAGGGTGTCTTTTACAGACTGGACTGTTTTTTAGCTTGCTGCCTGTGTGTGAAGGTAGGTTTGATGGGCGTTTATAAAAGAGCCAGGCTTCAGGACATTTACCATGCACCAGACATACATTTAAAGGATTAAGGAGAGGACAGAACAAGGAAGGTTTTAACTGTCACACAGATACAACACATATAAAGTTATGTTTAAAGATGGTACAAAGATATTCTTCTTTGTCTTGTCCCTCTTCCCATAATAACTTACCCATGCAAATACATATCAGGAAAGCCCAATATGACATCAGATCATTCAGTGCAGAGCTCTCAATCCAGTGCCAAAAAAGGCTCCAAAAACTTTCCACATGGTCTTTTTATTTCCTGAATCCCAGCCTGATTATTCAACATTATTCCACATTATTCAAACAATCTCCCAATTTTCCCTTCATATAATTCCACTCCACCATGCTCTTTTTCTCCGTGCCATGGCCCAACTCTTCTAGAACACTCCTCTGACCAGGACCACATTCAACCATTCAGGAGTCCTGCATTTACTACTATGTCATTACTGCTTGAATGCTGAAACAAAAGTTTGATATATTGCATACTTACAGTCAGAGGCAAGTCCTATTTACCTCATCATACTCACACACATTACACTTAATACATCTGAGATGTCAGAAAATGACAGCACTTGTAATATAGCAATGCCATAATGGCATATTAAAAACACAGGGCACTACTGCTTTCCATCGAGGGTTTCCATAAGTGCCTAACAGTGAATTTCTAGTTACATCGCAAATACTCTATATGTGAGGCATAACTCCATACAGTAAATCCCTTTAACTAGTCATTCCTAAAGCATGCCCTAATCGTTCCATTTCAACTCTAATTCATACTTCATATTCCAGTGTAGTTGCTGTAGTATCCTTTAGCTATATAACCATTAATGTTTAAGGTCTATGAGGTGACTGGCAACAGGACGTCAAGGCCATATAGCACTTTCCCTTCTGTGATTTAAATGGTAATATTTCCAGCATGGGTACATTCAGCACACAAGGGCAATAGGATGAAATATGATGAGTGCTCGTCAGCTCTCTGTGTTAGCTGAGCAAAACTGGAGACCGGCTACAGGTCTTGACTGCTCCAGCTGCACGTCCACCACTTAGACGGAGAGACAGACAGATACAGAGAGAAAAAGAGAAAAAGAGAGAGAGAGAGAGAGAGAGAGAGAGAGAGAGAGAGAGAGAGAGAGCGCGAGAGAGAGAGAGAGGGAGAGAGAGAGAAGTCCTGCCAGATATATAGTGGCTTTTACTGCCGCTGGCTTGTACTCTCACTTAACACTCTATACTTTTACATACACAATATATCAGTCAGCTGCCTCAAAGCACACAGAAGGAAACAAAGAGTTCACAAGTCACCCATGTCTCTGCCATACAGGCCACACAAGAGTGCAAATACTTAGCACAAGCTTCCTGGCCACTCAGGCAAAACAGAAAACATGTATGTGTGTATAGGGCCACTTTACATGCCATTTACACAGATGCATGGCAGGAGTGAAATGTAACAAGCACGCTGTGAATCCTTCATCTATGAGACTGCATTATTTCATATTTGTTCCATATATGATGTGTTGACTCATTTTGTTCTACATATATTGCACACTGTACGGACATCATTCTTTCTAGACCTATGCTCATATACGTCAGTTCTAAATGATACACCAGAGGATACACCCAGTATCTTCTCCGGCACAGCCATCCTCTCAGAGCCCAGCAGAAACACATGCAAAGCAGCTGAACAAACAGGCTTATGCTATGTTGCAGCCGTCTGCACCAGGCTGGCCACTCTGCACACAATGTGAGGTGATGTCATGTAACAAGACCACATAATACACAGCCCCAAGCAGCTCAACGCTGATGAAGCCACGCTCGGACGTGGAGCTGGAGTGCCAAAAGCACTCGGCTGTCACCCATACAATTGCCAAAAATGCTTGCTACTTTTTCCAGTTTGTGCTCTGGCCGGCAGTGCATAACGTGTGGACAGACCAGGTTTGTGACTCCCGTCAAAGTCATGGCTCGTTTGTACCTATTACCACCCTCACACCTTCTAGGCTATCGATAATCCCAGTCAACAAACAGCAGCCCTGGGACCCTCTAAGAGCTCTTATAGAGTACAAGCCGTATCTAACACACACAGTTTAGTAAAGCACTCTGAAGGTTGTAGACCCTGTGTGTTTCATTCAGACTGATGTCTGGATTCTGCAGCAGGCCAAAACGGTGCCCTTGTGAGCTATAGTGGTGTGTGTGTTTCATCTCTCCGCCTGAAGATACACAGGCAACAGAATTCCCAAAACACTGCTAGACCAAGAATTTGGAGCATGTGTGTGTAGGTAAGAGGGAAAGCCTGAGAAAGTGTGAGGATGTATGAGTTCTCACATGTTCACTTTACTCGAGTTCACATGTACCTAGAATTCTAACCACTCTCTGGCTTCAGTAAGCTATCTACTGAGGATCTACATGTACATGTGCCATCTAGAGCCCTATTCGAGTTTTACAAAGGAAAATTATGTAATGTACTAGGATTGACTGGCCAATTTATAAGCGATAAAATATTTCCATAAATTGTCACACGTAACACAGACTGAAACATCAAGTCGAGTCAAAGTTTATTTATATAGCGCCCTTTACAACAGGCTATTGCTAAGCAGCTTTACAGAATATCTGTTTCCAAGCTCTAGTATGCAAACCAAGGGCAACAGAGGCAAGGAAAAACTCCCTAGGAGCAGGGGGAAGAAACCTTGAGAGGAACCAAGATTCAAAAGGGGAACCCATCCTCCTCTGGTTGATAACAGCTAGGAAAACAATTACACAATGAGAGTAATATGAATATAGGATAAGATTTTACAGTTATTATACAATTCAAAGCAGCCTGTTATTGGACATAAGTATTTAGATTAATCAGTGATAAACAATGACTACTGTTAGAGGCCTATCAAAGTAACAATGAGAAACAGATCTATAAAAATCAGTTTACCAGTTAGGACAGTGCAGTGAAAATGAGAATTGAGAATTAAATCCACAAACATCAATGACTGCATTGAGAAGCATTGAGAAGCCTATTATGATGATGTGTTAGTATGAATACGAGAAGAGCTCAGTGTGTTGTAAAGCAGGTGAAACAACGTCTAAGATTAAATAGTTTGAGTCTGTGCAGGCACCAGTTTTATCAGAAGGGTGAGTGGAAGCTGGTCCAGAGGGCAGGCAAGCAGGGCACCTGATCAAGATAGATGAAGCAGCAGCATCAGACTGCAAAGGACAGGCAGTGGTTCAGCTCAGCAAAGAAAAATACAGACAGCTGGTTCTGTTTGGGGTGACTGGGAACAATGTATAGTGTTAAAATCAGTAACTCTGGCTGGCCTAGCTACTACAGGTTAACTAAAAGGGAGACAGAAGCTAGCAAAGACATGAGGGCTCCCTGAGATGTTTGCACCCCTTTGCTCCACTGTCAACAAACTTAAGTGAGCATGTGAGAGCAGCGGGACGACAGCACCAACGTTCTCAGTTTACCATGTTACTTTTTGCCTATGAACCTCCAGATCTGCACCTTTGATCGAATGGGGAAAAACTAATTACCAAAGCCTTGACTACACAAGTAGGTTTTTAGCCTAAGCTTAAAAACTGGCATTAGCTCCCGAGTGGCGCAACCGTCTAAGCGTTGGCCCTATCATCAGGAGATCGCGAATTCGATCCCTGGTGATGCTACAGCCATCCGTAGCCGGGAGTCCGAGAGAGCACAATTGGCCTCGTTCTCTCTGGGTGGGTGGGATGGCCCCTCCTTCTCCCCCATCACTCAGCGCGATGCTAGTCAGCGCAGGCGTCTGTTAGCTGACGTAACAGATCTGGCGGTTGGCGCTTTCCTCCGAGCGCGTTCGGCTGTCCAGTGACGTTGCGTGAGCGGCAGTTCGAAAAGAAGCGGTGGTTGGCTTCACAGGTCTCGGAGGAAGCCTGTGTTAGCCTTCACCCTCCTAGCGTTGATAGCATCGTGTGATTGGGGGAGTCCTAACTAGCGGGTGGAATTGGAGACGACTAAATTGGGGAGAAAAAAAAACAAAAAAAACTGGCATTAACTGGAAGGTTCTTTCAAAGCCAGGGGGCTTTTATAAAAAGGCTCTATCCCTGACGTAAATTTATTCATTTTGGTACTAATAGTGAGCCAGCACCTTGTGATCTAAGTAGGCATGATGGATCATAATAAGAGATAAGTTCGCTGAGGTACTGAGGGCTGAGGCCATTTAGAGCTTTATATGTCAGTAGCAGAATTTTGTACTCAATGCGGAATTCAACAGGCAACCAATGTAGTGCTGATAACACTGGACTGACGTGGGCAAACTTTCTAGCTCTCGCAAGGACTCTTGCTGCAGCATTCTGGACTAGCTGAAGCTTGTTCAGGTTTTTGCTGGAACAACTAGCCAGACATTTCAGTAATCCAATCTTGAGGTAATAAAGATGTGAACAAGCTTTTCTGCATCCTGTAGGGACAGTGCATTTATTAACTTGGCAATAATTTGAAGACAAAGAAAAGCTATTCTAGTAATATTGCTGAAAATTGTGCTGAATTGTATGTCATCAGTGTAGCAGTGGAAACTGATGCCATGTTTACTGATAACAGTACCCAGGTGTAGCATAAATAATGCTAATGACAGAGGTCCTAATACAGAGCCTTGTGGAACACCATACTTTTGTTCAAACAGATGATTCACATTTACATTCATAAACTGACAGCAATCAGTCAAGTAAGATCTGAACAAGGGAGGAGCTATTACTATTACTCCTACAAGGTTTTCTAACTGGTCTAGTAAGATAGCATAGTCTATCATATCAAATGCTGTACTAAGATCAAACAGTACCAGCCAAAATTTCCTTGGTCAGAGAATAATAAGAGATTGTTCACAATTTTCACTAGTGCTATCTCTGTACTATAATGAGGCTTAAATCTAGACTGATTTTTTTGATGTTCGTGATTCCTATGAAGTAGAAACATGTTATTGTTGAACCACAGCTTTCTCCAAAATGTTTGATATACAGTGCTGTGAAAAAGTATTGCACCCACCTGATTTCTTCTATTTTTGCTAATTTGTCACATTTAAATGTTTCAGATCATCCAACTAATTTTAATGTAAGATAAAGACAGCACAAGTAAACACAAAATGCAGCTTTTAAAACACCATTCCATTTGTTAAAGATAAAGATTTATTCAAGGTCTTTATCACCTATGTGAAAAGTAACTGCCTGCCAAAACATACTCACTGGTTGTGCCACCCTTGGCAATAACAACTGCAATCATTTGCCGTAACTTGTGATGAGTCTTTTACATCACTGTAAAGAAATTTTGGCCCACTCTTCTTTGCAGAATTGTTTTGATTCAGCTAGTTCTTTGAGCATTAACTGCCCATTTAAGGTCTTGCCACAGCATCTCAATGGGATTCAAGTCAGGACTTTGCCTTAATTTTGTTTCTTTTGAGGCATTCAGAGGTGGACTTGCTTGTGAGCTTTATATCATTGTCCTGCTGCATAACCCAACCGTGCTTGAGCTTTAGGTCATGCACTGACATTCTCCTTCAGGATTTTCTGATAGAGAGCAGAATTGATGGTTCCATCAATTATGACAAGTCATCCAGATATTGCAGAAGCAAAGCAGCCCCAGACCATCACACTACCACCACCATGTTTGACTGTTGGTACAGTGTTTAATATATTTTTTTGATTAAGCTTTTTGTACAAGGATATGGAGGATATGGACAAGGACAGGAATTAAACACTCATTTTCTCCCAGTAACTGCATATAAAACATCAACAAAATCTCAAGATGTCAATATCTTACCCATATATCCTCACTCATATAACCCTACCCAAACAGAAGGTGAAAAAGTAAAATAATACATAAATATTCAAAACTATACTGACAATATAATAAAATTAAATAAATAAGAATTTAAGTGAAAGTAAAATAAATAAACACAAAGAAGTAATAATAAAATACTAACAGTATGAAAAACGCAAAACCTTTAGAGGGCGAAGTCGACATGTGCTCCTCATTCAGAGATAGTCCAAAAAGTGCAGTCAATGGAGATGGTTCTATTTGTTTACTAGCAATTAATGAAAAGCACTCAAAAGCAGACTACCAGAAAGGGGTTAGGGAGGGACATAGCCAAAACATGTGTATCAGGACAGCTGGCCTTTGGTGGCACCAATCACACAAGGGGTCAATATCAGTTTTTAATTTTGATGATCTAACTTTTGTCCAATATACATGGTGTACAAACTTTAACTGAATAAAATTATGCCTCGCACAAACGAAGTGCGAATATGCGATAGAATCTTATCCCATGTTTCTTTTTCAAAGCTTATGTGGAGATCAATCTCCATTGTTCTTTAATGTGTGATAAAAAGAGATTAGAAACGAAAGACATTAACCTCTACAGTATGGACAGTGTACCCCCACATTTCCAGGGAAATCTTGAAATGTATGTTTGACAAGTTCTGAATCTGTAAATACCTAAAAAACTGAACCTCAGTAAGCGGAAACTTCTGAGTGATTTGGGGTATACATTATTTATGAAAAAGTCTTTAATGAAATTGAACCCAACAGTCAACTGAATTTGGTTAACTGGTTGATTAGGTAGCTAAGGGGTCAATTACTTTTTCACATAGGGCCAGGTAGGGCTGAACAGTATTTTTCCTTCGATAAATGAAATCATCATTTAGAAATAGCATTTTACTTGGGTTGTCTTTGTCTAAAATGTCTGAAACATTCATCAATTGTGACAAATATGCAAAAATAAAAGAAATTGGGAAGGGGGTAAATACTTTTTCGAATCACTGTATAGGTAAGATTTAAGGTCTAAACGTTGATAGCTCACAGAGACCTAGATAAGGTTTCTTAAACAGAGGTTTAATTACTGTTAATTTAAAGGTTTTCTGCTATACAACCAAAGCTGAGAGAAGGGTTCATTGCTGATAAAAGAGGCTTGGTTACTTCTGCTAAAATTCCTTTGAGTAAACTCATAGGAATAGGATCTAATATGCAAATAAAGGTTTTGAGGACAAAATTATTTTTTCCAGATCTGTTTGTTGAAGTAAGGCAAAGGATTCCAGCCTCTCTGCAGTAGTTACACTGTACTCAATATCTGAATTGGCTTTGTAGAGCAGCAGGTTTGTAGTAATTTGGTCTTTAATTAATTTTAAAAATTGTACTAAACTATAATCTAGGATTATTCTTATCGCTTGAGCATCAAAATCATGATCAGTTATGATTCCATTCACAACAACGGCCTTAGATGTAAGGTATCTTACGTTACACAGTCCTAGTTTTAGACCAAAGGTGATGTCATTGCAAACTGGTTGAACTAGCGTGATATTGTTTATATTAGTAAAACAAAGTTTTTAAGGTTTTCTGAAATTTTGTTTGATTCGAGGAACAGTCACAGTCTTAACAGTGTGGAACCTATGTGGGTTCTCAAGGCAGCTAGCAGACAGTCGGTTTAGCCTGTCTGTCTGCTGCCTGGCCTTGGCCCTAGTTTGTCAGTGACTGACTGTCCTACACTAACAGCTATCTAAGAGACTATGTGCTAGACTACAAGATATGAGAGTAGCAACCTTCCACGAGGGGTGGACACCGTCTCGACTCAAAAGATCAGGCTTACCCTCAAAAGTAGACCAACTGTCTACAAAGCCCACTTTGTTTTCTGAGCAAAACCTGCTGTAGATTTTATCATCACATCGGGCCAGAGCATACTACAGCATCAAACATCTTCTGGGTTAATGTACACACTTCTTTAATGTTATTTTTTTAGTTATTTCTGATGGAGATGAACGTCATTAGTAACTACATGAATAACTATTCTAAAAAATCTATGGTTAGCTAATAGCTTCAGGTTCTCTTCAATATCCAGTGCCCTGGCTCTCAGTATATAGCTAACCGCTACTGGTGCCCCTGAAGGAGAAGCTATTTTCATGTACCGTAAATTAGAATCACCTATAAACAGAGTATTTTCAACAGGCATCTCAGAGGATGTCTCAATGAGTGGGGCAAACATGTTGGACAACTGATTGAGACAGAAGCGGTGCTTGCATAGGGAAGTCTGAGTGTTAGCACTGGCTTTGCGACTATGCCTACTGATACGCCACCCATGAAAATTCACACTTTTCAGAAATGAATTTAGTAATGTTATTATCACTTGTGAGGCATAGCTAAACATGTTGCACTCACGTTCTGCCATACTGATGCATATATTGCTTCATCGGCGGATTCGAGTCCTCACCAAATGTGTCTCAAGTATCCAGGGAGACAAGAAATAGCCTTTGAAAGCCTGTGGTTGTAATTTATTTCAAGAAATAATTAACAACAACTAATTAAAATGTAAACAATCAGCTCTATTCAGACTAGCAAGAATAGAGCACAGAAAACAGCAACACTCCTACCAAGTGATTTCAAAAAAGAAGAACTGGATGTACATATCAGTGCACCATTAAAAAACAATAACAACAGGGCTCACAACATTGTCTATTAACAAGTTCTGTTATTAAATTAATGTGAGTTCAATTCAAAACATGACTACTATCACTGAGGGAAGGTAATTCACTCTGGAAATACAACTTGTTACACTTGCAAAACCTACAAACAATGTGGATTTGTAGTGGATCTTATTAGTAATCACTTAAATTACTGCACCACACCAGGTAATGTAACAAAGACAGGGTTTAAGACTGTAAAGCATGCTGGTACCACAGCTTTGTATAGCTGGAAGTGGACAAATTACATTCAGGCGGCCAGTCTGTATCAATCCACACTCCCTTTAATGGTCTCTGATGGAGGAAGCAGAAATCACTGTAGGGGGCAAGAAGCATGAGAAGCACCGCTGGGAGAAGGAGGGAGGGGGTCAGGCTTTGGAGAAAAATACAGGAAGAGTGAAAGCTAACAGGACACACAGACAGACAAACACAGAGGGTGGACTAGTCCTGACTTCTGGTGCCTAAGCCATTTAAAACACTCAATACTTACAACCCACTCTCATAATTTGGGTAATTTATCCATTTATTCAGTTTATGCTCAAGTTTTTCGCTTGTGGCGAAATGTGCCTAAAAGTGACAAGATTTCATCTAGCAACTCCTCAGTAGGCACAGCAGCTCAAGAGTTAATATATAAATAAATATATATATAAATATATATATATAAATAAAATAAGAATTATTTTATAGACCTGACAGAAACAAAAAAAAATCCAAGGGCTCAAAATCCAAGGGCTCAAAATCACTGGTAACCGTCTTAGTGGCTGACAGTGAGGGAGTCTCTGCTTTCTCCTGGATACACAAACAATGGAGCTTTAATGTCTAAATGCTTTAACAGCTCTGCTTCTGACTCGTCAGGCCTGGGGATGTTCTTTTGCCTTTTCTGTGCACTCAATTTTTTCCCTAGAAAAGCTACTGTTGAATTCTGATTCAAATCTCAAAAGAAAATTCAAAATATTTGCTCATCATTAACTTTACTCAAGGGTGTCTTAGTTGATAGAGATGAAAAGTTGCTACATTTGTGTAAAAAACTGATTTTGTAGTTCTGGAATGTAGACAATACAAACACTGAGTTAGGGGTAAGCGGTGAAATCGCCAATGGATCGGATTGCTGTGTATCCCTTTGTGTCTACTGGGTTGTTGCACAGCATGTCAGCAAAAAGAGGAGGTTGATGAATATTAGAAATCGGAGCGGAGTTGTGGGTACGCACATGGTTCATGAGCGTGGGAGGAAACTCAATCCTTAGCCAGGGCTACCTGCACACTACTGATGTAACATCCAGCATTAATAACTGAACTTTTTTTTTTTTTTAAGAAGTCCTAAAAATACACTATGAAAAGAGCATCTGGTGCAGTGGCTGAGGCTGAAAATCTTACCAAATTTACATAACAGCATTAAAATGAAAAAACACATCAGAATGGAACAAATTGCTAACTAGATGAGAGATAAAATTTGAAGTAAAAATTACTTGAGGATTTATTTAGCAAAAGGGTGTGGGAAACTCCACAGAGACACAGAGAGAGCCAAAGAAGGCGAAAAAGATGTCAAAGATCTAGGACAGTGTCATGCTTCTCTGAACATTCCCAGACAAGAGGACAACACACCATACTCATTAAATTTATTTACTTCTTTCAACGAACTCATTGTTTTTAACAAGGCCAAAAGAAACACTCAATAAGGAGAAAATTGGGCTTTGTTTTCATTCTGCAGAAGCTTAGCTTTAGAGCAAGGTTTCTCTATAAGGTATGGCCTTTTACTGAGGTCTTTTATTGTGAGAGATGCCATTGTGTGTGCAGCATGTGTGTGTTTGTTTCTTTATTTACATTTGCGATTGTGTTTACACAGGCAGAAGCTGTGTGTTTTTTATTCACCTGGCTTTTGCTTCCCTGTAGGCTCTTGTGAGCAAGAGAAAAGGAGGAGAGGAGTTAAGAGTCTGGCAACCAGCTACTAAAAACAGAAGAACTTTACTTCTCCAAATCTACCTGCATTAGAACTAAGAGGTCACGCCAAATTCCTCCAAAAGCCGCAGCGTTTCAGCGAGGGGCAGGGTGGCTCTCGGGTATAGGATGTGCTCTGATCTGACAGGGCTCAGGTGGATCAGCACTGTGGCCCACAGCCCACTTTCCACTTACTCCATTCAACTTTCCACTGAGGCACCAAAGTCTCAGACAGAATAAACTTCATCCTTCCCTTGGCAGAGCCAGCCGAGCACAGACCGCACGCGTATGCTCCCTGCTCTCTTATTCTCTTTGTAGGCGAAACCTGTTTTGATGACTGGGGAGTCTTTAGTCCTGCTTATACTTTGTATTAACATCTGTCTCAAGTGCCCTGATCAAAAGTGAACAGCAACACTTTTAGCTGTTTACACCTGGCAGTTCCATGCGTCTCAAATGCGTCTCCAGTCAACCACCTGTGATGAGATTTCATGACTGGAGGAATAGTAGTGCGAACATTTACTATGTAGATCTCCTACTGCATTTGTTGTCAGATGAAAATGTTCCAGGAGTTGCGTACATGTACAGGTTGTTACAAATGTTTAGATCACATGGATCGCATGGCAACTGCAACTTATAAACAAACGAGAGAAGACCAAGAACGAAGCAAAAAAAAACAGCTGCTTTCATCTCTGCTGTTAAGATGCCGTTTATTAGGCTGTGCTTTGGTGCTGGCGCATCCCTGACCAGCTCTGAAGGTGGTATGAGTGATCGGATCATGATCCCGTTCACACCTGTACATCTTATGATCAGTAATGCCAGGTGTGGCTGTCTCTTTTTGGATGTCACAATTCCTTTGCTTTATTTTTATTTCTATCTGCATATCTTTGATTTCATTAATTTCTGCACAAGTTACATGTAAAATGGGAAGGAACATTTTCAGTTTCAGTTTTAACAATAAACTTCCTATGGAACAAACAATGAATGTGGTCATATACAGTGTCACCTCTTTATTAAACAAATCCTTCAATCCAGGCGACTGGTGGGGGTAGTATGCCAAGTATATCACAATACTTCAACACACTTTAAAAATACATGATATCCACAATAAGATCTGAAAAGTTTAATGTGAAGTGATTCATCTTGATAATATTACATCGTCATATCATCTAACCCTATGTGAACCTCACTGTAGGGCTGTTGCAGTGTCAAATTGAATATTTACCTAATACTAATGAAATATTAAAAGCAGAACAGGCCTGTATCTTTGTACTAACTTATGCCTGGCCCACACCACAGGATAATCGGGCCGATTTTGAGGCAGATTTGATCCTCCCAACAGGTCTCCCGATATCAGGGTGATCTTAAATGATGATCTTCCCAGATTATCCTGTGGTGTGGGTGTATATAATCCAATCTCTACTCCTCTGATTTACTCCCAGTCCATGTTAAAGGGGAACTCCACTGATTTTGTAAAATTACTTAATCATTCAATGGTTTAGATGTGAACAAAATCTTTCAGAGTGGTTCGGTGTGAAATGCACTTTTCCAGAGAAATTTACCAAGTCAAAATTGTTCACTATTATGGTACTAGGAACCAGATTTTCGACAGGTTTAATGGCTCTTAAAGCTACATCCCGTTAAGTTATTACACATATTGGTTATCAATGCATGGCTTGATACCTGAGACATTGTTCTGTGATAGTTTTGTTGGCCTAAAACGTATTTTTAGTACAAAGTTTTACTCCAGGATTTGTTCTGTGTTTCCTCTCAAAACCTCATTTTCAACTGAGATCAATGCGCGTACGTGCTTCTGTTCTTACTAGCCTGTAGCTACAGCCATTCAACACGGCTATTGCCAGCAGCAACCTTTGCTTACAATTTATTTTTCCTGTTTTCTTACCTATTTTGGAACATGGCAGAGTATGCGGAGGACTTCGAGGAGGTCTGTTTCCAAAATGTTGTAGGTCTATATCAATTTGAACCAGAAAACATAAAGGAGTTGCAGCGGTGTAAAGAAGAGAGAGCCAAAAGGGAGAGATAGTGAACCTGCCGGCGCCGACGCAGAGCAACCCAGGGTGAATGGAAAGTTAACAGTGATATATGCATGGTGGTTAACGACGACTAATTTATTTTACTCACGAAAGTTTCTTACCTAGACTCCAGTTTCTGTTGGAGTGAAACTGCAAGTGTGTAAATTTGTGGCTCTGCAGTCAGACCGTTCCCCAACAGGCGTGCAGGGTGGAGAGGTACATGTAGGGCGTTGTAAGGAAAAACCCAAAGAAAACATATTTTTTTCAATTTCGCAGTATTTTACCATTATCAGCGTGACATATAAAAACTTACAAGACACACCCAAGTTCACTGGTCATTTTGGATGGCATATAAAATGGTGATATTTGTAGTGTAGACGGATGTCTGGTTCTTAGTACTATAATGGTAAACAATTTTGACTCTGTAAATTTCTCTAGAAAGGCGCTTTTCACACCAAACTACTCTGAAAGATTTTGTTTACATCTAAACCATTAAATGATTAATTTAATTTTGAAAACTCGGTGGAGTTCCCCTTTAAACATGTTCAACATTTATGACTCAGTATCCTGTATTTTTTTTTTGTTTGGGGGGGGGGCACTGATTCTCTGGTGTGAAAGGCGATGCTGACGTCATGCCTTAAAGACCATCAACCGGTGAGAGCCAAGCTGAACTGAACTTGTCAGTGTGTACGGACATACTTATATATATATATATATATATATATATATATAAATTCACCTCATGTGTTTGTATATATTATAATGTCTAGGCTATGAAGGAAGGAGTGGAACTCAACTATTTACAAGTCGGGTGGTTTATTGAGCTGTATCGGAGACAGGTTGACTGTACACACATGGTCGGAATGCTAACATAGCTCACTAAGTTAGCTGTTGACCTAGATCTTCCACTCAGCACAGGGGGAAAAGAGCCCGCAGCTTGTCTACACTGCTGGAGAACTCAACTCCAATTCTGTTGCTCTTCCAACTGGAGGTCCAGAAGGCGACTCACTGCCACTCTTCACCATAAAAGACCTCCAGCAAAAAATATCCTAGTGAGTCGCCTTCTGGACCTCCCAACACGCTACGCTACCCCCACTAACAAAAGTCCTCGACCCTGTGGACCACAAAATCTCTGAACCAAACATAGGGCAGCCCTTTTCTTCTGGGCCACGCTGGGCAAAGTGTTGAAGCAGGACATGCAACTGCTGCGGTGGGCCTTTCTGTGGTGTGTAAAGTGTGTAAAAATAGTACATATACCATTAGAAGTGCACTCAGCGTAATATGTGAAGTACAGAAGTGTGTGGTTTGGGACGGGGCAATAGCTGCAGTAACGAGCTAGTGATCTAATGTTAATGTTAAAAGCTATCCTACTTAGCTAATGTTATGAGCTGTAACATATTCTATTTGAAAATGCATGTTCTCTGGTATCGTTAATGGAGTTAAAACGGAGAAGCAAGTAACTATTATTTGCAGCGACCCTGTTAACTTTCCGAATGCATTTAGTGTTAAACACTGCACTATCGTCTTAGTGCCGAGGCCGCCAGTGCGCTCAAATTCGGCAGAGAAGAGCGTTTGCAAACAGATGCAAGTTTTCTGTTCTCCACAAATGTCTGTGACTCACAAACTGTGATTGCACAATTTACTTGCCGCAGAATGTGGACAGACAGCAGAATGCACAGAGCACAGACTGCACTGTTTAAATGTAAAATTTAAATATAGATTGTTTTTGTTATTTACTTCATTAAAGGAAAACTGATTTCGTTTTGTTCCATTTTATTGCTGCTACTTTGCACATCCTTGATTTTAAATTTTGACAGGAAAAAGATCTTGGAGTTTTACTTATCTTTAGTATTAGCACGAAAGTTCATTACAACAGTGAAATTTTGAATAAGTTATTTATCTTTATTGTCTTCACTGTTAGTTAGCAAATGCATAAACAACCTCAAGCTAAATTTAAAAGCCAATAGCTACATAAGAGTTATTTGGCAATTTAGTCATTCATAATCCGAATAATCAATTAATCATTTCAGTAATCGATAGATTACTTGACTATCAAATTAGTCATTTGTTGCAGCCCTATTTATTTATAATAATGACTTCAAGATTAGACAACATTTTTGTGAACATGCCTGCAGAAATTCAGATCATTTCCGGTTCATAATTTTTTGTCTCTCTCTTGGCATTTCTATATTTTCTTCCACTGCTACTTTTTTCAACCCCCTTTCCTGTCCTTACTTTTTTCCTAATCAATGTATTTAGCATACCCTCAAGCAAGTCTGGTTAATGTAAACAAGGCAACACCTCCTGATGCTGAGATCACAGCTGTTTCTCCATCCAAGCCAAAGTGAGTCTATGCTCTTACTGATCCATTTAACAGGCAAGTGAAAGTGGCAAGATCAAGGAGCTGTTCCCCTTGTGTGACCCTGAACCACAGTGGCCAACATTACGCAATCTCTGACAGTAGTCTCTGTGCATTGAGCCTCAGCGCCACAGCCCAGGGCTTAATTGGCCTGAAAGCAGAGTGATGTGATTGAGTCTGAGTGGTCTCATGAGCTTACCATGCACTGCTCTGAGCTTTTACACCATACACACAAACACAAGTTTTACAGAGGCTGACGCCAACCCTCAGCTTCACAATTGTTCTACGACAGATTGGCCAATCAGGGTTATGAACAAGATGGTTTCAGAAGCAATCAGCCTTTTGTTATGCGATGAAGAAAAAGAGAGAGAGAGATCGAGAAGGCCTAGATCTTAGTTACATCAAAGTGGAGTGTTTCTCCTCTCATTAGTCATTCATTCCCAATCACCTCTGCCTCACAATTAGTCAGCCCCCCAACCAGATTGCTGGCTGCTCGTTTATCGCCTCTGAGCAGGCCAAGCCAATAAAAGTCATATTCGTGCATAAACAGACAGCCAAGCCTGCAGTGGATGGAGAGAGTAAGGGATAAGGAAAGAGACTGAGAGAGAGAGAAAGAAAAAAGAGAGAAGGCAATATGTGTATGTGCATATTTATGTGTGTGTCTGTGTCTGTGTAAACAAGCACAGAAACCCAATGTTAAATTCAGTGTTAGATTCACATGCCTTCAAGCTGTGAAGTATGGAACACATAGTGGCAGAAAACCAGTAGAAAACAGTTTGAGTACATTTGCGTGTTTGCATGCTAATTTTTTTTAAGCATAAAACTCAAGAAAAAATCAGATATACCTCATAAAAGTACACAATGAGGCATACATTAATTGAGTACAGGCCTCTTCAAAATAAAGCCACACTGCACACCAGGGAAGTGAACAGGTAAGTTGTCAGCAAATCAATCTGATTCACAGTTCATTTGTTTCCTGTTTGATTCAAAAGCAGTTTTTCTGAATTAAGAATAACTTGATTTAAAACACTAAACAGTGATTCAATTCAGTGATTCAATATTGTATTGCATGAAAAGTTTACCAAAAAGACTTCCCTTTATAATTCTCAGGCAAAAACTGAATCGGTCAAATCATTCTGGTAATGTTTACTGCCACAAAAGTCAGCTGCTGCATTGCGTTGTGCTCAGTATAGCCTGCACATGGTATATTTTTCCAAATAAAGAGCTTTGCTTGGATTCACTGCAGCTTCATCTCCTTCATTCTTTACCATAATCTCTACAACATCATGCTATCTAAAACTGGGTGTACATCTACGAAAACTAGATCAGAGGGCTAATGATTGACACTGTAAATCACTTCAGATTGTGAAAAACTTGTGAGAAGGGGCTAATTGGGATTGAAATAAGGTTAAGAATCGTGTAAAGGAGAGCCATATTGAGCAAAAACAGAGAGTGACTGGAGGGTGAGTTAAGGAACACACTGAGTTAATGCAAAAAATCTAACCAGTAGCAGCGCTGTTAGGGCTTTTATAGAAGAAGTTGAAAGCTGGCTGTCAGACGCTGCCCTGGCTGTCGATGGCTGACTGTCGCCTGTAGTTTGTGTCGTGTGTACCACACGGTTGGCTCTAATCAGTCCTTGTCAGCCCTGTTTTGGCCAATTAAGCATGTTGAATTGCCGTCATCTGAGAATGAGTGCATGAAGCGAAAAATAAAAGATGGCAAACCAAGCAAACGGCACTCACAAGACAGCACACACAGAAAATGGATGGATTTTTCAATGCCAGTGCAAGTAGAAAAGTTTTATCACTGCCTATGGGCACCTGAACTATTCTTTTCTATTTGAATGACTGATTTTTAAACGAGCAGTGTATAAATATGAAATGAAATTGAATTAAAACTAAAATATATACTTGATGTTTAATATGGTATCACAAATGCCTGAGGAACAGTTTGTTGCTCTTGTTCTGCATTTTCATTCCATCACTTAAGTCCATAGTTAGTTTGTGAATGCTGCTCAAGCCACTCACATGCTGTAAGATGCAAAAGTTGAAGGAGACTATCACATGTGTATCTTTAAATTTCAAATGATTTTTGTTTAAATAAGATTGATTTGTTAAGAAATCAGGATTGGTTCAATTCATAGCATTTAAAATTGACCAATTAAAAACAATTCAATATTATTTTCTATGATTACTGCAGTTGCATCAGGATTTGCATGTAGAAAACACAATCATTTCACCACTACTGCACACAGATGTAGGAGTGTCTACAAAGCATGGAAGAAACAGATTTAAGATTCGTAACTATTAAAAAATGCCCTACCTGTATGATTCTCCTTTTAGATGATCCCAGGCCATAACATAGCGACTGAAAGAGAGACAAACACTGGATTTAACACTGGTTCAACAGACAAGCGTGAATACTAGACGTGTAATGATATTCAGATTTTACAATACAGTATGTATTGTTGTTTCATCGTGATAGGACACATTGTAGATACAGAATTAGAAAAGAAATGCTACCAAAACTTCAGCATTTATTTTTGTATTTACAACCTTGTTTCCAAAAATCATTGGGAGGCTGTGCAAAAGGTAAATAAAAACAGAATGCAACGATGTGCAAATCATTTAAACCCTATAATGTAATAATGGTGCCAAAAACATGTTAAAAAGCATTTGCACTCTCTAATAATGTTTTTGAAATTGCATTATCAAATAGAACCAAGCTAGAACAATGTCAAAATTCAAATGTAAATGGGAAACAGCGCCTCTCCTCTTTGCAATTACATTTTCTCACATACTGCACTCATTCTTTGTCAAAATGTCTTTGAAAATGCAACCAGACTGCATTTTTATTTTCATGGTCTTCCCAACCTGTCAATTATCCAATCAGGGCAGGACCAAGCAGAAAAGGTTTTATCTGGACCATGGTGGCCAATCTTGCATTAGCAACAAACCAATATATCTACTTTTGAAGGTTTTTATGCTCTTATGCTGGGTGCCAGTTGGTAAAATCAGCGAATGGGGCTTTGTTTGGGAATGTAGCCTTAGATAGCATTAAAAAGGGCTTTTAGCTAGCTTAATTTTACATCCTCCTAAATTCATGTAGCGTATTAGCAGGTGAGGCGATGATCGATCAGTTTAATCACTTCTGCGGCTCACTTTGTAGAAGATATCGTTGCATGACAACAACTAGAAACTACATCCAGCCTCACTTACAGCCACTGTTCTCAGTTTATTAAACCAGGCTTAAGTTTGCTTTTTTTCCAAATTTTCCAGTCCACTTTAAATGGGCAGTGGAGTTTTTTATGTTTGTAGTTATCACTTTTAGGAATATCATGGATTGTGTTAAACAGAATTATGGAAACCATTCCCACTGTCATGCATTTTAAAACATGAAATCTAACTGTATTAGGTTCACAGCATGTATCGTCTCACAACCCCGTCTCAGAAAAAACGAGCATTAACATGCGTATCTTGATACCCATAGGCAATACCCATATTCAGACTCCTATACACCCCACAGCTTAAGACACAAAGCTTTATAGCATGCTAGTTATTAATGCTTTGCATTCTGTTTTAGGTGCAAAAACACAATCCTTTTTCAGAAGAGGAACAATTTGAGCAATATGTAAACATTTTACCTACTTTACAAACAAAATGAGGTAAATAAAAATAGGTTATCAAACACTGATTTAAAACTGCTGTTGATGTCACCTAAATGTAATTCAAACGAAAATCAACACAATGTCCATGAAAAATAATAAGTGGGGTGGTAATAACAATAATAATAAATAGTAATAGTAATCTTTGTCTGTAAGCCTTGAACAAGCGCAGCAGAAACAGTTAACATATTCCTTTTTGTCAGATAAACTCTTAGCTCAGCTTTAACATCTCTGTAAATAAATGGCCCTCTAGGGCAGTATTATTTACACTCACTCATCTGGCTCCCTCATTCTAGCCCTCATTCTCACTTCAAGTATCAATATCTCACTCACTCTGCCTCTGTCTTTCCACAAAACTCCCGCTCCTCATCTTGCTTTCCACTGTACTGGAATCATGACTAAACATGCCGAGCAAATGTACACACAAGTAAACATACTCAAACACTTATACACACAGCTTCTGTCTGATATGCATATGTACATACAAGACTGAGGGGTAGGCAATATGGCAACAAATATTAGATCACAATACTTCATGACATTTTCACAATACACATCATGATATTTAATAATAATAAACCTACAACTAAATTTTTTTTTTTATTCAATTCAGTTTTACAAACTGTACTGCACTAAATCCAATAAAATAGGCCTAATTATGCTCGCTTTACAATATACCATGTAGGTAGTCAGTGTTCTTTAAGTACTGATCACATCCATGATATGCTTAGAAAAGCGCATTGTGACATAATTTATCACAAAAGTCAGTACATTGATCAGTTCTTTGCTATGATTTCTGGGGTACATATACAGCTCTAGCAGATGTTTTTTCCACTGAGGGCACAGAGCTCAGGATTTTTCCTGATTGGAGGACAATTATACATTCATTACATAAACATATGACAACTAATACTCAGAAAGGAACATATAAACACAAAGGCTTCAGATCAGGTGACACTTTCCAAAATAAACAGAGCTCAGATTCTCCAGAACTGCATACATACACAAGTCATACTGCACAAAAATATACATACACAGCGAGATACATACACACAGAACATGCGCATCACACTTCAGCATGTATTCATCACGCTTACGCACTCTTTCTTTATTATAAGAAAAACATACGCACACATGTACACATATCCTTTCACCACTTTGTTTTACACAATGTAAACTCTAACACGCACATGCTGTGAGTAGATTCAGAGAGTGCAGAAGGTGTATTAGAGATCAGCTCGGCTCGGAAGCCGTTCTTCCATAAGTCTTGGCATGAGCTCACGGAACATGTAATTGAATGAGGAACAGCTTCTCGTCGAATCAGGACACTTTTCTGGCTGCCCAATAAAAGCATGAGGTCGGTGTGGGTTTCAGTCTTTTGTTGCTTTTATTCGGCCTGCCGCTCTTTTATTTGGTTAGACCCTCACTGTTCACTCTGCATTAGCCTACTGCCAAGGCATGCATAATGTCATGAATTTGTGTTGTTCAATATTGAACAGAGGAAAAAAGGGAATCAGATATACAGTAATAAAGAGTGGAAAAAATTGCATGTCCAAGCCCCGCTGGCTGCTGCAGGAGTCCTGCTCCTGCTAGTTGACTCCTGCCAAGATTAAGGACTGCCGAGCTTGTGGACCCAATTTGGATCCACAGCCCAAACCACAAGAACATGGACTGTCTGTGCTCCACCGCTGTCCATACTGGATGGAACAACTAAGGGGTTCAAATCCTCCAGACATAAACACACACACACACACACACACACATACCATTTTATAGTTTTATTATGTTGTCACTGATTTTTGGTAACATAACTTGGAAAAACCCAAACAAAATCATCATAAAAAACATCATAATTATACATCCATACATTTTCAGCAGAGTTCACAACGGGTTATATATATAGTAAAAAGTAAGTGAAACTAATTACAAACTAATCAAAATTCCACAAAAGTGGGGACAGTATGTGAAATGCAAATAAAAAACAGAAAGCAGTAATTTGTAAACCCATTTTGACCTGTATTTTAATAAAAACAGTCTGAAGACAAAATATTTTCTAAGTGGGGTGTTCAAAATACAAAATAATTATTTGTTTTAGCTGATGCTTACAACACCTTCCTATACAGTTGAGACAGGGCATTTTAAGACCAGGAACATTGTGAAATTTTCAAAAGTTGTGTTGCAATCAGTACTGATCACTACTGTAAAGGAAAAATCCAGCCCTTTACAAGCAAGGATGGGCTGAGGCTCATCACTTTGCCAAATAAGGAAACAGTGAATAATCCAATGATTTAAGAATAATGTTCCTCAATGAGTGACTGCAGGGATTTTAGGTATTTGACCCTCTATGATGTATATCATCAAAGGAATTAGGAAATCAGGAGAAATCTCTGTGTGCAAAGGACAAGGCCAAAAACCAAAACTGAGCGCACATGACGTTGATACCTCAAACGGCACTTCATTAAAACAGCATGTTTCAGGGCTGGATATCAAAGTTAAGACCGTATTAAGCACAGCAGGAGCCACATGTCCTCAATGTCCAGAAGTACCGACAACGTCTCTGGGTTCTCCAGGCTTATCTGATATATGGACTGATGCACAGAGAAAACATGTATTGTATACATGTATCTGAGTTGTCAACCTTTCAGACTGAAAAAGACCATCCAGATTCTTACCAACGTAAAGTTCAAAAGCCAAGAATGGGATGACAGGGTAAACTTGATCTGTGAAGACACTGTTAACACAAAGATATATACACATTTTGGGACAAAATATCATGACTTTTAGATGTCTTTATCTAGAATGCCCATGCTTATTTTAACATGACAAGACCAAGCCACATTCTGCATGTGTTACAACAGCATGGCTGCATAATCAGAGAATGTGACTGCTAAACTAGACCAGACCAGTTTCTCATTGAAAATGTGTGGTGCATTATGAAGCGCAAAATACAGCAACTTATATAACAATATAATTGGCAAAAATTCTGCTGTGTCTTCAGCCCCCAAATGATGAATGAGTTGAGGTAACAGTGATAAATATGCAGCTATTCCTTTTTTCGAACATCTACATTTATGGCATTTGGCAGACGGTCTTATCCAGAGCAACCTACAATTTCATCCTTTTTACATAGGTAGGCGAAGGTAGTGTTGGGAGTCTTGCCCAAGGACTCTTATCGGTATAGTGTAGGGTGCTTGCCCACGCTGGGGGTTGAACCCCATTCTACAGTATAGAAGGCAGAGGTGTTACCCACTATCCCCATTTGATTCCAGATAGAAACAGTTGTGCATGCTGAGATTGTGTGTGCCAGTGTATCATCTGTGTCAGTATCATCTGTGAACATGTTGCAGGCATCAAATTTGAAATTAGTGTATATTTGCCAAAAACAAAAACAAAAAACAAACAAACAAAAAAAAACATAGTTCATAAGGAACAATATTGTGTTTTTGTACTGTTTTCAAATAATAAAGGTTAAACAGAATTTACTAATCACTGCTTTCTGCTTTTATTAGAATTTCACATACTGTCCCAATCTTTTTGGAATTGAGGTTTGTAAAACTCAAGTTTCCAAATATATCAAATTTTTGGCAGACCGTGGTTTGAGTCAAAGAGAGTAGAAGCCAAGGAGGCTCTGTGGTTTCACTGCATGTGTTGACTTTGTTTTTTAAAATCCAGTAAACAAGGTTTTTAAAACGTATTAGTATTTTATGCTATTCTTAGTACTATAAATAGGCTGCTCATGTTCTTTTAATGTTTTTTCCAGAGAGGAGCCACCAGAACTGGAACACTGGAGACTGCTTCAAAGAAAGAAATCACAACTATCAAATCAGACTGCTTTTCTGGTTACAAGCCAAAAGAATGTACCCCTTTTGGTTTGGTCTGGGCTTGTGCATCTGTAATGTTGTGTGGGTGGCTGGGCTTCACATCATACAAACAATGGACTGAGCTCTGGCAAAGATAGTTAAATGGTAGGAAACTTAAGATGGCTCTGCACTAATACATGGTAAGTGGTTTTGTGCATGTAATGTATATCAACCAAAAATGGCACTGACACAGATGACACTGACACTGGCACACACAATCTCAGCATGCACAACTGTTTCTATCTGGAATCAAATGGCCTGTGTGTTTGTACCATAGACAAGCACTGGAAAGACAAGTAAAATTATGGCCGATGATGGCCTAGGATCAAGTATGAGCACAGTCTTTTATTTGTGGGATTATAGTGTATATACAAGATGCTGGATGTTCCTTTCTGTGCTCTGTAGTTACACACAAGTCTGGGTTTCAGTCGTGTTCCTTGCAAATCACAGCTGAATTCTTAGTGCAGCTTTGCACAGGGTTCTTGATAAAGATCAATCTTTCTCTTACAGTCATCCGTATGGGAAACGCTTTTTAACACAAACCCCTCAACCCACATCCGCCTGAGCACACACACACACACACACACACACACACACACACACACACAGACTGAGAATTATCCTGGTTTTAATTACCTCCCCAAAAACACTGATTGTGGCTGCTTGAAGTCGAGAATGCTCTACGTTAGTTTCGGACATGCCTTGGGACCTCTCCCCTGACCCATGAGTATTTAGTAAATTTCTTCATTGCTAATTGGATATGTAAATTTTCCAGTTCATGACTATAATTACATACACATTTGTGTGTACTGTAATCTATAAAGTATTTTGAATGATCTGTGAGAGGAAAGTTTTTTCTTGTGACTAAGAGAGGAAACAAGGGAAAAGCACTTATCACAACCAATGGAGAATTATTTCAGCACTCTTTGTGAGGCAGATTAAAGGGGATAAGTTGTGTAGTCAGACAGTCTTGATCAATTTTCCAGGCCTCTAAATAAACACATTTAGAACAAAAATCAAGGCATTTTGAGCTATGGTCCTAAAAGGGGTCTCAAACCAATGGCAGCTTCTTATGGTCCACCACATAATATCAATTTATCCTTAAATCCGGCCTGCAAATCTTTTTTTCCCTGTGCCTAAATACTGACATCTGACAGGCAGATTTGCCCACTAGACACTGTGGCTTGTTGCCCACTATATAAAATCATGATTAGACTGATGGTTACTTTGTTAAAAGCAAAAAATACAGCACAGCAACCAAGAGAAACCATTTCAATTAAAACCTGACGCAGCATGAGCACTGCACACAAAGCGGGCATGGTTGTAATTTAGCTACAACTAACTGTTATAATTTAGGTTAATAGTTAATTAAATGTTTCTTTGTGGATTCATTCTTGAAATAACGGTAGCCATAGCATACCAGAATTAAGAAAAGAATCTGGATTATCAGATTAATCCACCAAGAAGGCATGTTTAACCACTCATTTTGTTAATACTTCACTTGCAATAACTTCACTAACATTCAGCAGAAATGCAAACGCTACAACAAATACAACAATAAGACTCCCATATAATTCTACTGTTAAATATAAGTTTACAATTTACTTGAACAATAAAAGGTTCATTAAACACTATGTATTTATACTACTACTGCTACTACTATTACTACTACTACTACTACTACTAATAATAATAATAATAATAATAATAATGATGGTTTGGTTTGTGGTGACAGAACAAAGGCTAATAAGCATTTACTAAGATGCACTCAAATCAGTGTATATGTAGTTAAACTTCATACTTAACAAAAAATAAGGGACACTTTTTTCCCCCTGCAGTTTTCAACGCCCCACTTACAGAAGACCACGTGGCTAGTGACTCCCAGGTAATAGAGTTGAGTTTGAGACCCCTGTTCTAGAGATATTGGAATATTTTATTCTAAAACATTTCAAAGCTTCTTACATGTTACTGTTTCATCTTAGTGGGGGCACAGTTATACAGACAACTCATAACCAAAACATCTCTCACAAGGTATTTAGTTTTGTGTAGTTGCATTTCCTGTGAAATTAACAAACATTCCCCCTAAGTTAATCAATATGCCTTTAACTGCTGAAGAGTGTGCAAAAAGCAAAGCCATGATGCACACCACCGAAAGACTGAGCATGTATATATACAGAGCATGTATGTATATATATATATACACACACACACGCTAGCTGCCAACCACTTTTTACTAGTTTTTTATATATATATATAGCTAGATTAAGCCACATTAAAAAGTTTGCTACAAGCACTGCTATAACCTGTTCTGTATTTCCTGTTGATCAGGCTGCTATTTCTGTTTGTCAGTTAGTGTAAAAGGGATGTGACAGTAAATGGGAATGAATATATCTGTTGTGTATGAGTGTGAAGGTGATGAGTTAGGATAGACTGTTTCTTTTGTGTCAGTTTAAAGGGGACATTCGAGTGGATAAGAGTTGACAGACTGTTAAAAGAGTTGATAGAGCCACTGTGATTCTCTTGAGTTGAGTGGTCTGGTTTTTAGTAACTCTTCTCTATGAAATGGCTTTGACTGTGAATGCCACTTTTTTCCCAAAATTTGGCATGTCGCAGCACCATCTGACATTAAAAAATTGCAAAATGACTGCCCCTTTTTTATTTATTATTATTCACAAAATGATATATAAATAATGCACACATACATTTACTAATGATTGGTGAGAGGTTCTATTATTTTTGCAGCACTGGACCAACACAGATTATTTTAACTTATGAGTTTACACCTTCTGTGAAAAAGGAAATCAAAACAGTGACATTAGCAATCATTCTATGTGCCGTATTTATGCTGACAAGGTTTGCACTTCAACCTAAGCGTTCCATATCAGACAGGATGATGCCAGGCCGCTGGGGGGGGGTCACAACAGCTCCAAACAGTCAATACATAAATGCAACACAAATCTGGACATGTTTTTAGCCACATCCTTCAGTAGCATGCCAGCGTCTGGTGTTGTTTTTCTTATCCTTTTGAACATCGACCAGTAAATTCAGCTAGTGGCCCTCAGGCAATACGCTTATCATGTTTTATGTCTGCATACACTGGCTTGCATTCCTACATCAAAACAACTTTTGGTGTCATCATTGGGATGATACACACAAGTATGATCAGAAGCCACACCGGAAAACTGTCTTAACTCTTGGTGGGGGCGGGGAACACTCACTCATTTGGAGCATGGCATGGATAAAAAAATGTATGTTGTCTGTAGCCTCTTATCATAGTCATCGGAAAGATGCTAAACCTGATTTCAATGGCCTTATCCACGGAAAGCTCCACTGCCTCAAACCATGTTTCTCACAATAACGACCATGGAAGCACTTCGACAGTCTTCAAACAACTCATCCAATATAAACACAAAGCGTGACTCAACCTCAGCCAACTACATATCAATCCCACTGACAGAACCAGAATCCCTCCAAAACCAAATTTCGTAGGCTCCTACAGTAAATCCAAAACACATCTCCTTCAGGATGCTGGCGCACTGAGCACAAATCCAGACGCAAATGACACCACACTTTCCGCACCTGAAGGCGGAACATACACACATGTAGAATCAATCATAAATAATCATAATAAACGGGCCGAGACAATAAAATCCTCTATCCTGCTACTTTAAATGCAGTCGTAAAAGGAAAAATGTAACCATCAGTGGTTTGAGCTACTTCTTACAGACAAAGGTCAGTTTGGGAAAAACAGCATGAAACTCTATACTTGTATTCCAAAATAACTAGCCTGTTCATTTGTTGAAAAGTGGATGAATGCTCTCGGTTCCCACTGGCACTGACTCCTTCTTGATCCTGACACTGCAGGGGTAGCACTGCCTGGCCACAAGACAGCAGTGAGCCAGTTCTGCTTGCCATACTTGAAACATAAAGAAGGAAAAAAACAGTCACAGAGGGGCTCATTTTTTGTAACAACTCAATGTGCCAAAGAAAGTGAGATTTATTGAGGAGTCCGTCTACAATAACACATAAAATGCTGCTGTGTGGAGTGGGGCTGGCTTCTTGGGAGCTGACGCTAAAGGCCTCCCAGGAGAAGGGTCAGTGGAAAGAGCAGAACGTGACTCTGGCTGTATGAATCTAGCTCCAAGCTCAGGCTCTCTGCGCTGAACTGATGGCACAATGAGAGGGTTTTCACTCAACATTTCCTAAGCTTTCCCAATCTAGTTCATTTGATGTACTCTAGGGGAGAAAAATAATAAACACTGACATCACTGACAATGGTTTATGTGGTTTTTGTCTTAGACACTGGATGCCCCAGTAGTCCTAAAAGCTAAGTATACTACACTGAAGATATAAAGAAACAAATAAATAAATAAATAAATAACCAATATTAATTAGTGATTGAGTACAGTTGTGGGGCAGAAGGCTCTCACACATAGGTACTGTAGTAGAAATTTATATAACCACAATGTTGCTGCCTTTGTTATGAAATCAGCTGAAATTGAATTGCTTTGGAGTTATAAACTGTACTTTTGCTTCTGCCAGTGCATTCCTGGGGAGAATTCCCTATAATTTGTGAGGAATTTCTTGGAGATCTGACAACAAGTGGGGAGTGGGAGGAAGAAAACAGGTTGGAGTCCATGTTTATTTTTTAGCAAAAGCACCCAATAAATCTGTCTGGGTCTGAGGCAAGTGTGCAGGGGAGCAACAACAGAGCTAAGTGCAAAGGAACACAGCCATAGTGAACAGCCAAAGCCTGAATGCAGAGTGGACCTCTCAGCATCAGTCAGTTATGTCCCAGACCACAGGAGCTCCATTGGTTCCAAAGCTCCCTGGAATATCAGTTCCTTTGTGTTGAGATGCAGTGACGTAATCTACCAACACAAAGTCCATCAGAAACACCACCACGGTTAAACAAAGCAAGTGTGAGTTTTCCATTTTGAGCAAATACTTTCCTTGCTTGCCTAAAACACAAAAAAACTGTAGACCTCAGAATGTGTGGAGTGTGTCAAAATACCGCAGTGATGCACTTCAGTTGCAGCCATTCATGACAGCCCGATATGTACCTTTTTCACAAATGGACTTCAATCACCTTTATTACTTAAATCATGGTTTTGAAGTCAGATGCATATAGCCACAAGCTTGTCCAGTATTCTTTTTTTGAAAAAGGCTTCATTGCTCTGGGACTACTCCTCTCTGCCCTGGTATGCTATGACAGAGGTGGTATGAAGGTTATGGGTTGTTGATGTTAAGGGGTTGAGGGCTGGGTCCTACAGGAGCAAGGTCTGTCAGATGGGTGTCACTCTGCAGGGTGAGGGTTCAGAGAGTGAGCTGAAGGGACAAAGAGGAGCCTGTCTCAGCAGGGATGGCCAGGCCAAGCTGCGATTGATGGGGTGGTGTTGAGGGATGGTGATGTCAGCCAAACAGACAGGCTTTCAGAGCCTGAGCACAACCAAGGGCCTGCTGGGGGGCCATGGCCCCCGTCATCACCTCTCAGCTTTGGTGTGGGCAGTGGGGCTCCCCAAATCAGCTCTTACCGTGGCTTTAATATACAGGAGTGAGAGCTGATCCCTCCAAACAGGCTTCAACAGAGACCAATGTATCCTGGCAGTAAGATCTTTGCCACATATTAGTGAGAGTGAAACTTGCTGTATACATCAGGAGATGAAGGTGATTAACCATGATTATATCCTGCTATGACAGATGCATGGTGTCTGTGCCTACAACTATAATATATAAATTAATGTTAGTGATTTGTGTCCCAAGTTCATTTCCTAATGAAAGCAAAGTAACACTGCAATACCAGCCCCATCATAAACCAATTAGACCAATATACAACCCTATTTCCAAAAAAGTTGGGATGCTGTACAAAATATGAACAAAAACACAATGCAACGATATGCAAATCATTTAAACCCTACATTTAATTGAAAATAGTATAAATACAACATATCAAATGTTGAAACTGAGAAATGTCATTGTTTTTCGAAAAATATATGCCCATTTTGTATTTGATGCACACAACAAGTTTCAAAAAAGTTGGGACGGGGCATATTTACCACTGTGTTCTTGATGTGGTGTGGCACTGTCTTGCTGAAATAAGCAAGGCCTTCCCTGAGAAAGACGTCATCTGGATGGCAGCTCCAAAACCTGTATATATCATTCAGCATTAATGATGTCTTCCCAGCTGTGCAAGTCACCCATACTATCTGCACTAATGCACCCCTATACCATTACGCATGCTCCTTTTTAAACGATGCGCTGATAAACCCAATAATCCTTCTCCTCTTTAGTCTGAAGGATGTGGCTTCCATGATTTCCAAAAAGAATTTCAAATTTTTATTTGTTGGACCACAGGACATTTTCCCATCTTAAATGAGCCTGGGCCCAGAGAAAGCGGTGGTGTTTGTGGATCCTGTTTATATATGTTTTCTTCTTTGCATGGTAGTTTTAACTTGCACTTGTGGATGCAGCAATGAACTCTGTTCACAGACAATGTTTTTACTGGTTTTTGGCCTTGTCCCTTGCATACAGAGATTTCTCTGAATTCTCTGAAACTTTAAATTATATTATGTATCGTTAATGATGAAATCCCCAAGTTCTTTGCTATTTTATATTGAGAAACTGTGTTCTTGAATTGTTGCGCTATTTGCCATAATTATTAACCTAATTAGTTGTGGGATGTTCCACCAAGTGTTTTTTTTTAGCATTACACAACATTATCAGTCTTTTGTTGCCACTGTCCCAACTTTTTGAAATGTGGTGCTAGCATTAATTTTTAAATGGGCATATATTTAAAAAAAAAAATACAATTTCTCAGTTTCAACATTTGATATGTTGTCTGTACTATTTTCACCAAAATAAAGCATTTAAATGATTTGTGTATCATTGTATCAGTAGCTCTGTGCTTCTGTGAGGTATTCTTCCATTCTGCACCACCTACCCACCACACTGTCTGTTTTGGTGGGTAGGTGGTGAAGAATGAATTGCCCATTGTTTGGAACACATGTGGCAAAGACGTCAGGGACTTGGTAAGAAGAGACACCACCCTGTAGATTCCCACCGGGCAGCTTAGAGGTAGAAACCTGAGTCACGTTCAAATAAATACTTTCCTGCCACAAAATTTACCCTTCTGTGGCACTTAGGAATTTCTTTGAAATAATATGGAAAGCAACATATGAAAGACAGTACATTCATTTCAGACTGCATGTAACAACAACTTAAATTTCAAACAGTGAGCTGTTAACCTGTTTTTAACTGCCCACAATGACAAATAACAACAGCGCAGCTACAGCCCAGCTTTGTTTGTCTATGTAACTGGGGATCAATAGGTGAGCTTGCTTTGATAGTAGGTTACATTTAACCTAAAATAAATTTGCCCAAAATATCTGTTATGATCTTTACCTGAAGGCAAGCTATTGATTGAGGTCTAGTGTCAGGGCAGATAGGAGAGCCCTAATTTGAGATCTGCTCCTAAAAATGTAGAACAACCAACCATATCAGGTACAGCAGTACATATGGAGTGCATCACAATACTTCAGGTGTGATCTGTCCCCCCACCAGCCTGGGGGATAGCAACATACCTCCAAATAATAATGCTACCAGATGGAGAGTTCACTTTCAAACAATGAGGTCTCGTTGTACTGCAGAGCCTTCATTTTACACATGATGGATCTAATACAGTCCTTTTACATAGCCTCCAAAAGCACATGGTGTTGATCAAAGACACAACACTCTCATTCACTCAGGAAAGGTAATGAAAATCCTGTGTGGCTGTACGGAATCACATACACACCTACACACAATACCCTTCACCTTTCATGTAATCCCAATTTAAATTGTCAGCACCCATTTCCAAATTCCTGGGTTAATGCAAAAACCTGTCTTGAGTTTGGGAGAAAAAGTGCAAGTCTGGAATACAGTTCTCATTTGAAGAGACACTGGTCTGCCTGTACATGCTTGAGATAGGGCAAGGGAGTGTGTATGTTATGTATGATTCAAAAGAAGAGCACATACTGAATCTGTTCTGCTTTGGACTGAAGCAGGAGTCCAGATTAAAGAGTACAGATAGGACTGCTCTTTCCCTGTAGCTCCAAATAAGCTCCAGATAAACAAGCTCAGAAAGATTCTAGAAAACCTTACAGGATTAGCCAAAAAACAACAACAAACCTTTTTCTCAAATAAACTGTGCTCTGAGAGATGGTGAGAGATGATAGTTAAAGCGGCTCTCTCTCTAGTTCCAGTGGTTTCCAACTGGAGGAGTGAAATGGTCTGAAATGAATACAGAAGCATTCCACTGATCATCTATTTTATTGAGACCTTAAGCCAAACATCCATGTTTGTAAAAAAAAAACATTATCATTATTATTGTTGCACATTTGCACATGTGACTGGCCCAGCCATGACCGCTGGGTGTGTGACTGGTCCAATAAATCTTTAAAAATGGGACAGAACGCAGTCGAGTTCTTTATGGCTCCACTTTCTTTTCCAAAAGATCCAAACAAAACTCAAAGATTACAAATGAGCAAATATTTAGCCTGAATTCAAGGCAGTTAATCTTGTCTCTGAAAGGCTAAAATACCTCATGGTTGATAAAATGTGAAACTAATGAAGTGCATAAGTGTGCAGTCTGCCAGTGGATCAATGAGGATAGAGTATTGGGGGTAGAAACATTGGATTGTGCTTGAGCTGAGGAGCTGGAACAAGGAACTGAATTAAGCTGAGATATTGGAAAAGACAGGGCAGGCCTCAAGTGTTAATGCTGGAGGAATAAGAGTGTTGTTTCTGAGCCTTCAATCCTCCTGGACAGAACTGACTGATTTGGAAGCATGTGGAAACTTGCTTTGAAGGTGAAAGTCAAACATTCTCACAGCAGCGTCTCTGAGGCCTGAAGAAACTGTGATAGACACACTCACTGGATAGTAAGAAGATCAACATAACCCAGCAGGCCTGGGCAAAAGGGCGATATAATCGTATAGCATCAACGATGAACAAATAACCCAATGGTGATATGTAAAAGGTGATAACTGCCTTTTTGGTAAACAAACTAAGAGAGAATTAGAGAGAACTAATTTACCATTAAACGGCTTGCAAAATATGTTGGGAAACTGGAGTGCATGTTTAAGAAGTGTGCAGGCTCATGCATCAGTAGTCAGAAAAAAAGAGAAAGAGAAAGTGAGAAAGAGAAAGTGAGAGAGAGAGAGAGAGAGAGAGAGAGAGAGAGAGAGAGAGAGGTTTGTTAAGCAAATGCCTGTGTTATTTCTTTCTGCTATGCCCTGCAATGCTGATTTTACTGCACGAATTCCCCTTAATTTACTTTTATGTAAATGCATTCAAAAATGAATGCCGGTGTGCTTTGGAACTTTAGCTTGCCTCAAAGTGACTCACTGCAATTAAAAAAACAAGCTAAAATAACTGGATGTTAGGGTAGAGCAGCTAAGTTAACTCCAACCTTGACAGAAAGTAATCAGATTTTTTTTACTAAAATATATTGAGTTAAATCTTTTTATATATCGCCCAGGCCTACAGAAAAGAATAGAATAGAATAGAATAGAACAGAACAGAATGCCGTTATTGTCATTGTACCAAATATATTACCAAAAAGCTCAGGTAACTGAAGTAATCAAGCGTACAGTGCCTTTACAGTTTCAAAGGTGAAACTTAAATTTATGAGTCATCTCTACTGCAACTATCTGCCATTCAATTACAATACATTTGTATGCATTGGCTTATGGAATAAGAATGTAAGCAGGGTAGCAAAATTATTGTTACATTTCATCACCATCAAAATCTGACCAAAATAAATATAAGGATAATCGAGAAAATACTGTGGAAACATGCAGGCTGCGTCATGGTTATGGAGTCATACTGATAGCTACTCCAGCTGAAGTTAACATAACTGATAAAGTCAAGAAAATCTTACCCAATGAAACCTTTGTCTGTGTGCTAGTATATAGTGGTTTAACAGCATTATTATAAAACACTGCATCATATCATAGATCGCTATCTTCTAGCTCTTTTTGTCCTACCAATGATCCCAGAGCCTAATCGTGCATACGATGCCACAGTAATTAAGCAAAGCTGGAGCTTAGGACACAAAACCATCTCAATTCCCATACGGATTGAGTTAATAATAATGTGTATCATTTTTATTCTTTTGGTACCTTGAGACACTGCCCATTTTTGATTGGCACACACGGCCAGACGCGGGCATGGCTTGGCCTGAATAATCTGGCTCTATTGACACAAGAACTGATGGAGGCCAGATGCTGAGCTTCTTCCTGCTTTCTCTACAACATCTCAGCCCATCTAATTGGATTGCTCTCAATGTGCAGAAGATGTGACCTCTCCATTCACAAGACTGACGTTTGGATGGTGAGAAAACAAGAGGAAGAGAAAAGGGAAGCAAGCCAAGCAGTCACAGAGGAAAAAGAACTTATTAGGTAACATGTTTCCATTCAGGATGATTTAAACCTGAACACCATGGAGTGTACCCATAATTAAATATACCAATCAGCTGATGGAAGGGCAGAAAATACGTTCCAAGTCATCTACCCCTGTTTCATTCTCTCACTCCTTTTGACCAGAACCTACACTATTGTGGTAGAACCACAGGCTCCCGCTCTGCTGGGTGCAGTAGAGGCCCCCCCCATATCTGCCGGGGCAAGGGGATAATGGTGCTGGAGTAACGTATCCTCTTCCCTTAGGGGAGTACAGGGTGTTTGGGAAAACTGGGTACTTGGGCGAGGAGGTCTGATTCCTGAGTTTTTTTTCTGGAAAACACACCTCCTTCTGTGCATAATCACTTCCATGTGTGGAGCCCAGACTGAAAATCACAATAGTAAGGGAAAAAGATATGTGATTATGTTACACGTCTTCAAAGCCTTTGGTTTTTTGTGTGTGCTGCAAAACAGTTCACTTAGATGACCATTGAGTCATCTACTCTCAACAAGCCACATCTGCAATGAAAATAGCATCACTCCCCAAAAACCCATCAATAATGACTGCCACCACAATCAACACTCACAATGCACATCCAAAACTGTTTCACTGAAGACTGTTACTTTCTTAGAATGAATCACTCACTTATTAAGATGAGAACATTCTCATGAGAATCTCAGGGGAAATTCACCCAGGTTGGCTAGAAATTACGATAATAAATACAGTGTATGATGTACATGTTGTACTTTTCTGAACACCTTTTAATACAAGAGTTCTCTTCCGTACCACTCAAGAGAATCATGTAAGACAACAAAACGTAGTATACACCTATTCCAAGGCAAACAAGCTGTCCTACTATATCTTCTTCAAATGCTGTCCTGTAAGCTTTATCACAAAGAGATCAAGCAGCTGCTGTGTCATTGAGCGGTCTTGTGTACTACAACTCAGTATTTTTCAGTACCCTGAAGTCAATTTACAAAGGAAATGTAATTTGCATTCAGAACTGTTGATAACAAAGATAGAACACACATTCACACAAAAGCCAAGAACCTACAACAATTACAGACACCCAGGGGACAGACTATTCACCATATTATTCAAGCCCTGAAACTTGATTGTGCTGGTTACTTTCCCAGAAGTCTCTACAGGGAGAAGAAATTCTGGGTTAAATAAATTTTACAGTGTTTTTCAACTGCTAAGTTATACTGATAGTTTGGTCTTTCAGGCAGACTATCATGCTTTTGTGCAACACTGGCAGAGCTATAACGAGTCTGGCCTATAAGCACCCATCCAATGCATGTCATTCCAATGCTAAAAGCCTCACAATTACCCTTTGGCCAATCTGACATTCCACCTGTCTGCAGAATAGTTATGAGCAGTTACAGAAAGTACGTAGGGTTCAACATTATTTTTACCCCCAACTTGCCCAACGGTACAAGTGGAATGAAAGTTTACAATCCTGAAAACAGTCTATACTGTCCTGAACAACATTTTACATTTTTTCAAGGGGGGGGGGTTGAATTATACATTTAAATATTTTTTTCAACAAAAATGTATTTAGAGCAATTTATTTACTTTTAAAATAAGTGCTATGTTATTATTATTATTATTATTTATATCAAATCATGTGCTTTTTTGACAATATTCTGCTATCATTTTTACTATCACTTGTGTGTATGTGTGGATTATTACTTAAAACTACTGTTGTGTATATTTGTTGCATACATATGTCCAGTGCTGTTGATCAATTACAAAATGACTGTTTTCTGTAGCCTAAGTAGCAGCGTTCCAGTTTTGATTGCTTTGGTAAGGGAAGCCCTACAAACTGTTCAAAACATCTCCAGTATGGATGTGTCAAAAATGACCGAAGGAAACTGATTTTTCAGTGAAGAAATGAAGTTTCTCTGTCCATCGGCAGCAACTTGAATGATGCCTCACACTGCAAGCAATTACCAGCAAACAATTTGTTTGATGAGATTTGACACCTAGCTGGGTTAGATCATTTTTTACTGGTGTGAGGTCGTGTTCGCACACGAAGGTTAATAAAAGCAATATCAAGTCTGTTTTTCACCGGATCAACATCAAAACTTTCTGGAATGTCCTGATTTTTTTTACTTGCACCCTGTGTTAAACCCTGGCACAACTTAGCCAGGTTAGCCAATCACTGTTGAAAAGAACCAAACAGGATTCAACTTAGTAAATCATAGATTTGTGAAACTTGAAGTAAATTTTAATACGTCATTCAAAACTAGGGTCAAATAGGCAAATTAAGTTAAATTAGCCAAAACAACATCTGTTTATTTGTTTCCTAGCTTTCCCTAAAATTTGCCGCATTGATGCACAAGACCAAATGACACAATGTTTGACTTGCACATAATAAACAGAAACAGCGAGTGGGAAAGAAGAAAAAACAAAACAAAAGGAATTCTTATTCAGATGAGACACCTCATTATTACAGGGTAAAGTGATTTCAGAAATTCATCACAGAAAATCTCCTTAAATCAGACAAAGACAAGGCTACAATGTCTAAGAGGTTTTGAATTAACTCTGGCTTTCTCCTTGACCTGCAAGAGGCTGTGACACACCCCCCAAGGAATATACCAGTTTGTCCTGCAAAATGCAGCTGAGTAAAACAGAAATAATTATATTCATATGGTGCTAGGCTTGCACTGTTCCAAAAACCCTGTGTGATGTGGCCACTGGACCAGAAACTTTATTTTTGTTTTGTCCCCTTTTTTTATGAACGTGATGTGTCATTAAAACCAGTGAATTTGTTGCAGTGAGCTGTGATCCAAGCGATTCATTAGAGGATGGCTGTGTTTGAGAGAGCAGCATCTGAAGCTACAACAGTGACTGAGTAGTGCAGAGTGAAAGGCTTGTACACTCGACTCCTCCATAACAGCCTCTAAGCATCCTGTTCCACATCTGCACACGATAA
Source organism: Colossoma macropomum (assembly GCF_904425465.1). NCBI lineage: Eukaryota > Metazoa > Chordata > Actinopteri > Characiformes > Serrasalmidae > Colossoma > Colossoma macropomum. The sequence goes on along the minus strand of NW_023494792.1, from coordinate 9,228,269 downwards.
ATACACAATGCCACGCTCAATTCTGAACACATGCGGCAAGAACAGACAACATAGAAAGGGGCATTTCATGTGGTTAATAACACAGACAGAAGGGCAATGCTGAGGTGCAAAAGAACAAGACACATATGTCACAATGAGACTGCAGAGTAGGCCTCACGCGATATGACTCTTAGCAAAGCAGGGGAATCCTGCATGAGACATACTCTACTTACTCAGCTGGACAAAAGACATATCATGGGCCTAGTAGATTATTAATCCGAAGAGGAACATCAAAATAACTTAAACTCCTAAGCAGACAGAGAATGGGCATGGCTTTGAGAAGGCTGAATGTGAACTGAAGGGATTTTTGAGAAAAAGTCCAAAGCTGTCCTAGCATATTCCTTCCTTCCTTGAGGAGTTTGTCAGGCAGGACAGGAAGCTGTCCTGCAGGAGTCTGCACTTACTTGACATGAAGGCACAACATGTTGGTGGCTAACATTCACTGAGAACTTAAAAGCTAGAAAACGTAATTATTATTATTGGGCTGGCAATTTACAGCCAATATTTACAACCAATGATTAGGGATGCATCAATATTGATACTGGTATCGGCCCGATATTGTGCTCATTTACTCGTACTTGAAAAATTCACAGATACCAACATGCCGATGCCAGCTTATACTGTGTGACGTAAGCCAAGTGTAGCTGCAGCAGCAATGAACAAACAGATTCAAGCTGGCAGTAAAGAAGGCTGTGCTCTCACAGAGAAGTGTTACTATCTCCTTGACAGTCAGACACAAAGCTGTCGGTCAGTTTAAACCAGATGTGGGTCAGACCTATATTGTAGACCATTTTAAACACACCATTTTAGACCATTTTAAACACACAATCACGACCGCTTCCCCAGTACGGGTGGAGACATGGAGGCCAGCTCAAGAGCCAAAAAAAGTTGACATGTGCTACCAAAGTCTATCTATGCCAACTTTGCTCTGTTTGACTAAAGAGAGTAGTAAGTTATGTTAAACTGGCTGTAGAGAGACATTGTATTGTCCTACCATGCACATCACTGCCTGCTTTTAGCTTCAGTGCACAGTGCTTGAAGCGACGAAGCCAAGTTTTTCAGTGTGTTGTTTTGAATGAAACACCTTTATTTGAAATTGTTCATAGACAAAGCTGTCTGTAGAGGCTGCGTTTCACATAGCATGGACTGAGCGTTTTCATACAGTGTGAGTGTGTAAATCGTGGGCTTTGCCCCTACACGACAGTCTACTCAATGTACAGTGTCACAAAAAAGGTATTACTTTCTGGTTGATATTATGGGTCTAGAAATTCCATATCATATAATTCCTAAAAGATGGCTTGTTCACAGAGTAATTATGCTGCGAGTGTGGTTGTCAACTGAGCAGTAGGTTTCCCCTGTCTGATGAAATTACTCTAAAATGCATCTCTCTGAACTGAGAAGCAGGGCATAATAGCAAGTTTTAGCACATACGTTTAATTTTTGCCTCACACATTTTTCAGTATTCATTTCTAATAATGTCACACCACAAGAGACTGCATTGTCTTAGTCCATCCAAACCAAGTTAATGGCTGGTAGACAGACACACACACACACATACACACACACTTACCTTAGCCCTCATCTCTCTCATCTCCAGTACAGACTCGTTGAGCTTAAAGTCAGTGTGACAGGCAGAGCATGAACCCCGTCCAGGAACAGAGGAGGGGAACAGGACTAATAACTCTAAGAATCAAACAGCATGGCACACTTTAATGAGGCAAGTCGACATTTATGGGAGGCGGCGCTCCCAGCCAGCTGGATCCCCATGCACAGGGGTGTCATGCTAAGGGTACACTTTCCATGAGAGGAGACAGTTACTCAATGCCTGTGTGTCTGAACATATTAGCACCACTAAATCTCAAACTTCTCAGCACAGCATAAGCAGCCCCGCTCTCTCAATATTGTCAATATTGAATTGACAAAGAGTCCTGAATGAGATTGAAAATATTTCTCTCAGGCTTTGCAGTTAAACAGGTAGTCTTTTGAGACATGTATGGACATTGTCATTTTGATTTATCTGCAGATCAGTAGCTATGACATGATGTAGCTTCCATGGAATGAAAATGAGGCAGTACACCATCCAGGTGTATAGAGACCCTTGTCTGTTGCCTATAGCAACCACATCCCTCTCAATCTGTTGAATAACCATGGAATGCTTGGATCTCCTGAGCCTCCAGTATTACTTCAAATTCCACTTGTGCAGAAACCTCAGAAGTTTCTTCTTGCTCTCCCTCTCTTGCTGATCTTCTTACCTCCTTTTTTCCCCACATTCTGTTTCTGTTTCTCTCATCTGTCCATCAAACAAGAACCACGATTTCTCCCTGACACATGGGCCTGCTTCAGATCTGAGCACAAACACACTTACACTGCTTTAGCTGGGATGGGTCTGCATGAAAAAAGAAATACAAGAAAAGATAACTGCCCTCTCTTTTTACAAACATTAACTGCTCCCTCTGTTTTTCTGACAGACTATGGGACCTGAGTCAGGGGTACAGATTTTAACAGACGGAGATTGTTTTCATATGTAACTGTGATCCCATTAAAACAGCAACTTGAGGTGATGCGGAAGGGGCAATGGATGGAAAACTTGAGTGAGTTGGAGAACACCTCTGACGTGAGGATCAGTCAGTCCTGAACCTCCTAAGTCGGGAGTCGGGGGTTCAGCAAGTTCGGCCAAAAATGAAGACAGATTCCCTTCATGACCTTATAATAAACTGCCACAGCTCAGTGCTGCAAACACAAACTCATAAAGCACGATCTGAGTTCAAACACACTACTACATCTCTCTCATCGGTCATGAATGCATTCCTTCGCAGCAGAAGGAAGTGCTCTGGCCTAAAGTATGGCCGCTGTTTAATCATTTCCCATAAATTACATTATCATTGTGTAGAATAACAAAACTTCTTAAAAAATAATGGCAGACATCTTTAGGAGGCACCTCAAATAAGTGTTCCCTCAGCTGTTTCTACCTACCATCAGCCACAAGCCACAGGATGAGAAAAGCACGGCCTCTCAGGAGGCAGGAAAGACTGCAGGAACATGAAAAGCAAAGGAAGGGACAATGGAGGCCCTGAGATTCTAGTGTGTCATGGTGTGAATTGGTGTGTAAGAAGTGAGAGGTGCTTGATGGAGGGTTACAGGCAGCAGAGCTGGAGGACAAACTGTAGGACCTCATAAATCCCACCCCACATCCTGAACATATCAGACCTCATGCTCATGCTACTACGCACCTTTCCAAAGCACACAGGATATTGGAAATTACATTCACTCAGCTTTATTCTGGAAGATCGGCACAGGAGGGAAACGAAAGGACGAGAGAAATTTATGGTGCCAGAGACCTGTGTTACTTTGAGCTTCTCTCAGAGTATTCAGTACAGATACTATATCACAGCACTACAGATATGTTCTTAGAAATCCATGATGTAACGGTTTTTAATGTATAGGGAGAGATAATCTGCAAGAGATCATATAGTTTATCATCCAGTATTATTCACCAGGGCCCTTCACATGAAGGCCTCTACGTGTTTTTCTTACATGGTTCTCCTCCAAGCTCCTACTGAATGAGGAACGACTATCCACTCTCAAATAATAAACCACAGATTTCAACAACTGATTTAAATATCAGAGCAACTACATCCAAGCTTTTGTTTTCTCTGTGGAAATAAATGTTTGAGGGATTAAATGAAATAATTGTTTTGGCTTCACTTTACAATGGACCCATTAATTATTCACTCTGGCACTAAGTTTGGCAGTGATTTACAAATACTGGAAAATAGTTTTAAAAAACTGCAATATGTATTTAAGCTGAAACAGAGGTGATGGAAAATAGATGACTACCGTAAAAGGCTGGTTAGGCTACAGACATCACAGACATATATAAGACAGTGGTCACAAACCATCTTCCTGGAGATCTACGTTCCTGCAGAGTTTATTTCCTACCCACAACTAATGTGCTCACTTAACACTGCTACATCTGATCCAGCCAATCAAGGACTTCTGAAGAAGATAATTAGCTGGAGCAGACTGTGGCTGGAGCTAGACTCTGCAGGAAGACACCAGGGTTAGTAATCACTGTCATAAGAGATATATAGTGTTAGATATTTATTTTATCATTTATGGATTAAATGGCCAGATCTTCTTGATCTTACATGACCTTACTGATCATCATTTCTGACACACACACACACATACATATATACATATACATATATGTGTGTATACACACAGCATAGAGAGGGCCAGATGTAAGTATGACCACAGGTGGTGCACAAAATGTGCCTTGACACAATCACAATATGCACTTACAATACATCTAAAATTAACATTTGATTTAGTAAGAATGCTCACAGGGCTACAAACCGTGGACAGCACTGGTTACTAACTGTGCCCTCAGAAGGCACAGAGTTTAAAAGGTGCACTGAAATAGCCATCAATAAGCCCGAAACAATAAAGAAAATGAAGGTTCAGTGACTAAGAAATAGCGTTGTTCTTTCCTACCAAAACATTCTTCAGGGGTGTTATTCTACTACTGTTTCACAAATTCAAAGAAAACAGAATTTGTGGAACAATAAGACAGATTACGCATGCATATTGTGGCCGTGTCTTAGAACAGGCATAATGAGGCCACAGAAGTTCCACTGATAGTGAGCAAAAAGTGCACTCTGTCAATAATACACATCAATCTGTCAATAATACACATCAATCCTTCTGTTACAGTGCCTGTGCCTGCTTTACACATTAGACAGTGCCTGTCTAATGTGTAAAGCAGGCACTGTTACTGAAAGATTAATGCAAAACAGCATATGGCCATATTTGTGTGGAATTCAAAATGACTAGAACCAAACCAGCCAAGTGTAAACACTGTCAGCTCGATCACAGTGAATTAATAACTCAGATCAAGCTTAAAAATGCATCCAAACCAGCAGAATACTCCTAAATTCTTCAAACATGCTTATGGCCTCCCCCCTAGTGGCAGAATATGATATTACTAGACAAAGACTGCTCCTGCACTCAGGATGTCAGGTAATAATAAATGAAGCAATGAATGCGTGCTGGAGCTTCTACCCAGAAGAAGATAAAACAGTGATCTTTTGCAATCACAAACATAACATACCCAAACACTCCTTTCAACATTTTAATACTCTCCCACCTTGGGGCACATCATTCAGAATCTGCATAAATGAGATGCACCCCTCCCCCACCCCCTAATCTACTCAAGCGCACACCCACACCCCAAAGCTAGAGCTGCCAAGCTTTTGGTTCTGAAAGGAGGCACCTATCCTTTCCAAATGAAACACCCTTATCAGACAGCTCACCTCAGCCAGAATATTTTGCTCTGGCTGGGAGGACTGGGGTGACTGTACTAAAGAAAGCAATATACTGAATTTACTTGACTGAAAGGTGTACTTCCACATGAGTAAAATACATCAACACATTTTAAAGCTACCACCTGCTCCCTCGGTCCCCTACCAACCATTTTACTAAAGCCTGTCAATCTACGCTGGTTCCTCATTTCACAATGCTTTTTAATCAATCACTCCTTCTTGGCCAGGTTCCCACAGTTAGCTACAGCCTGATTGTCAAAAAAATAGCCTTGATCCAACTAATTTTAATAACTACTGCCCAATTTTAAACCTTACATTTCTATCTAAAATTCTTTAACGAGTTGTTGCTTATCAACTGAAGGATTATTTAGAAAGAAATAATTAGCTCTGTACTGGACTGATTTACCTCTTATGTCACTGACTGAAAGCAGCTTATTTCTCTTCAATTGTCACTCAAGGGGTCTCACAGGGTTCAGTCCTTAGACCTCTGATCTTGATCACTTAAATACTGCCCTTTGGATAGATCATATGACACGTTAAACTGGACTTTCACTACTATGTGGAGGACACCCGGATTTATCTCGGGATCAAATCCATCAAGAATCCACCCTTCAAACAGTTAGAATCTTGTTTATCTGACACTGACCTTTAGATGAAACATAACCTTTTCACGTTAAATAGTGATAAAACTGAACTCCTTCTCATTGGCTCCAAATCAACTCTCAATAAAACTGGCTCTGTAACTCTTTAATTTGATATAGTAGTTTCCCCTCAGGTCACAAATCTGAGTGTCATCCTTGACCCCACGTCACTTTTTTCATCTATGCAATATAGCCAAAATTTGATCATGCTTCTCTCTTTCTGCTGCTGTCTCTTGCTTTCATCTTTAGTTTTTTGGACTGTTGTACATCTCTCCTTACAAGCATTAGCTCTTTCACAAGCTTCAGATTGTCCAGAGCTCTGCTGCTGGTCTTATCACTCACAACCCCTCTCACAATCACATCACACCTGTTCTCCATGATCTCTACTGGCTTCCTCATCTCACTCCTTCCTACTTATCTGATCTTCACCCTCGTTATAAACCCACCCATACTCTCTGCTCATCTTCAGCTGATTTGCTAACTATTCCACAATCCAACCTATTGGTTTTGGCAATTGAGCATTTTCTAGATTTGCTCTGCTTTTGGAAATCTCTTCCTCCACATGTAGCATAATTCTCTTTCCATATTTAAAACAAATCTCAAAAACTATGTCTTCTCTCTAGCTAACAACTTATCGCCAAGCTAATCTTATCTTGTCATTACATCTTTACCCTGTTTTCTCTGTTGTTTCCCTGTTTGTCTTCTTATGTTCTGTGTTTTGGTTACTGAGAAAGTGCTATATGAAAGTTTTATGTGTTATTATTATTCTTGATTACAGTTTTGTCTTCCATGTTTCTTACTTGATGTAATAGATTTTACTCAGGTGGAAATAATGTACACATTTGAATCTATAAATTGTATGATTATTTTATTATTTATGATTGTACTTGTTAATACAATTAAAGTATTCAAAGTGGGCGTGTCTGTATGTGAGGCACAGTGAAGGATGATGTTATTACATAGCCAGTACTGCTGTGAGTGGAATGGACTGCTCTGCTGATGAAGCTGTGAGGCATCTGATAACTGGGCATCTCTCAAAGGGCCTGCTGGTATGCTTTACTTTTCCTGCGTCCACTCTAAGGGACAGCCTGAGGGGCATTCTCAAGAGCTATCCAGTACAAAATTACTTTCCATAAGTCTTTTTCTTAGACTTGCACACCATAATATACACTAACCACAGCTAAACAAACATGTAAATGTGCGTGTGATGTGGTAAGTGCAATCATATGTGTTATACAAGACACGTTTCGCATTAGAGAGATTTCCATGAGATAATGGTCTCTAGGAACAACCTGAGGCAGCAGTAGTGTTATACAATGCCTCATTTATGACACAGTTCCCTCAGGATAGACAGACAGATTGAATTCTTCATTAACCCTTCAATGCTGGGGCAAAAAGTTTTTTTCTGCCTTTTAATCTGCTCTTCACCTTTAATAACATAATTTATCAATGTTGTTGCATTGTTTTGATTAAAGAACATGTTCTACTTTATACCTGTCTTTTTACCTACTGAATCTACACTTATATACTTTGAAAAAGTATACTTCTCATATTTTATAAAGATATCTACTCTGCTTAATTTATGACAAAATTATACTTTTGCAAAGTGTGTTCTAGGACCATTACTGTGCGCTAAAAATGTACTTTAATGAGGTATGCTTAAAAAACGTTAATTTTGTTTAATTTCAGTTCTACATCAAACTATGCTCATATTGAAATGTGCTTATTCTATTCTAAAACTGTACTTTAACAAAAGTGTTAAAACTGTGTTTCAATGAAGTATGCTTCAAGATTAATTTTGTGTTGAAAATGTGCTTACAATGAACAATGTTTATATATAAGTATTTCTAAACAATATGTATTATTTACGTGTTAAACTGAAGTGCTTGAAACAATTCTTGCAATGAAATATCCTGTATTAGCAGTATGATATTATTAGTGATCAATTTGATGTCTGGCCAAATGAAATGTGTAAATGTGCAATACAAGTACACCTTAAAACAGCTAAAACACTATCTTCCTTGCGCTCATTTGACACTGATTATATGATACAATTTTTATATCAACTGCAGATCTAACAGTGGAAAAAAATTCCCTTATATCAAAGGGAATTCTTCTGTAATGTGTTGTTATTCAAAGTAATAGACTTCACACTACCTGAAAAATTATAACATGACTTTCCCTTGTGAAAAAAGTATACTTAAGTAGTGCTTAAATAGTTATATACTGAAGTTATGTTATTACGGAACTACTAATTTGTACTAAATCACTACTAATGTGTACATGTTATATATTCAAGTCATGCTTTATGTATACAACTTTTACTAATCATGTGGATATAATTTAAGTATACTAGTCTGTGCTGCCAAATGAACTCTAAAAATACAATAAAAATGTTTTTAAATTATGTTCTTAGTGTATCTGTGTAGGCGCAATAAAGTCATCAAAATCAGCAGCTGCTACTGGAAATGTTTTAGCTTTACATAAAATTTAGTAATGAGTGCAACACAACAAAAACTGCATGAAATAAAAGAATAATTGTGAGTGATGCCAACATTCAGTGTAAATGTAAGTAAAATCCCCACACAATATTAAGTGAACTGTCTGTGCTGCAGTTCGCTGTGATCTAATGCTGCAGGAATTCAAAGTTTCTGTTTTCTGCTCCGACACTGCAATACAGACCGCAGAAGCTGAAAAATGAAGTACATGTAATGTAACTCTCTACTGACTGTCTATCCAGCTGTTTTACGTGTCGGTAAAACTTGCTGTCCTGTGATTTGTTTTGCTAACGCTGCTTCCAAAACTCCCAGCTCAAAGTCAGCTAGGTTTGTTAGCTAGCTAGCACAAAGACAGACATGGCTCCCTTAAACCAAGTATGAAGATTGACAATAATCACAATTCTGGTTTGCTCATGTTGAAAAATCTCTCTTTGAGAATAATTTATTAATGTCAGTCACCTGAATCTGAGTTTTTCTTTATCTATGCTGCAAGCTTTGCTATCTAATGAGGTGTTTGATACTTAGCTGGTTAGCTTTAGTTTGATTGAATATGCCTAACTGTGCACAAAAATGACCAGCCAATGACTCTGGGTGTCCTTGTTTAGTAATGAGATATAGCATGTTTCAAATAATTTTATGTATATATCGAGCTGATGATATATATGAAATGGCAGCAGTTCACATAGTTTGGGTAGTGTGATTAGACAGTGTGGCATTCACTCACATTCTGAATTATTGGCTTGATGTTTCTGTGCTGCACGGAGTGTCGTTTTTAGGACTATGTAAACAGTGCATCCAAAGTCAGACTACTTTAGGGGTTCCAAAGACCATGAACACAAAATTATGCTGAATTATCAAAAAATTCCCACAGTAAATAAGCTTTGTCGATCATGTTACATGTGTAATTAAAGTAAGCTAATAGGCTATTCAAGTTATATGAGCATTAAATTGATCATTGATAAATTTGATGTAATTTATTTAACACTGATAGCCGGTAGTTAGCTCTGACCTCATTAACTCCCTAGAAACTAGCAAAAAAACTCACCATTAACTCATTTTTTACTCTGTTAACATTAGTGCACAAGATATCCAGAAAGCTCATGGAGAAAAGAAAATGAGCACTGAGCTTGCCAGTTGTTCCCAGACAGGTGAATAGAACTATTTTATTCAGCCACTTGCAGGAAAACTTGGGTTGGCAGCCATGGTGACCAGTTATATACCAGATGTGGTCAGAGCCACTCTATCCACCCCTTTAACTTCCTTAACCAAGCTATCTGTTTGTTGTTCTGACATTCATTATTTCTATGTAACACTAGCCTTCACTACAGTGTGTCTTGTTACTTTGGCAAGACATTCGCTAATTTTGCTTTTCCACTCTGTGTTTCTGATTTGATTACTTGTTTGCATACCTGAATAAGTTTTATTTCTTTTTTCTCTTTTTTTCTTTCCTTCTAGTGGCCCAGCAGAGGAGCTTTCCTAGTCTAGAAACTGTTGACTGCGTTCTAAACCACTGTGATTTTAACACAAATGTTTTTTTTTTTAAAGACTTTGGGGAAAATGGAGAATCTCTCTTAAAAAACCCTTTGAAATACTCAAAATGTTAGTGTATTACATAAATACATTAAGGGTATTACGTACAAGTTTTTAGGAAACATTATTTATGTGGTGTTAATACACACACACATACACATTTTCTAAACCGCTTATCCTTCTAGGTAGCGGGGTTTGCTGGAGCCGAAGGCAGGAAACACCCTGGACAGGCCGCCAGTGGTGTTAATACAATAATTTCATTATCAAACCACTTGACCATCTTGCCTGATTACAAGTTACAAAGTATAAAATAAATGGTAATTTAAAACCAGCGGTTGTACATTTGAACTATATTTTAAAGCACACTTAAGTAGTAGGTTGCATATATAATACTGCAAATATTATTGTTGTGCTCTACATATAAAATACTTGTATATCAGAGGTACAAGACATGGGATGCTAAGCACGTATTTGAGCACACCTTAGTAAATATTTAAAGTACATACTTTAGTATACTGAACCAGTATTGCAGAGCACAAGAAGGATTCAGCAAATGTACTTTACTGTATTTGTAAATATAACTTGATATACTACTAAATCAATATATCTATATAATACTGTGATTAAGTAGCACACAGTTAGTATTACAAACATATTTTTAGCACACTTTAAATGTATTTTTAGAGTTCAGTTTGTCAACCCAGTCTAGTATACTTAAATGATATCTTAAGAGTGGCAGAAATAACACGACTTGTATACCCAGTATACATAAAGCATGACTAACGTATATATCAAGTACACATTAGTAGTAATTTTAGTACAAATGGTTCCAAAATAACATAAGTATATAACCTTGCCAGAATTACTTTGGTATACTTATTTCAGAAAGGTTAGCAGTTCTCAAACTTTTTTAGTCTAAAGCCCCCTTTGTGGATAGTAAGGGCCTCTGTGTTGTTTCCACTCAAAGTAAAAGGTGCCAAAACAACACAGGAACAACACAAACATAACTTACAAAGCAGTCCAAGTACTACTATGAAGGTAAGCTGATTCAACAAGAATTCTCCATATGTATTCAAATTATTTCTCCTCTAATTATAGAGCAAGGCTAAATTAAACAGTTTGTGTGGTAGGAACATCATGTAGTTACTGGGCTACATTTCCCCCTACATTTCAAATATAAGTTGGCATTGTTAATAATGTATAATTGATATTGCAACTTTTGTGATTGGAAAATCACACTCAAATCGTAATTTCAACTTAAAAGCGATTATTTGTTCAGCCCTACATTGAGTCAGCAAACAAAAAAGTCAAGTTCACAGTATGGATTACACAACAGAGCAACACCTGTCAAATCTGACCACAAACTAAGCCTCTTCCAGCCCTGTCTGTCTGTCTAACTGGAGAAAAGCCTTTCTTCAGGAAGATTTACCAGAACTGTGTGAAGAAAGAAGAGGAACAGAGGAACATCCACATTTCATCAAGCCATAAGGAAATAATGGAAAATTTGTACAGTGACAAACTGTTTATGCATGAGGGTTCATGTCTAAGACAGAGCAAGTGTATCTGTGTGCGTGTATGTGTGTTTCCTAAGCAAAACAGCCACGTGACTGTCATCCAAATCCATTCTTCTTTTGATGGGGTTTTCAGATGGCGCCCCAAGAACTAGTCTGCTGTCTTTGTGTTGTTGAGCCTGATGAACTAAAAAACACATCAATAACAACAACACTGATAATCCAGATAATAGCAATCAACGTACTGTCTCTCCTGGTAATGTACAACATACAGTATTTAGCCCTGTATGCATACACACACATGCACACTGGGCCATGGAATGCAGTAACTTCCAATCTGGATGCATTTTGGAGCAAATCAAAACAGAATGACAAAGCTTTGAGGAGGCTTTTGTTGTATTCTCCACTCTCCCATGATGATTCATCATCATTCCATTGTGTTTTCATAGAGCAAAACGAATGCAGTCCATTAGTGTGCACTGAAATCTATTAGTTCATAACCAGAAGCACTATCATGACAAACGTTTGTTTGAATGACACAGAAATGGATTCCATCCCCATCCAAGAGTCACTTGTCAGCACAAAAAGCAACTTATTCAAATTACCACAACATTTAGGCAAGACTAGCCCCACAGTTCTGACAAAAACGGTACTAAATGTTTCATGCCTGAATTTCTGCAAGCCTGAAGTTGTCTTCTTATTCGCCATCTTTTTGTTTGACTTTTCCGTTCCACCTTAAATGGAGCAGCAGTTACATTCTAACTCCAGTACAGTTGCCTAAATGTAACTGCTGCACCATTTATAAAAGAACGAGAACTTTGAATAAGACGTCAACTTTAGCTTCTTCAAATTTCTCAAGTTGTTGTCTCACATGCATTGCATACACTTGTGCCACCAACCATACGAAACTGCTGGAAATTGGGAAATATTACATTCATTCACACTATAAGTACCAGCAGGCAGACAGCTTATTTTGTACACAAGAATCTGAGACAACAAATTCTTGTGATGTAGCTAACTGTGCAAGGCAACTTCTCAGGTGGTACGAGAGAAAATCAGCACAGCAATAGGTCAGGTGGTCTATGTTAGGCTTAGGCTAACTCCAAAAGATCAGCAATTCCTTTGTATCCTGCCTCGAAAACAAAGTGGACTACCTCAGATGCAGCACACTCTTGCTACATGGGCTAATGTTCATGTAGTTTCCACTGTTTGTGTATCATGTTATCTGTGCTTTTTTTGTGGCACATTGGCCTAACTACCTCATTCCAAATGTCCAGTATACTGGACATTTTGTCCCATGTATTATAGCTCTACAGAAGCAGGTATGGCCCCAACACTCATTTGTATGTGTTTCTACACAACTCAGTCTTTGTATTGTTTCGTTAGTCAATTGAATGTTTTCTTTTTTATCTTGTTACAAACAAACACAAGCACAGCAGATAGTGAGTTCAAGTTCAAATGAAACACTGTTTATGAATGGTCTTGTATTTATTTCAGAAATGCTTTTGTATTTATGTCCTTCTAGAAGGTCCCTCTTGTGAAAGCTGAAAAAAAGAAATAGTAGATATGTATTTGTACAAACATATAAATTGAGATAAACTTTAACGTCCAGCAGCAAGTTGCACCAGCTGAACGCATGTTTGATCGTAAGCTGGAGTGTGAAATCCATCCTAAACCTACTTGAGAGTGGTTAGTTTAAAGTTTAAAACTACATTACACATATGATCTCCACATGCAGTGAAATGGCTCGTATTTCTCTCTTTCCGTGTTGCACTTACTTCTCTTAAGGCGTGTCAGTCATATTTGCAACAATTCAAAAAGAGATTTTGTTTTACAGTAAAGTTAAGCTGCGGCTAATGTAATCGCTACTTAAATCTGTTAAATGACAAAAAGACAATGTTAGCTATGTTAGTTATATTTTAAAAATAATCTGTGTTATGTATTCTGTGATAATAAGGTCAGCGTCATACACAACACAACACAGTGCCACACACAACCTGAGCAGTGATGGAGCTGCTCTTATGGCTCTGCATGCAGTTGACTTGTGTACTTCAATAGTGTCCCCCCCAGGATATGGAATGACCCTGTAGCAAAATATCTCAGTGCCAGATACAAAGTAGTGTTGTGTTACAAATCTGCGACTAGGAGGTCTGTAATCTTTTCTTTCTCCGATCGACGAAAAGAGGTGTAATCTATATTGCAGATGTGGCTGCTGACACAAACCAAGATGTATTTCGTTTTCTTGCAAGTTTTCCCATTGATCAAATCGACCAGCCATTTTAACATTTTTTTACAGCAGAACTCATACCTACTATAGGGTATGTGTACATTGTAAGTTATAACTTAGCTATGTTGAAACTACATTGCTTCATGCAACCAGTTAAATTCTAGTAGCTTGTAAACTTGAAAGAAGTGGCAGTTTATGTTCAAACTAGGCTACATTCAGCCTAGTTTAAATAGAACTTACATTCACCTGGTGCAACTGGCTACAGGAATCTGGACATTTGGATTGGAATAACAGACTCATGCATTACAAAATGCAATCACTCCAGATTTTTGTTTATTTTGTCAAAAATAAAATCTTTATTTAGGATGTTTATTTAGGAGTGACAGTAGATGATGATTTATGAATTTGGGGATAATACTGTTTTTTCTTAATGATATCAGTGCATTTCACTCTCCAGTATACTGGACATTGGAATTAGGCTAATGACATTTTGAAAAACGAACATATTTATCATCACTGGGATAACAAACCAAAACTGAACACCTCTTGTGTTTCGGAAAGGTTCTTTCTGTCTATGACATTGGGCTAGCATATAAAATGTGTGTAGTATGTATAACAATATATTTAAATCTATGTAATATAGCTTATAATGTTTTCCAACTTTTTCATCCGAGATCTTGATTGTTTCAAGCATTTGCTCATTTTAGATATATTAATGTAAATCAGTGTATATGCCATGTGTTAAGAAGTTCTTTGCTTATAATTACTATATTAAAATTTTGACGAAAATTGTTTAATATTTTAGGAACAATTCATGCAGAAGTCCAGGTAGTTTTAAGAGTTCAGAAACTTTTTCATGCAGCTGTACATACAGTAAACACAGAAAAAGTTTGGTGCTTGATGTGTGTCTTGTTATGATGGTGATAAAACATTTCATGCGCCAAATGCCCAGTATACTGGACACTGAATTATAAAAAAAAAATCTCTTAATATTATTCAGCATGTAGCAGAGAACAGGCTCGATAACAAATAATTGTTTCCCAGTGTCAAGACGCGACAAAACTCGTACCTGAGGAAGAATAAACAGGTATAACGCTCATTACTACTTTAAATCTGACTTTTTAATTTGGTTTTAATTGACCAGTTGCTGCTTAATATAGCAGAGCTTAATGATGTAGCTAACATACACATACCCAGAACCATCGTATGACTGCTACTAACAACCGCACTAAAGACCGCAGGACTACCTTTTCTAAAGCAAGGACAGTCTCACAAGACAGATGAGGATGAACTTCTGCCTGTTTTCAGAGAGTGTTTCTTGTCCCTCATTGTGACCAAGAACTGCCTACTGTGACAGGACATCTGACTGACATGCAAGATTACAAATATCCATGCAAATCTGCCTTCATATGCTATAGAGTCTGTCAGTCAACACATGCACATAGCCTTAATTTATGCAGTCTAGACTGAAGAGGGTTAAATTACCCACCAGGGGCATTGACAGTGTACAACACAGCACTATCTCTCCCTGGTTAACCACATAAGAACACTATCATTTAGCATCATAAATCACTCATAAACACTACCCTAACAAAAGCGTTAAAAGATTTAATGCAGCCAGTCGCCAGATATACCTTAAGTCATTCATCTAAAGGGGTACATATATGCATCGTACAAGAGAAGGGGGATTTTTTGTGCTATAATTTTTTTTTTTACATTTCCTTCCATCATGTCTTGAGCTTTTTTAGAGTATGCATGTCTCCTACTGCAATGTTCATAACTGTTTTAAAGCCTCAGTACATTACACGGGTAAAGTATGAATGTATGCACTAACATGCGTTAAAGGTGCCATAGAATGTATTTATTCAGAATTTTAAATTGCTCTCTGATGCCTAATGTTAGGTCGTTATACTATTTAATTAGCTATGCTAGTTGTTTGGAGCTTGCAAGTAGCTAACCTCACCTATACTAGCTAACTTGTGTTCGACCCCAACAACAACACAAAGAAAATTAAAGTTGTTAGTGTACTTTGAAACTTTCAATTTAAGATGATCTGGCTTCAACTGTCAAAAAGTAGATAAAATCACACAGCATGACTGCTACCTACAGGTTGTGGTTAGGGTTGTGATGCTAATAAAATTAGAACTGCCCTCTCTTGAAGCCAGCTCAGTATTGTCCAAGGTTTGAGAAACTGTCCAGAGTGAAATATGCAGACCAGACTAACAAGTTTGAATTAAGCTTATTTTGAGAATCCATTACACCTTAAATAGTGCCACAGTTACATGTACAAGGTGTAGCATTTAAGATGAAATGGAACATTCAATTAAGAAACTGGGCAAAAGGTAAAATAAATTACCAACATTCCTTTCATAGCCTGCAACGGTACATTTCTGCACATAGCCTCCATTTTCATTGTTGTTGCTTTGTCGTTTCGTCACATGGGCAGGTATATGTAAGTTTTGAGAGCATAAATATTACTCAAGACTGTTTTGGAATCAACCCGGTTTACTGCCTCCTTTACAAATGCTGGATTTTCATTTTAAGGGGTAGACAGCAGGGTTTGAGGTTCACAGTATGTCAGTTCTACATACTGAACTCTCCTTATTCAACTATGCCAATATAAATACAGTTTTCCATTTTATGGCACCTTTGATTATTCTTTGGAAAAAAAATTTAAAAGCAAGGCTTGAATACAATTGTAATGCATATCTATTTACTTCTTGGTATGAGCTATTTTATATACCGTTGGGGCCAGATTGACAAGAAGGTTAAATAATCTCTTTTGTATTTACATGGAAAAGAACAGTAGGTATACTGTGGGTTTACAGCAGGATTGCAATGTTTAGATTCGGGTAGAAGGGAGGAAATCTTAGTGGGTAGGCCTGACTAGTCAATTCCAAACAAAAAAAGTTAGTTCTCTGATGTGGACTGAAGGGGTCTGACCTGTCTAGGATCTTTCAGCCATAGAAACAGTGATATCAGAGAGAGGAAGTGCAAGTGTTATTGTTATGAACTCAAGTCTCTGGGTGGTCGACACACTTAACGAGCAAACACACACTCACACACACACACACACACACACATCCAAACAACTCACTAACAAGGCTGCTTTCCCATCTGCACAATAAACAGATGCAAGACAGGAGATCCAACAACTGCGAATCTTATTAAAATAGGGAAAGTTCAGATCTGACAGACAACATGCTTACCAGAGGTGCAAGCAAAAACAAACATGTAAACATGTAAACATACTCATCTGAACAGCTTGCAGGCAGCCCAGATGTTCCTGCCCACTAATGAATGAACTAAAAAACAAGCACAAACAAGCCTATAAATCCTTAAAACAACCACTGCCTCATATAATAGCAATACACGTTATATACACAATTCGGTGATCCAAAATATACATGGCAAAACAAACACACACTATGCAGTGCAAATAATGTAAAGCAAGATATATGTACAGGGATGTGTGTGCATAGGTGCCTTAGGCCTAATGCTGGCATGTGGCCACATGGATCCAGTAGAAAGCAGACCTGTCCAAGCTGCAAGAATGCACTGCTCCACCCAAGATAAGCAGGTTGCAGCTGAGAGCGACCCAAAAGCGGAGCATCTGAGGAAAACAAGTGGTAGCCAGAACGAGAGGACACAGGCTGAACTGAGTTCACACTCAGTTCAGCTGCCATTCAAGGTCATTCATAAAGTTTGCAGCATTTACTGGTGCCGGAACGTCGACAGATCATCTGACCACATCAACTGTTGATGCTTGTCTGCATTTCAGACATTTTCTAATAACATCAGTTTAGATGTTGTCACACAGAGCTCTGCTAAGAGTTACTAATTGTTTATTTCATAATAGGCCAAGGCAGGTGGCCAAAACTCAAGACAGGAATCAGTGAAATGTATCCACAAAAATGAGCCACAAAGCAATAACAGCAAATCACAAACTAGCCCAAACAGTCTCTCAACTAATGGTGTGAGGGGGCGTGTGACCATGTGTATGCATGAGAGCGAACTGTTTTTGCTCCCAGCCTTGGTAATGCACCTTGTTAATCACTGTGTGTTTTAGGTAATGATGCATTGAGGAGGACACATGAAAGAGCACTTAGCACAGTAAGGGCTTTTCATGATTCATTCGATAGTAGAGATCCAGTCCTAATGGCTGTAGCTGCTGTCGCGGCACTGTGTCACTAACAGAATTACCTCAGCTCTCAGCTGTGGCAACCGATGAAGCTCTTAATCAGAGACACGTTAAATGAAGCAAGTCTAAGTGCTTGGAGCTACAGTGTGTTTTTCACAAAGCGTCAGGCTTTCAAATGTCTTCAATGGCGTGATTTCCTGGTATCAATTTGAGTGCTGTCTTCACTTTGGACAACAGTACAGGAACAACATCACTTTGTGGTGATTTCCAAAAGATGGAAACTAACCCAACTCAGCTAAAGGCATGCTTCTTGGCAAACCATAAGCTACAATAAGCATGGGGAATAAACATGAGCTAGTCTGGGTGGATGTACTACAGTCCAGATAAAGTGTAGGGAAGGCTTCTCACGCAAAGCAGGAAAATGTGTGACACACACACATTCTCTCACAACAGAGTGTGCCAATGGCATCCCCACAGAATGCAAAAGGTTGAGCCTTTGTCTCTTGATGATTCTGACTCCCCTTTGGAAAAGCGCAGCTACATTTGTGTTCTTTCCCACTAGTTTTTCTGTCCTTACCATTGTGGATTTTTTTTTACAGAATTCGTGCTCTCCTCATCCTGAGTGCTGGTGGATGCTCGGGTTGACGACTTCTCATCACAGTGAAGTCACAACACATGGCCGGAATCATTTACACTTGTTTCAGCCTGGGCCTGAGACCAGCCTTCATGGTCCAACTCCAACCCCCCTCCCTGTCCTCAGGGACGAAAGAAGAGAGCACAATAGCCCAACCAAAGGTGTATACAAACACAAGTAAACAACTGCACAGCTGTCGATGCAATGAGACAATGACAGCGACAGTGAGTTGTGTCACTAGCTGTTTGAATACATGCACACTATGGAGGGAACTAAAGGAACAGACATGGTTATAGCAATACTAAATAATCCATTAATTCAAATACATATTAAGGAGTAGGGTCACTCTTTGTCTTCAGAACATTGGAATGCTGTTAGGCAAGTCCTAAACTTGGCATAGTGGACTACTCTTCAAGATAAAAAAGCCTCCAGTTCTTTGAAAGGCCAGTAAAGACATATGATTTCATCCTGGTGCTCACAAAACTACTCACATATTTTCAGCAGTTTGCATGGTGGCATTATTATCTTGATACAAGTAAACATCATCAGGGAATAATGTTTGCTGGTCCTGTAAAATGGCCTTATATTCTTTGGTTAATATACACGACAAAGACCAATCACTGGACCTCAGGACTACCATGAGATGGCTGCTCATATGATTTTGGTTTACCACCAAGTTAATGGTTGCTACAGGCATGCGTTGCAGACAACTTTTGCCTTTGTCCAAATGTAAACACATCTGGATGTAGGAAAAGGGTGAAACATGACTCATCAGACCACATTATTTTTTTCCATTGCTTGAAGCTCCAGGTTTTGTGCTTCTTACATCATTTTTGTGCATAGGTCTTAAAACATGTAGGGCAAATGGTGCCTTTACCATGTAATCCAGCTTTGTGATGCTTTTGACATGCAGTTCCTGATTAAACAAGATCAAACAGGTGCTGATCAGGGTTGTACAGTGCAACAGTTTTGCACGCATTTGCTAGTAAAAAATATTCTATGCAAAGATAAATATCAATGAACTTGCATGCATGCGATCCTTTACATTGCTATGATTTTTGCTAAACCAGTGTGGGAAACATGTTTTTTGCCTTCTTGTCAGAGCTTTGCAACAAGAGACAATACAGCAACAAACTTTGCACTGTGTCGTACTCATGTTTGTCCAACAGCAATGGTATATTTTGTGCCATTTCATTAATAAATTCGTCTTAGGCAAGTCCTGAACTGTACCTTGCTTCAGCTTTGGCAGGATTTAAGTCCATAATTTGTACCAATTCTATTGGTACATTTGTGTGGTACATGTTTACACAAGATAAAGGAAAGCTGGCGTTTTCTAAAGGTGCAACAAAACAAAAAACCTAAGGTTTTGATATGACAGCAGGTTTGGAAAAGACTTTATCCCTTGAAAGATTAAGTAATTTTGCAGTGTTTATGCCCAATGAACCTGTAATCTGCAAATGCACTGATAACTTGGCCTCTTTGGACTCCTTGTGTAACTTTGAAATCTCATATATCAAAGTACTGATTGTCTGACCTCCTTTATAGCTGATAAACAGTACTAACTGACATTCAACCTATGGCTCACCTGTGTATCTCCCTTAGTAATTATGGTACTGTTACTTCAAAGTTAATGTCCTTTTTCATGTGGTGTTTCTGTAATTTTGCCCATCACCTGTATCCAATGTGCAATTTAAGGAAGCTTTGGGACTTCAGCTGAGCTTGCAGAAGTAATTTTTGAGTTTTGGTAAAAGTGTTTTAAGTGTGAGGAATTAGGCCAGAACTTTCTGAAGAACCAGTGAGCCTGTAATATTGGGCAAATCCTGCTTGTGTAAGACAAGGTGCTCAACAGTGCTTATCATTATTATCTCAACTTTCTGAAAGTGAGGAGTTCACTGTAAGGGTGTGATGACAGTGAGCAATGGTCCTTGCAGCTCAAAGCTAACATTAGCACTCCTTAATCCTATGTGACACCTAAAGGCCTCGTTGGTGTTAGTACAAACTCAATGAGCAAGTCGTGAAAGCTTCATACACTTTACCTCTGGAATCCATCCCAAACAGTGGAGATGAGAGAACAAAGTATAATGCAGTTGCTCCTCTCACCACTGATGTTCAAGCAATTTATGCTCCTTGTCAACAAGTAGGAACAAGTGGTGGTTTGTGCTTCTCCCCAGAGCTCAACTTGTTCCTTTTTTGTTCTCTTGTTGTCATTAACATCCAAGATTACCCATTCACAGAGATTTCTATTTTTTATTATGCTATAGGCCTAATTGCATACTATCTCATAAATCCAAAATAATCAATATCTAAGATGCCCCAAGAAGCATCAAAATCAATCGGAGATTCACCACTGAGATATTAGTTTTGCATCAGTAATGAAGACTAATACTTAGTTCTTTTATCTATAAACCACTAACAGAACTTCTTTATTTTGAAAATCAACTGACATTCCTCAGATATTCAGATAGTTGTAAAGGGTAATAGAACATCCTTATTGGCTACTGATAGCCCTGAACTGCAAAAGGACAAACCAGACTATATAAGCAGTGCCAAAACATGTTTGAAATGATCAAAACATTTGGGAGAGCTTTTGGGACCCTGGAGGAACAAACACTGTGTCACTGCTTCATTACAAAAGAAGACACTTAAATTTTGTACTGCATGAGAAAATCAGAAAATCCATAAAGCATTTTCTATTTCTAACATTGTGTAGTCATGAAAATGTCTATGAGATTTGTATTTATCTCCCAGTGCTCCAACAGAATGAAGCACAGCCTTGGAGGCCTCTCACATACCTGTGCAAGAGAGAGACGGAGCACTGCTGCTGTGCGTGGTTGCCCCTCCACTTCTGCAGTCAGTCACAGCTCCTGCCAAACAAACACACATCAATCACCTAAACACATCAATGGCTTTAGCGCCTCATTAATTTGCTGTAGTGCTGGAGGAAGGAGGCCTCATTCCCAGGCGTAACAGCTGGGCTCCACACCCTGGAGCTGGACCCAGCCCAAGAACCCAACTTCAGGAAAACTTACAGGAAATGCCCAATAATTGGCTAGAAAGACCCATAAAGTACTGCTTGAAAAAAGGAAAGTACCACATTTCCAACCAGACAAAGGAAAAAATTGGATTAAATAAGTGAGGACACATAACGAGGGCAGATACTTCTAGGCAGGTGTACTGCATGATACAATTGTGGCATAAATATGCTGAGCATGCCCAGAACACCTTGTTTTAGATCAGTATGGCAAGAGGAAAAGGATCTAATTGACTCTACAAGAGGGTATCAGGACACTGGGGCAACTGCATTTAGATCAAAAAATAAAGCCAGAAATCTGGATCGAAAAGCAAACATTCAATCGGAGTGAAGATGCATTAGTACAATATGTGAGGAATAACAGAAAAGCAACTGTTCTTCAAGTGACCAAGATGCCAACACATAATGTGATCAGACTTTATTAGCAAAGACAGCCCATCAACAACTACACAGAGGGGAATATTATATTAAGGTTCCCGTGCAAAAACCCCTCATTACAAAGACAAATACACATTTTTAATTCAGTAGTGCAAAAAGCATAGGCACTGGTCTGTGGAAAAAAGTGCTATAGATGTGTCATCCTTCACCGTATCTTCCACGAGTGAGCGAGTACATATGTGGCGTACGCTAAAAGAACAGTACAGGCCTAAATACTTCACTCCTACAGTGAGGGGGCCCAGTGGCTCTGTTATGATGTGGGAGGTATTTTGCAGACAAGTTATGAATTTACTTCTTCCCTTAGAGGGAAGTCTCTACGCAAATCAATACAAAGTTATTCTGACTGATCACCTTCACTCTATGATCAAACATTTCTATCTTGGTCTCCTCCAGGATGACAGTGCCCCCATCCGCAGGACACAACATGCCACTGAATGGTTTGATGAGTACAAAAACTATGTTGTTACATATATGTATATGTTATGGCTTTCACAGTCACCAGATCTCAACCCCTCTAAATATTAATGGGAGATTGTGGACGATGTGTTAGACAGCACTCTATCATCAACATCACCATGATCAAAACACTGATTGGGGGAAAATCTTGTAGAATCTACACCAAGTTGCTCTAAATGACAGTCATCATCTTACTAAGATGCTTTATATTGGATTTTTATTTCAATCTATCACTCACCTGTATGCGTACGAGTGTATGTGTATGAGTCTACCATAAGATAAAGTAATAAACATATTCAAATTAAAGACACATAAAAGTCCCAGTAAAGGCCCTTTAAAGCAGTCCAATAGAACCCATCACAGAGCAAGTTCCAGACTAGTAGTCGATGCCATTTTACTATAAACCACAAGACTTATTCTTAAGTCATAGCAGGGTTGAGACTGACGTGTCTCCATAACTAAATTTAGAGCCATGTCTTAATTTATCTTTTTTACATCAGCCAGCAGAGCAATAAAGAGGCATACAATATTAGACGCCAATGTTTTTACTGCACTCTATAAACAGCAACGCATTTACAGAAACCAGCCCGTCTTAAAGGAGACACTGAGGATTAAGCCAAATTGGTGCTACTGGCTTCAGAGACAGTAGGAAAGAGAGAATGCATGACAACAGAAAGAGAGACAGACAGAATCTTGCATTTGATAATGTGAGATAAATCAGGGTAAATATGTTCACAGACAAATATTTCAGACAAATGGAAAGCTCTAATTCCTCTGCCACTTTATTTCACCAGTTAACGTATTTAACTTATCAGACCTTGCTAGTGGCTGTGATGCAAAGAGCTTTATGTATCAAATGTGTCAAAAGGTAGCAGCGATAATACTGCCAGAGCTGCACAGTGCTGCCTCTGCCATTGTTGTCCTATCTAGCGTGGCAATTAGTCTACAAACAAAAGCATACATTCAGACTGGAACTCAAATTGTTAACAGCTTACTGTAGATGCAGGAAATATTTGCGCAGAGAAACAATAAGAGGTGATTGAAGTCTTAAGTATATTCCTATACATTTATTTTCTTTGCTCAAAATGCTCAGGAAAAAGCTGTTTTTTATAAAGGGAGAGTTCCCAATTCAGTTACTGACACATTCAAATTCAAGTTCAGTTGTCTACTTTGCCATCGTAGTGTTACAGCTTGACCTTT
Organism: Colossoma macropomum; assembly: GCF_904425465.1. Taxonomy (NCBI): domain Eukaryota; kingdom Metazoa; phylum Chordata; class Actinopteri; order Characiformes; family Serrasalmidae; genus Colossoma; species Colossoma macropomum. Next base: position 9,204,599 of record NW_023494792.1, on the reverse strand, counting down.
TCCTGGCTTGATAACCAAGTCATAAAATATTACAGGTTTATGGTACCATGGAATTAAGGAATCATTCAAAAACAAACAAGAAGGTGGTAAAAATTTAAGGAATTTAAAACAAAAATATAAATCACCACTGGCGCATGCATTTAATTTAACATATTACACCGCAATCATACTTGATAATCAGTTTCGAACAATTTCTTTACTCTCTAACAGCAATAAACAGAAATGCATTTTTATCTGTATTTTCAAAAAGTCATCAATGGGGTAGCCATCCGATCACACACCACAACTAACGTTGAAACTGTGAATCTACACAAATGGTCAACCTCAGGTAAAGAAAGAAACACCACAAAGATATAAGATATGGGCACTTTAAAACCTAAATATTTCTGGAGGAACCTGTTAGCCTCTCAGCCAGAGCTGGGCAATATCCACTTTTTCCATGTAGTCAAACTGACTCCAAATTAGTGGGCAATGTTATGATATTATAGTATTACCATGATAAACAATATTGTTCTTTGAGCACAACATGGATATCTTACATAATGAACAACTGTATGTTTTATTAACAGAGAGCATAATTAGTCCTTTTTAAATTGATTTAGTTCAACACAGTATGTAAATTATGCACTCTTGTCTGTGTCAAAATATCATGATATACGTAATAAAATTGTCTTTAAATAATATATAATGTAATGATGAATAGTCTCCCACTCCTACTCCAAATACTACTGTAGTATACAGTAACACTAGCAAGTAAAAAAAAGCATAACGCATAAAATGCATGAAAGCACAGTAAGCAACATGCAAGCATTTATGTGAATGTAGTACACAATTTTTAATTGATCATTCAGTAATTGTTGCTGTGCTCTCCTAGTGCTGCTTAATAAGACAGAGGAGCTGGTTAGCATTAGCTTAGCTAGCATGACAACAGCTCTGCTCACCACAGAACAGGTTTGCTTCTAGTCAACTGAAGCACCACTGATTCAGACTTAGACAGTAATAACTAAAATCTAAAGGAGTGAAACTGGATGGCTGGCGTTAGAGGGACAGAAAGGCGTGGTGTTTGGATCTATACCCTACTAGCTAACCTAATGTTCTGCAAAAATCAGTCAGAAAGTGTGAAATATCCAGTCTTTTACAGTCTGTTGTGTACTCTATCCAAGGCCTAAGTGAGCAGGCTCCAGATCCAATCAGCGCTACACACCACAGTACAGGTTAGATTCTGACAAGTGACATAAGTGTAGTCATAAAAACAGATGACTGAAAGAGCAAAGTTGAGTGACTGGTGTTAGAGTGACAAAGTTGAAATCGAACCTCTTTTGTGGTGTTTGGAGCTGTAGCATATTAGCTAATGTTAAGCTAACAATAGCTCCATTAATAAAAGTGCCACAAAACTCAGTACAGCCTTGGTTCTGGGCTAACTGGACAAGTTACAAATGACATATGTTCAGAAAATAAAGACTCGTATCTGACAGCACACAGTCAAGTAGCTGGTGTCGGCTGATTTAACAGCACTTCAGACAGAAAAATAAACTCTAACTGGCACAATACAGCAGTGTGCCAGTCCATGCGTGTTTTTGGATCAGTGGGGGTGAAAACAATATCCATAGCAACTAGGCTTGGGCGATCATGTAAATTTAGACAAATGATCTAAAACGATAAACGGGGACGCAAAGCCCGAGCTCCGAGGGAATCGAGTCACGCGAGTGACGGTGGGAGGAGGAGGACGATGGTGCCGGACACGAGAGGCACAAGAGCAAGGTGCGAGTCCCGAGCTCCGCTGCCCGGGCCCCGCTCCCTCTGCAGCGAGGCTGCTCCACTACACCTCACGTTCGACCCGGGCGGCCGAGCTTAAAGAGAGAGAGAAAGAAAGAAAGAAAGAAAGAAAGAAAGAAAGAAAGAAAGAAAGAGAGAGAGAGAGAGAGAGAGAGAGAGAGAGAGAGAGAGAGAGAGAGAGACTGACGAGCTTAAAAGCTTGAGTAAGAAAAAGACTGAAGTTTGGCTAATGAAAGCCACGGAAAAGTGCCAAGCATAGCGTTGGTTTTGTTAAGTTTATTTTGTGTGAGTTTGAAGCAAATATTAAAGGATTGGCTGCTGCGAAAGTTTTTCCTGCCTCCAGCGTTCTCCTGGAGGCAGGAAAAACCTGAGGCCGGGGTAGCGCATGACGTGTGTAGCACGGCATGTGCTACCCCGGGCTCAAGGAGGACGCTGGAGGCAGGGTTCAGTGTCACAGCAGCCATATTTCTTTTATTCACACCACAAAATAAACACAACTCAAAACACCCAAACTATGCTGGCCACTTTTCAGTGGCTTAAGCTGGCTAGGCTTTTCATTCCTTTATCCTCAGCTTTTCAGCTCTTCAGTCCTTGTTTCTGCTGCGGGCCCTCTCTCTCTCTCTCTCTCTCTCTCTCTCTCTCTCTCTCTCTCTCAGCTCTTTAAAAGGCGCTCACGCTGCCAGCCAGATCAGCATCAGCTGGCTCTCATTAAGGGCAGCGTGAGCACCTGAGCCGAGAGGGAACGAGAGCTCGCTGCTCCACCTCCTTGTCACCGCCCCCAGCTGGCAGCTCAGCCGCCCGGGTCGAACGTGAGGTGTAATGGAGCGGCCTCGCTGCGTAACAGGGGGCGGGGCCCAGGCGGCGGAGCTCGGGACTCGCTCCTTGCCCTGGTGCCTCTCGTTGCCGGCGCCGTCGTCGTCTTCCTCCTCCTCCCGCCATCACTCGCGTCAATCGGGTTACTCGTAGGAGCGCGGGCTTTGCGCTCCGCCCCCTCCCCACTCGCGGCTCTCTCCCTGCCGTCCTGGCCGAGGTTCGTCGCCGCTGGTTGTTCGGGCCCCGCCTTCCTGCCGGCTCTCGCGGCCGTCATCGTCGGGGCCCGGGGGGCGGGCGCATGCCACAACGTGCTACAGATTGTTATTAATATTATTAGAGTTATAGTGTTTAACAACATAGATTGTTTCATGCACAATTAACATTATTATACATCTCAGGTGCCGCTGTCTTGCTGAAGTACTTACGGCTTGGCAGCTCATACAGTGGATTCAAGGTCTGTATTGCCGCGTTTGGTGATGATCAGTTTTCTGCATAGACGGCATGTAACACTGTTAACATCTAACGGTTCTCCCTGTTCGACTGGTTGGAAACCAAAATATTGCCAAACGGGTGTGGTAACACCCTTCTTCTGTACAAACTCATCCATTTTTCACCGTATAGGGAGAAGGTCACACGCAGCGGAGTGTTTCATTTTCTTATACCCAGCATTCTTTGCCAGACTGAAACGCTACATTCTACTCTTTTCAAGTGGTGTTTTAAAAACGTATATTTGTAATTAATTAGTTATGTTTGCATGGTCTATACTTTCAATGCCACATTTTCTGTTATAGCTTAGGTTTAAATTTTTTAACCTACCATAGATTAGAATGCTTGTACAAAGTCAATGGTTAAATAAGAAGAACGACAAAAGAAAAAAAAAAGTCACGTGGCAAGGATACATGATTAAAAATAAAACGGTAATTTACTTCATATCGTCACTGGTTGAAATTATCGCGATATTCGATAATATCGTTTATCGCCACAAGGCTAATAGCCACATCAACTTGTGATCTCCGTGTAACTCCAACTCACTCCTGAGATGTGTGAACTGTATTCAGTCCACACATCTCAGCAGTGATTTGGAGTTCCACAGAGCTCAGGTGCCATTAAACAAAACATGACCAATAATAAGACAATTCATAAATAAAATGATAAGAGCAAGAGCAATGTTCGTGACTACAAATAGCAGCACAAGTTATGGTGCAAAATGCAAAGGTTTAACTTCGATGCTAAAAGCAGGCTATACTCGATCATTTTTGTTGTGCAGTTACCTTTAAAATAAATGTCTATCAATTGCAACTGATGAAGAATTGGACAGTGCTGCACTGCTGATTACTGTTAACCAATTCTTTTCAATTAAGCTACACTATGTATTCTCAGTATCCTCATTAAAGTAGGTTAGTCAGAGAAGAGCTAACAGCAAATGATCAATACTCAATTAGAACAGAACTTACCAGCTTTCAATCTTAGCTCTTCTGAAGGCTTAAATGTCATTTTTATCAAGTCACTTTACATGACAGAACATCATTTTATGAGTAAGTTAGATATATATATTTTACTAAAAATTAATGGTTTTATATTACATATATGTAGTGTTGATGTGACAACATAGCAGATTTGAGCTTACTGAATTAAGTATCAAATCTAACTATTTTTTTGTTATATCTGAGATGGAACTTCAGTGGCTGTTTCTACAGACATTTTAAAATCGTCACATTCTTAAACAAGTCAAATGTTGTTGACCCAAATGACTCTCACGAAATGACTTAGAGTAAATGTAAACATTTCTGTAGTAGGAACAGACCCTAATACAGAATATTCAACTATTCTGATATTCGTTAATTGGGGAGTTGTTCAGTTTTTAATTTTGGGATTTAGATATTTAGGGTTTTTTTTTTAAATAAATGTAGGTTATCAATAAAAGCAAAGTGCAAAATACTGTAACCCTCAGGGCTCTCGAGAGAAACTTAGATGACTCAAGGTTACGATGGATGACGCAGCTTTATTTTTAACTTGCTAAAAACAGCGCCAAACATGGCGAGAGGAAACACAGCCTCTCCTGTGCTAACAGCTGAAAACACAGACCTCTGCTCTACTCCAGAAAACACACCACTCCACCTGTATTCCGGCTCTTCAACACAAAAGTTGAATGAACCTAGAACAGCCTAAAATTTCTTCTCTTAAAAAAAAACTACGACACCACAATAGAATTTGTCAGCACATTCTTGTACCGTATTTATACTTTTTAATTGTACTGTTAAAATGTGGAAATATATACCACCTCATATACCACATACGACAACCCACTCACAGCACAGAATACCCGAACGCAGATTTAGAGTGCTTCACGACCTCCATAAAGCGCTAGTTAACCTGTGCATGCACTGTGCTATTACCCCCTAGCCTGCCACTAGAAGGCCTGTTACACAGCACACTGCAAGGAAAGCAGCTAGCCTGGAGATTCAGACTTTACAGTAGATGAAGCCGTAGATGTGCTTTTAACACAGGCGTCAGACGCAGAGTTTCTAAACGCTTTGCCCCTCTCTCCCAAACCCCACCCCCCCACCCCAATGCAGGCCAAAGCTGTGAGTATTCATTGTTGATTACTGCCGAAGCACCAGAGCCCAGAAAAAGATATTCAGGACAGCCCTGTTCTGTATTAACCATTTCTATGCAATTGCATTCACGACTGGCAACAAATACACATCTATGACCTACAATAGTGAGCATAAAGAGTAGTACCCTTGTGCAAATAGGGCCAATGTGCAATTAGGCAACATGGTCAGTATGTAAAATAGGAAACAGTGTATTTTCTTCTTAAAAGTATTTTGTACTACTAATTATTAATACTTTATAGAAAAAGAAAAAAGGAAACTTGCCTAACCAACCCAATATAGCCTATCCCAGTTGGGCTAAAGAAAATGTAAGAGCTGTCAGTCTAAATTTGGCTCTCTATTGGAAGATGACATAATTTGCAAAATGATTAGAGGATGTTTAATGTACAGATACGAAGGCACGCTGGATGCATTTCTATGCCTGGATATGACGGTTTCCAGGCAAATCTAGTCCCCACCCCCCAAACCCCGACTAAAACGTGAACGAGCTGAATGTGTTTATGTAGCGTTTTACTAGATATATAGAAATTTGACATTGTCATAATTTTGAAATACCATAATGGTGAAACCCCATCATTATTTTTAACAAAGCTTTGCTAAACAAAGCTACATTCTCATGTAGAGTGTGTTTAGTATGGATATGGGCCTTTTACTTCATGTATTTGCAATGCAATTTGTGACTGGTGACGTGTGCATTTATGAGATCTTGTGCAGAGTTTGAAGAAAACGTGCATGGAAATAATCAGCAAACAAGCTGAAGTCAATGTGCTTTTAATCCCTCAGTACCGGGCAGCATTCTAATGCCATCAATGGCATAGCACAGCATTACTTTTACAGAACATAACTATGAATTGTGCCGATGCACAGAGTTAACAGAATAGTAGCCCTACTACACCTATGTTTGTTTTTTCTACAAGCTGATGTTACACGAGTTTGGCCGGGCAAGCCAGGAAATACTGAAATGAGAGTGGATCAGAAGAATACACTCTGCATGCTTCTTCATTACAGTGAGTTGTAAATATGCTCAAAGCTGAGAAAAATTCCTGTACAGAAGCTGACAATGTCACTGCAGCAGCATATGGAAGACATTGCAAGCAATTACAGTACAGTAGTCAAGTTACTTATACAAGCAATATGCACACACAAAAACCACAAAATTGTGGAGTACACAGAGCTCATACACATGAGAATAAAGGGGTGGCACTGAAAGAGCACTGCACGTGGGTGTATGTGTGTGTGTGTGAGCATTTGGGAGACATTACACTTTGATAGTAAACAGGTGTCAGACACAAACAAATACACACATACACAGGGACAATGAGGTGATGGTGTCATGTAAACAAGCAATTAACATTGCTTAAGGCTAGGATTGGTCATTAAGTGTTTAAAAATTGTTCAAGAGGAAGAGATATTTATAGAGATATTTATAGACCAGAATTTTATTGCTATACCTGGTTTATAAACAAACACACTTGCAAACTGCATTTACCTTTTTGCCTTTTCTGTAACTTCTAGTCAAGACAAAAAAGCAACCAGGGCCAATGTTCACTGTGCATTTGTTTTTTGTGTTTACTGTCATGCCAGTGTTATTGCCATAGTGTGCCTGTGACTGCTTTTGGTTTCTGGCATCATACGGCAAGCACGCACCATCTGTGGACACTTCAAGGGTGTTGTGGCTGCATCCTGTGCCATATCAAGTCTTAGGTCTAATGGAGAGCAGTCTGTATTTTGGTCATCTGTTCTGAGGGAAGATTTGGCGGTTTGGTTCTGGCATGATGAAATGTCGGCACGCTCATTTCACTGCAGACTACTTTTTCAGATCTGTTGTTTAGCACCGAGTCACTCTAGCATGAGAAATTGTTAAAGTGCTGACAAAGTAATTTAAAGGTTTAGGTTAGAATCTGAGAGTTTAAGCATGTGTCTAAGCTTATTATTAAAGTCTTAGGAATAAGACTTATGTGTTCAATCTTAAGCTTATGCTGATTTAGGCCTACTTTTTCACTTATTAACCAGATAAAGACCTTGTCTGCACATTTTATTATTACAGCCATATTAGTCTCTTGTGCTTATGATATACTACTGACTCACATATTCCCCCACCAATAGCTTAAGAGTCAACAGAAATCTTTCACCTCCACTGAGCTCAGTCCAGATCTGTGACACTGTAATGCCATCATCATCTGCACATATTCCCACCACCTGTGGCTAAGGCTACCACTTCCATCAGTCTGTGTGTGTGCATTGCTGGTTATCAAAGAGCATGCTTCTGACTAAAGCTGTCATGCATTTGCATAATGTTGGTGTGAGTGCCAAGTACAGAGCAACTGTAGCTGCTTTCCATATTGTCCCCTGCAGCAGTAAACACTGATGGGTTTTCACCAGTTCCTCTAGAAATACCATCTAGTTTCATATTCACTATAATCGCTATTACCATCTTTTATGGATAGCTCCAAGACAATTGCTGAAGAAGCTAAATCAATATGAGGCCTGCACTATTGTAAACAAAGAGACTAAGGTATTCCAGAAGAACACTGGAGCGGTAGAACCTTTGTTTATCCTCTTATGTATTTAACACCATAATTATTTGAGCCAACATTTAAGGACCTAAAGAATGCTGCACCATTTGCACCACTGCTGTCAAAATGTCGTTTTCTCTCATTCTCATTTCTCTCAGTCTTCAGAAAGTAAACAGACTAATGAAAAAGAATTTTTAACTCATATCAAAGTGACGCATGGATAATGCCTGCATATTTTTCCAGTTGGTCATAACAGGAAGCAATATGAAGACAAATGGATTTCTTTCAATGATTCAAACAGCTTGTATTGTTTGAAGAGCTATCACTACAACAAAATATTAATCATTCTCTTTACAGTTGTAAATATGAAGGACTCCTTCATAGCACATTACACATATAGATCAAGGAAGATCAATTTTAAACCTTCAAAAAAGCAGAAGCAGTCTGAAGCTTCTCTGAGTCCGTATGACAGAGATGAAGAATCACTGTGTGAACCATTTGCCCTCTGAGCAACAGCCACCCTGCAAAGTGAAATGCTCTGGGGTAAATATTTTGCTTTTCTTACAACATCCCTTCATGAGGAAAAAATGGCTAGATATCAGGCAGCTATCTTATACTGCCTGCAGAGACATGAAACATCTAGGCCACATAGAGAGAAATACAGGGTTGCACGCTCTTGGACACATGCGCACAGATCCTGTATACATCAGCCTTGGATGCTTTCTTAAGCTTTTGTCTTTTGACAAGTAAAAGCAGTAGCTCAACCTGCTGTACCTCAACTGAAAGACAGATTTACTTTCTCTTTTCATCTGCCAAACCATCCACATGAATAAATATTAGGCCCATCACAAACAATGCTTGTGTACACCCTCTCATGACAAACTAGTCTCCCATAAGAAGTGATCTATATCTACGCCATATCTTTCAGTTTCTCCACAGCAGAAGCTACTCAGTAAGGGACACTTTGGTGCAATTTGTTTAAGTGATCAACACCTGTGGGATTTTTCCTAGGCCATAGTGCACATTCAGAAATCTGGTGAGTCTGTCTGTGATCAGTGGAGCCAAAAGTGGGAACCTACATTCTTAAAAATACAGGTTCCTTGGAGTGATGCCATAGAAGAACCACTTTTGATGCCCTAAAGAACCTTTCAAAAGATGAAAGTTTAAGGACTTTAAAGAACCATTTTTTTTATAGTTTATAACAGTTTACAACATAAAATCTCTGTATTCTGTATTAATGTAGTTTTTGTTCCCTCATGCAACGTTCAGAATGAGGAATGTCTGCAATATTTACATGCTCTGCCTCTCCAACTTTTAGGTATCATCTGCACTACAGTTCTGACTAAGAAACTATAAGAAATCCAAAGCACTTATGGCGTAAATGGAAATAAAAGTATCTTGATCTTCACACGGGCTCCCAATATCCAAGCTAAGAAACATTCATTTAGCAGCATATGCCATTATGTGTGAAAGACATCAATTCATAACAAAAATTTAGCTAAATTAATCACTTATCTTCATACTGCAACTGTGTGAAGCTTGTATCTATTAACTCATCTGTTAACTAGTGCTGAGAACTTTCAAGTCTCACTGGGACTGAAATGACATATACAACACTTGTGAGGAAACAGATCTGAAAACATGTTGGGCTGTGTTTCAATTAGGACAAGCACACCAGAGCCAAAAAACACTGATATAACGATGGCAAATAGATCACTGCAGCTTTGGGATACTGTGTGTGTATGTGTAAGAGTACAACTATTTTCTCTTGGTCCACTAATCTAACCACTAACAGAGCAGCACCAGATGTACCTCAGAGCAAACACCTTTTTCTCTCATGCACTCACACACAAACACTTGCATGTGAGAATACCAACGTCCATGTAGTACTTCCACCAACAGTTATACACAATCACACTGCAACCTCATTAGAAATCACTAATTAGGTTGAAGTGCACTTTAATAGGTTGAAGTGCAATTAATGCACTCACTAATCACAGCACTCTTGACCTGGATTTGACATGCACACTTAACCAGCAGAAATATAGCACAGCAGCTTATCTACAGCTTTTACTAATCTCAAGAAAATAAGAAATTTTCCCTCTTGTTAATCTACCTCAATGAAAAATAAATAATTATTCAAAAAAGTAGATCAACACTTCTACTAGATGTGATGTCTCTGAACTGAGACTACAAGCTTGAACAGAACAAAAGCTTTTTGTTCAGCACTGAATGCTGGATGGATTATCAGAAACCCAACAAGGCAAACCCGCTGTCTTCTTTCTAGTCACATCAGAACTCTGGTTCAGGCCTGACCTGCTGTCTCACTCAAAATCAAAGCATGCTGAATGGACGAGACTGGGACTACAGCTGAATTAGCCAAGAGGCTGCCTCAACTCTAAACAACCACACAGTGTATTTAAAGTATTGTATGTGATTTATTTTGGTGTGTGAGATTTAATGGACCTCCTGCTTCTCATTTTCCTCCCTCGCTCTTTGCCACACACTCTGGAGTGCATTAAGTGGAGATGAAGACAATGACAGGACCTGATAGGCTGTGGTGCTTGTACAGAGATTAAGTGAATTGCATCTTATGCTTTAGACTGTGCCTCCTGGGCACAAATGAGCTCATTCGCCAGCCCTCGACTGACATGGACTGCAGTAGAGGTTTATGGGCTTCATTCAAAGGACTGAACTGTATTTCCTCTCATTCCACAACAACTGGAGATACATATTTACTTTGAAAATACTCTCTCTTAAGAGAACGACTTTGAAACATTTTATGACGCACTCGATAAGCATTTTATTAAGAACACTATACTAATACGGGGTAGGGCCTCCCTTTGCTCTCAAAACAACTTCACGGATTCCACAAGCATGGAAACATTCCCTTGAGATTCATTTCATGCTGCAAATCTCCCATTCTACCACATCCCAAAGGTATTCTACCACATCCCAATTGGATTCAGATCCAGTGACAGGAAAGGCCACTAAAGAACACTGAACTCACTGTCACGTTCATTAAGCTAGATGGAGATGACTTTTGCTTTGTGATATGGTGCATCATCATACTGGAAGCAGCCATTAGAAGATGGGTAAATTGTGGCCATTAAGGGATGTACATGGTCAACAACAATACTCAAATAGATTATGGCACTCAAGCAATGATTGATTGGTTTTAATAGGCCCAAAGTGTGCCAAGATAACATTCCCCACACCATTACAGCACCTCCACCAGATCAAAAGTTACAGAAATACTCAAACCAGACTGTACTGCTACCACACTGACTGAGTTACACACACTGATTGGCTGATTAGATAATCGCATGTGTACAGGTGTACAGGTGTTCCTAATAAAGTGTTTGGTGAGTGCACAACTCTACAAGTCACAGTTTTTTTGGGGTCACAGGGCTCTATTTTAGAGTAAAATATTCAATAAAACAAAAAAAAACTTAAGCAACAAAGAGACATGCAATCTCTGTTTTCAATGAGGCCTTTTAATGAAATTTACAGTCTGAAATGCAAAAAGTTATTGTAGAGATTAAAACATGGTTCACTGAGAGAGAAGAAGCCCTCACACATGATGGGAGACATGAGGCAGGTTTGGCAAAGGCTCATGTCAGCAACTCAGGGCCAGGCTGAAGGGAATGGGGTCAGGAATCCAAAATGGGACATCCTACTGGACCAGTGTAGCCATAAATACCAAGCACTCATCCAACATTTCTTCTGCTCTTTCACCAGCAATAATCAATAATGTCAGAGCTGAAAGCTGATCATCGAAGTTCATCATGACCTTTACCATCTCATTACTAGGGACAAGCATGAAGAAACATGGCTGCCAACATCTCAGCTCATTGTCTGCCTTGAAGTAAGCTCCCCTTAATTAGTCTTGCTTACTCTTTGTTTCCTTTTCATGTTCGTTTTTTCTTTTTTTTAAGCATTCTTGATTCAAGACTGTCACCCTAACATTATCAGTCATAGTCTGGGCAAGAATGCCACCTATCACCACATGCCTGCCAATTACTGTACAATTTAACACACGCCACAGTCCCAAACTGCTAATTACCCCTTACATATTGAGATCTATCAAAGGCAGGCAGAGGGAAACTAGACTAAGGGAGGGCTATGGGGGGAAAGGAGCCGTCAGCAATTTAGCCCGGGACTTTACACTTACTCACAGGGCATGACCTAGTGCGTCTGTCTGGAACATGGTGTGCTGAGACAGCGTGTGAGCGCTGCTGCTGGCTTTCTACTTCCCATACGAGTCCCAGTCGCACCCGTGTACACAAAAATCCCAACCATTTGACCTAAAAGACTTTTATGTAATAATAAAATAAGTGGTGCAAGTTATAAATACAGAAACAATTAAGACCACATGACAGCTTTGATAATAAGTATTTTCTAAATGCTTGCTTTTGGCACTTGTGTGCTTTGCTGTCGAAAGAGTCAAAAATTATCAAACATTTTTGGCTGCAACTGCAGCACGACATGAGTGCTCCATCTGGAATGATCATATTTGTAACCATAACAAAGATATGAGGAGGAAAATCAAAGGCAGCTTTTCTCAAGCAAGTCAAACTTTGTGTTGGGAGAGAAAAAAAAAGGATTTACTTTCATCACGTGAGAGTTCTCATGCATTAACAAAAAGAGCTCTTTCTCCCATGGAATAAGAACATGTTATTCCAAACAGGCACCCAGGGTCTAGTCCCACTCAGAAAACAAAAGACTATTCAGTATTTGTCACATTTAATAAAAGGGTTCACTCTACTGCCTTACTAAAATCAGATAGACTGCAATCCAGTTTAAGTGTAATTTGCATCATTCAGCGTTCTTACTTCTGAGTCCAGATTTGTCAGATGTCACAAATAATCCATCATGGATGTATGTTTCATAAACATCTATTTAATAGGTTTTCTCATGACTAACATGATTTAAGTCAATAAACTATGACAATAATCACATTTCACCATTTGAACTCAGACTAAGTTGTGGCAGCCTCTTGTGTGTTAAAGAATGCTAACTTTTCACATGTCCACAAGTATATTTTGGACGTTCCCTCACAGAACTGGAGTAAAAAGTTTACAAAAGCCAAGGGCCACTACCCATGCGTTTCATTTTGATTGTGATTATTTTGCGTAATACTGTGAATGGGATTGCTAAAATCTATCAATGACTGTACAGTTAGAGCACATTCAATAGAAACAGCATTAATTATGCTATTACCTAATTGCAAAGGCCAGCACTCAAAGATCAGCTCATATATGTTCTATTGAGCAACGATATGTTGCACTCAAAAATAACCAGGCCCAGGCCAAACCAGAAGTGAACCATTTGAAAAGTGGATCCAAAATCTGTTTTCTTTAAATATAATTGTTTGATTTGATGCCTTTCCAATTAAAATGAAACATTATGAATAATGGCCATGCTGAAATGACACTTTCACTGCCAAAGCTGTAACTGTTAGCCTTTATTTGACTTTGCAATGCCAGTTTGGTTAACACATTCCTTAATATTAGTATGTGTACACCCACTCAGACCGCACAGCCCAGACCTCGCTCACAAATGATGATTATTTGCCCCATTTGTAAAAAGCAACTAAAGCGATTTGGCTTGGACTGTCTCTTTCCTTGCTTGGACACTGCCACTGTCTTTCTCTAATTTGGGTTATTCTGAATGCTTACAGACCTGTGGAAGGTTTGGAACTGCAAGCAAGATGATTATCTGCGCCTGCACAATATTTATAAGTCATTGGACAAATATCTGAAAACTGCAGACACACTGTAACTATTTGGATTTGATCTGAGATAAACAATCATACTGTGTAAGTTGGGAGTCCAATATCGCTCTTAACCAAAGTATTGTTTATTTGAAGACAAGACACCAAACTCATTAAACAGTATAAGTGAGGTGAGAGTGAGTGAAACCACAGTGTCAATACATCCTTCATATACATATTAAACCAGCAATGGGCTAAAAGGGAGGGGGAAGCAGAACTGTTTATTATTATTATTATTGATATTAATGCTACTATTATTTTAAACTGAGCAATCATAAGCCACTACACATACATGCAAAATATACTGATTTGGCTGTACCTACAGCATATTTATCTTTTACCCTGTAACCTTCATGAATTCACTATTGCATCCAACGAGTGCTGCTAGCATGACCACAACTCCACGCTAAACAGGATAATTAGCCACTTCTGTGTATGTCCAGCTACATTCATTTACGGCAATGCTAACTTCTTGCCAAAATGAGAGGCTAAATATGAACAATCATAAGAGCATCGAACTAGAACACTGTTAGGCCTGGAAACAACTGTTTATATACTAGACAAATACAGATACAAGTAGGATATGGTGGTGGGTGGTGACCTTGACAGTAACACTGGCTGAATCCCACATGTCCAAGCTGTTTCTCAGCGTGCAAGGTGCAGCTGGTGTGTCTCAAACTCTGAGAGAACAGAGTGAGCATCTTCTTCCTCCTCCCTCACACTTCCCCCACATCCTCCTATCTAACTACAGATATCAAAGCCACTTATAACTTTTCATTATAACATCTTGCAAAGGTTTACTTACTGCTGCTAAAGAAAAATGGCTGATACTGTCTGTGTGAGGAAGGGAAGAGAGGTCCACTAGTTTAGATCTGCAGTCATTGTAGTTCTGTAAAGTTTTATCTTTTTTCTAAGTATTTGGAGGCTAGCGAAGAGAAGTTTAAAGAAGTAGGGTTAATTCAATTCATATGACCTCACAGATGCCATCCAACATCCTCACATGAAGAGGTTCCTCTGACAAAATAAGTCAATGCACAGTGTTTCACCTCATCAAAGTAGCTAATGCTGCTATTCTTTCGTCGACTTTAAGAGCAATCTGTTAGCCTTGTGCCACAGCGAGCTGGAAGAGCGTTATTAAAAGTAGCGTAGCCTTCACTCGGCCGTTTGATGATGCTAAATGAACACTGGTCGACTGAACCTGTCAAAGTTGTTCAATTCTCACGTCATCGCCTCCCGAGTTCACCGTAAGGACGCGCGCGGGGTTTTTATGTGAAGTTGCCCGTTTGCCCCCCGTATTTCTCCGGACTACGCAAAGAGCAGTGTAGCGGCAGAGGTGCACTCACCCTTGTTCTCCGCTTTAGAAAGGCAGCCTCAGTGAAACCGTGCAGCCGTTGTTGACGAGCGCAGCGGAAAAGCTCCTCCATGGCCGCTGCGCGAGCTCCCTCTCCGCAAGCCCCCCTCCCACTGGCTGAAAAGTTAACAGCCCCAACGACAGAGAGGGACTTGCTCACCTCACATCACCTCGGCACAGGGGACAGACAGCCTTAAACCATCCTCAGGTAAAAGCATGACTGAAGCAGATACAGCAACGTGTCTCTTTCTTCTGACAACAAAAGAAAAGAACAGTAACTGAGTAGGTATCATTGAAAAGCTGATTCACCACGTCAGATAAATTTACACAGGCGGTTACCCTTCATTCTGGACGTTACAAAGCATGTTAAATTTTGTTCTAAACCTAAAGAAGACAGAATGCAGTCGTACGTACAAGTTAAATGACATGTTTGGTTTATTTGAAAATTAGTTAAAACTTCCTCTACAGGGAACAAACTGACATTTTTCTGCTAACGTAGGTTAACTGCAGTGCACACATTCTAGCTATTTATTTAACGTTACTCAGTCTAACATATTGGAGAAAAAAACATAAAATGTGCAGTAACGTTAAATTTTAAATTCAGCAAATAAACGGCAACTGTGTGTTAAAACGTGCAGAAGTGTGATGCCTGTAGAGGATGCTAGCGTTAGCTAGTTAGCTAACTAGGTTAATTTGACCAGAAGCGCACAAACTTTTGTAGTGGACTGTGTATATATATATATATATTATATATATATATATATATATATATATATATATATATAGTAGATAGTTAAGTTAGCTGATAATTATATTGAAAAATAATACAAAATAAGTGTATTACCGTCGGTGGGCATCTAACTTTACCTCATTTATCTTAACTAACTAGCTAGCTTTAGGTTGGCCTAACTGGTTAAATTCACAAGGCCCAAGATACGTTAACGTTGCTGAGTCACCAAAATTATGCGAGTAAGACCCAGACATAATAATATTCCTCACCTGTCCTGTGTCAGACGACCCTTGAGGGTCTGCCGAACTGTGCGTTTTCAGTTGACTCTTGGATCTGTGTCCTGCTGATCCGTTGAGATTTAAATTTCAGGGGCTGACTGCGCGCGCGGTAAGTTAGTTAAGTCATTCTAAGAAACGGTTGCCATTTATATGGAGTCAGTTTTCAATTAAAATTATAAAATCTAAAAGCAAAATATTGAGTATCAGAGTGTCCAAAAAATGTTGCAAATACAAATAATGAGAGTTAGGTCAACCTTAACTTTTCAGAATGATTTTTCATTTTCTTTTGCCAGTTTTTGCTTCTTGATTTTTTTCTGTTTGCTGATTTTGCTGATATATTTTTTTGCTACTTAAATCTTTCTTTTGCTTTTGACTTTTGGCACTTTTTCAACAGTTGGTGGTTTTAGAAAAGGGTGCTCACCTGCACTTTCTGTTGGTCAACTGATTTGGAGTGGCAGGTCTTATGAACAGGCAGCCAGGGCCACTCTGTGAGCCATAATCTGCCACAAACATGGAGCACTAAGTACTGAAAGTAGTATTGCCGGACAGCATAGCGCTGACATGATGAGTGTTTTGTCATATTTATTGTTACACAGTGCTCAGGTCCTGTGTCAAGCTGTGTAAAATATATATTTTGGAAGTCGAAGTATATTTGGTGAACAGCTGTTGAACAAAGTTTTACCACCTTTCAGGTTTCTAGATGCTAACTAGCCTAGTAGCGTCTGCTAAAGGGCTAACTAGGCAAGCTTTGCTGCAGTTTATTAGCCCTACTTCTACTGAACTGTAGCTCCGCACGGTTTCAAGTATCCCTTGCCTTAAAACACCTGATCAGCTCATCAACTGATTACCGAGCCCTTCATGAGCTGATCAGGTGTGTTGGCTCAGGAAATCATTGAATCTGCTGTGATTGAGGGAAATAACGTAGCACTGGCATGAATGCAGTATCGAGCAGAAAATACCACTGATTACTGCCAGCTATGAGTTACTGCTGCCGCGAGACAGTGAATAAAGGGTCATGTTTAATTATTACAAAAGGGGATAAAGTTAAGTTGACCAGACGTCCCCCGCTATTGGTGGGCTGTCCCCAGAAATGTCCCAGTTTTTAACTGTGAAATAAAAACACACCGGAAAGTCTTAAGAATGACCTGCAGTTGGGCAGACTACATGCATTGTGCTTGTTTTGGCCAACAGAGGGGGCTGGCTGCCGCTATCCACTAACCTCTTATAAAACGGATAGTTCTGGTCCTAAAGTTTGATTGGCTGTGCCACGATCGAAGCTATTTTAAAATAAATGATATACGCACAGCTGTGACATCACAACAACTGAACTCTTTATTTTTGCGCCACGACATGAAAAATCCTTGTGCTGTTGATGAATAATCCTTGACTCTAATGCTGCTCTCATGGACCACCGAGCGTACTGATGAAGTAAGGATCCGCTTCTGATTAAACTGAGGAGCTGACAGCTTATTTTCTTAACTAGAACTAGGCTGCTCAGCTAGCTAACAGGCTAAAAGATAATAAATAATGTCATCATTAATATTACAGGCTTGAATTACAGTACCTATAATACAATTCAATGTAAAACAGCAATATAAAAGGCTAAAGAATGTCACTTGAATGGCTTACACGCTTCAAATGTCTGTGTTACAGTCAGAGGTAGCATCAAACACAGGCTAAATCTCACACAGCGTCATACTCCCTATGTAGTGGGCTAGGGAAGTTTTGATATTCTAGCTTCCACAGCCAAGTAGTGCCCTATTTGTCGAGTATGGATGTGGCTAAATCCCAAATAACTGTTTTTAGCTATATTATGCACTGTTGGGATGCAGGGGTCAGTATTTAAATTCCTGTGTAGTGAACTATGCAGGGAGCAGGCAGCTGTTCAAGACTGAGCCCCAGCTTGGGATGAGGGCTGCCGTTGGGTTGGTGCTATATGAGAGTGGTGTTATATGAGAGTGGTAATTTGGTGACCAAAAAGTACTTATAAAGTGAAGGTTTTTGCTGTGTTATGATATGTTCATTGTTATATGACAAAACGTTAAAATGTTAATGAAATGACTTCTATTGAAAGTCCATAGTTACTTGGCAACAATACCACACTGTAAAGCCCATGTGTCAAACATAAGGTCCACAATCTTCTCCGGCCCGCAAAAGTATTTTAATTTTTTATTAATAATAGACCGATTCACAATGCACTGCACTACAATCCCCAGCATGCACCACAACGTAATGCACGCTCTGACTCTCCTACCCCAACAACAATCTATGGAACAGCAGTTACACCTCATCTCATACACCATTCATGTCACCGAACACACTGGCTGCATTTCAGGTGCAGTTCAACCAACATAAACACTTAATTTTTTAATATTTCAAGTATTCATGTAATATTTCAAGGTCTACTAGAAGTGCCTATATTTTACTGCTGAAGTTTGTGCATATTTTGAATAAACAGTGGTCAGTTCGGTTTATACCAAAATGTTCATTAAAAGTGAAATAAAACATGATGTTGTCTGACCCACGGATTTGTTTAGATTTTTTAATATGACCCTTTTAGTAGTTGAGTTTGACACTCCTGCTCTAAAGAAACTACATTTCTTGGCAGAATACTTGTTTACATCTATAATTGTTATTAATGAATTAAATTATTTTCTAAAAATTAGTGTATTTTATCATATTTTATGTTGGCTGCGATTTTAGAAAAGCAGTAAGCTAATTGCTTTGTTTTACCATTTGCTCGCCTAGTTTTAGAGAATACTGTTGTGTAAAACTCCACCAGAAACTAACGAGTGTCAAATTAGTCCACAACATCAACACAAATGTATATATCTATATATATAAATAGCACATCATTTTTTTAAACTGCGTCACTTTTTCTGCCATCTGTGTATGACACATGGTATGGTAGGTGAATGTCTAATTTTCTGGCACGGTTTACAAAGTTAGTTAGTCCCCAGTTTCATCAATTGGCCTTCACCATTGTTTATTACAGTACAAAAGGTACCATGGTCAAAATACATAAAAATTGAACTGTCTCTCCTTTTTCATTTAATAGATAAAAACATTGGATATTTCAATGATATATTGACCACTGAACTGGAAATGTCCTCAGTGTTCATTTCAGAAGTCAAATAAATAAATAAAGTTCACCTGTGTTTATGTTCTGGGGGTTATGGAGGCTTTTCTGTCAGCTTTTCTTGTTTCTAGCCACAGAATTCTTCCATGTCAGTCACTGAAACAGGCTTCCTATTTCAGCACGCTAGTTTACAGAATGTGCTGCTCCAAATCACTGTCTTCATATTAATGCAGTAACTAATTTTAGATATTTAAGCAGTTTAGTCCCGTTGCCAGTATGGCTCGGACGCTGCAAGGTTAGCTAACGCTAACATCTGTACTACAGATACTGGAAATGTGGCGCAGCTTAGTTAATTCATAAACAACAAGTTTATGTTCATCAATGCCCAAAATAACAGTACTATCCTGTTATACAGGTCGACACAGGATGCATACATGTTACATTAATAATTTTAAAGGAATATCACAAACATGATGGCAGATATGCCCATACAAAGCTGGACCAACTGCAGAACTCAGTACAACATGTTCCGCCATGTTGAGGACAGTTCATGCTGAGTGGCTATGTGTTCATAGACCTGTCACTCCAAATCAGTTGACCAATAGAGAGTGCAGGTTAGCGCCCTCTTCTAATAAAATATTTTACTTGTGGATTTTGTTATTTTATTTGAAACTTTTGTCACTTTTTTTTGTGACTTACCACCTCATCACACTAACTTGTTTTGTCTATAAATAATATGCTGTTGCATTAAATGAGGAAGTGGCATCATTTGAGCCTTTTGAACAGCCAGGAACAAAAGCAGGCAAGTTCTGACGTTCTGTATTCATTTTTTATTTGTTGCTTTTTCATGTTAGACGGGGTCCGTCAAGCCCAACACAATCACGTCATGCAAAAAAGATTTATCAATGCAAAGAAAGGAAATTGAACTTGGAACTTGACTACATGAAGAACTGCAGCCTTTTCAGGATGAAATTCGCCATTTGCCTGTCATATACCATCACGTCACGTTTTATTTTGACAGGGTGGGAAGGGATGTGACGGGTGCTTCTGCTTCCCATTTGAATGTGAAAATTAAATTAATTGGAGCTTTTACCAATGAATAGGTTAAAATGTGTGCTTTGAGTAGGAAAGCTCAAGGATGAGTATTACAAGATCAGTGTTTCTGATGAAGGCTAATCACTTTATTTTCTGTTAACTCACTCACTCACTCATTTACTCATTCACTTACTATCTCTGTCACTCACTCACCCACTCAGTATCTCACTCACTATCTCTCACTCACTCACTCAGTATCTCTTTTTCACACACTCACCCACTATCATCACTCCTTCACCCACTATCTTTTTCACTCACTCACCCATTATCATCACTCCTTCACCCACTATCTCTTTTTCACTCACTCACCCATTATCATCACTCCCTCACTCACCATCTCTTTTTCACTCACTCACCCACTATCATCACTCCCTCACTCACTATCTTTCACTCACTCACTCACTTACTATCTATCACTCACTCACTCTCCTGGGTTTAAAGAAGAATGTTACATTTCATAACATTTGCAGATAGATCTGTCTCCATCATGGTTCCATTAAGTATTTGTTTAGTTTAATACAAGAATGTATATTTGAACTTTTTCCTTGCTTGCTGTTGTATTAATAATGTGTACTAATCAAATAAATTTAACTTCTATTTGAAATTTTGAAGTGAATTAGTATTTTTTTGTACAAACATTGAGGCCACTGATATGTCAAATTCATATTTCAAGATTAAGAATCTAAAAATGAAAAAAAAAACACATGAAATTACATACTTTCTATTGATACCTTCCAAAAAAGGACATTTTTACTATTAGATTTTTAAAATTTATTTCATGTATTACAACTCAGTGTTGTCTGTGACGTGTTGGTACAATAATTTTTTTGGAGGATTAACATATCTTTCATGTTGTGGATTTAAAAAAGAAAAGTTCGCTCTTGATGAAAATAGAGAAAAACATAGTGGAAATGGCATCCATTCTGTAGAATGACCCTATCTGACCGATAAATTTTGGAATCTGATGAGGAAAAATGCCACAGAATTGTTCTGAAGGGGTTGACGGGATGCAGTTTTGAATAGTTTTACCTTGGATGAACATCATCATAATGGTACCAGTTAGATTAGTTTTGATTACATGTAATTTTCATACTAATAACTCAAAACTTTCAACTTTTTGTTGAAAATCAGTAAAAGGTCACCAAAAGATGATTTTGGAAAACTAGGCCACCCAGCTCATTAGCGGCCCCTGCCTACTTACTAATGGGTGTGTAAAAACAGTGAAAGTTAGCCAGGTTAGCAATTGTTAAAACAGCTGTTGCTATTGCTAGCTCTGTATTATAAACAAGCACCTAGCTCTGTGCCAGTACTGCCAAAGTGTACACTTTTAAGTCACTTCCTCTTGAAACACGCATTAAAAAGTCTCTCCCTACATCCCGTCCACGGTGTTTGATTGACAGGAGAGCCTCAGTGACAGTGAAAATGCAAAAGCAAACAGGATTGCAAATACATTTTAATTTTGGCAGGGCTGAAACATGACGATGAGGAAATGCAATTGCAAATTGGGGGTTGTTATTCCAGTTTTAATACGTCACAGTCAGACCACTAAGACAATGATAATTAAATGTCAAAAACATTTGCTTTTCCATATTAACTTCCAGCCAATATATACAGAAATACAAATGCATTTGAATTGTCTTTAATAACCCGCACTCACAAGGGAGATACACTTGTAAATGCACAGTTGAATTAGCATTTGCAAATTTGCATTTGAATTTGAAAAAAGTCTGGAATATGCTGCCATAGTAAGTAGGAAAGGCAGTGTGTTGCTCTCACAGCAATATGCTAAGTCCTATACCTGTCTCCCCAGCACATAACCACGAGTAGACCCAGACTGATTACAGGCATACTCAATCAGACTGAGAAAACTGTTTTTTTAATTGGACTTACAAAGAGAAAAAACATTTGATTCATTGTCTTTGAGTTATCACTGTATTGTGGCCAATGAAAATCTGACACTCCTCATGTCATTCCTGGATGAGTGAAACAGTCCAGCTGACTGGTCCCAAGACCTGCCTTATCATCGTAACTCTTCAATCATTGCTTAGCATTCGTTGCTATTAGCCTTTACCCCAGTCCAGATTTAGCAGTGTGCCTTTGCCACAGACCTTGATGGTGTAGTGTTTCTTTCTACCTATTTTCTAAAACAAAAACAAATTTTAAAACTTGACAAGGCTTTTACATAAATTGCAAGGCTATATCAAAGCAAATATCTGCTTCTGCACACAAAGTCATCAAAGCTCAGGTAAAGGACATTTTTCATGCCGGCTGTGGCGATATACTTGGCCTATTGTCACTGGTAGTTTAGGTTTTTAAGTTTGGTGGTGCTGTTTTTCCTCAATTTATGTATGTATCAACTGTCCCATCCCAACTTGGTTATGTAGTTTTCATTAGGCAGGGGTAAAAGTTGTGCCTGTCACAAGCAGTCACATGTTTATGGGCACATACTAGTGGCAGTGGATGTTTGTAATGTGTGTATGTGCATGTCTGGCGGGGTGACTCTGGAGGGAATGGGGGGGCTTTAGAGTATCCACACTTGCTTGTGGAGTATGGCACACGCTTGTGGCAGTCTTAATCTGCCTGTAACTTTGCACCTTTGTGTTTCTTTCAATACAAATGTTGCAAACAGTTTGAATTATAAAAGCAGTGCAGGTCAGTGCTTTATTTCTGGATTCTGTTGCATTTAATGCAAATAAGACATTTGGTTTTTATGTCCTCACTGTGGGTCACAACACAGGAGCATCAGCAGTCAATCAGGCTAATGTTGTTCATGACGTGCAAAACTAGAATTCCTCGATTTGCTCAAACTCCTCAGAGTAAATAGTCAAGTTACACAGTTCTCAAACTAAGAAGAGAAGACACTTCCCCTGCTTGGTCCTAGATTTGTGCATTTCAAAAAGTGGTGGCAATATATCTGATACAACTCACAAAGGGCTAGATAATTAGCTGACGAGCTGGATATGGAGTCCCCAGGATTGGAGTTAAGAACCACTGTATTAGGCGACTGTATCTCTTTGAGATATTATTTTATGGAAGTAAAAGTACTTATGGCTTTTGGTTTTAGTTCAGGTGAAATGAGGTAGTTCATTTTTGAGTATTGCTGTACATTACACAGGCGTCATGTACACTGGAGACGCTAAAATTCAATAAAAGTAAGAACTATGACCAATAGCATTCCAAGTGCTGAACAAAAATTGATGAAACTAAGAGAATTATGAATTAGGCAGGTTCCTTTCTTCACAAATACACTTCAGCTTAAGCATAGGTACATCTACCCATCTAAGTACAAATCCATCACAATTTTATTTACATATAACTGGGGGAATGTGAGAAGTTATAGGCACCTCGAGTCTTGAATAATGTCTGCGGAAAGAACACAAGGGGGAAAGAGTGGCAAACTCTGAAACACCAAAAGGGCTACGAGGCAAAAAGCAGGATCTGTGACGCTGTTCCTATAATAACATTGGAAAGTCTGTTAAAACTGTCTGCACGGAACCTTTCAAAAGGACTGAAAAGAATACCACACTGAAATAAAGAGACATGGTGTATAGAGCACTGAGCTTTGTGGAAAATACAGCTTCTTTGCTACTGAACTCCTGGCCCTATTGTGCCTCATCCATCCTTTCCTGCAATAACCACGGGAGATCTGTTTCTTATGTTTATGAATTATAAAGTGATAAAAGATCCATTAGGCAATGGCTTTTTATGAGGGTGTAGCAGGGAGGCAGACCTATGAGAATTAGTTACAAGGAGCAAATGATGTAATTTGCTGTTATAAATTTAAACTCTGTCATGTTTTTATAAACCACCAAATCTAAGTTTTTCGACTGCTCTCATAGCTGCATCTACCATAACAGAGGGCATGAGTGTGAAACGTTGAGAAACAGTGGCATAGTAAACGCTCTAGTCTTACTGTGTCCTCGCAGCACCCCAAGACTCCCTTGGCTGCTTTTGTTTTTAGGAGATTAAGAAGTGTTGATTTATCATCCCTGGAAACAAACCACTGGGATATTTTTAAAATGGTTTTCTTGTTTGGACCTTTTGACCGTTTTTTTGTTCCAATTCCAAAACCGTTCCCCTGCACTTAACGTATCCCCTAGATATCCCTTCCAAGCTCATACTGTGAGAAGAGGGAGAGGGATGGATGAACAGCATAGGGGAACCCAAGCTGGAAGTGGAGAGCCAGCGAGAGAGGGAAGAGTTGTGTGCTGGAGCCAAGCTGCTGCAGAGGTGTGAGGGGTCTGAGCGAGTGTGGGAGACAGACCTGAGAGATGATAGACCACTCTCCACCTTCTCTTTGCATCTGGACAACCTTCCATACTCATTAGTCGTCCGTTCTTCCATTATGATTGTGTGGTTTTTTTTTTTGGTTTTTTTTTCCTAGCAGTTTATCAGCACTGCAGCCTCAGGCCCTCGGATCAGCAGTGTCTGGCCTTGGGCCCAGGTTGTAAAAGCTGAAGAACACCGGCCGTTCCATTCTGGGATGTTTCCCATTTTTTTTTTTGTTTTTTAAAGAAGGAGGAGAGAGGACGGCCAGGTCCCATTAGGGAAGGGGGAGTCAGGCAAAAAAACAGGATGGGGCAGTGGGGAGACTGCTGCTTCAACTCTGCCAAGAGTGCCCTGATACAGAGAGACGAGGAAAGAGGAAGAGAAGGAGACACAGACAGGATGAGAGCGAAAGAGAGAGAAACAGAGAACAGAAATCTGAGAAAGAAAGAGCGGTTCAGTGAAGGTCCTGGAAAGATAGACATAGGAAGCCTCACAGAGTGGTAAAAAGACACACAGAGACAAAGAGAAAACAAAAGGAAATAGAGAGGAGATGGTTTTATCAACCTTCATACGAACTGTTTCTTGCAAGCATTCCAAAATACACCATTACATCACAGAGTGCGTGGGAACTCTCGCCGAAGCTCCAAAAAGACTCTTTATCTCTCTCTCCCCCAGCCATTCTGATACCCATCACCAGAGACCCACTCCTTCATCTGGAATATACACACTTTCTCTCTCTCTCTCTTTCTCCCTCTCTCTTTCACACAGAGGAAGCATTACAACAGGAGTGGATTCCTAAGTGAGTAGTCCGGTCACAGTGTCTTGAGCTTAGCTGAGAAAATGCGTGGTGACCTAGCGGAAGTTCTTGATCCTTCCCAAACCATTTTGTTTCAGCGCACCCAGTCCCCTGAAAAATGAAATTAACAGAAAACAGACAGCCTGTTTAACAGCATTCACACAGCCACAACACTCCAACCCAGCATGCCACTGCCTTCTGATTTTTACAATACATCATATCCCTAAATACTCAATGACAGCACTGGCACCAAACTCAAAAAATCCCTCATATACAGCACAACACTCTCATAACTCAACCCATTACAGCATCACCCACAGTAATATGTAGAAAGAAAACAATTTTCCTGATAGTGTGCCTGTTGTCTACTGAATGCAGTCTGACAGCTACTGTTGTACTCGCTGACACTCGAGACGAGACGACTGCAGTACCAGTATGTGACGACAGTATTTATTTATTCACACGCGCTCACACATACATATATATACACACACACACAAAATGAAAAAGCATTTCATACTCTATGTACACATACTGTCACTGCCAAATACACCTTTATCATATTTTCTATGTACAGTATTCAGTATTCATCATCTGCCTCTTAAAAGAGGACCACAAATATTTCCACTTGTTAAAATAAAATATAACAAATAAACCACTTTTGTGGGATAATCATCATGAAAACAAGCTGAAGAGTAAGGATAGATGGAGGGCAGGCCCACATAGGAGCCAAAATAATTGACAACAAACAACAAAAATACAAAATTAAAGAATTAAATAAAACTAAAGTGTGTTCACGCTAAAGGCCCAAGTTAACCGGAAACCAAAACCTCTGAGAAACATAAGAAGTAAAGCTCTCATTAGCAAGCTTCAGTTTTTACAGAACAGCGCTTTTGTCCTATTTGGAGGGAGATTAGATGAAATACTTAAGGCCTAATAGCTAGGCATGCTCCTCAAAGCTCTAGTTAAATAAACCCATCCTGCTCAGCAGAGGTGTTGGAGTGATTTACCGCAGATGGAGAGGTGGGGGATTAAAACGCCTTTCTCCTGTCCACTTCTGGGCCAGAGCCTGTAACACAGGCAGCACTCACGAGCCTACTGCACAAGCAACACTGCTAGTGTGTTGCTAATCTAAACGGCCGTTTTAACAGGCTGTGATTTTCAGGAGATTGACAGACAGGTTGACACAAAAGGAATTTGTGCAGTGTTTATCTGAACTAACACTCTTTGCCTGGGTTTAGCTCATGGTTGCAGACTCAAGTCACTGATTTTGTTTAAGTAAGCATCCACAACTCTCAGTCTCAGGTTCTCTCTCTCCCCTTTTAGAAAGTTCTGTTGTAGAATCATGGTAGAGTATGTGTACGTTTGTGTGTGTATGTGTGTGTAGAAGTATTGTGGCTTGTGAGAGAGAACTCATGCGCCGGTCTCTCAGGTGCCGACAGTGTTGACGGGCATCTGGATCTGGACCATTTCTCCGTTTTCACTCTGCTGGATCTGAATGGCCTCCTTCACCTCCATCTCTGCTTGCAGCGCTGGACCTAGTGCCTCTGCCTGAGAGAGAGAACAAGAATCAGCGAGGTATGATGAATGGACGTTGTGATAAAACCAGACAGGTACAAATGACAGGTAGAGATAAGATGAATACAAGTGAAGTGAAGCAAAGTAAAACGAAAAAGAGAGAAAGAACACAGAATGAAAAGCCTACAAGCAGAATGACAGTACTGTATATGGTCACGTAACAATACTGTCAACACATGCGTTCTTTGAACTGAGTATTACTGTTTGCACAAAGTATTACCACAATGTTCATTGACTTTAATCATCATCATTTTGAACTCAATTCATCTGAACTCTTATCAATATTGTATTGTTTGAGAGCCATACCAGTAAAGCTCCACTGAACTGAACTGAACTGAACTGAAGAGAGGTTGGATTAAGGCTATGCTTTATCTCTGTCAGCCCAATAAAAACAGAGTGTGTGAGGTAGAGCAAGAGGGACGAGGATGAGTCACATCTGAGAGTGGAGTGTGTTGAGTGACTCATTCCTTCCTCACACATTCGCCAGGGGACTCGAATGCACACCTGCACAGCATAGAGAGTCTGCAGTTGAGGACATGGCCCATGCACAGCCTCCTGCTAAAGCCTCTGTTTCTTACTCTCTCCCTCTCTTTCTCTCTCTCTCTCTCACAGCTGTGACTGCAACATGGCTCTGCTTCAGCACAGCCCACACTACATCAGTCCCCGAAGTGCTATAGTCTTAAAACCTGGATGTTTTGACATTATGCACACAATGGGTGTGATTTGTGTGCTCTGTGTTCTGTGCCAAGTCCTCAAATACTTTACATTTTGAATTCTGCCTGGTCCACAAGAGGGCGGTCAGGAGAATTTCTGCTAAAGCATTAGATGTGAAATGAGTTTTCATATAGCCCAATAGTTATGGTAGTACTCTCCCTGTGTTCTATTACGAACATATGAGATTAAGTCTCAGAAGAGAAATCAAACTATAAATTGGTTCTCTGAGAACAGCAGTAACATCTGGAATCCAACAGAAAGCTTGTCTCAAGCACTCCACAATGCCAACGAGTGACAATCAGACCTTGTCTCCAGTCTGGCACACTGACACAGTCACACAGTCACACACACACACACACACACACACACACACACACACACACAAATCTCTCAATTTAGCTCCAGTGGGTCCGCGGCCAGCTGTGCTGTCCAGTGTTGAAACATGACCCACTGCTGACCCAGCATCAGGACAATGTAAGAGCTTTCAACAGCATTCAGCATGTCAAGATCCATCCGAGCTGTACAGGGAACGGTGCTTTCTGCCCGGAAACGTTCCTTTACTTGTATCCATTTTGTTCTTTTGTGATCCAGTTTGTGTTATGGAAACTATTAAATAAAGAATGGCAAAAAATGTCGGGGTAAATAAATAAAGAAAAATCGAGTAATTTTTCAAGTGCTCATGTAAACGCTACCACATGTTTTTTGAGACAGATGAGAGCGATTCTCATACTTCTGCACTTCATACACTGGGGAGAACTGCATGGCCATGCTAACCTTATGACCTCAGGAAAAGGAGCCAGTAAGGGGATATCTGAAGCACTGTTTCAGGTACATTCTGCCAACACTGAGAAATGGTTTCTAAGTGTTTCTAAAGGCAAATATCAACCCGCAGAGATCCCATAACCTTAAAATCCTCCAAATGTTCTCTAGACTTTGTATGATTTAAAACCTGAAAGGTTCAACTGAAGAAATATGAACCCATTTATTGAACTGTTCTACGCCTATTCTGTAATGCTACTGTCTACCGATGGCGTTCTATCTCACTGTGAGGCTTTTTCCAGTCTCATTTAAATCCATGGATATCACCTTCAAACATAAGTATGCGCAATTCCTTAGTAATAAATGTTTTGTAAGTCAAGCAGACAGTTTAAGTAGGCTCTTGAAATGAATTCAGAAGGCTGTTGAAGAGGGCCGCTCTGTCATGATTTCTAGAGTCATCTATCCACAGCTGCTTGTTCGATTCCTTTTTCCCTCCTTTGAGGTCAGCACATGGTATCTCACAGTAGAGCAGCAGTCTGTGAATGTCTGTTCCATTTTCCCTTTGTTGATTTCTGTCAAACGCTTTGTATACAATAGTCTGTTCAACCTGATAATCCTCAACTATTAAATACATTTCCAGATCGCTCCAACGCATAAACAAACATGATTGCAGCAATGTCTCCAATGAAAGCCAGACGACCCAACACAGCATGGCTCAATGCATGGGGTAACAGCGAACACACTCTCGCTAGTGTACCCATGTCATCATAAAACACTCCAAATGAGTCTCTAACACTGAGGAACTGAGGCACTGCCCAAACACAGAAATTCAGAGCTGAGAATGCAGGGGTATCCGTTCCAGGAGGGCTGTGACTAAAGCCTGGGCCTGCGGGTGGGGTCTGGTCTGGGGAACTCTGCAGGGGAGCGAGGCCAATCGCGTAGCCTCTCTCACACACTAGCTCTCTGGGCTTGGCACAGTGCACTGAGAGAAGATGAGAGACATGCTGAAGGCCAGCCAAAGTATGTGTGTGTGTGTGTGTGTGTGGACTATGAAAAAGAGGGTAGGAAAGATTTTGAAAAGAATTTAAGAAGACGCTGGGACAGTTAAATATCCAGGCTTAGCGCTTGCACAATAGCCCACTGAGAGCACATATCGACTGTACATTAGTTTGTACATGCGCATCCACAGGGGATGTGTGTATGAGAGAAAACAAGACCATGAAATAAAAAAAATCTAGTACACTGCACTGAAGAACAGGACAGGAGAAAGAGAGATGAAGTAAAGTAAAATCAGACTGGTATATATTCAAGCACACATATACAGATATAGAGCAGACAGATATAGAAAGGTAGATAGCAAAACAAACTGAGCAAAGTGAAGTAAAGCAAATGAGAAAGTTGTGAGACAGAGAGCAAGGTTAATGTATTGCTAGCCTGTGTCCTATCACTGAATTCCAGCTGACTATCATTGCCATGAATCATCAAAAGGGAAAAGCTGTTAGTACAGTTTTATAATGCCATCGCTTCAGAAAAATGCCCCATGTTACCCGCAATAAGTGGGGGCTGCATACTCACATAAAACAACTGCCAGAGAAAGAGTAACAATGAAATGACATTTAAGATCATTTAGACCATAGTGCAACCCAAAGGTCTAACCAGTTGTTTTGCTCTTGCCAGCCTGGCCACTTTAAAGGCTGCACTGGAGGAGGAGTGCTCTCCCTCCCTCTCCTAACATGGCCTGCATTACTCTCTGCTCCATCATCATACCAAGGGATTCTGAAGCTCATGTACTGATTACTACTTTTCCTTCTTCTAACATTCCAAGTTTTACATGCTTGTAGTGTATTGCATTGTTAAATATGTACGTAATGAGGAAGGAGAAGGATAGAAGTAGAACTTTCACTGCATCTTTTTTGACATCGAGAAGAATGTATTGGTCTTTGCGTAAGTGTAGAAATATGCAGTACATACGCAAAAACAGCGTCAAGTCTAAGCCACATCAACCCGCGCATTCTGAATATTCACCTCTGAACTCACCTTACAACAATCATTAAACCCTGTGAAGCTTTTGTATGTGTGTAAACGTGGTCCTAGCATCTTTGAAATATGATAATGGCATCATGAGGAAATGATTAGAGCACTTTCACAGATACAGGGGCAGGGTATGTGCAGAGAGAGAGAGAGGCAAACTGGAGGCTATTTATTATTCCTTGCAAAAACAAACTGATGTGATGTGCTGATTAGCAGAGCCGAGTGTAGGAGCAGTTCACCTCCCGGTTCAGAGCAGCTCTGGAAACCACACGGCAAGGAGACAGCCAGGGCTGCAGGCTTTATAAGAGGTACAAAGACCAGATCTTCCACATGTTGCTCTAGCCTTTCATATGAAAACTCAATCTAAAAAAAAAAATCTTTGTAATGATTGATTTCCAATTGTATGTGTGTACAATACATGTACAGAGGTTTGTAGAGGTTTTGCAATTCCACTGCTCCACAGACCAAATGCTGGGGACCTACATACCCCTCTAGCTGATGCTTGACATTGGGCATGGTGACTTTAGGCTTTTCTGTGGCTGTTCCAGAGATTCCCACTCTATCTGCAATGCTTTTCTATGGAGATTATACAAACTGTGTGCAGTCTAGATTTATCCTAGATTTTCCAGTCCAATTTTTTGGGAACGGCAACAAACCATGGCAACAAAACAGTGACAAGCGTGACAAGCTTGTGTAGTGCGAACAGTGCAGCAACACCATTTTCTCACTTTGCAAGGCGCAGGTGTCCCGATATTTTAGAGCATATTGAGAAATGAGAAAGAGCCAATGAGAGCAAAATATAATCCTCACAGTATGTGTCCACTGCGCTTCACCAGTGCCTTGCTGCTTGATTTCAAATAAATTTCAAATAAATTCTCTTTTCAAGTAGGCTACTAGTTCTAAGGCCTTTTTGAATCAAATATTTCTTTGAAGTATGACAGAGTTGTGTAGTTCCTTGCTTATGTTTTGTCTTTTTTACAATGGCATCCAATGATGTGCATTCATCCTGAAATATGTTTTTTTCTTAAAAAAAAACAACTGTGCTCTGTTACAAAACTGGCGATTAAACTATGCATCGGAAAAAAGCAGTTGCTGGCTATACATATGGAGATTAAGCCATGCATCAATAAAGCAGTGGCTGTGCTCTATATGTGCTAGCAATGTTTCCATTCTGTCGCACATAGCCGTTATTAACTTTTCATCCATGTCATCCAAACTGAACCATTCAGGCACATCCTCGGTGTGCACAGCCAACAGAAAGCTGCTTTTACTTCTTACTTTATTTTGCTGCTTTTGATTGGTCAGCACCGCATGGCTGCCATGTGTAATTTGCATAACGTTGAAGCCAGCTCAACTTTTCCCACCATGCTGCGAGTCATGTCCAAATTCACACACAAATGACATTTGCAGTCATAGAACAATGAAAAGCAAACAATAACTAACATGACAAAATCCATGAATATTGACCAAGGCTGCTGCTCACTGCTGCAATGGTTAGGTTTGGAGCCTCTGAGTGAATATTCACGGCAGTTTTCTCATCTGTGTTGGTTGCTTGAAAATGATTGCAAATAGATTTTTAACTGCTTTCTTTCTTTTTATTGCATTAAAGTAGCTGAATTCTAGAATTAAAAAGGGCATCCAGACAATTTTAGACAGTGTACAAACCTCAGTTACAAAAAAGTTGGTACAGTATGTGAAAAGCAAATGAAAGCATTAAGTAGTGATTTGTAAATACATTTTGACCTCTAATGAAACAATAACAGTACAAAGACAAGATATTTAATTATTTAATGTTTTACCTTATCAGTTTTATTGTACATTTGTTAAGAATTTCCAAAAACGGTGATTTCTCTGGGCTCAAGCTTATGGAAAAGGAGCTAATGCGCAGTAGAAAAGCTTTCACATAGTTTATTGAAATAATGGATATCATGTTCTCCAGGCCAAAGGAGAAAAGGACCATCCAGATTGTTACCAGCATAAAGTTTAAAAGCCAGGGTCTGTCACGGTATGGGGGTGCATGGGTAACTTGTGTGTGTGTGTGTGTGTGTGTGTGTGAAGGCACCACTGACTGAAAAATATAGGCACATTTTGGAGCACCATATGCAGCCTTCCAGACAATGTCTTTTTTAAAAACAGCAAGCTACATTCTACAAGTGTTACAACAGCATGGCTCTGTAATCAGAGCTTGCAGGTGCTAGACTGGCCTGCTTGCAGTCTAGAACTCTCTCCCCTTGGAAATGTATGATGCAATGTGAAGTGCAAAATATGACAATATTTACAAGTAATTTACAAGTACAGTTGCGCAGCTGAACACTTGTATAACGGAAGAAAGGCCAAAAAGCCAAAACTGGATCAGTTCTTGTTTTTGTCTTCAATCCCCAATCAATCATAAAATTTTGTGAAAAGGAAAGATGATGTAACACACTGGTTAATGTGCTCCTGTGCATTTTGTGGAACGTGCTGCAGGCACCAACTTTCCTAATTACTGCTTTTTGTTTTTATTAGCATTTCACATACTGTCTCAACTTTTTTGGACTGAGGTGTGTATATGTAATGTGGATATGGATGACTGACAGCCACGGTGCTGTCTATGAAAAGGTACATGTGTACATTTCCTTACCTGGACAGCAGTGTGGTCAGTGACAGGCCCCAGCTGGACATACTGAACCTGGATGTCATTGCCTTGCAGGGGAGATGCCTCCACTGCTCCTGTCCCATCAGCAGACGCAACAGCAATGAGCTGAGGCCCTCGTAACACCTAGAGACAGAGAGAGAGAGAGAGAGAGAGGACACATAGAGGAAGAAATGAATAACTTACAGTGGAGATAATCTGACTGATGCTTTAATGGAGTACTTTGTGTAGAGTGGTACTTCACCATTATAACAAAGAAATGCACAAAGTCGAAGCCTTCACACATTTCTCATGATGTGTTTCAGTTAATGCTTGTCCAAGAGGCTCACAAAGCACTATGTGTACACTCAACTTGCCCAAATTCAAATATGGCCCACACTTCCTGGCGCAATCAAATACACCTCCATTAGCTTCACCTCTCACATCCTGCCAAGTATGCTTGGAGTATATCTGAGAGAGAAACACAAAAGCTATAAAGCCAGCAGCCAGCAACTCTAAATCAGAGTTTACTGCCTACATCTACTGTGCTCTCTAATTATCTGTACTTCATCCATACACATCACACACACACACAAACAGAGAAATTCAAAAGAAACCGCTGATGCATGTTTACCTCCTTTACCAAAAAATTTACAGAGCATATGCAAGTACACAGGTGTGCAGGCCCTCTCTCCTTTCCTTATCCACACGCACTCAGAGAAACAGATGCATACATACACAGGAGACCAGGCAATGATTACAGTAACGATGGAAACTAAAAAAAGTGCTTGTGTGCATTTATAAGTATGGCTTGCATTAGCACAAGCTGTTGACAGGGTGCATGTAGCCTTAACTTGATAAATTAAGACAGTGATTTTGCTGCTGGCAGGAAAGGATCTCTGAATGTAATAGTTTGCCATTTTCAGTGTTTTATGTTATTGTTTTGGAAAACTTGCTTATTACCCTGCCATGTCAATGGGGCCTCACATGTAATCTACTTTGTCCAAAGCAGTTGATCTGATTTGGTAGATCGAATAGTTCAGGAGAAAACAACAGAGTTAAATGAGGTCAGGACCTGGATTTTAAAGCACACATGACAAAAAAAGTGCACCTCCAAAGCAAAGAGGAGTATCAGCAGCCAGAATGACAGCGCATACAGGCAGTTTTACATTAATGTAAGTACTTTTGAAGTGTAATGTAAAGTCTTGTGATCACATTACAGTTACTGACTTAATGAGAACTATGTTACTTGCACAACTTATATTTCTCTATGCGACACCAATATTAATCATGCAAGATGCATTTAAAACATATATTTCGTCTGTTCAGATTATCTATGCTAATGCTCGTAAAGGATTTTTAACACCCCTATGCTACATATAGGGCCATTTATGCTAAAAGCACCTAAGCAAACCTTTAAACTGTGTATTCTTGATCTATATCAAAGTTCCAAAATAACAGCACTTACAGTTGACTGGGGCAGCTGTAGCAGTGCAGACATCTGAAAACACTGACATGCTGGAAATATGCTACACTAAAAGTCACTGAGCTCTTTAGTATCAAATATTTTATTGCATGAGTTACTTAACGATGATAGCTCGATCATGAGTTACTTGATGAACAGAGCAACTCAGAAAAAAACAAAATGAATATCCAAAGTAACTCCACCAAAATCAAGAGCATTTCACTGAATAGTTAACAAAAGAGGCCCTGACTGCTGCTGAGAGGGCCTTCATATTTATAAAATTACACAATGGCGAATTCCTTACTAAATAGCGGATCTTGTTTATGACTTGTGTGAAATCAGTAACAGAACAATGAATTAGCACATCAGACACTGTGCCGCGAGATGGGAGTTGTGTGTGTGTGTGTGTGTGTGCGCGCATGACCTGTGTCATACAGCTCAAGTCTCACATCCTAGAGAGCTGACACACATGCACGCACACAAACACACACACAGAGTACGTGAGTGCAAGAGACACACGTAATTAATAAGGGCACACAAACACACACACACTTAAATAGTGACTGCTAGCTCTGTTTTTGATTTTACACAGAAGTATGCACATGTGGGCCACAATAATAGTAGGCTCTGGCTCATCATCTCACAGACAACAGCATGAGTGCACGTCCTGTGACTGACAATTAAGAACATTTGCTCAAAGACTGGTCATTTATCCAAAGGTAGGACAACAGCTGAGTAACATGACTAACAGCTCAATGAGGTCACTACAGGAGGTCCTATGGGGCAGTCATTATTATCAGCCTCCTGTAGCGCCTAAACTGTCACACCTCTCTGTCTTTTTTTTTTGATGACAACAGATAGTGTGATGCTAGTCTCACCAGCTGGGCATAGAACTGCCATCCAGTCCCAATTAGGAGAAGAGGGAATCTGTTTCTCAGCACAAAATCCCACACTAACCTCAATTAAAGACGCAGTGCAGGCCCGGGCTCCCCCTCCCACTGCACCCCCAACCTTGGCTTTGAAGCTGTGAGTCACTGGCATGTTTCGAGGTTGTGCCGAACCCTCGCAGTGCCCAATGTGTCTCCAATGGTACAGAGAAAAGCTGCCAGCTTCACCACAGTGTCTCCTGTTCCTTAACCAAACCACGGCACGACCAGTCAGACCCCTATGGTAACAATTAGGGTAAGCAAACTATGCTAGCTGAATTAAAATGCAGGCAGTGAGGCGCGGAGTGGTCCACAACAAAAATATTTGAACATAAATGTATATAGGAAGTCTGGTAACTTATATTTTCTGATATCTGCCAGTTTAAATGTATATAAATCAAAATTACCTGTAATTTGTATATATGTATATGCCCTGCTAGATCTCGACTGTGCAAGAGGGGCATTATCATGCTGAAATAGGAAAAGGCCTTTCCCCAACTGTTGCCACAAAGTGGAAGCATATAGTTCTCCAGAAAATAACTGTAAGTGTAGCTGTAGTGTAGTGTAGTGTAGTTTTCCTTGACTAGAACGAGGAGACCCAGGTCAAACCATGAAAACAGTCCCAGACAATTATTCTTCTCCCAGCAAACTTTACAGTTGGTACTTGGACGGTTAGCATTCTCCTGATGTCATCCAAACCCAAATTTGTCTATTTGACTGCCAGATGCTGACACATGATTCGTCACTCCAGAGAACACATGACTCTTCAGCACCCAGCGGTCACGTTCTAGGAGCCTGTATAGCTTACTGCTTACTGCTGAAGTGCTGCTGTTCCTAGACCGTCCAGAAAAATAACAGCACATACAGTTGACTGGGGCAGTTCTAGCAGGGTAGACATATGAAAGACTGGCATGCTGGATATGTGCTAGATTGAAAGTCATTGAGCTCTTCAGTAAGACCCATAACACAGCCCTCCAAACAACCCTATAGCCTTATAAAGAAATGATCATACAGCTACAAAAATATTAATGTTCATAAAAAGAGAGATAGCTGGGCAAAAAAACACAGCAAAAAACAGCTGGATGGACTGGACAGCCTTTCACCAATGTAAGAGATTTACTGGTCTGAGTGTCTTGAGTGCCTCTGATGTTGTGGCTCTTTTTCCATTAACCCTAGACCACAGGATTTTCTGTGTGCTACATACAAAACAGCAGCAGAAAAAAAATCTACATCTAAAACTGTACAGAGACACTGAGACCATTTTCACACATGCATGTTACAACTTGGAAAACTCTTGAGAATGTGCATTTTTGGTATTATAACCGGTCATTTCTGAAAATCACCAAAGAAACCAAAAATCAAAAATCTAATCAAAAAAGAATCAAAGTATTATAAAGGTACAGAGGCCAGAATTACACAGCTCAGGAGTCATTCTTGTGAAACAGGTCTACTTTTTAATTGGAGTAAGAAAATAAATGTTGCAGTAGTATATTTTTGCACCAACTGTTAAGAAAAAGAAAACTATTCTGCACTGCATTAGCAGGCCATCAAAAGGGCCAGTTATGCAGTATATCTATACTCCTAGGAGAAACAACACATGCATTAATTACAGCCGCATCCTTCTGCAATTCAAGTTTAAACATGTAATCACAGGTGTTACATTTTCAGTCTTAATTTTAACCTATTAATCTTTTAACCTATTGTTTTTTTTTCTGACTGTACATTTAAAAAGCACATAAAAAAATAATATTCAAACAGCACAGCTTAGCTAATGTATTAGTTGTATAGAGCAGCATATTATTTTTGGTGCACCCCATATATTTATAAGAAATCAGAAATAAGAGGTAGAAATGGTACAATCTCATACTAGGTAACGATCCTGTACCATTTTCAGCAGGAATTGCTGGATTGGATTCAGATAGAAAAAAAGATTTCAGTGCTGTAACAAGTCTAGACTGAAATGACACACACCAACACTGTGTGATGTGATGCTATTAGCTGTGTATTTCGTCCTGTGTGGTAATAGTTTTGAGTAGTGTGAGAATGATAGTCTATTTTTAGATGCTCATATTGTAGTTCAGATCCAAGGACTGATAGTGATTCCTTCTTGCACCCCATGTTTTGCCGCTCTGCTGGTGACAATGTGCTGCTTCCAGATCAGGCATAGTTAATCTGCAAAATGGAGCAATTTCCCCAAAGTGCAGCTTTTAAATTAAATCAAACAACATAAAACAACATAAAAAGTTTAATTCTGTTCCTTTTACATAGGCTTTAGGTATGCCTAATATAATTAAATAGTATGTTTGAAAAGTTCTCAGCTCTAGCAGTTTTTAATGATAATGACATATTCACACACATAGAGTAAGGAAACTTACTGTTTGTGTATTAAGTCCACAACAGCTCATGATTATTTACCAGAAATTGTAATGCTGGTATAGATAGCCTTAACGAGTGCAGCACTGTCTACTGCGTACTGTGTCCACTGCATATTCATTATAGTTTTTTGAGAAAAGGTTTACAGTAAGCTCTGTTTGCCTTGGTTTATGCTTGTAGTGATGGCACGTAAAGAGGCTGAAGGTGTAATAACAAGCTCTAGCTACCTCATTCAGTCATTGTCAGTCAGCTCTCAACGTGCTGCACACTGTGCATAAAATAATACACTGAATGAAAGCACATGAGACTGTTGATACAAAGACCGATGGACCAGTGGACAAGTGAGACTTCTAAGGTAAAACAAAAGTAATACATAATACAAGTTTTAAATAGCTTTTTTGTTTTGAGCTACAAAAAAGTCATTAAGATGTAAACCAAGCTATTTTAGAGTGTTTTCATGTGAAATGCTTCACTGTAGAGACATTTACCAAGTCAGATTTCTTTACAGTGGTGGTGATGGGATCCAGGGGTCGTGATGTCAACGATGCAACGATAGCCATTTTATTCTTTTTAAACCACCAGTGAACCTACATGCATCTTTTGAGTTTTTATATGTTGATAATAGTAAAATAGTGGTAAATCTGAAATGTGATGTTATTTTGCTTTACAGCAGCACCCTGTATACAACAGTGTTTTAGGGCCACTGTTAATAAAAATAAAAATAGTAGACTTTGAGAATAAATTTGTAATATTTTAAAAAAAAAAAAGTCATAATATTTCAAGGAAAAATGTCATAATATTTCCAGAAAAAAGTTATAATATTTCAAGAAAAAAGTTGTAATATTTTGAGAAAAAAAGTCAGAGAATTACGACATTAAAGTGGCAGTAACACCAGGAAAGGTCGCAATATTGTGGCCAAAGGCTTTGCAAAGGGAAGCGGTAAAAAAAAGTGTGTTGTGTTAAAATGAGGGGCGTTTACGAGTTGGTTGAGGTACACTTTCACATCAATTTTACCCATAAAGAAATACTCAGTCTCCCTGTCTCTCCTGGCACATCAGCACCAGAGTGTTATTAGTATAAGAAACGGCTGAAACGGCTGTGCAGGAAACTGTGTTTATTTAGATGAAAGAAATTTCATCTACAGACTCAGAGGAAACTGTCTGTCTGTTTTGTTGAAGGAGAATCGCAGGCAGGGTCGTCTACACGGCTATCGGAGGCTATGTCTCCGTGCCATTCAAAGAGGGCATGAAGTTTCACAGACAGTGAGAATGATAATCAAAATGATTGATCCGCAAAGAGACAGGAGTGTGTGGAACTCTTGCGCGCCAGTAAAACAACTGAGACCCCAACGCGTTATGGCAGCCCCCGTACAGTTAGCCCAATTTATCCTCGAAATATTTTTTTCTCAAAATATTATGACTTTTTTCTTGAAATAGTATGAATTTTTCCTTGAAATATTACAACTTTTTTCACGACTTTTTTCATGACTTTATTCTCAAAGTCTACTATTTTTATTTTTATTAACAGTGGCCCTAAAATGCCGTCGTACCCTGTATGTACCTCTCCACCATGAATGGATTTAAAAAATATATTTTAGGGCAAAATCTTATCTCAAAACTATTGTGAAATAATGTCTCAGAGTCTCATAATCACTTAATGCAATAACTTTCTGTGAGGGAGCTTTTAGAGGCATTAAAGTCTTCACATGTCTGGTTCCTATCACCACCAATGTGAACAATTCTGACTCAGTAAGTTTCTCTAGAATAACACATTTCAAATCAAACTTAAATGACTTTGTTTACATATGAACGATTTAATTATTTAAACTTTTTTAAAAAATTGATAGATTTCCTCTTTAAGGATGATTACTATTCCAGGTACATTTTTGCTCCTAAAACTGGCTTGGAGTGCCGATCTTTGGCAAATATTCATACCTGTGAATCTCTACATGTGACTGTTCCAATGTTGATGGTGGACATTTCATCTGTGTAGTTATGAGGTTTTTGAGATATGTCTGACACAAGCTAGGCATGATACACTTCAGTTATCTCTCCTTAAGCCTCTGACTAGTTTAAGGTTAGGGGGTTCAGGTAAGAAAACTTGGTCCAAATGTGTGTGCATAAAATTAATGTTAACAGATGAGTTTCAGAGGTCACTCTAATGAGGAGCATATTCAGGGAGAAGGTGGGAGAACAGCAAGCCCTCTGTCCAATTCAGCAGAGATCACACACGAAAGCTCATGCACACACAGCCTGGAGGATTTGTTTTTACATTTCCCATTTCAAATTCCACCACTAATCTGGTCCTCAGGGTTTCAATGAGGCAACGCCTGAAAAACAATAACACTGAGAAACTAACACAGACACTCACACACACCCTGTGTGACCCTATCCAAGGCCCGGACCTAGAATGCTCTCTCTCTCTCTCTCTCTCTCTCCCTCTCTCTCTCTCAGTCTGTTGTCCAAATGTGTGTTTGTGTGTGTCATCTCCTATGCATCTGCCTTTGTGTGTGTGCATGTATTTGACAAACAGTTCTCTGAGCAAGCACACTAAAACCAGCAGGAACTATAAACCCATGATTGAGACCCTGTTGCATGTTCAGCTGCAAGGGTTCAACACAATGAGGATTTTATGAGCCTTGGAAGCATGTTTGCGATTTCTGAGCATTGAAAGCCGCTCTCGACAACAGACTTCCGGTCCCAAGACTGTTCCCAAATCAGCTCAACGTTCCTCACTCTCTCCCCAGCTCCAGCCTAGAGATCATGAGGACAAAGTTCCCACACTTTTAAAGAGAGACAGGCTAATTCAAAACACACATCCAACAGAGATGCACTTCTGCTCGCAATGTCATCCAACCAACACAACAAATTTAAGCTCATCCGTTTAAGTAATTATAGGTCCAGATAGGCAAGTACAGAAAAAAACGCAATGGCCACAACACACAAGCACACAAGAGATAGTAAAATATGAAGAGTAATATACAGTTTCCAGACAACCTGTTCTGACACAGTACAACAAACATGCCAAGTATAATCAGGAAAATTTATTACGGCAAACAAAAAAATAAAATAAATGGCACAATACCACCAGCAGCAACAACAAAAAACAGTGATGCAACACCCAGGAGTTGCAGGTCAGTTTTTCTCATTTCCTGTCTGATTATTTATTAAGTGGTGAGCCACCAAAACACATGGCTAACTGGTAAGAAAGATTTCAAATCAACTTTTCTGTACCAGAAAGGTTAAAGGGGTATTCCAACAACATTTTCTAAATTTTCTTCATAATTTAGTCATCAAGATGTAATAAAAGTGTTTTGATCTGAACTGCTTCACACAAAGAAACTTACCAACTCAGAGTTCTTTCCAAAGGTGGTGAGGACTGGGGGTTGCGATGTCTACAATGCAACTATAGCCATTTTATTTACTATCCAAACCACCAATGAATCTATACGTGTCTTTTGAGTATATGCAATTTGCAATATGCGATTTCCATACAACCTGTTCTAACAAAGGATAACAAAAATACCAAATATATTCTTAAAAGTGGTTAAGGGATATATACTATATGAACTAGATATATACTATATCTAGTTCAGTTTCTGTAATTTCCTGTATGATTCATGATTACTGATATAGAAATATACTTACTCTTCCTATCCTGAAGACTAAATAGATTTGAAAATCCAAATGGCTGGTACCCTCATTCTACGGCATTATTCCAGTCTGTCATTAACCTGTTGCCAACCATGAGAGACTGCTAGGAGGATGGCCCAAGAAACTGTTGTGGTTAAAGACTACAACTTTTCAAATAGAGACAAAGTTAGATCATCAGGTCTGCTTTATCTATTTAGTCCAGCCACTGGGTACAGGATGAGTCAAGTACACTGAATAATCGAGTGAGCTGAGACCCACACACAGAGTAAGTTGGTTGCTAGGACCAAAAACAAACAAAAGAGAACGGGGTTTGAATAAATCTTTCGGTTATGCAGTAATGCTTTCAGCAGTAACACAGGACACCAAACACATCGAGCAACTGGAGCAAAGACGACGGAGAAAAAAACAACAGCAGCTTAATGCAAAAAACATTCAGCCAGGGTCCTGCATCGAAACACAATAACCAACTGTGCAAACAAGCCTCTTCCCAAGCTTCTTTTCTCTTTATCTGTGTTCCAATGTCTTTGCTACACATGAATCTCACTAAATGCAATTATGAAAGATAAATAAAAACATGAGATACACCCCAAAACAGATTGAAAGTGATAAAACCGGGAACGTTGTGAACTTGAGCGCTGCATGAACATGCAAACTTTGCTATCCGAACTTTAGCATTAGGCTGCAGTGTATGTAGACGAAACAGTGCACTTTATTTTAGAATTAGGTCAGATGAATCCCTTCTAATGCACGATGTTGAGAAAGCTAACAGTGGGCCAGCATGTGAAGTGTGGGCATTACCAGAATATAACAGAAAAAACAAAGTTCATCTGTACATTGAAAAAGCAATGCATTGAAATGTTTACGTCATTTCCAAATGAATAATACATATAACATCAACATAATTATTGCCAAAAGTAAGTAAACTGAAAGACAACTATGTTGTAATATTTTATTCACTTGGTAATTAGGAACACATTTGAGTCAAGAGAAATTCATTGCATCATTTTTTCAGTGTAACATCACAGCAGGGTGACTGATCAGTTACTAGTACATCAGTTTTTCCCTTTCAGTTTCTTATTTTCTTCCTTAAAATTTAAGGTTCTTACAAAACAAAGGGCTACGTCCCAATCATCATTTACAGCTCCCTTCAGCACCACAAGTTTGCAAAGTTACAAAAAAGAGCTTCCTCCCTGTTTCTACAGCCATCAACAGTCAACAACATCTGCAGTAGGCAAACCAGAGCCAGAACAGATGGGGAGAAGCTGAGAGAGAGAGAGAGAGATAGAGAGAGAGAGAGAGAGAGGAGAGAGAGAGGAGAGAGAGAGAGAAAGAAAGAAAGAGAGAGAAAGAGAGAGAGAGAGAAAAAGAGAGAGGGGAATCAAAAACAGATAGAAAGGCAGAATGAATAAAACACAGACAGGGAAAAAGCATGAAAGAGAGAAAGAAAGCAAGCAAGAAAGAAAAGACCTAGAGGTCACAGCACAAAACAAGCAAACTCTCAGATAATCTGAAAATAATCTACAATCCATCTGATAAACTCCAGAGCATGTCTGAAAGCATGCTTTGCTGCACAGGCCAAACAAAAGTTGAGTGAGAACACACTCATTAAACTTTTTCTCTGACTGGGCCACCTGGAAGAAAAGGATATCACTTCTGACTCTTGCAAGTATATCACAAAGTGTAACTTGAGGTTTAATTGTTTCCAGCTTATCCCTCCTTTGCTGCAGTAACAGCATCTACTCTTCTGCAAAGTCTTTACACTAGATGCCAGAACATTGCTGTGAGGATTTGATTGCACTCAACAACAAGAGCTCATGTGTGGCTGCTACAGAGCATCACTTTCTATTGCCAGTGCTTTTCTATATAAGCTGTGTGTGGGCAACTGAACACTTGTGACAGCTGTGTAATTAGAAGGGGTGTCTGGATACTTTTGGACATTTAGTGTATCAATTTTTTAAACTGCAGGCTTACTGTTCAGTTATTAATCTTTCTAATTATTAAGTCACTACACTAAATTATTTGGTAACTACTATAAAACATCTATACGCAGGCCTACATATATGCCATATATTCCTTATATGCAATAGAATTAACCCCTTTAGAGTTTAAGGGGTTAAAACCTTTGAATTACATAAACACACACTGGGTATCTGGCAAAATGTGTGAGTAAATTCATCTCCACTCCCAACTCACTTCTACAACATCCTTTCTTCCTCTATAAATCCATGCCAGCTTTCAGCTTAAAACACCCCACACCTTCTCTAAATATCTCTCCCTAATCTGCAGCTATAAACCTGTTAAAACAGATTGTTCCCAGTGCTGTGCAAACTCCCACTTTCAATCCACCCACAGGCATCAATAAAAGCTCTTCAGCGGCTATAGAGGGCAAGGAACGTAAAGCCCTGACTGAATCTTTCAGCAGCCCTGAACTCTTTTGCTGGACTGCTTCTTCACATGCACTCCACAGTTCTCTGAAGAATTCCCCTTTAGGATCCAACCATGTAAAGTTCTGCCTCAATCAGGATGAAAGTTCAATGATCAATGAAGGTCAAGTTTTTCAGGGATACCATTAGCCTGTAAACATCAGTCCGGGGTCTGTCTGCAAAGAAGTCTCCAAACAGACCCAGCCTGGTTTTATGATAAAACCAACATCAGCTAAACAGCAGCCAATCAAGCTCAGGCAAGCATCCAGCTGACAAAAATAATGACTATAATTTACTACAAATTTAACAATACAACTACGGCAAGCAGCCATGTGTGCTCTCAAGACCAAAACAATCAAGCTTGATATTGTTTGTCAAAGAGTCTTTTATCAAATTTGGACCTTTCTGTGCATAATGTCAACTCTGTCATGTTTCTAATTAACTTGTGGTTTTAGATGTATTTGTTTGCAATGATATACAAGCCAAAACTATAGGTGTGCACTGGCACTCGGGTACTCAAGTTTTTAGTATCTGAGCACTGAAATCACTATTCAGGTGTTCACTGCGTTTCATTATGGGAAGAAAATATAAAAGCTAAAAATTCAGTGAAACACAGATCTTATGTTCGGACAGGATTGGAGAAAGTAACAGTTTTGCTTGTGTTTGTAAGTAAATGTATTATACTGCATTTTGCCGCAACAAAACGTGCGTTTCCAAGGATGCATTATGGACAAGACAGATGAGGCCGAACGAGTCTGAAAACTGTTCATAGTTTCATATTCACAGCATCTGCAGAGTGACCAGCTCTGCCAAGGGTTTTTCACCATATAAAGCAGCTGATGTTAGCTAAGGCAGGAAACAATGAAAAGATTTTTTTGACAAACTAACATGCTGCCATATTGTCCCTTGAAGAGAGGTACCTAATGCAAAAGACAAGTCCTTGTCAGCATCTGGTGTCGTACCAATTTGCCCTGTGTTAACTCAGTATTTTAAGAGGCAGCTTCTTAATCATCCAGCTTGAAAACCTGCCAATTTACATTAGCTATTTTTGAATATATAAACGTTTTCAAATCTATTCCTCTGCATGCTGCTAAAGTTTTGTGTTTTTTTTCAGCCTCTAGG
Source organism: Colossoma macropomum (assembly GCF_904425465.1). Lineage (NCBI taxonomy): Eukaryota > Metazoa > Chordata > Actinopteri > Characiformes > Serrasalmidae > Colossoma > Colossoma macropomum. Next base: position 9,159,850 of record NW_023494792.1, on the reverse strand, counting down.
GTATCACCTAAAAAGTATGCCTACACTGTCAGAAAAAAAGTATACTGTCCGGGTTAATTTTTGTTTCCCAAGGTACAAACAATGTAAATATTTTAAAGGTATACTATATTCATTTTCCCAGGCAAAAGCGGCGTATTATCTTTTCATAACCTCACTTTTTCAAAGTAGAAAAATAAATTAAATAGTCAACACAGGGTGTATAGAGTCAATGCGAAAATGCAAATATGACTGCAACAGAATATGGTACAATTGTGTTTTCTAACAAAATATACTGAATTATGTTTTTAAAGAAAGGTTGTGAAGATGTACCAGTAACAGTGTTTGTACCCCAAAACTCCCATTGTATCCCCGTTCACTGACTTTTATGGATATCAAAGTAATTCAGAATGCACACCCCTGGTCGAAACAACTCAATATATTTTAGTGTGCTGTAATATCAGTACTGCTCCGAAGGGGATCTTTAACGATGCATGGTTCCATTCAAATCATTTGAGCTGTATTTGTCTGAGACAGTGCCTCACCTCACCTCTGTGCACAACAGTGTTGCACGTTTCCCATGGAAGACGTTGGATGGCGACGTAAGTAAACAATAAGTGCCTTTGTCATTTTTGCAACAGTGGATGATTTTACAGCTTTTTGCTCCAATACTTACTGCTCCCTCCAACTGGAAGCAAAACAAAAGATGAGAAGCTTGTCAAGCACTGCTTCCATCTCGCTCTCCACTCATGTCAACAGGCAGAGACAGCCAGTCCGTGGTGTTGTTAACGAAGCAGAGAGAGAGAGAGAGAGAGAGAGATAGAGAGAGCGAGAGCGAGAGATAGAGAAAGAGAGGAGAGAGAGAATGCATGTGTCTAGCTCCTTGGCTCCCACTAGTGTGTAGCTAAAGGGCCAGCTGGCTGATTGGCCCTCTGGAGCAGACACACACAGAAATGCTACTAGAGACATCTGGAGTCCCTTACCCACAAGCCCAGGGAGCCAGACTCCAATCGCCTGCCTGAAGCAGCACACTCCAGCAAGGGCATCAGGTTCTTTCAGTTCCCTGGCTCCACCAAGCAAACACAAGCATGAGTGCATAGACAAATCCATGTGGAGCACAGGCACACCCACACCCACATCTTGAGCAACACTCATGAATTTTCAAGATCCAAAATCCAGTGGCGTAGTCCTAATAAAAAAAGTGGGTATACGACATATCTGTGCCAGTCCAGCATACATGGTCAACAAATGAACTTAATAAATGAATAAATTTTATTGTTTACAACCTCTTTCTTAAACAACAAAAAAACACCTGACAGTCAATAATAATAGCCCTCTTGTATATAAACTTCGCTGCTTCCTTTTCTGAAAAGTAGAAGGATGTACTCTATTAAAAATCAAAGAAAAATTTTCCAATATTTTTTCATTTTTCCACAGCAAGTAGGATAGTAGGACGCTACCTATACTGCTACTGTTGACTGGTTGGCAAGCTGAGTGAAGTGATTTGCACTCAGTGATGTCATGAACGTACATGAGGCACTGTTAGAATGTCCTGCAGTTGGAGTTCAAAAGCTCTCAAAATGCAATCAGTGTTGAAATTTTTATGCTGTTCTGTGTTCAGAAAAATAGTAGATTTTTCTACATAAAAAAATAATCAAACCTTTACAAACTGTGTTTTTGCACAAAAGCTCTATAGGATCCTAGTGTTCCTCCAGTGTCTTACAACCCTCCAAGACATTATTGAGCGGCAATTCCCCTCACCACACATGAAACTTGCATGTAGTGTTTTTCTTCTCCCTGATGTGTGAGGTGTCTTGGAATAAAAAGTATGTGTACACTCAAAAACACCAGAAATCAGTATACAGGGATGGCTTGGTAAAAAAAGTGATAAGGCGTATGTGTACCTATCCGCCCAACAGCACAACTGCCAAAATCTGTATACAGCACCATGCAAAAAGTCTCAGCACCTAAACAAACTGGGCAGTAAGGGTGATTCTATCACTAAAAACACTTTTTAACATTCGAATAAATGCAAGCAAACATTAACACATTAAAAAGTAACAAGAATTTCTTGTTTTCAAAACAAAGTTAAAATCTTTTAAGCTATTTAAAGGAACACAGGTTTGGGTTTCCGGGTTTCCAGATTTCTCAAGGACAGACCAAATCATCACATGGATTTATTAAATTTCATCACCAGGACATCGAATTTAAATTCATGAAGTACTCATTAGTCAAACCAGGTATTGGATGTAAACTACAAATAATACTGCCTTCCTCACGGAGAGGTGTGGAAATTAGAGGGCGACCGATAATCGTAGCCGATATTCAGCATTTTTCCAATTATCGGAATCACCACTTGAACTTGTATCCTTGCCAAAAAAATGTTTTTTGTTATGTTTTTGTATGCGCACATCTGAGGCAACCATGAGAAAAAAAATCTGTAGTCTGGCCTAATGTTTCCAATCAAACATGTTTTTCGGTGTTTGTGAGAAACACAGGAGTAAACGAGGGCCTGCATTAGTTTCCACAGCAAGGAAAGGTGAGAACATGTTGAGGTTGAACAATGCAGTTGGCAAAGAGTATAATGTCCTGTCATATAATTTCACTCACTCTCACACGCACCTTGAGATGACAACTCTCGTCAGTATGCTTTTCGCACAGTTTTCTTTTCCGATACACAAGTACACTTTAGCCAAACAAGCATGACTCATCACATTCGTTTGGTGAGAGTGAGGTTTCTGTACAAGGAAACACAGTGTGTGGACCCACACTGGTGCTTTAGTAATCTGAACGCATTTGGAATATGTGTGTCTGTAGAGAAGCTTCAATGGGTGCCATGCACCCATGGCCAACTATGCAGACAAGCCGCCAGAAAGCAGTTAGTTATTTGTAAAACCATAATTTATTATTTCATATATATAATAAACAAGTTATACACAATTTCTGGTCATTTTCATTTCTATTTTCACTTGTTAAGTACAGACAGCTGCTTACTTGCAAAGACTCCACTGCTTAATCTAAACAGGCCATTTCAATGGAATCATGCAGTGCATTTTCAAGAGCCAATCAGAATATGTCTGATACACACAAACACATCCAACTACTGCTTGTTACTGCATGAAAATTTTTGTTTGAATGAGAAATTGAAATAAACTTCATATACCCTCACTGTTGCTTTTCTCAAGCATTAATGGTGCTTTCACAGATGTGCAAGTCACCCATGGCATGTGGACTAATGAACCCCTATACCAGAGGCCACTAATAGGCGGACCGCTGTACGAGTCTGGACCCAGACGCTGTCTTCTGCGGAACTGGACCTATAACCGATTAATTTTGGAGAACCATTACATTTTGACGGAGTGGTCCTATTTTAATCGTTGTAACTTTTCTAGCCATTTACGGTACCGCTTTAGTGTCCCAGGAAACTTACACACCAATCATATGGATTGTAAATATCACACATGACGCTACTTAGCCAATCAGATCTGTGCATTACGATGAGCACTGACACACAAGTAACGCACACACAGGGGAGGGACAAGGCAAAAAACAGCAGTCGAAGAAGAAAGTGAGTCAGAGGGAAGTTATTTCACATGGCGTGCTCTAAAAAGATAAAACAATAATAAATATTGTTGAAATATTACTGAATTGTATTTTATTTGATTTGACATTCAGTTGCTGACTACATAAAATGTTAATATACTTACTAGGCTACATCAGTATACGGTATATGCCACTGAATCATGCAATTAGACAGTATGATGTTCCGGACCTTTGCTTGAGGAAATTTCTCTAATTGGACCTTACTGAATTTTAATTAAATACCCCTGCCCTATACCATCACTCATGCTGGCTTTTGAACTGTGCACTGATAACAAGCCAGATGGTGCTTCTCTTCCTTAGCCCATAGGATGCGGCGTCCATGATTTCCAAAAATAATTTCAAATTTTAATTCACCACAGGTCTACATCTCCTTAGTTGCTAAATGAGCTCAGGCCCAGAGAAGGCGGTGGCGTTTCTGGATCCTCTTTATATATGGTTTCTTCTTTGCATGGAATTTTAACTTACATTTGTGGATGCAGCAACGAGCTGTGTTCACAATGAGTGTTTTTCAGAAGTGTTCCTGAGCCCATGCAGTGATTTCCACTACAGAACTGTGTCTGTTTTTAATGCAGTGCCGCCTGAGGGCCCGAAGATCACGGCCAGCCAATGTTGTCTTTCGGCCTTGTCCTTTGCATACAGACATTTCTCCAGATTCTCTGAATCTTTTAATGATATTATGTACCGTAGATGATGAAATCCCTAAGTTCTTTGCTATTTTCCACTAAGAAACGTTATTCCTGAATTGCACTATTTGCCTGCGCAGTCTTTCACAGAACGGTGAAATCAGCCCCAATATTGGTTAATGATGTCCTTGGTTACTAATATCGGTATTGACCCCAAAAAAATTATCTCCTAAATTAACTCCTATTAAAAATGGTTAAAAGTAAATAATGATATATATAAAATGTAATTTTCTCAGGTGCTTAAAACATTTGCATAGTATGTATGTACAAAAGTAAGCTCATTCACAGTCACTCTCTTTAAGAATTCAACTTATACTATCATTAAGCCATGACAAAGTACACTGAACAGTCTCTTCCACAAACTCCTATGAATTCTCAAGTCTGAGAATTTCTGGACAAAACCTCTGATCCCATCAGCAACCTGGATCCACAAGTGAAATACGAGCTGTTCCATTAGGAGATAAACATCACACACACTCTACACTGTACCTTCGCTCTCCTGTCGCCAGTTAAATTTTTTCTTACGTTTGGAAAAAAAAATAAATTAACACTCTTACTCTTTCTGTCATGATGCTATTGGTAAGATGGGCAAATTAACTGAGGGTCTAAAAGGTAAAGCTCCAGAGGTTCAGTTATGGCAGCCACTGGATCACAAGTTAAATCCTGGAGAATTTAAGTTCTTAAGCAGGTACTTAGCCTACTAAGACTGAAAGCATCTGGTTTTAATGCTAACATTCAGGAAACCTGAAGCTCTGTCTCACAAACACGCACACATATGCACAAACGCACACACACTGCATTCAAACACAAGCACAGCAGTAAGAGGAAGTGACATCAGTGCGATTGGACACGGATTCACAGAACAGAACACATACAGACATACTTTTAAGGTGCTGTATAACAGGAACAGGAGGTAAATGCTGCCTCATTCAGTATGAAAAAAATCACCATACCACACACAAACAATGAAAACAAACAGATGCAGACTGAAAGTGAAGCTCCAAGGCCTTCTTTGGCTCATAATTACAAACATACATAGTTTTCCTAAAATACAACATTTCACCTATAGCAAACATGAGCAAAAATATCCATGCAGTAGCCTTAGGGCCTATTTGCACTAGATTAAACTTGAAGGACAGTAGAAATTTAAGTGATTACTAATGAGATCTGTACAAATATAAAATGTCCTCAGCTCTAACAGAGTCGACAAATAATAATTCCAGAGGGAATTAACTTTAAATCAACCTCACAGAAATGTAATAAAACAAGCTTCAAACAGACATGGTCATGCACTGTGTTTTTATTGTTACTGAATAAATCGCTACAGTTTATGTCTGGGTTATGGTGTTTTCATTAAGGTCTATCTGGGCTAATTTCGGGAAATTTCACAGATACTTTACCCCATATGAATCGGCAAGTCAAATCCCTAACAAAATGCATTATGGAACTTCCTCCGGTTAAACTAATCCTGCTCAAACATTGCTTTACAGGCTCATACTACTCGACTGCAAGGCCCAAGACCCAAGATGCACTGGTCTGTGGAGACCTCAGCTTAAAGGCACTGTCTGTGTCCGGTTTGGGACAAACAAAGCCTGACAGCTCTTGGCCTAAAAGTACTCAAATCTTTCCAGCACTGCACCTGGTTCATCGTGGAGGTGTTGCCCAATCCTCCCTCCCTCTTCCGCTCTTGCTTTCTCTCACTTTCCTTCCATCTTTCCCTCCTTCTCCCAGCCAGCTCTGAAGGGAGTAATAAGTGTCAGTACAGTACTCGACCTCAGCATCATGCTCCTCAGCACATTCGTCCCAGCAGGAAAGCAAGTAAATCAGGACTCGCGCCCCAGTGGGGAGAAAAGAGCGAACATCTCACTCTCTGTTCAACCAGCATGTGGGACAAGGAAATGGACCTGGCCCCTCGAAAGGAGAGATTTGTGATGAACAGGTCCTTGTTCCAGTGTGTGTTCTGGGAGGCAAAGTTGTCTGCACTGTGTGTTCGGATGAGGCCTAGGTGCAATAGCAGCCTCTGACAGCTTTAAGAGGGGCAGACTATTCAGCTGCACTCGCCCCATCCTAATGGAATCTCTCGGCCAGCGAATGGAGCATCAGCCTGCCAGAGACAAGGTCATTGTCGGTGGCTGCAGTTACGAGAGAGTGATGAGACATAACCCATAATGAAGTGCATCTCTAGAGCCTAATGCCGTGTGCGCGGGAGAGAGCAAAACTCAGAGAAGCTTTTCAGTCTGCTCTCTCAGCCTCCGCTAAGCAACTCTAGGGACACATTTGTTCCTTCCCACCAGTCTCCTCTCTGCCTCCTCATCAGTCTTTTGCTCTTATCTCTCCATTTGGACGCATCCGCTGGCTCTGTGGCGGAGGGATCAGAGAGCAGGAGTTGGAAACATCAGATAAGAGAGCTTGGAGAGGTCACAAAGGGCAAAGGATTTTTTGTTTCTCTCAGTAACAGCAGAAAGCTTTTACATGAGGCGGCTGCTGGATTTGTGTTAATTGTAGAAATTGGACAAGAAAGTGCGCAATGCCCTGCACTGCTGCAAGCTGGCAGGCTGTAAATCTCAACCCATTCAGTGATAGGAAAAAGGCAGGCAGGAGGAGGAGCATGAAGGGCAGTCTACAAACATTATCCCTCCATCTTTACAAAACCTTTTATCCCTACAGCCTAGACGTTCATGCAATAATCACAAGAGCTCAATGCCAAATACAATCTCTTGTAATAAATCAGCACTGGCCCCCATGTCAAAGCCTGTCTCTCTGTGACTTTTGCATATTCAGCTCTACTTAACTATTACTAACTCTACTGAATGTGCAATTGTGGCTTAACTGCACACTGAAAGCTATGACCATGACCATGAGTGAATATACTCTTACTCAAGATACAGATAAAGTCCAATCCATAAAGGAGTGAAATGTCAGTGGTAAAAGCAGCATGGCAGGTCCATGCTGCCATACAGGGCTGTGTGCAGCTGGACACAGGGAAAACAGTGAGGGAGAGGTCTCCAGAGAGGAAATGAGAAAGAGTCTATCTATAGCACCCAGAGATGAAAAGAAAAGATGAGGACAAAGAAGGGGCAAGGAGAAATCCTTGGCCAGGACAAAGAGACCTGATGCAGAGCAAGATGTGGAACAGGTCCAATGAAATAAACCGCAGTCAGATTCCAGGCTAACAACCCAGCTCTTTCTCCATCCAACACACACGCACAGAAGGCAGAAGACACAGCCTGCTCTGCGCTCTCTTGTACTGTCTTGTACCCAATCCCCATTGCCCCAGAGCCCTCACAACCTCAAAGCTCTAACAACAATAAGGCAGCAATGGCGCTGCCACCAGAATAATACCGTCATTTCTATCTGCTATTCAGATTTCTCTCCATGGGAATCACACTCAGAAAAGAAATGGCCCCGTAGTGTATGCATGTCAGTGTGTGTGTGTATGAAGCCAGACCTGGAACACAAGGTTAGATAAATAAGTCCCTGTGTGTTTGTCTTGGCCTGGACAGCACATCATTTTACAGACACAACCAAAATACACTCCAATTTCTGTCCAAGTAATTGGACAGTGACACAATTTTACTTGTTTTGGCTCTGTAGTCCAGCATATTCAATTAGAAATAAAACAAAGACTATGAAGATAAAACACAAAATGAGGAAATACAGGAATATTTTTATACATAGTTCTCCTATATAGGCAACAGCAAAAGACTTCACTTGCAAATGTTACTATCTAATCTAGAAACAACTCTAGACCTTTTGTTAGCTTTCTTGTATCTAGACTAATGACAAGAAACAAAAAAGCAGCCAACTGTCCTATTATTTACTGACCCCAAAATGTGGCTGTGTAAAAAGGGCTGTGATTCCTTTAACAACATTGATGCAAGCATCCTTTAAGCTGTCATTCTGCACTTTAAAGTCATAGTTGTTGATGTATTTCAAATTCAGTTACAGAGTTCAGAGCCAAAACAACAAAGTGTGTCACTGTTCAATTTCTTATGGACAGAGACATTAAAAACAGATAGGAAGAAAGGAAAGAAGGAAAAGATACACCTAGCTGAGGGTGCTCTCACAGACTGTCAGTGGGAATAAAGATTGTGGTTGTGGGTTTTTACACACAAATAAGCTGGTATGTTGCTAAAGACCTGGACACATAAATATGCTTCCATTTCACATGCCTTTTGTTAGGAGTAACAAAAGAGGTGTAATCACAGAGCAGTAAAGTCACAAAAATGAAGTACACTAAATTTCTTGAATAGAATAAAAAAAAAAAGAACTGAAAACCTCACAAACATGCATTTCAGGAAATCAGACATAAAATATATTATACACTGATTTCCTGATTTCTATAATTTAATTTTGTGAAGTGGAAATTAATCTGTTCCTAAGTGGGCAGACTGATATACAGATTCTGCTAGGCTGGATTAGGTAATATGTTTGCAAAAAGATTAAGCTTAAAAGATTGGAATGTAGAAATATAGCTATTAAGCCTGTGTATGCTGTATCAAAGTGTGTACACATGTGTGTCATTTTACAAAATACTTATACACTAGCAAGATAAAGCAGGCTTTTTAACATGTATAAACAGAAATGCCACACCAAAAACAGATCCACACCTGCTCTCTTTCTTTTACACACACACGATCACAGGCAAACATACAGGGTGTGATGCGAGCAGAGACTCTGGCTGTGTGTGTGGGAGTGTTTATGAGTGTGTTTGACGTTCACACAAGCCTGCAGCCCTTTGAGGCCCCTTTGATGTGAGTGGACACAGAGTTAAGACACAAGAAGAACAGTGTGTCCTAATTATTCTTAGAATTCAGAGAGAGGAGAGAGACAGAGACAGGGACACAGAGAGAAACAGACAGAAAGACAGAACCACAGAGAGAGAGAGAATAGGGGTTAGGTCTTACCTGTCCATCCTGTCCAACATGAACCTGGTGAATTTGCAGATTGCCCTGCAGAACACACAGAGAGTACCTCCGGTCATCCACAACACTTTTACAATCTGGACAATATTTAACACTCACAGTGTGATACCCAATGTCCATATTGGGCTGATACCAGCTGAAAATGCCAGATTGGATATTGTTGGAAAAGAAAAACAAATCAATTTCAATCCTGTACCAAATATAGCCTGAAACAGCCACATATCTGCATAGTAGGTCATTTTCTTTACTTTTTTGAAAAAGGTTTACCTAAATAAGTCATGATGTTGGCTATGTATTTCTTCAGTTTAACCATGGTACATTTATATGGTCATCTGAAGTGAGATGCTTCATCTGAACATTTTAAAGCTTAATTGTTACACAAACTTCAATTCCAAAAAAGACGAATACAAATAAAAACAGAAAGCAACGATTTAAAAATTCATTTTGACAAATATTGTGGGCCAGCCCAATGGATTAGGTCATCTGTATACACGTAAACTTTGTTTTGGTTTTGACTGCATGCCATGACTGAGTAGTATCGACAAGAAAAAAACAAAGGTTGGTCAAATGAGGACAATACACAGTGGCAGTACAGAAAGGCACAGCCTTAACATTCATAACAAGGACTGATGTGGAAGGCTTGGCCAGTTTGTGTGTCTATTTTGGGAAGAATTGGGAGTTGGGGGATCCCCCGTATTTTCTCAACTGAATGCTGGCAGGTATGGAGCACATGCAAATCTGCATACACACAAGAGTACACAACATGGATATTCACACACATGCATGCACAAAGACTTCCTCTCTCACACACAGTGGAGATGTGGGCAGTGGGAATAACCTCAGAATGGCTCATTTCCTTTTCAAACTCTCTTAAACAAATGGCTTTGATGAGACAGGCCCAGTTTCTAATGAAAACACTCTTTGTGAATGGCAGTTGGAAGAAGTGGGATTTTGTTGCTAAGCTTTGAACTTTAACAACAAACAATAACGCTGAAGTTAAAAGAGGGGAAAAGGCTTTTTCTGGCATCCTTCTAACTAACTGGGAAGAGCTATACACATTTCCTGTCTTTTTTCTTTCTCTCTTGCTCTGTTTCGTTACTGAATCTGTATTAATGACATGCATGTTTACATTTGCATGTATTTACAATGGCTTTAAACTCTATTGGTTCCATATCTTTGAGTATCTACAGTTAATGTAATTATCACTGTAATACTGCCACATGTTGGATAAACCAACTGGCATTAATTTTGTTAATGGATGGAAGTTATAATGCCACTAATTAAGGAGTCACTCCAGATCAACTGCTTCTTTCCACATTAGCTTTCCAGCAATCTAGCAATTACAATGCAATGCATTTTTTACAACCCCATTTCCAAAAAAGTTGGGACGCTGTGCAAAATGTAAAAAAAAACAAAACAAAAAAAAACAAAATGCAATCATGTGCAAATCATTTAAACCCTATATTTAATTGAAAATAGTACAGACAACACATCAAATGTTGAAACTGAGAATTTTTCTTTTTAAATATATGCCCATTTTGAATTTGTTGCCAATAACATGTTCCAAAAAAGTTGCTGGTAAAGTTTTATAACGCTAAAAAAACACCTGGTTGTTGATTGACAACAGGTCAGGAACATGACTGGATATAAAAAAAGCATCCCAGAGAGGCTGAATCTTTCAGAAGTAAAGATCTAAAAGGGGTTCACCACTCTGTGAAAGACTGCGCGGGCAAACAGTGGGACAATTCCAGAATAACGTTTCTCAACATAAAATGGTAAAGAACTTCTTCATCTACAGTACATAATATGAGAATCCGGAGAAATCTCTGTACACAAGGGACAAGGCCAAAAAACAGTATTTGTTGGCCTTGATCTCTGGGCCCTCAGGCAGCACTGCATTAAAAACAGACATGATTCTGCAGTGGAAATCACTGCATGGGCTCAGAAACACTTCTGAACACTGTCTGTGAAAACAGTTCATCACTGCATCCACAAATGCAAGTTAGTTTTTCAGGGAAGGCCTTGCTTATTTCAGCAAGACAATGTCAAACCACATTCTGCATGTATTACAACAGCATTGCTCCATATTAAAAGAGTTTGGGTGCTAAACTGGCCTGCCTGTAGTCCAGACCTGTCACCCACTGATAAAATTTGGAGGGTTATGAAATGAAAAATACGACAAAGGAGACCTCAAACTGATGAGCAGCTGAAATCCTATGTTAAGCAAGAATGGGAAAACATATCACTTTCTAAAGTACAGCAGTTGGTCTCCTCAGTTCCCAAACGCTTACAAAGTTTGTTTAAAAAAGACGAGGTGACATAACAGAGTGGTAAACATGCCCCCGTCCCAACTTTTTTGGAACGTGTTGTTGGCATCAAATTCAAAATGGGCATATATTTTTCAAAAAACAATAAAATTTCTCAGTTTCAATATTTGATATGTTATCTTTGTACTATTTTCTTTCAAATATATGGTTTACATGATTTGCATATCATTGCATTCTATTTTTATTTACATTTTGGACAGCATCTCAACTTGAAAATGGGGTTGTATTTCAACAGCCACAAGAGCACAGACTAAATGAGAAAGTTTTATCTCAGGAATTTGCTTAGTTCAGTTTGAGCAATCAACATCAATGGCAGTCTCTCCGTTACTCACAAGAACTTCCTCTGTAAATATAAACTAGAAGGCTGATGTTAGAACTATTAACAGATATGTTATACATTTTAGACTTCCATTTCCAAAGTGAGCCAAATTATTGTTTAAAGTGCCTTTCAGCTCAGCCAGAAAAAGAACCATCTGGCTACTGAATGGAAACAAACATATTTCTGAGAGGCCATGAAAACCATATATTTTTTCAGGAAGGCAGCCACCAGCATATTTTCTGGGAATGTCCAGCAACAAGACTCTTCTGAACAGAGCTATATGAAGCACTGGGGAAGACATTTAACACTAAACTAACCTTTCACTTTGACATATCGCTCATGGGGATGCTACATTTTGACTTAACGATGGAACAAGGAATTTACGGGGCATTATTTTCTTTGCAGAATTGTAAGTAAAAAAGCCTTCAATTCTGTGACTTATTTTTGATTTCTCAAAAAAGACTGTGACTGATTTTTGATTTCTCAACACATATATTGGTTAATAAAATGTGTGTAAATAAAAAAACATTTTCAACTACAATTATAAATGGGAGAGTTTTGAAAATGATGATCAAAAGGGGTTGATTACGTAAGTGTAGTAAGGTCAGATTTCACTGAAACAGTGTGACATTGATATTTCTGCCCCTCCAGAGATTCATGATACATTTAAAACCTCTACTTTTTTTTAAATCAGGAATCTCCACAGGTTTTAATGGTATGATGGTTTAAAGGTTTTAAATATAAAACAAGATGTACAGAAAAGCTGCTTACAACACCTAAGAATGATATATATATATATATATATATATATATATATATATATATATATGATTCTTAATAAACAGAGTCAGCAAAAGTTGTTCAAGTTTGCTATTGAGATCAGAGCACACAACTAGTAAAGTGCAGCTCAGAGAGATTACATCTCACTGCCATAAGCAATCACTTATGAGAAACAGGAAGGCAGTTCTTTACACAGCTTTAACCCTTCATTCAAGCCACCAAATCAAATTAATTAATAATGATATGAAAAGCAAAAACAACTACAGACCAATGCTCTTCCTCCACTCTATTGCTTTAATAGTTTCGTTAATATGAGCCCTGACCAAAAAGCTATAACCATAAGGCAAATACTTAAAAAGATAAGCAGTAGAAAACAATAAGGGGAATGGAATAAGGAGGGCTGTTGAGAGGGTACTACAGGAAAAACAGGCAGTAAGGAAAGGAAAGGAAAGGAAAGCAGAAGGAAGAAGGATGACAAAACAGGGAAGAGGAGCTGTGAAGATGAAAGGATAAAAGTGAGTAGGAGGAATGAAAAAGGAGAATGGAAACAGGACTGGTTGATGATGAAAGAGATGTGAAAGAAGTGAGCAGATCTTGTGAAAATGGGTCCTTATAGCATCTGTCCAATCGCAGCCTTTGAACTTATAGGAATTCTACTAGCTTTATTCTTTTTCCTCAGAGATCATCTTAATACTGTTATGTACAACTGGCTTTGTTGGGGCTAACACATGGCTGACACAGATATTTCTGCCCCAGATGGATATTATGCAATTCACATAGAATTACTGCTTATGTGTATGATTCCAAAGCTTCAAGATATGAAAGACACTAGACCACATTGAAGGAGCCAGTCATCCTCACTGAATGATCATTATTCTTGTTGAATGACACTTGGGGAACAAAAATTCAGTGATTCATAATTGCATGTTAATAAGCTTCAGGTGCTTGGGAATGCTGGTGCTTCCATTCCTTTAAACGAAAAGCTATTATGAATCTGTCAGGATGTGTATGTTGAGCAAAAAGCACTCAAATTTCTCAACATCTCAACAGGCCAAGGAGAACAGGGTGCCATTGTTTAAAACTGGAGTTGAGAAATAAACTTGGAACCTTCAAAAAGTTGGCTTATTGTAAAATGGAATGGGTGTGCCACATTTAGAAGTTCTGATATCACCGACATCTACAGAGTAATGGAATCATGAAGTGGGGGAGAAGAATGAAAAAAAAGAGATTGAGAGAGAGAAGCAGAAGAAGAAAATGAATTTGTAAGCAGACATTCTTACCTCACTGTCCTGTGTGATCTGCACCTGCTCTCCCTGTGGCACCTGAGCGATGTGGAGGTGTCCCTGTGGAATCTGGAGAGATTAAAATAGAACAAGTGTATATGTGTGTGTCCTGGCAGCTGTGCTACAGGGTGAAAGTGAGCTCTTGCTTCTCTGGTGTTCTGTAGAGCCAGCACTCGCGTGGTGGCACAGGAAGGCCTTGCCCTGCCAGTGTATGTGCTTTACATTTCCTCCAGTGCATTAACAGTGCTTGTAAACTTCAGGCTTAGCTGCTCCCACTAATCCCCTGTATAATATCAGGAGTGTAACAACTGTTGAACAGTAGGCCTTGGCTGCTCATTCAACCTCTCCCTCTCTCTCTCTGATTTCAACCTCTCCTCCACCTGTCGGTAATACAACAGAAAAGTTACATCACCAACTTTCTTTAAGTATAGCGGTTTTGACAGTCATCCACAGCATTCTTTAACAACTAATACATTACGAATCTACAACAACACTGAACCTATTTAAAGATTATTTGATTAATATAACATGACTGAAGCTTAGGATAAATGAAGATAAAATTCTTTCTAGAAGATCTGGAAGTTCTGACTGAGGAGGCGAGTCCCAGCTGCTAAAAGACAAGCAGTTTGCGAATTCACTGTGAAGAACATAAAACTAAACCTACCAAAACATCTGTGGATGAATAAAAAAAAAAAAAAAATCGGGGTGAGTTCTAAAAAGGTTTCTCTCACATCCTGCATCATCATGATCATGGGGAGAAACATTTTTTTAGACTAAAAAAAAAAATCTATCATTTATATGCATTGCCAAAGTACATATGTAGTTGCTATAATGCTTACATTTACATTTACATCATTTAGCAGACGCTCTTATCCAGAGTGACTTACAAAAAGTGCTTTGTCTATCCAGAGAAAGTGTCTTCGCTAGTTACCAATAGGTTAGATTTTTTCCTTTATAGATAGATAGTTACCTTTTTTCACTAACGCTCCAATGATCGTACCAACATTGAGGAAATGTTATAGGCTGGATGGATGAAAATTATTCTTTTTTTAGGCTTCTACGCACATGTGCTGTGTGTGTGTGCATGTGGGAGGAGGTGACCAGAAGCAGCTGTATGGTTCAGGAGTCATGGAAAGGCTCATGAAGGAAACTATAGGAGAGGGCACAGAGGAAGCTGTAAGCTGACAAAGCTCAGCTTGATTAAACACTAACACACTCAGGGCAGGGCCACACACAGATGCTCTCCTGTGGAGATAACGGGTATGTGTGAGCATGTGTGCTCGACTGTTTAACAAGGAGGATGAGAAACAGTGCATAAATGTTCAGATGTGTGTCCACAAGCCTCCGAATGATGAGTACTTACCACCTGCACCTGTCCATCCTCTCCTATGCGGTGGATCTGAACCTGCTGGGCAGCACCAGCCAGTGCATACTGCAAAGCCTGCTGGGTAGAAGAGTCTATAGATGCTGTTTCTGTTACAGAGACTCCCTCTGCACAAAAAAGAAAAACACACACATACACATATCACATCACTGCACATAGCTGGCAGGTCAAAACAGTTATCTATGTCAACTGGGTGGTTCCGGATGAGGCAGGAAAAGAGGGACTGCAATCATTAAACATTCAAAAAGGGAAGGACAAGCTGATGTCCAGCACTGTCTGAATATGTGCCACATGTTTATTCTCTCACAAACACTACTTCACTCACACTCAGGGATAGGCTACATTCTGCATTACCATTTGGCCTTTAGCAAGCATATATACATATGGGCTACACATACTGCACATGTACATTTTAGCAAACACACAAGCATACACATACTTCAAACCAGAGGAATGTCCCATACCCCAATTCTCAAAACACTTGGAAAAAGTCCAGATTACAGCTTGTTTATACAGCATAAACCATCTCCAAAAACACAACACGGACTCTCCAGTGAGCAGTCCAAACACACTCGTACCCCTGCAGCAAAAAGTAAACGCAGGCCCACAGTCTAAACACTCACTATCATCACTGCAGCAGTCACACCCAGCCGGGGTGATGCACACTACTGACCAGCACCACACATATGCCTTACAGGCTGCCAATGCACACAGATAAAATGTTACATGCTTGTAGAGAATCGCACATAAACACAATACACCTACACTCTTTTAGATGTCACTCACAGTGGTATTCTTTCACTAATGAGACAGAGCAAGTCAGACTTTGATGAGGGGGCTTGAGTCCTTTGAGAAAAACAAAACACTACTGTTGTGACTGGGAGCAATGGAACCAAATATTTCAGAATCAGCGATGGTATCTAAGGCCTATAACTACTACTTTAGTATTTAGTGCGTTCACATCCTGCCTTCTGCCCAATGACATCTGGGCTAGTCTCCAGCACCCCCCCGCGACCTAGAGGGATAAGTGGTTTAGATGATGTGTGTGTGTGTGTGTGTGTGTGTGTGTGTGTGTGTGTGTGTGTTCACGTTTAACCTTTATTACACCTTCCAGGCTTTTTAGAAGACTTGTTTTCTTTAGTTTTTCAAGAAAAATCTGCAGGGAAATTTTTCCACACCTCTAAAATTCAATCTTAGAACTTTTTTTTGCTTCTCACAATTCAAGTAATCCCAAACACATTCAGTGACTCTAGGGTGATCAGCCTATTGTTCTGAGAACAACAGCAGGTTCTTTGTTTGACTTACAAATTTGCTTCTTTTTTGCTAATTTCCTTTTCACAGTAACAGATTTATGATAGATAAAGATTTTTTTCAGACCCACAGTGTTCAGCTGTCTTTTCACAGAGGAAGAATGGACAAAAACACCTGTGGATTTTTTCAGATCTGAAGCAAGACTGGAGCTTGATTTTCTCCTCTTTCTCAAAGCTTCAAGAATTGTTTGTCTGATGAAAATTTGGGTGGCCTGTCAGCCCTTGCACTGTCCCATTTTCTCTACATCTTTCAAACAATGTTTGAACTCCTTTTTAGAAAACTATGTGCATGTGCAGAAATATAAAAAAAATAAATAAAACGTGTACTTAAAGGCCATTTTGATTCAATTTGCACGCAATGTTTTTTAAAAACCGGACTAAGAAATGCATGACTCTCTACACATTGTGCCATGCTTAGCAAAAACTGCTAGCTTGTTTTTCCTTGCTCTGTAGCGCTCTTGATTTCTGCATAGGCTGTGTGCCAGGTGGCTTCTAGAGGCGAGCACTTCGCCTTGCTTGTCCTCTCCGTCATTACGAAATAACAGTTTAAACTAATGGCCAGAGAGCACTGTTTCCGCTGGACCACAGGAACACAGAGATCTAGCCCCACAGGGTGTGTGTGTACACTGCAGCATTGTAGGGCGTGTGTGCGCATATCACAGCACTCCAGTGCGTGTGTTTATAGGACACTGCGGTGGGCTTATACAGGATATTTGGATGTGTGCCAGCAGGTCAGAGGTGGTGGCCCACAGATCTTGAAGAGGAAGGAACGGGACAGGAGGCGTTATGCCGAGATTACAACCATCTGCTGCATGCTAGCACACCAGTCAAAAACCCTGCTGTCTCACACACTAGAAGTAAGAAGTTAAACCTTCTCTTTAAAGCAACTGGGCCCCACACACAGCATCAAAATCAAACAGGAGACCAAGGGGTGCCGGGTACTTGGCAGGACTGTTGCCATGGTTACCTCCACTGGTGCGGGCAGCAGGCGCTCTGCGAGAAAAGCTCTTGACGGCTAGGCTCTGTCCTCGCTGTTTCCGCCTCCATGCTGTGCGGCACTTCGAATCAATGCTCTGCTTGATGCGGTACCAGTCAGACTCTGTGATCGTGAACTTGTGAAACAGATGACCTATACACACATGGGGCAAAAACATTCATGAGTTCTCCCATTAAAGTAGTATTTTACTTTTAGAACTTGCTCTTGGTTACTGACACTGTATCAAGGCTCCAGACTAATGCTATCCCATCATCCCAGGACGATGTTTAAACTACTTTGGGGAGCTTCAGGGATGATTAACTTGTCTGTGTCAACACTCAATGTCTGTAAAATATACAAGCATAAAATCGTGAGTATGCCAGCCATTTATACCCAGCCTAAAAATGCAATGTTTAATCTAGAAACTGTTTTTAATTTGCTTTATAAGTAGCACTCTTTCTACTGCTAGCATAATGCTAATTTCCATTAGCCCATATAGGGGAATTCCCATGTAATATTAGCATCAAGCTAACAAGTGTGTCTCATTCTTTTAACAGGTTCTCTCTCTAACATGGACAACTAAAGCTTTGTTTTTTGTTTACAGTCTCTCTGTAATCTAGTTCTGTTCAGTGATTAGCCTACGATGTCAAATAGTGCCAAAGCATTGTATCCTTTCATACCCAAATTATGTTCCAGGGCACAAAAATATGATCTTGCTCTATTCTTATTCTAAAGCCAACAAAAATCATGATAAATGATATGGTAACAATAGGTTATAATAATGTTTACTAGCTATTTCTGACACCCATTACAATGCACGCCAGTTTAGAAGAGCAGCGCTATTCCAGTATTAACATGATAATTTTAAGAGTTATAAAAATAAACACAATCTGCACACAATGTAAATTTACAGTGATTTGCATTTCAGGAACACAGGGTAAAACATTGCATATTTTGTCACAGAGCTTTTAATACTCATATTCTCATATATGCACATTTGTATGCATATATGTTTATAGCATTGCGAGTGTATACATGTCCATGTATGTATGCTAAGCCTGTATTCTGTGTGTCGCTATCTGACATTTGTTGCTTTTGGGAATCCATAATATGTGAGTACAACCATATATATATATATATATATATATACATACATACATACATATCATATATATATATATATACAATAATATATATATATATACTGAACTAACTATCGCTTTAAACTGCCTAAAGACAAAGTGCATGAAGCCTATAATGTTACATTCATCATCATTCCAGTTGTAAACCTGTTTGCTGCAAATAAGACCTTAACTGCGCCAATCAACCTGTGAAGAGTAAACAGCAACCCTGTGTACCATGCTAACTGTAAGGGAGTGTGTTGCTGTAAACTGAGTCGGGTTTGTTTAGAGAGATTTCAGAGCTGAGGAAAAGGTCACACTAACGGGGCAGGCGCATGAATGGTCAAGCGGACAGAGGGCGGGAGGCATTGGGTGTGGGACTGCTTTGCACATTCAATAGCGCAATTGAGATAAAAGTGGCTATCGCCGCTATAATCTACAACATGACCATGTGCGTGTGTGCATGTCTTCAAGTACAGACAAGTACAACAGGTGCTCTATATGTAGCCTCAGCTTACCAGCTTCTTGCTGGTAAAGAAAATACTCTTCCTTGTTAAACCATCATGATTTTTACCTATTTAAAATAGCCTCTAGTAGTGAAATTAAGAGTAATTAATCATTAAACAGCAACTTCACTTGAGTGAACAGCACTACACTGAAGCATTTTGCCTGAAAGGTCATGGCTGAAGTGGTGCCTTAATAATGCTCTCGTCAATCATCATAGTCACCCATTGAAAATCATTAGAGCATTAGTTCTTGCATGGAACGTGAACTGAATGACCCACGTGCATGCCATTTAGGATTTCCTTTGGTATTCAGTCTGTTCCGTATCATTGAAGAAAATATGTAACGAAGAATGACTTTAACTTGTTTTAACCTGCCCTGGGAAAAAAGACAGAAGTTTCCTCTTGAGTTCATCATAATTTTGTACATAGGATGGGTCACCACCCATGTTAAAACGGGACCTCTGGGCTTTGCCTTTTCTATTAGAACAGACAGAGCACCATAGCTAGAAGATGCCAAAACATATCAGGTTAAGAAAAGGGCCTTCTACAAACAAAAACTGTATTCTATGATTCTTCAGAATGCTTTTTCTGCAGTCTCACGCACACAACAACTTTCCTCTAACAGTCTAAATTAGGGATGTTATATGACATTTCAGAGATAAACTCATGACATAGTTGTGGCCACATATTAACTTTTGTGAAGTTCACTGTTTCAAGTGATTAGACTAAAATGAAATCAGTGGAGTGCTTTGGGACTGACTCACAGCGGATGCCGTAGATCATGAGCGGGTCCAGCTGCTTCTTGCCATGCTTGCCCTGGCCGGATAGGTTGGAGACAGCCTGCACTTCACGGTGGAACAGGTAGTCCAGCAGCGTGAGGGCCATCTTCTCTGGTGTGCGACAGTTGCTGCTGATGTGCAACATGTCAGCCGCTGACACAGGGCAGCGCACACGCATTTCCGGATTATTCTCATCCCCCAGCCATGTTCCTGACGGGTAGTCTTCTGCAGACACGCATGTGAGAGAAGAGAGAAGGAAAGATTTATTCAGTTATGGATTAGATGGTTTTGTTTACTTTTCAACTAGTTTGTGTCTTTTGGATTACATGGTGTAATCGTAAGTCCTTTTTTCTGTTGTATAAAAACAGCAGTATTTCTGTTTACGTTATGTCTCGCTCTATTTATATATTTATTGAAAAAAATAAATAAATCTTGAAAGTGAGATCAAGAATTGGGTAAATATTCAGTGAGCAAGATGAGAGTGTATGCAGAAAAGAACCACTAAACCAATACAAAGTAGGGGACTGCTATGCACACCAGATGAGTGTGCATCTTTGAAGCAACAAGCCTGAGAAAAAACAGAATCTGTGTGTAAAACCTCATGCTCTCATAGACAGCAGATGTCTCTAGGTCTAAAAAATCTGCAGACTATGAAGGCGAAATACTTTTGAAAATAGGTGGGCAAGAAATAACCACTTTAACCCACCACTACTTGTCTTAACATAGTGTTCTCACTTGATACAAAACTGACCCCTGGTGGTCACTGTAAATACCTAAAAAGAGAAACGAGCTCAAACACAAAACATTTCCTGACATACTACACATTTTGAGAATAATATCAGAAGTTTCTTTCCACACGTTCAGTGACTACTATAACATTCTTATTAAATAAATGTATGACAGACAAAAAAAATAAAAGCATCACTACTTCTTTCAAATTGAAACGTGAACTTTGTTTAGGCTAGAAGTTGACTTGAGACGGACTTAATACTCAAAGGCCGTGCTCACTCTATTATATCATATTTGTTTAAACCGTCTATGATTTTATATTCAACACAAGTTTTACACAAACTTTTCTCTTTTAAACCATCTGTTAGAGCTCACCATACAGGTGTGGAGTGAAATTATCATAGCAGTGGGTGCAGCTTTTTTAGCATGTCCAGAAGAATATCAGGGAAAACCCCATAACAAAAACAGGTAATGTTGACAGAGACAAATACATAGGAGATGATGGGTTTGATCATGAGTAATATGTTCCAGACTGAGTTGACAGAGGGAGCTGAATGGAAAAAATCCTGTCAATAGCAGGCGCTATAAGATAGGATTGAAAATGACAAAACTGGAGAGAGGGAAAGACATGCAGAGAAAAACAAAAGGATTTAAAAGTCACATGCTGCCCTGCAGCAATTTGCTGACTAAAACAAACTGTCATTGAAATTTACAGCTCCAAATATGTGGATATATGCAGAGGAATCGTTTTGAGGCCACCCTCTGAACCACAACTCTGACAACAAATGAAACAAGCAAAGGCAGAGACTTTCTGATCAGAACCTGATCAAAGCCCACGGATCCTATATGGATCCTATAAGTCCTATATGGACAATTGTACTGCATTTATTCAAATTGTGGTCCTACAAAAAAAACTACACGAAAAAAATAATAAAGACTTTAAAAAATAATAATTTAAATATTCAAACCTATTTAAACCCAAGGCATTAACTGAGTTAATTAACTGAGTAATAATCTAAATACATACATTTGTTTCTCTGTAAGTGCTTGGGAACAGGCAGGCCAGTTTAGCACCCAGATTCTTACTACGGAGCCATGCTGCTGTTATATGTGCAGAATATGGTTTGGCAATGTCTCACTGAAATAAGCAAGGCCTTCCCTGAAAATGTCACCTGGATGGCTGTATATATTGCTACAATAACTTCATTTATCGTTCAGCATTAATGGTGCCTTCACAGGTGTGCAAATCACCCATGATGTGTACTGATGTACCATCACAAATGCTAGCTTTTGAACTGTGCACTATTAACAAGCTGGATGGTCCCTCTCCTCTTTAGCATCGTCATTTACGCAGCGTCATCAATTCCAAAAAGAATTTCAAATTTTGGTTTGGCGGAACACAAGACACTTTTCCACTTTGCCTCAGTCCATCTTAAATGAGCTCCGGTGGCAGAGTTACGACCTGCATTTGTGGATGCAGCGACAAACTGTGTTCACAGACAGTGGTTTTTTAGAAGCGCTCCTAAGTCTATGTAGTGATTTCCACAAGAGAATTGTGTCTGTTTTTAATGCAGTGCCGCCTGAGGGCCCGAAGATCGTAGCCAGCCAATAATGATCTTTTGCCTTGTCCCTTGCACACAGAGATTTCCCCGGATTCTTTGAATCTTTAATGATATTATGTACCACAGATGATGAAATCCCCAAGTTCTTTGCCATTTTACAATTGAGAAATGTTATTCTTGAATTGTCCCACTATATGCCCGGGCAGACTTTTACAGAGCGGTGGACCCCTCCACATCTTTACTTCTGAAAGACTCAGACTCTCTGACATGCTCTTTTCATGCCCAATCATGTTCCTGACCTGTTGCCAGTTAACCTTGTTAGTTGTCAGATGTTCCCCCAGGTGCCTTTTTTAACATTACTCAAGTTTATGAGTATTTTGTTGCCCCTGTCCCAACTTTTTTGAAACGTGTTGCTGGCATTAAATTGGGCCAATTTCAATTAAATATTCTGTTTAAATGATTTGCAGATTATTGCATTGCTTTTTTATTTACATTTCGCACAGGGCCTTAACTTTTTTTTCATACAAAATCATCATTTACAAGGTACTTTCTGTTGGAAGCTGGCTGTCACAAATGTCAACCCCTGATATTTAATTTCTGGAAATGATAAAATTTAAGTGGTCTCTCACCTTCTGAGTTGAGAGTGATGAGTGTGACGTTGTTGGTGTTTTGGCCTGAGGATTGGCCGCTGTTGGACACAGAGTCGCTGGCCTCTGAGCCACTGTCCTGTTCTTCCTGGCTCTGTTCTGGCCCCGGGACCTTCAGCACGATTGTTTTTTGCCTTCCTCTGCCTACCGTGCTGCCAGCCGAACAGTCAACTGTTAATGGCTCACAGTCACTAGCATAAGACTTTTTGGCTTCAAACTCAAAAGGCTGACATCCGTGTAAATCAAGAGTTCTGGGCACAATCAGAAATACACATAGCATCTGTTAAAAAAAAAACAAAAAACTGAAGCCACAGAATCTGGGAGTAGCTGGCAAATTAATGTAATTGTGCATCCTGTGTGTTCACAACTACACTTAAAGACTAAAAACAATTAAAAACTATCTTAACACAGTTTTCACAGAACTTTTCACAGAACTGAGACATACGCAGAACTCACTTGCTGAGTAGGTTCTCCAGAGAGTCTGTTGCGCGGGGTATTGTCTCTTCCTGGCCAGCTTTAGAGCGTTCACTACTCACCACCACATTGGTCTGTGGCACCATACTGAGAACACGCAACAATCCGGAATCAGTTAATGACATTAGAACCAGCATGACATGAAACTAGTAACATCTTTTTAGGTTCATTTTGAGTGAGTCAGTTGGTAAATGTGCCCATGCTTGACTCAGCAGAACACAAGAAAATGTTTATGGGAAGGAAAAACAGACTAGCGTAAGTGCCATAATAAACTGTCTCCTGTTACACTCACCAGCGAACTTTGTCACAGGTTTGTGTTGCACCGAAAGGAGATCCAGCCACCATCGGGACCTGGATAGGCCCATGGTTTTTGCCCATTACTGTGTCAAGCTTCTCTTCTAGAGCTCGACATGTAGCCTCCAGTACCTGCAGTTTGGTCTCCATGCTGTCCAGCCTCTGGCAGATGGCCTGGCTGATGGACACCAGCATCGTCTAGAGAGAGACAGATAGATAGGTAGATGGATAGATGGATGGATGGATGGATGGATAGATACATAGACAGATAGATAGACAGATAGATAGATAGATAGATAGATAGATAGATAGACACTTTATTGATCCCGAAGGAAATTTAGCAGTGCCAGAGAGATAAATATGTAAAAAAAAAAATAAATCATCAAAACAAAACAAGTATCATGTTACTAAACCTAGTAATAAACAGAGAGACTCCAGCATTGTTCTCACCTTAAGAGTTGCATCCTGATTACTGCTTTCCATCCTCGCCCGCTTCCGCTCAGGCTTATCGGCCTCCTCATGGTTCTCCAGCACGTCTAAACCAATCCCAGCATCCCCACACAGAGAACATGTTTTACATAGCAAATGCGCACACACCATCATTAATGAAGTTTTTCAAATAAATCTCATAATGCATTAAATAAAGTGCTGAGGAAACAGACAACAAACTCTGAGTAACAAACTCTGAGTAAGAAAAACATAAAAAAAAGGAATTACCCTTAGGGCATATAATCATTACATCAAAAACTAGGTTAATAAAAATGGAAAATTATTAAAATAGTAACAATATTTACAAAATTAATTACTACAGAAAAAATACTGCTTTAATCTTGGAATACTGCAATCTATCAAATGGGCAGGAGTTCACAAAAGCATCTTAGTGTTAAGAACATCTTTACTGTCAGACAGTGTTGAGTGTGATGCTCGTTCTACCATTTAGGAATCATCTTTTTACTATCAGGCTTCCAGAAAAGCCAGCCCAGATCACTGATCAATGCAAAGATAGAAAACATAATCCAGGATCTGAAAATCCATTTTTGTTAACAGTTCATTATCTCACTCAGAAGGTTCAGTTAAAAACAAAAAAGTGTGCACGTGGGTGGACAAAAGTACTCAGCAGCAGTCCTCGAGACAACATCTGGCAGCCTCAAATGGATGAAGCTTTCAACGCTGACCAAGCCTGCTGAGCAATTTCCCACACAATATTTATAAATATTACACACGCTAGAGGCAGTTTAAATCATCTCTTACCTCCGTCATGATCCTCATGATTTAAGTCTGCTACAGCTATTTGGACTATCTCCACTAGATCCTGCTCTGACATCATTCAAGCCTGAGAAGCAGGAAAATGAGAAGTAATTGTGTATGACTGCTGCCCAACATAATAATTTAAGGACAAATTATCTCTGTAAAACTGTGCAGCTGTGAACTCTAGGCCATGCTAGTATAGGCTGGCATGCAAACGGGTAACTAAATGAATGCACTGTGATTTTTTTTAAGTGATCAATTCTGATCAATACTGTTTACAATTAAAAATACTCTCAAAGTGCAGTTTCAAAGTGCAACAAGAAAACAGGAACTGCTTAAATTTGCATACTTTGTTACTTACAACTGTCAGGTGTATATATTTATCATAGAAAATTCAAGCTACTTTGGAGACAGCAGAGCCCCTTCGGTAAACTCCCAAACTGATCATAATTAATTTTTATATGACCATTTTCCAACCTGTCTTTATCCCTTAGAATTAAATGGGCTGTTTTAGTTACTGTGCCTTTAAAACTGGGAGATGTAAATGAGCTGTTTCTGATTGGCTGCCTCCTATTGTGCCTCCCTAAAAAAAGCTGTCCAAGCAGAAACACTCCTTAAAACGTAAGTGGGTGGAGCTAAACTGCTGTAGGCCGAATAGATGGATTTATGACATCACAAAAACACATGAATTGAAACTATGGACTGTGTAGACCAGGCAGTGAACGGTGCGTTTGGAAACCTTACCAGTGTTCACACACTTTATTCAACTCTTAGTTGTTGTTTTCTATGGTACAGGCCCTTTGATGATATGTATTATAATAATAATATTTCTACAGGATTAAGGGTAGTGACTAAACTGAGGTGAATTCACAACACATGATGTAGAACTGTAAAAGGTTATTTTGCATCTCACACAAGTTGCACTTGCACTCAAACTGCATCCTTTTTTATTATTCTGTGACAACGCATAGAGTACAGATTTAATCATATACTACACTACAACTGGAGCATTACATTTTTAGGTATTTCATTCAGCACTGCAAGAAAAGGATTTGATTACAACTTCGTAAACACGAGTCCGCCGCAGCTCCATTCAACCTTCATGGACACATTTAACATTTATTTGTTTTCTGACTACTTAACTTATATGAAACGTATTTTGCACTGTGCTGTATTAGAACAGCTCTTTTATACGTATCCGCAACACACGTCTTTTGTACATTTGAAATGTACATTCTGTACATTTGAACAGTACTGATGTTGTTGAACGTTGTTTTCACTGTATTTGATGAACGACCAGCAGAGGCAAATACAAGACTCTGGGAGCCGCAGTGTGGGGAGGCTCGATAGGTACCTGCTGATAAGACTGCAGGCTCAGTGTAAATAACGGTCTGCATAAGGTTCACAAAGCTAACTATTATTTATCTTACTCTCAAAAGCCAGTTAAGGCGTAACTAATGTTAGCGGTAGCAAGGTCACACGCTGTGCTTTGCTTTCCCTGAGCTAACCTTAACGCTATGCTAGCTAGTCAGCTAGCTAGCTAGCTAGCTACGTCCTTCCTCTTATCAATGTTTTACTCCTAAACGTCGTGGCTAGCAACACTGGTAGCCGGTTAAACATAACAGAAGACGTTTAAATCATCACCGTGGGGTCTGTGCCCCATAATAACCCCGAAACCCCTGAAGACGACACCCCGCTAGCTAATCTCGCTAATAAACACAGCTAGCCTAGCGCCTGCTAACTTGCACCAATGTGCAACAATATCGAAAGAGAGCAAGGAAACAGGTCCGGGCCTTGTAGCTACAGCCTTAGTGGACCCCGGCACAACACGTATAAGGGACAAAAGAAAGCAGCAGAAATGAGCATTTCCTTCCATGAAAAGCGTTAAATACGCGAACAGCACGGAGCCGACCGCTGCACTGGCGGTGTGCCGCGCCACGGCGGGTTATATTACCGTGTGAAGGATGAATTCTCGTGTTGTTTGTAGGGATTCCGATAATGGCGTCCTTCCTCGCGAGAGATGAAGGCTTCACAACTCTCCGCTTTTCCTCTGCGCTCCTGCGTCGCACAGGACAAACCGGGCATTGCAGCCTTACAAGCCTTAGTAGCAAAACGCTCACTCCTGCTTTACTTCATAGCCAACTTATTCACTCTGGCACTCTTAGGACCAAAATTCATTCATATACTCTTAGAATCAAACTGCATGGAGGTGTTAAGCGGTTTCGAATAAATGGAAAAAAAAACTTAGATCATATTCCTCTTATCCCAAATGTACTTGATGAGACGATATACTTGCATTACCTGTTTCTTTGGTTTTGCATTGAAGCTGTAAGGCTAAATCTGTGACATAAACAGATTTTTGACTTAAGACCTCAATACTTTTAGTAGGACTGCACCAATATGGAAATTGTGTGCCAGTGCTGATGTCTGATATACCTTATGTACATATCTGCTGATGTCAATATGATATAAAAACTTTTATAGAACATATAAATTGGGACTGCATCTGGATTAGCATTACACAGAAATATAACTTTTACTCTTTCTCTTTCTGTAGGGTTACATTTGCAGTAAAATTAATAAAATACAGATATTTTATCTTAGCAGCCCAGCATCGCTCAAACATTCAGTTCAAAAATATCAGTTCAAAATATCAGTCAAATCTAAACATCTGTCCAATGCTGATTTTTTATTTTTTTTAAAGCAAGTATCTGCTGGTATCAATATGATTCTGATAACATTTGTGCATCCCTACTTTGTAGTGACATTACCTTCGTGGCCCAAATGCAAAACTAAAGAAGCAAACTTCAGACACCAAACATGCATTTGCCAATGGACTATATTTTGGGTTAGACCAAATATGGCTACTTTGGATTTTTCAGTTGGGTATTCAGGTAATCTGGAAGAGAGTCTGCCGCTCTTTCAAAGGGCTTCACCAATAAGGACCTTTTTGGAATGAGTGGTGAAACATCTTCAAGAAGAGCAGTGCTCCATAGACCTGTTAATGAAGGTTTTCAGTCTTGAAGTTACTGAATGGTCTAGCAGCAGTAGCGGGATAATCTTGAGAAAGCCTGAAAGGGGGTAGTGAAATGTCTTCAAGGTTATATTTCAAGTCCAGTAGCCTTTGCTGACTCCTACTATAAATCAGAACTCATGGAAACATTGCAGTGATTGGTCCATGCTAAATAACAACATTAAAAGATAAAAAAGAGAAACATAGTATGTTGATTTGCTCTTTATTGTCTATCAGTTATTAATGTCACTTAAACAGCTTTTGATCTGGGTCGGCTTGCACAAAGAGGAATTCCTCGACAGGAGCATTTGATCCAGACGTCCAGCAGCTGTCTCTGCAGGTGTAGACCAGAACTGTTCCAAACTCCAATACAAGCTCTGAAAAAGTACAGAAAGAGATAAGCACCAGATGCTATATATCTATCTATTCATTTATTTATTTATTTGACTTTAATCTACTGTGCTTTGCATCACAATGTTTAATTATCCTGGAAAAGGAATAAAGTTGTAGTAAAACCTTTATAATACATATTTATATTACATAAATTACACACTTATCTACTAAAACCGCAAACAAAAACTGTAATCCATTTCAAGAAACAAGTAAAAGTAGCAAAACTAATTCTGATATGAAAAATATACTGCAATAGACAATGTGTAGTGTTTAAAAACCCTGACAGAAAATACCGTAATCTAAAGATTTACCAAAAAATTTCCAAAATTCAGACAAACCTGAACTTAAGTCTGTACTGTGGAGCAAGCTGACGAGTGCGGGCATAAGCTGAAATTCAAAAACTCTCGGACTGCCACACTGTGCACAGGTTGGCACCATCTGATTTACGTTTGAAGGAGGTTCAGCTAAAAATAACGGTGACCCACTCCAACTGTATCTGCAAGGCACAAGAATAATGCATAAAACATTATATCCACAATAATGAGCTACAAGAATGTTAAATCAATTTAGTGCTAATTGCTATCCCAAAGCTCTGTAGTGCTAATACCTTGACCGAAGGATACAGGCATTTCAATGCTCTGGTCTGGAAATCATTATTCTCCTACACTGTCTTTCATGCATAAACACTATCACAGAATTGTCCAATATAACTGTTTATTAGGTGCTGGCTTGCTTTTTTGCACCCTCATGGAGTCTGCGGGGAACTAAGACCTTAAAGTATCAGTGATCCAACTCATACAAAAAGCCGTACCATAGGCCAAATGGACTATGTTTTCAGAACTTAAAATGTATTCAACACAAATATGAGAATTCGGGCAGAGTATCAGGATAATCAGTAACACTAATATCTATCTAGCACCAGACAGAAGTTAGAACTTTTGTTGTTTTTGTAAGATCTTATTAAATGCATAAATTCTGCTATCTACTATTTATCTTCATTTGCCTCGGCCCAACTGATGAAAACACACCCAATTCAGGTTCTGTTAGTTGTGAAGCAAACATATGATTGTGAAAGCTAACAACTGTGGAAAATAATAGCAATTGGTTCAAATAACTGCGATCAGGCGATTATGTAATAACTGTGACTGGCCTATCCAGAACCATCTGGCTCCTCAGATGATGTATGTGACAGCTTTCTGAATTTCTTTGAGGCTAAAGTGGTAAGTATTGAATCAAATGTACTCTTGACATAAAACATATGTTTAGCTTTGTTACACTAACAGTACCGTGTAGTCTACTCACCGAAGAACTTGTTCTGGACAGAGAGAGATTCTTTTCATGAAACTTGAGAAGACTGCATCTCCATGTTTGGCTTCTGCTTTCTCATACTTCTCCTCGGCCCCTTCACCTTCACAACTGAACAACACAATCATAACAGAAAAAAAAAAATCATATACAAGATGAGTTGTTCCTATCTTGACAAAGACAAAATGTGACCATGACACCATAAGTGAAATAGATTATGACTAGTATCCAAACAACATTTTGTATCAAAGCAAGCAGTTTAACATACAACATTATTCTATATATTTTTCTCTTTACTCATTTCATGAACCCCTGCTGGAAAACAGACTCTCATTCCAAAGTCAGATACATTTTGCACCATTCTATCATTTATTTAGTATATAGACTTTTCTTGTCAGTGTACCTCATAGTGCATAATCATGCTATTCTTACTCTTGTGTACTTGTATCTTACAATAAATCTAAAAGAGCTGAACATTTTCTGATGATTCAGCTCAATGCAGATCCTGCAGCTTGGCTAAAGGAAATTCACAAACGTCATAACACACTAAACACCTCTAGACTTCATATTTATGTCTCTCTGATTGATGCATTTTCCATAAACATAATTTTTACTAATTGTGTACTTAATCTTTATAATAATTTATGATGATTTCTCACTCACAGCCATCAACACCATTGGCCTGTGCTTTTACTTCACCTGCTTGAAATTACCTCTTCACTTGAAATGATCTGGCAGACAATGGCCCAGCGGTGAATTGGGAGCATATGTTTTTAGGATATCAAGACATTTCAATTAGCTCTTCACTTTGATTTAATTGGCAGAGATCACACAGGAGGCAAACTGTGAACAGATGTGGTAAGAAGAGCCAGGCAGCATTGCTGTGTTTACTTGTGAATAGGCGATCGCTACAACGACAACTTGAATTTTATTCATAAACTTTTGACGGGAAGTAGACAATAAGCTCAAAATAATTCTTTTTAATGAGTGCATTAGTTGCACTCCTTAAAAAAGTTTGTCCGAAAATTTGTCCGTATGCTTATATAAGGACACATCAATGTAGGTTGGCTTGATTGCTGATAGTTGCATATTTGTATATAGCTGCTTAGGCCACCAACTTTCTACCTCTACAGTCAAAAAAAACATCCATATTTTTCATTAGTGTTCACTCTCTATTAACAGCTTGATCTCCAGTAAAATAAACTATTAGAATAAAAAAAAAAAAAAACAAAGTTATCCTCACATTCCAATCTCCCCAACAGCCACTCCCTCTCTCTCCTCATATTCCCTCAACAGTCTATTGGCATGTTGCAGGTCGTCATGGCCCACGAAGTCTGTCTCCTCCACAACACTGATGTAAAAGGGCTGAAAAGTGGGCACAGCAGTGGGATGTACAGCACCTCCATGGTCCCCTGGCCCATTTAAACAAAGGCCTTGAAGCCTACTGCTGACATCCAGTCCAGCTGTAAGGCTGTCCATCACTGGCTGGGCTGTGTCTGTATGAGCCTGTGACCTGCTCTCAGGTTCACTGTCCTCAGCCTCCATCCCCCAGTCATCAGCTTCAGCGCACCAGTCCGTTGTGGACATTGCAGCTTGTTTTACTTGTAAACTATTCGTATCCTGGTGCGCTAAAGGTTGTTTCATCTCTGATTCCAAGAACTGTGAACGCAGAGCCTTCCAGCTAGACACAGGAGAAGCCAACAGGATGAATATTGTGAAACAGCGTGAATAAAATGAACTGATGTGCCAATGAATTTGGAAACTATTATTTACCTTTCTGGCTTGCCACTACACTGTGGATTAGGGCAGGCAAACACATTAATGGTGCGGTGATATGGAGATGCCGCAAGGGGGCAGTAGATCTGCACAACATGACCGAGGATCCCATCACATACAGTGCATTGGTTATATGCATCAGATATACCAGGAATCAGGTCCTACAATCATAAAAAAGAAAATGCATTCGAGAAGACATAATTGAAAAGATATTCTTTGTGGTACCTTAATACCGTGACTTTTTTTTTATAGCTCACGCGCTTCATGACCTAGTGACACTAAGCTGAGTCCTTGTTTTACATATTGTGCTGCGTCCTTGATTTGTTTTATATATCACAGTCTGTCCTATGGCCCCTACTTAAAACTAGGTATTCCACCTGACTATACAGTATTTAACTTTTTGTCTTGTAGATACATTTACTAATTTTAGACATTTCTATTAGTATCATTATTATAGTATTTTTTATTTATTTATTTTTTTTGTGAGAACTCTTTGAGAGCTCTTATGAGAGCTCTATGTTAAAATGTACTTATAAACGAACGGCTAACAAACGACTCCGGCTCCGGTTCTGATTCTGAAGTTTCTGGGAGCGGAAAAAGTGACGTTACTTCTGTTTTTAAAAGACTCGAAAAGTTTCGAGCCAGCCAGGAGTCGAACCTAGAATCTTCTGATCCGTAGTCAGACGCGTTATCCATTGCGCCACTGGCCCGATACGGACTTCCACTTTCGCCCATTCTATAAATGGCAAATTACTGTATTAATTTTTTACTTTAAACTTTTATTTGAGTGTCCTGGGACCAACTGGACTCGCAAAACTAGCTATGTTCTCAAGGGTTATCTAGCTCCCTAACGTTAATCCCCTGTTTAGATAGCTAACTATCTGGCTAACCAAGCTAAGCTAAGCTAGCTGTCCAGCTAGCTACTAGTCAGCAACAACCGGTTATTAGCTTGTTCGGCTACACTGTAATATCTCCAATCAATCAAATAGCGTCAGTCATCACCTCTGTTACTGAGGTAAACAGGCAGTTTACCGTCTGTTAGCTACGTAAAGTTCAGCCAACAACCATGAAATGTGTAGCTAACTAGCTAGCTAGCACGTAGACGGCTCAAATAGCATGTAGCACTGTTTTAAACTCTTGACAATACAGCTGGATGAGAACATGTTCCTCTTACCGGTTTACCTCCAATTTTATTAGTGTAATAAAACGTGCCTTTCTTCTTCTCAATGGGGCCGTCAGAGAGTCCTATGAGTGGGGATTCCTGCATTGTTGCCCCCAGCAGTGAGCTAATGTTGAAACCACGTGTGACAAACTCTCAGACTTTAAGCCGAGTAACTTACAGAGACAGATACATGTAAGTTAGCTAACTGGCTGCAAACAAAAGATAACACTTTCTGGACGTATTGACTGATTAGAGTGAACAAACACCAAGTATAAAGTATGAACAGCCAACGATGGTCTGACAAAACGATGTTGCCATTTCGTACTCAGACTCGGCTGTTTGGGTGTGTATTTAACGTTATATTGGGAATATAAAGCGCCCTTCACCATTTTCAGATGACACGCATTTTATGCATCACAATTACGAGATGTCAGAGCCACAAACGGGCGATTCTGCCAGCTGTTTAGGTGTAAAGCTCATTGATGAAGGTGTATAAGTCCTGCCAACGGATTTCAAATGGGCTCATGGTCCCACTGTGATGGGACAATTCTGAATGAAACGGATGTTTTCATTTTAACCCTTACGTTACTCAGCTGCTTCCTGATTCTACTCCTGACACCTGCCCTGCAAAGTTTGAACTATTATTCCGTGCGCTCCTGATCAAACTCATCAATTATTACCAAGCCCCAGCTGTGCCAGGCAGTGGGATCCCTCTGGGGAATCAACAAACACAGTAGAGATTCATCTGTTCTATATGTTAGTTTTAATTTATTATATTTTATTTGCATATAAATAGTAATGATATAATGAAACTATATTTTAGTTTGTTCTCTTTACCCCTATAGCTCTTGTGTCACTGTGTTCAGCACTTTGAATTACGGTTACTTGTATGAAATATGCTATATAATTAAACATTTGACTGATGCTGCCTTTTCTTAATTATTAATCAGTGTCACTGCAGCAGAGGCAGGATTCGATCCTCGCTCGAACAGACGACGTACCACGAGCTGGTACTATTAACAGCCAATCAAATCACAGCTCATACCACAAATCTACCAAGAATGGGAGCCTCGAGCCAATCACATCGCAGATTCCTATCAAGATTTGACCAATCAGCTGGCTCAGCGATTAGAGGCTGGTTGCTGGAAGAGGGGCGTTTAAATTTGTATATAGTGATGATAAAAGTTACATTTACCTCGGAGATCAACACGAACGAGCAAGCACGTAATTCTTGGCAGCGTTAACCAATCAAATCACGGCCCTCCACCGTGAATCTACAAAGAATGGAAACCTCGCGCCAATCACAGCGCAGATCCCTACCAAGATCTGACCAATCAGCTTTTTTACCAATCGGATTAATTTTCTGTTCTATTCTTAGATTTGTTGGTGTTGGTGTGACACTTGCTAGCTCAGTCCTCTGTGGTGACCTGGCTTCACAGCTTCTCACATTCACTTTAGTCTGTCAGTTTTTTTTTCTTTTTTACTTGATAATCTTGTTTGAATCATATGGTGCTGACCAGCTAGCAGGAATTAGAATTAGTTTTATCTTATACTTTATTTGTTAGTCTGTAAGGTTATCCAGGTTGTGGCAGTAATGCTCAGTCACAATGCTACATTCCTAATTAGTAGGCTAGCAACATTAGTAGGTTAGTAACCTCATTTGGTGTTTATGAAGAGAATTTTTCCTGGTTCTGTGATGTTTATAAATTGAAGAACTGCTGGCTAGCTTTTCTGTTCCATGCTTCCTTCTAACAAGTCATTTTGTGGCTAATTCATGAGGTGTTCTGATGTGTATGTTGAGGTAAATTAATGCTAAACTAAATTAAAGATCTATTTGGTGCTAAATGAGTGCTCACAGAAATTATATCAGGTAATTCTGACAGAAAGCAAGCAAAATCCTAAAACTGAATCCATCCTTAATGATAAAATAGGTTTAATTCAGTTACAGAAAACATTTTTCCTTGTGTGCTGGAGACAAACATCAAATACTTAATATGTGCATTGAATTCTTTACTTGCATTTTGTTTCCTACAGATTTCAACAGTGTACCACAGTATAAATGCAATACAATAAGCAGTAACTAAACTGGATTAAACACAAGATAGGGCAACATTAACTACATACATACAGTACACAGTGCCCACAATAAACATATTTCACTGCGTCAAATAACATAGTCAGTAAAGTGAGTGTCTATTCAGATTAAGGTAATACTGTATATGCAATGTTATAATAAAATGTGTAATAGGGCAGTATAGCACATTGTAGCAGTGCACTTATTAGCAAGTTGTGTTCATTCAAGTCCTAAATAAGGGAAACATGTATTTACAAAGGCAAAACTACTGTTTTTGAGCTTCCTTTCATTTTTTGTGTCTCCTTGTTCTTTTGTTGTAAGCCCATATGATATCAATTGTCCACATATGCATAAGAAAACAGTTTCTAAAACTAACCGAACTAACTCCTGAAGTCTGAGTCAAAGCAAGGCTCAGATAGTTTCTGGTTACACAGTGTCATGACTAACAAACAATATTTACACAGAACTGGTTTCTATCCTTACTTCCACCTCAAATGCAAATATATTTGTATGCTCTTTTTGTCAACACCCTTGTACACTGTTAAAGTGAAGACACTGACAAATGATAGAGGCTGCATTATATAAGTCCACCATCTTTAGCACTTGGAAGACTTCCTCTTAGAGCTGTATTTTTTTTTACTGTATTTGTCACCTTATCTGTACTGACTTTTTTCCCGAAAGGTTCCACCTCACATACCTTGAACTATTTCTGTTCCTTTAAGGCACACTGTGTGAAGATGAGGTGTGGCAGGTAACTGTGCAAGAGAGTTTGGTGCACTGTGAGGAAAGCTGCCTCCATGGCCAGCTTATGTTTCTCCACTTTCTTCAGCGTGCACAAAGTGGCACGAAGACTGAGGCCTACAGAATAAACAACCTTGATGGAATTAAAGGAATGAAAAGGAAATATAGGCTTAAGTGAGACAGTATTAAAAGGTATGTATAAATTGTATATATTGTTGATAAATTAAATACACCCTCTAAACAAATACATGACTGAGCAAATCCTACAGATCATTGTAACGAGCTTAAAGAAGAATTGCACCAGTTACAAAAACTTAAATCAATGTCCCAGACATGTATATTTGTAACCATTTTGCACAATGACTTCTGTGAGGTAGTTTTCAAAGACATTCAGAGTTTTCAAAATTTCTGCATAATTCACTTGTTGAGAGCAAGTCATTCAGAGAGGTTTGATGTGAAATAGGTAGTTGTAGATACACTTACTGACTCAGATTTGTTTACAGTGGTGGTGATAGGAACCAGGGGGTGTCTAGAACGTGAATATAGCTTTTATATATATATATATATATATATATATATATATATATATATATATATATATATATATATATATATATACATATAGTTTTATATATGCAAAGTAACCCGAATTTTCTTCAGCGGCTGTTTTGCCTTACAACACCCTGCATGTACTTCTCTGCCGATATATTTCAAAAACGTATCTATAAACTATCGTGAAACAATGTTTTAGGCATCAGACAGCATATTTCTAACCATTTCATGCAATAGCTTTCTGTGAGGTAGTTTTAAGAGGCTTTAAGTGTTCCAGATATCTGGTTCCTATCACTGCTGTGAACTATTCCAAATCAATTAGTTTCTCTGGAACAGAGCATTTCACTTCAGACAACTCTGAATGACTGTTTACACCTTAACCATTTAATCTAGGTGGAATTTCGAAAAATTGGTGGAATTTCCCTTTTTTAAATTTTAGATGTCCAGTTCCTATTACCTCCACTGTGATCAATTATGATTCACCAAGTTTCTCTTCTCTTCTCTTCTCTTCTCTTCTCTTCTCTTCTCTTCTCTTCTCTTCTCATCCAACCACTCTGAATGACTTTGTTTACATCTTAACTATTTAATTATAAATTTTGACATAAAGGTGGAGTTCCTCTTTAAGTCTCCTTGCAAAACAGAGGGCTAAAATAAGAAAAAATGGTGACAGCACAGACAAGCTAAAAGCCTTTGTTTCATCTCTGACTTGATTGGCCTTTGCTTTGGGAAGTAACTTCCTTCCCCTCTCCATTAGCTGTTGTGTAGTGTAAAATCTTTGTAACACAATAGGAGCACAGTGTTTTAACCGGGGGGCTAGGACCACAACTGAAGACTGCTACTAAAGTACGATTCTGCAACAGTGAGTGTTATAATGATGTGAAGTCTTGGAGTTGCTATATACACATATAATTTCATTTTCTTGTAACTGTAAGCTTTAGCGTGTTGGGAACATTCACAGTGAGTTCTCGTATTTTGTTTCTTTTTGCATCAGTTGACTGAAACAGCTCTGATATGCAATGTCAAGGCAACAGATATCTACTCTGTAACACTATGTACCAAGTTTGAAGTTCCCTTCATGGTTGTGTGTAAATGTAACATATTTGCAGTGATTTCTGTGTGTTTCTGTTCTATCTTCATAGCCCCGGTGCTCTGTTTAATAGGGACATGTTTCATAGTAAAAGAATGTTATCACCACAGAAGCACACCCTGTTTAATGGACTGTTGCAGCAGATGTCAACATTCTTTGCAGTTGTTTAACTATGGTGGTGGCTAAATATCCGCTCTTTGTCAAGTATTCTATATACCTGGTGCATTTAGGTCATGGAGTAAATGGAGGGTTTTTTTTTTAGCTCCCAGTGAATCTCATTACACACATGCTCACTCATTAGTCCTTTTTAATTATTGTTTCTCTTAATAAATGAACCTAAGGAATTTCATCCCTGTTCGAAGAAGTGTAGTTACTATTCTGTCCAGTAGAGAGTGATATTGAGCAACAGTTCTTTCCAGCTGCTAAACACAAGACTGCTTCTCTTTTTATATGTATTCGCAGTGAGCCTCTGACCATCTCAACGCATCAGCCATGGCATCCAATTCTACATTAAACCACACAAGCACTAACACTTCGATCACTGTAGCTTCAACTTCCATTGCTCTCACTGTCACCAAAGTAACTACCAGCCCCTCCAACTCCACCACTGCAGCTCCTGGCTTTTGGCCCTCTCTGCTAGACAAGATTCCATGTAAGTATCTACAACGCTTGCCCCCTTTGGCTCCCCGC
This sequence comes from Colossoma macropomum, assembly GCF_904425465.1. Taxonomy (NCBI): domain Eukaryota; kingdom Metazoa; phylum Chordata; class Actinopteri; order Characiformes; family Serrasalmidae; genus Colossoma; species Colossoma macropomum. Next base: position 9,122,131 of record NW_023494792.1, on the reverse strand, counting down.
CCCCCTGCCTGCCCTGTTCACCCCTTGCCCCAGGATGGAGTACTGCTGACACCTGTTCCATGCAGCGTATCTAATTCCACTCCCAGCGCACATTTCTTACCTCTCACTTTTCACTTGTTACAAGTTTATCTCTCTTTAATCCTGCTGGCTGTGCTCTTGCCTAATACTTCAGATGTGTGCCATAGTGCTGGCTACAGCTACACCAGCCTTGCCGGTCTGTTTCTACAATATTGGGGATAAACTTCTCTTTTTATACCCCCTCTCACAGTGCCAAGATGGGCCATCTATGCTATCATTGCCCTCATCCTCCTGGTGATATTAATTTGTGTGCTGTGCTGCTGTGTAAAGTGCTGCTGCAAAGGGAAAAAGAAGAAGAAAAAGAAGCCAGATCAGAAGATCAACCTGAAGGGGCTAAATGGAAGCACTACAACAGCACTGGTGAGATATTAGGCATTTTAACTCTGTGCAGATTCTCATTGGTGGACTTAAAGGTGGAGTCTTCTCTGACTGGATGACTAATGTGATTGACAGGTGCAGCCTGAGACAGAGGATGCAGAGTATGGATCAGTTGACGAGAGGAGAGGGAAACTACTTTATTCCCTAGAGTACAATACAGCACGCTCAGAGGTTCACTTTTAAGTCTACTTAATATGCGAATAAGTGTTTTTCCAAACTGGAACTGCAAAATGTATGAGTTGCAAGATACTGAATTAGTATTGTTAGATTTCACGTATTCCACATAATTCATTCATCCATTCATTCGTTCATTAATTCATTCATTCATTCATTTATTTATATTCAGGAACAGCTGTTCCATGTGTTGCTCTTGATGATCAATACAAATTTCACACCACATCCAGTTATTTACAATACAAAGGGTTTTGTTCCAAAATACATGACAGACCACTTTACAATTATTATTACTTTTTTTGTTCATGATATACATTGTTGGAAGAGGGCTTTTAGTGGGTAAGAAATATTAGTGCTATATTATGGTGAATATTACCTTTGTTAGAAAAAAAAAAAGTATTTTCTATTATACGTCCAAAATTGCTACAAATGCTATTGCATTTTGAAATTAAGCTCTTCATTTCTTAGTTAACATTTGATTGCTATGGCTGTCTTTTCTTTTAGATGACTGTTGGAATAAAGGAGGCTGCAGAGTTAAAGGCTATGGACCATGGAGGAACATCTGACCCTTATGTAAAAGTTTACATCCTACCCTACAAGTCCAAAACCTTTGAGACCAAAGTGTTCAGAAAAACTCTCAACCCAGTGTTCAATGAACACTTTAAATATCAGGTAAATTTAATAATTCTACAGCTCTTTATTGGCAGCAAAATGGCAGTGGGCCATAATGAATTTGTGATTGTTGTTGATTCCAATTTGATATTTTAGAGATTTTTTAGTTCCTAAACATGACCTTTAATTCTTCTTAAGATTCTTCTCATAGGTCATTTTTCTCATGGCTGTTCGTTCTGTGTTAAGATGAGTCAAAAGGAGCTCAGTGAGTCTACACTCGTGATGCAGGTCTACGATTTCAATAGATTCTCCAAGCATGATGTGATTGGTGAGCTGAGGCTTGAGCTTTCTGCTGTGGACTGGAACCATGTGATCGAGGAGTGGAAAGACCTGAGCGAGCCCTCAAAAAATGAGGTACAGATTTGACCTTCTTCTCTCAAGGATTTGGTTATATGAACTGTAAATATGTCATAGCCAACCCTCAAAGCCTCAGTTATAAGTTCAAGAGAGCAATACTGAACTGTCTTATAGTGCATTTATGCAGTAGTGATCACAGCAGCAAATGATTCCTAGTCAAACAAAATCAGTTAATATGAAGAAAATTAGGCCAAGGTTAAGCTTGTTATTTGAGTTCACCAACACTCATGAGTCACGACCAAGTCAAAGTGCACTTTTTAATATTGCAAGTTGTACCTTCACAGCAAGAGCATCTGGGAGAGATTTGTTTCTCTCTGCGATACGTTCCTACTGCAAGTAAGCTCACTGTAGTGATTCTAGAGGCAAAGAACTTGAAGGAAATGGACCATGGGGGATCTTCAGGTTAGTTATAAAGTCCTTTCCTTAAGTGGTAAATTGAGCCTGAATTGCCAGATTTTAGTTCAGTGATTATGATGAAATTAATCCATACACTTATGATTCAGATTTCTCATTCTGGTTTTGACCATGTTATAGACCCATATGTTAAAGTCCAGTTGATTCTGGATAAGAAGAAGTGGAAGAAAAGGAAGACAACAGTGAAGAAGCAGACACTGAATCCTTATTTCAATGAATCGTTTACCTTTGAGGTGTCCTTTGAACAAATTCAGGTGAGTCATATGTTTACTGTTTAGCACTCCAAATAAGCTAAGTTTAATCTTATATGTGACATTCTGGAAACTCCTATAGAGATCTCTCAATATTCAAAACATATCCTCAGCTTTATTGGACATAAATTGTACACACTTAGCCATTTCCATGCATTAAACTATAGGTGTCTTTTACATTGATTCTGTCTAAACAGAAAGTGCAGCTGGTAATCTCTGTGTGGGACCACGACAAAATGAGCAGGAATGACGCCATTGGGAAGATTTTCTTAGGCTGCGATGCTACGGGTAATCAGCTGCGCCACTGGGCGGACATGCTGTCAAACCCACGTAGGCCAATGGCTCAGTGGCATACACTGCTCTCAGCTGATCAGGTGGACTCAACACTGGCCTTAAGACGCACATTGAAAATTCCATTCATCAATAAGACTTTCTGAAAGTGCTGCACTACAGTACTGCGCTTCTCCAGTCTTCAGCTTGCTGAGCAGTGCTCTGTTGCCACTTTTTTAAAACTTGTTACAAATGTGCAATTTCTCTAATACATATCAGAAGCAGTCTTGTCTTGACTGCTTTTGACTAGTGTAAATTATCATGTAATTAACAAATAAGAAGGAACAAATAAGACTACGATTTTATAGAGTAAGAACAATCACTATAAAGAACATTTTTCAGTTTTATGAAATTGTGCACTCCAAGAGAGTGAACACTGACACACGGGTTAAAGTTTTAGACTATGTTATTCACTAAACCCTGAAATGTACATTCCAGGTTTTTGCATATATTAATACAGATGATGACTGGTTGATTGTCTTTTTGCTATTAAATAAATCCCTAACCTTGGTAAACAGAAATCCCACTTACATCTTACTTAAAACTTGTTCTGCCTCCATGTTACCTTCTAGTAGGTTCTACAGGAAAGACCACAGCATCAGCCTGGGGAATGTTCTCCAGTACACTATACATGTTGATTTCTCTGGTGGCAGTACACACACGCAAACAGATTTCTCTGGTGGCAATAATAGATTAGGGTCTGTATGCACAGTGTCAGCACACATCTGGTTTAATTAGGCCATTTTAATGAGATTTCAACTCCTCTGTGGCTGCACACAACTACAACATTGACGAAATTTCACACTGATTAATATAGAGTGAAGAATTTGTTGTTCTACATACGTGTTTGCTTACCATTGCTCACTTTAATAATACATTAAAGTGATGGTAAAAGCAATCATTTATTACTTTAGCTGACATTTTCTAAGCTCTGGAATTAAAACAGTTATGTGGAGCTGATAAAAGTTTGTTGACAAGCAAACTGTGTATTATTTTATGGAAAATAGGTCTTAATTAGGCCGTGTGTGTTGGTCGGGTACTATTTTTTTTTCTTTTTTGGAAGCCCTATCCCAATCTTAACATTTAAGCACTCTATTTTCTGAATGTGAGTCCAAAAGTATTTTTAGTGGAGATACATTAGTAACACACAGAACCTCCATATGTATTTGCTGACCATAAGAGAAACCATGAACGCCATAAAAACATTCTCAGCTGCACAGAAAAGGGTACCCTGTAGCATCAGAGCCATCCGGCAGGCGTGACCTTCAGGCCGTTTCTTATCCCTGCTGTGAACACTGCAGAGCTGTGATCCTCAGAGAGGGACAGCACTGATAAATGGACAGCTAAGAGGGCTACTGACAGGCTGACACAAGTCCAACTGAGCTGCCTATAGGGGCTGCAGACCAAATCAAAGCTTGGATGATCTAGGGAGTAACATATCCTTCCTGCGTGCAGTCTAGTCTAATATATTAGACTTTCAGCCGATCACTGAAGATGACTTCATTTATTCACATAGATGTAATCTCTCTGCTATATATGGAAAGTTTTTTTTCATTTTGCCCTTTTACAGATCTTTGTGTTTCAGCATGACCATAAATGGATGGAACACAGAGTGAGGAGTTTTTAATCTAATCTAATTTATCTCCCACACTAATTTATGAAGTAAATCTTATTTACATGCTGGTAATCACACTTGTCTGTTCAGAAAACTTGTGCGTGTGTGTGTGTGTGTGTGTGTGTGTGTGTGTGTGTGTGTGTGTGTGTTTGTCCACTGTCTTCATTGTGCTCAGGCCTATGAGAGTGGTGGTTTTAAGATATTCACATCTTGTCTGCAGCTGAATGCGAGAGAGCAAGGGAAAGCTCTTTGAAATGTAAATCATACAACCCACTGGTGTGGACCACATCTTCATCTTTATGATGCATCTGTAAGGGTCCATTAACGCTACGTCTACTTAACATCATATGCAGTTTGTGTTGTAACCTTTCTGTATTTAGCATTAATAAAATCTTCAAATCAAAAAGCATAGCCTGTGTGTCAACAGCTCAGTTTTAGTTTTAGTTTATGAAATTATTAGTTTAATTAAATTTCATTCTCTTATTTTGCAGAACCCATGAAGATGTATTTTAATGGTGCAATAATACAAATCTCCCATTTAAGGGCCTGTACATTTTTTTTTAATAAAAGAGTTTAATGTAATATATACACGTTGTTAAAGTTTAAAAATGTACTGTTCACTCCACAGTCCATATGGGAAGTAAACTGCAAGAACAGTCCGCTGTGAATTCACTGTTTTTGTAATGTCACAAAAACATCACATTCACATTTACCCACCTATTCAGCCTACAGAAGTTTAGGCTTGCTTGTTCATGATGAAGCTAAAAAGACTGTTTTAGCCTGGAGTGCTTTTTAAATGAGGCAATACAATCAGAACAGAGGTCATTTACATACATATTTTAAAAGGTCACTAATGTAAACAGCCTATTTAAACTGATTTTTTAAAAATTCTACATGATGAAATAGTTGAGATGTAAACAAAGTCATTCAGAGTGGTTTGGTGTGAAATGCTCTGTTCTAGAAAACCTACTGAGTCCGAACTGTTCACAGTGGTGGTGATAGCAACCAGCCGTCCACCTCTAAAAGATCCTTCACAGAAAGTTAATACATGAAATGGTTATGAATACACTGCCTAATAACATCACAAAACTGATGAGGCAGTTTTGTGATGAGGTTTTGGCTTAAAATTTAAATCAAATTTAATTTAATTCATTCATGGTGGAGGGGTACATGCAGGGTGCTGTAAGGCGAAACAGTCCCCAAAGAATTTTTTTTTTTCAGATTTATGGCTATTTTACCATCATCAACATTACATATAAAAACTCAGAAGACACGCATAGGTTCACTGCTGGTTTTGGATAGTAAATAAAATGGCTGTATTGATGTTGTAGACATTGTGACCCCTGGTTCCTGTCACCCTCACTGCAAAGAAATTTGAGTCTTTAAGTTTCTCTATAATAATCGTTTCACATCAAACCACTCTGAATGAATCTGTTTACATCTCAGCCACTGAATTATGCAGAACTTTTAAAAAATGGTGGAATTCCCCTTCAAAAGAAAAATAGCTAATTCTTAATAGTCAATAGTTATTCTTATAGTTAGAGAATATACTGTTAAAATGAATTATGATGCAGACAAATATGGACTTGAAGAAGAAATACAATACAAGCAAAATGCAGGATATGGTCCATTTACCTCCACGCATTGTAGGTTTACCCTGTGAGCAAATAAGTCAGAGGTAGGATGTGGACTGGAGGAGGCTTGAGCAGGTTATTGCTGGGGCAGAGTCACCACAGAGCAGAGCGTGACATCATCGTCAGGCAGGGTTTCCTGGAAACCCAGAGAGCGCTGAAGCAGTCCAATCAAACAGTGATAGGAGGCAGAGGGGCCTCAGAAGTGATTGCACTGTCTGATTGTCCCTAACGCAGATAACAAACAGTGCTAAGCTCCCTCAGCCACCTGACAGCTTTGGCCCACATCATCAGCAAGAAAGTAAATATCACCAGGTAAGTGAGCATCTGTGACCGTTTAGATTTGGAAAAAGATCGAAAACAACTGCATGTTTCTTTTTTGCTGGCTCCTTTTATAAGACATAGTTTTCAATTATGCTTTTTGATAAAAAAATAAATAAATGTAAAGAAAAATAGCAATAAAAAGTATTTGACTAAGATTATACATAATTTCAGAGCTGTCAAATAATATTTCCAGTACTTGTACTTTTCTGCTAAACTTATCGTAGAGAGGCTCCAAATTAATATTCTGTATCAATTTCATTGTATGATTTAAATTACACAAGAAATGTATTAGAAAGCGGAGCAAACGATAAGCAGCGCGCGGTAGTCCACTGCAGAGAGCCTACAAACAGGTCGTACTACATTTCCCGTCGTGCTCTCTCGTCGCTTGTGTGAGCTCACGTTTCCACGTGAGCTCCATTCAGCTGAGCGCTGTAAAGGCTGAGTGAATGGCTCGGGTTCGTGCACTAACCTTCTCACTTTAATGGTATTTCCAGCAGATAATGCGTCGTAGCGTGCTTGATGTGGTCTTCTTGTGCTGTTCCGCGACCCTCTTAACGTGTTTCTTGGAGTATTTTGCATGCATGGCTCAGGAAATAACGGCAGCTGCATCAGCCAGCCAGCCTGCCAGAAATCAGCCAGTTGATGATAAAGGTGCTCTCTCTCTTTCTCTCTCTCAAGACACGGACATTGGTGGTCCGCAGTGAGCTCCAAATGATTTTACCCGAGCCAGCAGATCGCAGTCTGCGGCACTAGATAGTTACGTAAGGATTAGTTGAAATGCAGGCGCAGTAGGACGATGCAGGAGCTGTGTTTAACGTGATATTTCTGCTCAGACTTTGGTGTTTCCCAACCGCTCAGTTATGGAATGCAACGTTGCGGGTTGCGGGGGTGTTCCCCTTCCTTACCATCAAGTTAGTTATTGTGTATGCAGAAAGAAGGAAAGAGAGAGAGAGGTCCTTTCTAGCTATGCGTTATATATATATATATAATATATATATATATATATATATATATATATATATATATAATCTCACACATACAGAGTATAGGATCCAGTTGTAATTCATGTGTTATCAACAGGAGGCAGAAGATGGAAACCGTGAAAACATGGAACCATGATTTTATTTCACTTAACCAGCTGGATAAGAAAATCCACTCCAAACAAAATGGTAAGATAGCTTAAAACCTCATCATCAAGCCTAGTATTTGGTCACAAGAGGACAAATATGATAAGCTCTTTAATGTTAGTTCACAAATTAAGATTTTGGCCTTATGTTAAATCTATCTTCTTGACACATGTATTGGCATTGTCACATACTTGCTTCTATTATATCACAGTGATAACTCAGGAAGGATGGCCCTTATGCCTACCTATATTTGCGGAGTTTTATTCCAAAATGCTGTGTATCCATTTGTTGGAATTTTGGATGCTTTGGAAGTTTTTTTAAAGAATAACAGTTGGCCTATAATGGAAAACACATTTTATTTCTCCGACAACTGATTTTGTTGATTATAAAATAGCGTTGGTGTTTCTGGTTTGTGTAAAGTCCACTCCCAACAATGTAGATCATTTTAAAAAAATCTTGAAAGTGATCTATAATGTTTTTTTTTTTGTACAGTGCAGAGATTTTGTGTCTAATAGAATTTGAATACAAAGTAAGAAGTACTCTGACGTTGTCACTTGGAGAACTGCAGAACGTAAGCTACTGATAGCTGACGTCTGAGGAATCTCAGTACTTATTTCAACTTTTGGTTTTCTAGGCATGATTGCCAAGAATCTCCTCAACACTCTCAAGATCCGTAACCATTTACAGCTCCAGCCCATTTCTCGTTCAGCATGTGCTACTGGTAAGTAATAGCAACCACTTCAGTCAATTCCAGCGATTTCAAATGCATTGTCAGCTGTATTTTGTATAGCAGAGAAGATGCTGCAAAACTGTCATGACAGTATTCCTCATCTTATTAAAAAGAAATCTTTTTTTCAATTTTGCTTGGCGAGTCACATGCTGAAGAATTTCCCACATGGTCTGATGAAAGGCTTTGAGAAGGTGCTTTTTCAGCTGTGTTTTAATTAGTTACATTTAGTGATGCACACTATCAAACACAGACATAGACACACCTTTTCCTGTGTTTCTGTATTTACCCATTAAGTCAGTCCATTTTGAATTTGTCATAATGTGTAGAATGTATATAAAATACCATGTATACCCTAACTGAGGAACTGTGGAACTTGTTTTGCTGTTTCACCATTTCTCCTAGTAAACAACCAGCTAATTTTCCTTGAAGATATATGGGCGGCTGTCTTGTGTACTTCCTAGTACAGCACAGGCTGATGTACAAGAGTGCACAGACACGAATGCTTTGTGCTGCCACAGCTATTTGAAATTGCACTCTGTTATCAAATGCGCTTGTCGTCAATCAGCTGAACAATAAAGCGTTTGAGCAGCAGTCTGAAGTGAGATATGTGGGAGTATTAATGCCTGCGTCGTGTTGCAGTGGATCAAAAAGACCCTTCAACTCCCTTAATGAGTGTCCTCCTAGGATCTGCAGACAGGGTTTCCACGGCCCCTCTGAGACAGGTGGCTCACACACATACACATAGAACAGCTCCAAGTTAGCCTTTTAATTCCTGTCACTAAGGGTCTAGACTGAAACACCTCTCAGAATGAGAGGTGGCTCAGCTCAGTTACATTATTTTGAAGGAAAATGGTGAATCAGATTTGGAAATATTGGAAAACTGGGTAAATTGGTTGAAAATTGTATGTGTTTTCACCAGTCCATGGACTCAATTTGCTTTAGCAATTAAATTGCTGTTCCTATGTTTTTTTTTTTTACATGAAAAACGAGCCTTGGCTTTAAAAAGAAAGGCAGAGCTTGAATAAAGAGGGAGCTCTTACTTTTGTGATTTTCCCATTGTGGGACATTAGACATTAGAATTATCTTATCTTACAAGACCAAGCAAGCTTAGTTCAGCTGAAGCACAAACACACCAACATTCTTTTTCAGAATGTTTAACCTTTACCAATTACTTTAATGTAGGTTCCTGAACATATTTCTTCCTCATGAGGCATAATGCAAAATTTTTAGGTTCTTGGGCAATTCCCTGTGCTCAAACGTGGTGTGTCATAAGCTATTTAGCTGGCTCATGTTAAGGAGGCATCATTCTTGGATGGGATCTGTGTAACTAGCTGTCTACAGTTACCTGATTATTGTGAGAATTTGAGTAAACCTTCAAGGCAACAAGTCATTTACAACTGCATTCAGTGTTGAAATATTTGTCTTTTGAAACTGTTGCAGCCCCAACCAACCAAAGCGCTGCCTACAGCAATAAAGGAGAGTCACTTAGGGACACTGGCTATTTTTTGCTTGTCTGATCCGCTGTCAGACAAAGATAGATAACTTGTATACTACTGCTTATCCTTCTTGTTATTTTCCTTGTCTTACCTGTGTTAGGATCCTGTCCAGATCTGATCATGAGTAGGAATGAGCAGCCTGACTCACGACCGGTCCCCATGGCACTGACCCCACAGCTGCCACCCAGAACCCACCGCCCCCTCTGCCTTTCAGTGTCCTCTGACAGCAATGGCCGCTTTAAAGCTCTGGAGACCCAGGAATGGAAGAACAACCTCAAAGCTCAGGTATGGGCAGTGGGTCCGCATCTCTGGTGTGTTACACCAGAGTTCACCCAGCCAATGCACCACATATAACGTCTTTATTTGGTATTGCTTTTTTCAGTATGTTCAATACTGAATCAAGACAGTTAAATTTGGAGCACTATGATCTGAGGCAGCTACATCAGCTATGTGTGTGTATGTGCTTGCTCTGCAGATGGAGCAGGCCCACAGTGCTGGGGCTGCCAGCAGCACAGGTTCTTTGGAGAGGGCATCACTCTTTTGTGCTTCTGGCTCCACCACCACCTCCAGCTCGGGCCTCTCCAGCCCCGTGGAACTGCTCACCAAAAGCAAGTCGTCGAGCCGCTTTTCTCTCTTTTCCCCGCCATGGAACAGTAGCTCGGAGTCCGATTCCAACCCCCCATCTCGCTCCGGGTCCAAGAAACTGCGCAACTACAGCCGCAGGGCAGGACCTGTCGGGGTCAAGACTGGACCTGAGACCCCGGAGCCCAAGCAGAGCGGCCCAGAGCACTTCCAGTACTCAGAGCCTGTTATCTCCAAGGTGACAGACTACATCTATGTGGGGAACCTAAACGCGGCCTATAGCGGTCGAACACTATGCCGCAACAACATTGACAGTATCATTGACATGAGCAGCCTGCCGGGGGAAACTTGTTTAAGCTTGATTCCCTGCACCTGCTCACGGGGGGCCAAGCACAGTTGGTCTCGACTTAAGGTGGACATCAGCGAGCTGCCAGACATGGCGCGGGATGGCCTGGCCCTGCGCCAGCGCTGCTTTGAGGACATCAACGAGTGCATTGATGCCTCCACAGAGAAGAGGAAACGCGTGCTGGTGCACTGCCGTGATGGCTTCTCACTCGCCCCCACTTGCGTCATCCAGTACCTCATGATCAAGCAGAACATGAGGCTGATCGCTGCCTATGAGCTGCTGAGAGCCAAGCACCCAGTCAACATTCGCGAGTGCCACCAGAATGTGCTGGTGAGCCTGGAGAGGGCCCTGCGGCCTGGGGGAAACACGGACCCCGAGTGCTTCAAACAGGCCATCTCGCGCAAAGTGGCATGGACCTAACTGTACTGTAATACACTACACGTTTATGTTCTGGCTTCTATCTAATACATTTGTTTTCTTTTGTGATTGGGGAAAGGCAGCCTTTTTGCATCCGGCAGTGAGCTACAAGGTTGGAGAAAACTTCTAGCTCTGACAATTAATTTTTTTATCAGTGCACTGGCCAATTCAAAAAGCTTGAAAATTTAACTCAGTTCTCTTCCAGACTAAACTTGAGAGGGGAAAAAACAAGCAGAAGTAATGCACTGTATAGCTGCTAAACATGGGGGGCTTTCTGAGGATATGTCTCCTGTGGTTAATGATTAGACTCTCAGTTTGGTGCTGAAGTCTTGTGTGTATGTGTGAGGGAGGGTCTGCAGCCATAGCACAAGCTATAAATTTATGTTTCAGGGGAACATGAAAGGAAATCTCAGGAGACCCAATGATGTCAAACATGGCTACATGATAAAGCTGACCAGAGATGAGGTCGACTACTACGCAGACGTGTTCAACTTCTCCAACTGGACTGCCTGTGAATAATGGTCACTGACTCTACTCATTGAGTGTCAGTCTAGTGAGGTCATTGGCTGCTGCCATTGTAAACATAAACACAAAAACTTTGCCTGCAGTTTAATAGTCTAAAACATGTTGAAATCTCTGCATTTTCCAGAGTCATTGGACATTCTAAACAATATGTAGGTAAGAGTTGTCCTCCATGAGGAACCCAGTCACTTACCAACTGTCTTCTCCAGTCATGTGAAAATCGTCTTTGGACGAAAATTAGCTTTGGAGCTTGAGAAGTGTGGACTATCGTTGTATTGTTGTGTGTGCAGTAAAACTGGAACTGACCCGTCTGTATCTTTGATGGATTGTCAGCATTAGTGTTCATGGATTTGACAGAATTGTGAAGCAGTGTCCAACTGCAAAGACCTTGTATTGCACTACGTTGTATAGAAACTGCACAAGTGAAATGCTCATTAGATGACACCCCGTTTCTTTTGGTTCTTCATTGCTCAGCACAAATAGATTCATTATTTTTTGGATTATTATGGTACATAGTTCTTGTGTTCTGATTAATTGATTGCTATTGTATTTTCCTTAGCCCTTTAGGAAAATCTAACAAACCCTCAGAACTATGTGGTATTGCTTATACTTGTCAGCAGTGCTTATTATATTTTGATATTTAGTGAGCAGTGTGATGAGGAGAGAAGCTCCTGAGGTTTTGGTGCCTTTGTTTAAAATCGTCCCGTGTGATTGTATTGTGACATTCACACACTATGTATGCAGTTGTCAGGCACTGACAATTTTTTTACGCTCTGAAATGTTCTGTATAAATGCTACTCTTTGTTCTGCTGTGAGTAACGCATTGTGATGTATGGCAGAGCACAGTTCTGTACAGTTACGTAAAGGTTTTGTTGCAGTGGTCATTCCGTGCACAGTGACAGTATTTTCAATCAGTGTGGTGATGGCTAGTGCATCTCAGTCTGAGTGGTCATTTCTTAGTCCCTACAGGTCTGCTGTTCACTAAAAACATTAACAAAATTTAAAACTATATTGAGCTTAACTAGAATGATTTCTGTTGTTGTATATTTCTAAAGGATGCTACTTTTAAGGTCTAACTTGATCTCAGGTGAACTTTATTGGCTTAGACTATAATGCTCTCTGTTTAAGTTAGATACCACAATAATGTGACAATGTATTTTCTGTATCATGTTTTTAAAGTCTTATGCATTTGTATATGTAGATATTAAAGAAAAAAAATCAATTCACTTGTGACTCTATTTGTACTTAAACAGTAATTAAAACATTTACTACAGGAAGCCGTGGTGCTTCAAGTAATTAATTATTAGTGGGTTGTTCTCAAGCCTTTTCAGTTACGTTGACCTTAAAGGTAACTGCAGACAAGATATCAGCACTTCATTATTTATTCTTAACTGCTTGCCTCTCTTTAAGGAAACAGCTAAAGTGTCTCTGTTGAGAGTCGTCATTCAACAGTTTACACCTCTGACCAATCCAACCAAAGCTTTTCCCCTCTCCATTACGCACACTCTGCGTGTGTGCACTTGTATGTGCATAGGTTATAATAACTCTCAGGCTTCACCCCCTTAATGCCCTTCAGAATTCTTGCTTAGTGTACCATCTCCACTAATGCTTCTGTTCTTCCAGTTAGTCTAGAAACCCCTAACATCTTTTCTTCCCTATCCATTTAAAACAGATGGAATGATGAGAGATCGTTTTTCTTGTCTACTAGAGATGGCATATGAGAACAGCTATCAGGCCGATATCTAGAATATGAATTGGATATCGAAGGGAAAACATTTTTTTTCCTGTGGGGTAGTGGACTGAGTAGTTTAAGCATGATAGCCTATTTTTAGACGTTCATCTTGAGTAAAGTGCTTCAATTAAAAATGGCATATTTTAAAGCTCAGTAGTTTTAGTTGAAAAAAATATTACAGTGGTATTGGCTGATACTCAAGGTTTCAATATCAGCATCAGAAAAAAAAACATGTTATCATGCTGTCTGTGCTGTCTTTATGTCTGGACCACCAGAAGCCTAGAAAATCAAAAGAACATTAAATTTGCTACATGCTTAAGAAAGCTGCATGTTTTTGGAGATATGCATTGTGGTGGGTTGCTCTGAATCAGCTCCCCAGGTTGTTTCCTTTGCTGCATACCATCAGGCTCTTAGTTTCCATTCCATTACATCCACATTCGTCCTCTCCTCAGCTCTTGTTTCTGCAGTTGGATTCCTTCCTGCCGGTCCCCCAAGTCCCTAGTGCTCCGCCACATCAATGACAGCTCTGCACCTACTGCCCTGTTTACTTTAGCAGTGTCCCAACTTCACCACCCAGAGCTGCTGCAGCTCATGTCTTCTTCTATCAGAACCAGCTAGAACAACAGTCCTGCAGCAATAAAGCAACTTCTACCAGCCCTAGTAGGCCCAGTGCAGCCCCACCCTCTCCATAACAGGCATGCAGTTTGTGTGAATAATTAAAAATAAGAATCACAATCTTGAAGGAAGGGTTATTTATATTGATGGGGTGAAGGGAGGAGTTGGGGCTAAGATATAATGTTTCAGGTGCTTGCTAGCCCATTGGCCTCGGAGTGAAACTACTTCCATAAAGAGAAAGATGGGATTTCCTTGGCCATTGGGGAATGCAATATATACCTTCACATAATGCCAGCTGCCTGCAGCGCTCCCAGTCTTCCCCCATTCTCCCGGCTGTGCGCTCCACTCCACCTCCTTCCACTCATAGGTGAGAGCCTCTGTTCTGTTTTTTGCTCAGTCGCTGCTGTCTTCCAAGCCCTTGTGCTGCGTTTGACCTTTTGGATTAGCACCTTGGCAGTGGGAACTGTCCTGTCTGATCTAATTGTGTCTGGTCTATTGTGCACAGGAGGAGGATTGTAATGTGTTGAAGTTGTCCTTTGCAGTAAACAGATGTTCTGTGTGTCTGTGTGGCACTATTTGTGGTGTGCTATGTATGTGAAGAGGCTAGCATTTGTGAAACCTGCTTGGAGAACTATTATTTTGACACACATATTGAATTATAATATTTAATTATTTGCAAATTCTGACCATATTTGCATTTATAGACTCATTTATGCCATACAAAGATGTTCCTTATAGATGTTCCAAAGACATTCCTTATATTTACTGCAAGGGTCAAATGGCTGTAGTGAGAGATATATATTCATACCTGCTATCTCTGCTGGTTGATAGATTGCGTACTGAAATGACTTACTGAACCTAAATTGCTCATGGTGCGGTGCTCTGAAAAGTAATATGGCCATGTTTATCTTCTTGTCACTGTGAAATTCTTGATATGTAAATGTTGGGTTTTAGATAGAACTCCAGATACGTATGTAATGTTAAAAGTGCCACAAAGACATCAGAATCATAGGTCGAGGCAGAGGTGTGTGCAAAGGGATTTGTGAGAGTGAAAAAGAAGATTACAGAAGATTAGCCCACATTATCACCATACTAATTCCAGTAAACACTTACGACATGGCATTGTCATGTGCATTGTGCTGGCTAGATTCTTTCCCTTGGGGCATTGTGAGAGAGGTGATGATTTTTTCTCTGCGCATTACAAATTTGGATTACGAAGAGAAGTTTTTTCTAGTCTTTTCTACATTTATTTTCCTTTTGTTCATGGCTTACTTTCTCAGTTTCCTTTTTTTATATGACAAATTTTTCATACTTGGTTTTGTCTTTTTTGACATAAGAAATCTTTCTTCTATGTTTGAAATGATTAAAAATGATTGCTTAGCAGAAAGCTGCATGAAATGCAGTTAGATTATATTGCGCTACACCACATAGACTTACAATGGCTTATTGTATAAATTCTTAGTTTAAGCCACTTTCTGATCTATACGCTGTAATGTCTTTACCATGTTGGGACTGTTCTAGAAGGCTGGGTGGGCATAAACTAAGGAGGTGTCATATTTTTTGATAATCATCCAGTGACAAGCTTACCATAACAGAGACCCACAAGCCTGTCAGCTGAAGAACTTCACCCCCACCCAAATATAGCCACTGATTCTCTTAAGCTGATTTGGCCCCCCCATTCCCCCCAACCCTTAGTCTCAGCCCCGCCCCCAACCCTCAGTCTCAGCCCCCAGCCCTGGCCCCTTATCTTTGACCTGACACCACCACTGCCAGGTTTCCCCTATTACAACATGAAGATTTTGGATAATTCAGTAACAATTAAGGAATCAATTAAAAAGCAATTTGTAATGACCGATCGCTCCTACTTGTTTTTTTCCCCAAAATTCTTTATGCATGATGTGAAAAGGTGCCTCAATCTGTGGGAAGCTGCCTCGAGGACTATACAGGTTTTTCGAGTGTCACGCAACATTTTAATAAGGCTTGATGGCTTGCCGTTACACTTTGTCTCATCTAAGCTACCTTTCTGTATTTACTTTTTCAGTACATTATCGTATGTTTATTTCTTTACATATTGGCGTTACTGTAGAACTCACTGCATGTTCTTTTATACTGCAGGGTGTGAAAACAAAACTCAGCCAAGATGTCGGAGTAAGTAAACACTTATGCTGTTCTAAGTGTGCTTTACAGTTCCCTCAGTTAATTTAAATAAACAGTGGTTGCATGTTCATAATGGGATCTCACACAGCAAATTCGCAGGGGTTTACATTACCTTGTGTGCGTAAGTGGAAATGTATTAAACTATAATACAGGCAATGTCTGAGTTGTCACTGTGTATGTGTAAAACATGATGTACCTGATATTTTCATGGATTTCCTCATCATTCCAATCCAAACTCTTAAGGAAAAAGATGTCATCGAGTCGCAAGCATCATCTGAAGGTATATTAAATTCTCTCTCCATTGATTCCTTCGTTCATTCATTTATTTGTTTTTATTTATTATTATTTATTTATTTATTTTCATATTATCAAGAGATTTACAATTGTGTGTTTTATGATGCAGGAGTCCGCTACTTTTTATGATACTGTCTAGCTTTTCTGGGAACTAATTCAGTCTGTCTTTCCTGCAGAGCTTGATGCTCTCCATTGCTAAAGGTTTACTGGAGGTGGAAGGAAGGGAGAGAGAGGAGGAGAGAAAAAGATACATGGCAGAGACATGCCCTGCTTTATCCCTGCCAGGAGGCATGCAAGCTTTACAGGTACTGATTTAAACACGCACAAATAACACATAAGTAAGTAGATCAAGAATACACGTTACTGTGGTTAATTGTGTCCTTTTATGTTACAATAATACAAATTTAGAATACTGACATTAGAATGTTAGACAACTTCTGATCTGGTATTAGCTTTATCATGCCACACACAGTACTGTGCAAAAGCAAAAGACCACTCCTCAGTCAAAATGTCCATATTGTAAAATGTATTATTTTTTCTGGAGATATTTTTAAGGACGCTAGAAAGCCAAAACAAATAAGCGGGGAAAAGAGTAGACATCTCCAAAGCTGGAGTTCAAAAATTATTAAAAGAGAAAACGTGACTCCTAACAAGACCAGACAGACCACCACAACTATTACCATCATATAAACAGGACTAATATTTTTCATCTTTGAGAAAGAGGAGAAAATCAAGCTCCACCCTTGCTTAAGAAAAAACCCACAGGTGTTTCTCTCCATCCTTCCACTATGAGAAGACAACTCAACACTCTGAGTCTGAAAGGATGTGTAGCTGTCAAGAAGCTGTTACTGAGAACAGGAAAGAGAGAAAAAAGGGATTTGCACTGAACACTGAAACTGGACATTTGGCATGTGGAGTAAGGTTTTATAGACTGATGAGTCTAAATTTGTGATTGGGATTACTTGGATTGGCACCAACTGCAACCAACTTCTAAGAACTTTGGAGGTCCAGTATAAAAAATATCCCCTGCAAATTTCTTTGAAAAACTCAAAACAAGTTTCCTGAAAAGAATGGAAACTGTAATATAAGCGAAAGGCGAACACACTATATACGGACACAAATTATATTATATTGCTATATATTGCTGTTGAGGCTTCTACATAATTTTCTGTTAAAATACAGTGGGGTCCCAAAGTCTGAGACCATCTTGAAAATCTTGTATTTTTTAAGTCAGGAAATAAACACTAAATGTTTTAGAATTAAAAAAAAAATATGACAAGTAAAAAAAAAAAGAAGAAGTATTCAAGATTCTGCACTTTTGAAACTGAAGCATGTTTTGTTAAGGTCTTTGTACAAAAGGGTCAGTTATTTTCTTTAGTCTTATCTCCTCCTTTGATGCTCGTGTTCAGACGACTGTCAGGTGGATTTTGTCTACTTATCAGAGGCTTTTGCACAAACGTGTGATGAGTCTATGCTAGCTCGAGTGCACACTTAAAAAATTAAAGCAAATGAGGGACATACTATACAAGAAATACAGAAATTCATGTTAGATTGTACTTTTTGCTTAAATGTGTGTTTTTCTGATAATATAACGTGTAATGAAAAACTGTGCATTTAAAATAGATGCATTTTATTTTCACTAGTGCTCTCAGACTTTTGAACCCCACTGTATATGTTTACTGCTTTTTCCTGACATGGAAAAACGAATAACAAGTACTTTATGGCGATTTTTGACTGGAAATTAAATAAATGAAAGGGCTCTGACTTTTGTACAGTACTGTATGTAGAAGAGACATTCCTGTTTTCTGTAATGTCAAGTGGAAATTATATGTTTGTCTGCAGGAACTGTGCAGAGAGCTTCACCACAAGATTGATGTGATTGACGAGGAGAGATATGATTTGGAGAGTAAAGTCGGCAAAAGCTCAAAGGAGGTACAGCCAAGATCTTATACATGAACAAACTGTGAACTCACCTCAATGTGTAATATTCATGACTTGATTTGCTGTTGAAATGGTTGTTATTCTGGTCCACTCCAGATTGAGGACCTGAAAATTAAAGTTCAGGACCTGAAGGGCAAGTTTAAGAAGCCAGCTTTGAGGAAAGTACGTCTCTCTGCTGATCAAATGCTTCAGGCTCTGCTGGGCTCCAAGCACAAGGTGTCTCTGGATCTGAGAGCTAACCTGAAACAAGTGAAGAAGGAGGTCAAGGAGGAGGTGGGTGCTGGATATCTAATCTTTACAACATCTTCATCACTAAACTTCACTTTTTCTTGTCTTTGGCCTTTTGTGAGCCTCCTATATTTCTTTATAGCAATGGCAGGTGCCATTGACCCATCATTAAAACAGGCTTCACCAGGTCTCTAAACTGCCAGTGACAGATGTGATAAGCCAAATTCCCATATTTATTGGACATGATATGATGGTTTCTCTCTCTATGTCACAGGATAAGGAGCTGCGTGATGTTGGCGACTGGCGCAAGAACATTGAAGACAAGGCTGGTATGGATGGCAGGAAGAAGATGTTTGAGTCCGAGGCTTAAATATTCAGATTTAGTCTACTCTTCAGTGCTTTTGTGGATTCACTATTGTGGCCTGCTGCTAGATACTCAGAATGAAACCATCAAGTTTAATTTAGCGTATGGACATAATCATCAATAAGAAATGTAGGAAAGTACAAGCAAAACTGCAATTATTTTCTGTTAAAAGTTTAGAATTCTAAATCTTCAGTCATATTCTGTCTGCTTATAAAGGACTTCACACAACGTATGTTTTAAGTATTTTTCCAATGTGTGAATAAACAATGTAAATGTAAAGTACTTGTGTTATTTGTGTCTTAATTTATATTGAAATCCATTTTAATGTATGAAAACACAGTAGTTATGGTATATCATCATTATTTTCATATTTTTTTCCGTCCAGGGGTTACAATGGGTTTACAGCATGTTCCTAATTCTTCTCTTTTTGAATGACAAAACATAACATATGACATTCATTCACTCCAAGTTTGAGGGAGTTGTTTGCTCAGAGCTCTGACAAAATAGCCATATATAAACCCACATCTAAAAGCCATATATAACCACTTACTGAAATAAATGAAATAGCGGAGCCAAAAAACTGCATAAACAGAGTAAAAGTGTGAGCAAACCTGATGTTTATTCCTGTTTAATGCAGATTATTTATCTCTATACATATGTAATGATTGTATAATTCTTCTGAATTCCAGTATAAGGTAAGATCTTCCTTTATTGAAACAATACAAAGTTAGTCCTTGTTGTGATGATACTGTTTTTAACTCCATTTTAATGTTTTGCAAGATAACTCATTATGACTAAACGGATAGATGGCCATTCTGGACATTTCACCCCACTTCTCTTCGGACAGATTCATCTGGCTAAGGTAAGAGAAGTCAGTCTGTATGATTATTCAGAAAAAATAATTTAAAAAAAACATCATTTCCAGAGAACTCATGTGATTTTACTGTTTGTCCTTTGTTTATTGGTGTTTATTTGCCAATTTCTAAGGCAGCTGTTGGGCCCTTTATCACCAAGCAGGACCAAAGTGCCTGCTAAATAAAAGATAATAAAGCCTAAACAACTATCTTGAAGGATGGGTTATTTATATTGGAGGAGCAGGGAAGGAAGCCATAGTGCTGTATTTCATGACCTTGTCAGCTCATTGGTTTGGTCAGTAATCCATTTCCATAAAGAGAAAGGCAGGATTTACAGAGCGATCAGAGAATGCAATATATACCTTCTTTACACTTCAGCTGTGTCTCTGCCTAAGAGTCGCCCATCTTCAAGAGAAAGCCTCGTTCCTCCTTCTGTCTGTGAGGTGAGAGCTTTTCCTTCCTTTATTCTGTCAGGCTGTCAGGTTAAGAAACACAGTAATTGTGTATGAAGGTGTATTAATTATGTTTGCTGGTCTTAGTACTTGTAATACTGCAAAATTGTAGAGTTTTTAAGTGATTTTTTAAATCAAACAATGTTTGGGTGCACAGCACCAGCAATGCACGGATTGGCTTATGTGCATATATTTGTTGTTTTTTAACTGATTTTTGGAACATAACTTTATTGGTGGGATGAAGTGGAACTATTTGGCTACTTTAGTGAATGGTGGTCAGGGAGGGCTACAGCACTTACATGACATATGAACTGACGATGTGGCACTTGAAAGGCAATACCACCTACACCAATAAATTTTGAAAATGATACTCCAATGTTTTTCTTCTTGTCAACACCTACAGCCAGTCATGCGTAATTGACAGTTTACTATAGTGTCTCATCCAAACGACTTGCTTTACCTTTAAACAAAATATCAAAATGACAGGAAAGTGGCATGTAAAGTGTAGTGATTGTTAATAAACTTAAACCAGCTGACTACAGCTGACAGAGGGTTTTTTAAGCTGTCCTTATTTTTAAGCTATGTCTGTTTTGTAATAGCTTTAGTTTTATTTTATGATGTCTTAATGTTCCTCAGCCTACCTTTAGGCTTCTAAGAATAGCCTCTATTTTCTTCTTAGAATGGAGTGGAAGGCTTTGTATAGCCTTGCAACTGTCTTCGCAGCTTTCTAAGCATGTAGTTAAGGAATGAGGTGAGCGTTTGAGGGCACTAAAGCAGTCAATTAGTAACTCGGTTATCACTTAGCCAGTATGTCTGCTGCACAACTCAAGCTGGATAAAGAAAGTCTGGTAATGGTACACAGCTGTGAAGGGAATAAAGGACATGTTGTTATTTCAGAACTGTGCTCTAACATCTTGGCCATCTTTGGGATGTTCCATAAGGCTAGCTTGTCTCTTGGGCTTGTCTACCACTTGTGGTATCATGTTGCACTGACCTCTCTGAGAAAAGCCTATGATGTCGGTCAAGAAGGGATTTGAGAGCAGATAGCCTACTCAGATTTAGAATCACTGTTCTGGTCATTTGCATGTGACATTTAAAGCTATAATTTGTTCAAGGTTAGATAATCTTGAATATACTGTTCACTTTCCGTTATCTTTTGCAAGTACAGTGTTGAAGATTTTATGATTTTTATGTTTTTTTGTGATCAAGTTCAGAAATTTTGTCACTACACTGACTAACAAATTGGCCTGAGCAGGGATCTACCCTTTTATTTACCCATTTATTACAGCTTCCTTTCTTGCTGAATGACTTGATTTCAGTTTTTCAAAGAAATGCACGTGAATATTTTTCCACACCTCCAAAGTTCAATCTTGGAAGTTGGTTGCGTTTTCTGCTTCTCATGATAGAAGTAATCCCAAACACATTCAGTGATTAAGTCTGGACTCTGCATGACCTGTCTGTTGTTCTAAGATCACCAGCAGCTTCTTTGTTTGATCTCCAAATTTTCTTTTTTTGCACATTTTCATTTCTCAGTAACAGCTTTTTAACAGCTACACATCCTTTCAGACTCACAGTGTTGAGTTGTCTTCTCACACTGGAAAAACAGACAGAAACACTTGTGGATTTTTCAGATCTCAAGCAAGAGTGGAGCTTGATTTTCTCCTCTCTCTCAAAGATGAAAGCTTTAATTATTGTTTATCTAGTGATGCTTTACCGGGGTTTGCACGGGTGTTATGAGTCTCATTTTCTGTATTTCTTTTAATAATTTTTTGAACTCCAGTTTTGGAAACTCCTGTTTTTCGTGTATTTTTCTTGGACTTTCCCCTTTCTAATTAAATCTAATTTCCTCAGACATATCTCTTAAAAAAATGAATAACTTGCACTTTAAGGCCATTTTGAGTAGAAATTAAATACATGAAGGGTGGTCAGTGACTTTTACACAGCACTATACCTTCTTTAAAACTTTCATTCTGACTAACAGAAACCCAGAGTAATATGTCACAAACATTTATGTGGTTCCTTCTTTGTGTTACTGTCACCAGGGAATAAAGACAAACCGCCAGCATGACAGAGTAAGTAGAACTGAGCCTGATTCTCAGCATTTGCTAATAATTAGCATTGTTTAATTTATGATTATGTAACTACTAGAATTACTAGAACTACAAGAAAGTAAATCGAATGTAGATAAGTTTAAAGTTGTTTAACTAAAGAATAAATTGAATGAATAAACACCAAACATCTTTTTTTATTTATATTAGAAGCAAAAGGATGTCCATGAGTCGAAAACACAACCTGAAGGTAAAAACTCTGTGTAAAAATCTTATATTTTGAATAAAGATTAAAATTTAACTAATAAAAAGACGAATAATAATAATCCAGCAATAATATAGTATATGTGCTAAAACATAGTTGTAGCCATTCCATTGACAATGGGATGATTATCCCATTGTCCCATGAATAAATCAAAACTGTTAATGTACTTTCCAATATCTGCCCTCAGAGCTTAATGCTCCAGGTAGCAAAAGAGTTGCTAGAGGCTGAGGAGATAGAGAAAGTGCAGGAGAGGAAGAGGTACATGGAAGAGCACTGCCCTCCTCTTTCTTTGCCCAGCAGCAAGGACGAATTACAGGTAAAACCCACAGCAACTTTATCAACCGAACAGAAAGACTTGCCACTAACTCACTATGACCTTGTTCTTGTTTAGTGATACACTAGTATGTCCAAATATATCCAGACACCCTTTCTAATTAGTGAATTCAGCTACTTTAAGGTGCACATATTGCAATTGATGACACCATGAAATACCTTTGAAATGAGTTGTACTGGGGTTTGTGATCCAGAACTAATCATCCAACATCAGTACTTTACCTCATTAATGTTCTTAATCTCACAGCAATATTCCAACAATCTAATATAGCGTAAAGCCTTCCCAGAAGAATAGAGGCTGTTACTGTAGCAGGTGTCTACAAACTTTTGAATGTCTAGTGTACAAAGACTAAGCAAAATGCATGAATTCATAAATTTAGTCAAAGCACCATTCATATTACTAACAGTTTCACTATAGCTGAGATTTAAATGCGAACAGTTGGTCTTACTATGAGTGTACATGTTTATACCATCAGGCACTCTGCAGAGAACTACATGAAAAGATTTTTGTAATTGATGAGGAGAGATACAATCTTGAGCACAAAGCCAACATGGTCGTTGATGAGGTAAGCTTTCTCTTACTTGACACTTGCCTAACTGATACACTTTTTCTCTTCTTGAATAGCTTTTCTCTGTCTCCAGGTTAAGGACTTGAATATAAAGATTGTGGATCTCAAGGGCAAGTTCAAGAAACCGCCTCTGAAGAAAGTGCGCATGTCGGCTGATGCTATGCTTCAGGCTCTGCTGGGCTCCAAGCACAAGGTGAACCTGGACCTGAGAGCCAACCTGAAACAAGTGAAGAAAGAAGTCAAAGAGGAGGTGGGTCTTTTTTAAAGATTATCCTCAGATCCAGCTCCCCCACACCTGAATTTTAGCTCAAATAAGAAGTCTATTCTGAAGAGTTCTCTTAATGGCTCTGGGTGTGTGTGCTGACAGAAGAATATGTGATGAACTCAGGGGTGTCAGTTCTGGGGAGACGGGGATGCATTGCACTGAGGCCCGTGACGCAGGCCAGGAGACCTACAGCAACAAGACCCTCTTACATTTTTATTGGACCCATGACTCACAGAAAGATCCAATTTCTTAACAAAATACCTCACCACTTAGCTTCCATCAACACTACGCAGGCGACCCTGACATCTATTTATCTGCCTCTTCTTCATGAGCTTATACAGGCGAAATGTTTCAAACAAATCCTTCACAACTTGCAACGTTCTGAGAGACTTTTGTACAACATCAGTATGAAAATTTGGTACTATGGGGATAGTTAATTTATTGTACTATGTACACTACATGTATATGAGAAGTAGGATGATGACAGGATAAATATATTGTGCTACATCATTGGGGGGTGTGGGTTGGGAGGCTTCAATATGTTCATTTCTTAATAATGTACTGACTGCAGTATATTAACATTAGACATATTGTGTTGTGGCCCTCTCCTCTCTGCTGTTTGTGCCTCTGCTTCACTGTGACTGTCTTACTCTAGTTCCCCCAGCACTTTTGAAGTGAAATGTTTTAAATGTACTTTTATGTGCACTGGACTTTTGAATAAGTATCATTTTTGTTGGTATCATTACATAGTCAAATCACTGGCACTTCAAAGAATTATGAAGATCTACATACACACGTCTTAAATCAGAGATAATTTTGTTATTGAAGTAGCAGACTAGCTTGTTGCTTCACAGTTTAGGCAAGACAGCTAGCTAGTTAAGCCTGTATTAGTTAGCTAGGTGGCTAACTAACACCAGCTAGATAAGCAATGTGGCTAAATTAGCAAACTAATAACCTCCAAATGTGACCATATTAGCTAATCAATGAACTGTGTTCCCTGAACTCAGCTCTTAGTTTGTTAACCTACTTAGCTCTCTGTTTTGTAGAGGTGACTTTAGCGAGGGATTTTAGCTAACATTAACACTAGGTTAATGTAAGTAACTGCTTCTCACATAACACATTATTTTAAATTAGTTGGTCACATTTCAAATAGTAACATATCGCTGCATTTCGTAGCTTACCTTTTACCACTACAATGACCTTCATAGCCAAGCTACTTAGCCCTCTAAACAGCTTATTGCTGAATATGAGCACATGGGTAAAACATGAATTTTGATTGGTTAGCCCACATTCATCAGCTACACTGATTGGCTTATGCAGACAGACCCTTAAACCTCAATTTATCATGCAATTTACAAGAGGGAACACTTTACTTTTAAAAATACACAACACACAAAATACAGCAACACCACAACAACAGTCTGAATTTATTTATTTATTTATTTATTTATTTATATAAAATGTTTTGGAAATAATTTTGTACATAGTGCTCAACTACATTAATTTTTTTGTCTTAGAATCAAATTTCATTTGCATTTAAGTAAAAGTCTTTAGATAAAAAATGTATTTAAGATTATTCAGTTAGGAGTTCTGTTCTAGAATGTTCTCCCTCTTTCCCATTGTTCTAGAGAGCCCCCCCCCTTTAGCACTAGTTCATTTGGTTTATCAGTTCTGTTTCTAAGATAACTTTAGAAGGTTGGTGTTTGTTGGTGTTTGTTGTTTGTGAGTGTGCTTTGGCCTTTAGACATTCCTGCTTTGCTGGTTAGCTGTTCTGAATCTATTTTATTTTGCAGTGGTCCTACCTACCTGTAATCATTCCTTTCCTTTCTTTACAGGATAAGGAATTGCGCGATGTTGGTGACTGGCGTAAGAGCATTGAGGACAAGGCTGGCATGGGTGGACGGAAAAAGATGTTTGAGTCAGAGGCTTGAGCGCAAGGACCAGAGCCTGTTGGCTTGTCACCATTGATTTCCTATTATTATACTGTTCACAGGTCAACTACACCATGAACAGTTTCCATTTGTCTTCAGGCAGATGTTTTAGCCTCTGTACAAGCCAATGTTGCATTACCATCTGAATCCAGTGGTTCTTTTCACGACACTCCTTTTTAAAATGAGCCCAAAGATGATGTGATTTTCTTAACCAAATAAACATACTCTTCTATGACAATGAAAAAATACTAGTGAATGATTTCACTGGCGTACTCTAAATGCAACAGGAGATTTAACAGTCCTTCAGCATGTCTCGAAATCTGTTTTGCTTGTTTGCTTGCTGGTCGTTGGTTTTGTGAGAAAGGTAAGTTCCACATCCACCATTTTCTTTCTGAAACAACATCTGTGATCAGTTTAATGTATCATTTGAGGGCTTTTTTCCCATTTTTATACAGATGCAGAGCATGTTTCTTCATGTTCAGACAACTTTTCCAGCTTACCAGAGGTGAGTAATACATCAGCATGCATCAATATTATTGCGTCTAGGGTGTGTCTAGTCATGCTCCTGGAGATCTATTCCCCACCATAATTTAGCTCCAGTTATAATCCAACATACTTGGTGCTAATATTTAGATGCTCTTGTAGGCCTTATCCTGTCCAGGTGTAGGTTATTGGCATAAGGGTAGGTCCTGCATTAGAATATTTCATGACTGAATACTTGCCAGGGACCTTTCGTTCTTTCTTTTTGTCTGTACAGAGATTGAGGAGCAGTACTGAGGGTAGAGTTTCAGATCCTGTGTGGTGGTCCAGCGCTATAAAGAGAATTGCAGTGTTTTGCTTAGTCATCACAGAATGATATTAAACCTCTCAGTACATTTCAGTAGCTTGTGGGAGTCTCGGATCTGGATCCTGTTTGCTGCATTCTCTTCTAGGTTAGAACCACTCAACTGTCTCCTCTGATTCCAAGAGAGGGAATTTAAGGTTTTTGACACTTTTTTAATGGATCGGAATCTGTGGCAAACACCTGCAGTCAGGATTTTCCTTCTGCTGTAGCAGAAGAAAAGAAATTGTGCCTTATATCAGGGTTTTGTCTAATACTGGAAACATGTTATATTCCAGTTGATATTCCATTATCTGGTGTTATCTGGTAACTATGTTGTGGCCACTGCAATAATGAAGATTTAGAAACTTTATTATTGCCAAGAGTTTGAACATAATTCAAAGCCAGTTCATTTCTAATGTTAATCTTGTAAATCCTCATGTGTGATGTTCCAGCTTTGTACAAATTAATTGACCATTATTGCCTTTGAGATGCTGGTTTAATGACTACTGAGACTGATTTTTATTAATGGCTGTATTTAATTTCTGAAATTACTGATGTAGACACTGTGAAGAGTTACATTTTGTGACACACCACTGCTATTTTAAAAGAGGAATTACAATAATTTACTTTTTTGCATAATTTTGTCACTGTCAGGACAAAACCATGTATGTCCATTTTGACATTTAAAAAAATATATGATGTATTTATAATGGTTTCATGTAACAGCGTCCTGTAAGGGAGCTTTCAGAGCCATTAAACACTTTGAATGTCTGTTTCCTGTCACTGCTATTGTTAACAATTCTGATTCTAGAATGGTACATTTCACATGAAGCCACTCTGAATGACTTTTATCTTAATAGTTGAATAATGTGGAAATTTGTAAAAAAAAAATGCATTCTAATTAAAATTCCCCTTTAGCTATAGTTTTGAGGTTTTGTCTGTAACTTAAAATATATGAATTGGTACTTTTATGTTTTAAAAGCACCTTACCATTGCAGTTCAACAAGTTGTTCTGTAGCAGCGTGAAGGACATTGCGCTCCTTGATTTGTGAAGAGATGATTTGATGTTCTGAAATTCCTGTGTGAACAGTTCCGTGACAAATGTTATTACATGGTTCCCTTTATGTTACATGTTGTACTTATTTAAAAGTTCTTTTTAGCATATGTGCTTCTTATCAGTTTACAGAGAATCTTCCAGATCGAGAAAGGAAAACCATAGATTAATGCTTCACAGTGAAATTATTAACAGCATTAACAGGTTTTAAATAGCAGTGTGACATTGATCTAGATATAATACATGGTTAAAGTATCTGCAATGTCCACTCTCCTATGGCAGTTCATATGTTGTTTTAGACAGCTGTCTTCCTTCAGTTAGGTTCATTCATGAAAGCAATCTTGCGCTATTTCAAGAGCCAATCTAAACAATCCATGCCTGCATGGGTTGGTTGAGGCTTCTTTGTGTTTGTCTCTTGTGGCCTCCTGAATAAGGCTGATGAATCTCAAACATCAGGGTTCGTAGCACATGCCGGGGCGTTAGCTTGTAATGTGTCCTTGAAGACAAGCATATCCCCAGAAGAGAGACTTAAAGTGGACAGCTGGCCCCTAACACTGCCTAACTTAATTTAGAAGTGATTTTCCTTCTGTCTGTAAAAGACTTTCCTCCTGTAGTGTATATCGCCTTCCCCAGTTCAGTTCTTTAGACCACTCTTGTGCTTCGTTACTATGTTTTGAACAAACATGCTTTAGACCGCTAACATTAGACTTTATCTAATTGGGTACCTGTGAGTGAAACATAATGATACCTTTTAATGAGCAACTACGTTGTTCATCATGTTTTGTTGTTTCATCAAAAGAAGAGTGTGATTTGCCGAAATAAAAGACAAATATCTCAACATACACATCTTTAGAGCAGCTATTTGCTGATAACAAAAATAGCCATAAAGTTCTTACCTGGTCATTATTTTTTCCTTTATGTAGTCTGTTTCAACAGCTTTTTTCCAAACCATACTTAAATACCTAGACGTGTCTAAAACAGAAAGTGTAATATATGTGGTGGTGCAGTGAGTTCTAGAGCTTTTACAAGTGCATCCTTTTTACAGGATCTAAGGCAAACAAGAAATCAAGATGTCTGAGTAAGTACTCTATGTGGGATACATTATTGATTACTGAAGTCTGACTCTTTTATACTTAGTTGCTTGATCTATGTATTTTGCCAATATTAGTTACACTGGTTACATTGGTTATTTCACAAATTAGTTAAAAATTTAAAATCGAAGGATTTCATTCCAAAATGCATTATAGACCACTTTCAGTTTTCTTCTTTCATGATATATGTTGCTGGGAGTGAGATTTACACAATAGAAATCAGTGCTGTATTATGATTGTTTTCCATCAAACACTAGCTGTTATTCTTTTCCAAACTTGTTACATCTGAAATTGTGACAAATAGACATGCAGCATTTCAGAATGAAACTCTTAATTGTACAATATTCTACATGAGCGGCAAACATTTTAGTCCATGCCCCTTGAGGGCCTCCTCCATCTAGGGGTCCTGGGTAGTCATTTCCTCTATTTGCCCCTGACTGTAGCCTTTCTGGCATGATGCTTAATGTGTTTTTCACAATATGCTGTTTTCTAACAAATTTCCTTTTGGTTTTCTCCACTGATAAGGAAAAGGATGCCCTTGAGTCGGAAGAATCAGATAAAGGTTAACCAGCTTGCATTGTAAACGTTTTATCACATTACACCCTAAAATTGCAGTGCTTTTAAGGGCCATTTATATGAAATTACTGTAATGTTTCATACATGTTTGGCAGACCTTGATTCTGTCCATTGGCGATAGGCTGCTGAAGGCTGAGACAGCTGCAACTGAGGCCGCAAAGAAGGCTTATTTAGAGGAAAATTGCCCTGAACCTGACCTCTCAGGAGCGATGGCAGATCTTCAGGTGCACTTGCATTATTATTCTTTGTAAAATGGTCTTTGTTGTTGTCTGAACATTTTCATTTTGAATCAGCTAGAGAGTCTCCTGGCTCATGTCAAACCTAAGCAAACCTTCAACTCCAATGTAGAGTGAAACTGCATGGGATGTCAGTGTTCCTGTGAATATGTAATTTTCATAAATTATTAATTGCAGGATTTGTGCAGAAAGTTCCACCCAAAGATCAACAAAGTAGATGAAGAACGATATGACTTGGCAGCCAAACTGACCAAAAATAACCAGGAGGTACGGTAGGATACTGTTACAGAATGCACTTTCGAAAAATCTGCTGTTGTGCATTAGTGCTATTACAGTAGCAAATATCTTCTGTGGTCTGTTTGCATGTAACAGATAGAGGAACTGAAGAAGTCAGTGATTGACCTGAAGGGCAAGTTCAAGAAACCAGCTTTGAAGAAAGTGTGAATGTCTGCTGATCAAATGCTTCAAACTTTGTGGAGCTCCTCACAGAAGGCGAGCTTAGACTTAAGAGCCAACCTCAAACAGGTGAAGAAAGAAGTCAAAGAGGGGGTGAATAAACACCACTTAAAACAAATACATTAAATCTTTTGCAAATTCAAGATGAAACTTCTCTTTTCATACATTTATACATGATGCTCACACACAAGTTTTGCTGTATCTATGTGTAGTGGGGTAAGCAAGATCCTGTGGATCTGGATCCTTTGGTTAAACCTGTTTCTCTATTCTTTTTTTCCTGTTTTTGTTCCCTTGAATGAAGGAAACTGTGGGTGACTGGCGTAAGACTGTTGATGACAAGGCTGGCATGGGTGGCAGGAAGAAGATGTTTGAGACCTCGTAAATGACCTCACTGAATAATGCAGCTGTTTGTTTCCAAATTGAAGGTAGAGAGGACAGTCCTCTTCCTCTTAAATCACCTGGTCATAGCACTTCATTTACATTAGAGGTCATGATTGATTTGTTTATGACCTTTAACTCTCTGACTAAAGTCAGTTTTCTTCAAAGCAAACAGACAACAGTTTCATTTTTGTCTCTGAGCAGCAATTATTGTACAACCATGAATCAAATTAATTTATCTAAATAAACATCAAAGGCATGTTAATGATCCTCGTAGTTTGTCTGAATCTGTATGATGGGTCTGAATGTGTTACGGCCATTTCAGAGTTTTTGATATAAGCAACAGATTTCATATTCTAACCAAGGCTGCAGCTAACGATTTTTCTATAATCGGTTAATCCATCAACTTTGTTTTGATTGTTCAAATATGTTTCTGTGAGAAATATATTTAAATAATGGTACCTGGCACCTTGATGTGAAAATTCACTATTGAAATATTAATTCGCTTTTGTTTAAATTCCTGTTCAGTTTATTTCTCAGTTAAAACTCTTGCTGAGTCAGAAGTATACCTGAATACAAGAAATTATAGTTAGAGAAGAAAGCTTAAATTATACTAAAGTCTCCAAACAGTTAATAATATGAAAAAAACAACACTGTATATTACTTTTTCATTTATCAATTACTGGCTACCCCCCCCCAACTTATCACCTTTCTCGATTTTAGACCATCGATTTTTAATCATATATTTCCCTTCTTTGTTAGTGTTTATATTATTCTGAGCGGGGTGTTTCTGCTCTAATCATCACAGCCCATTGCAGCCCTAGCTTGAAAGTTCTCAGATTATGAGTTATTAGAGTGCATTAGACCAGCAAAACCACCACATCGTCACTGTCGTGCACAAACCTTGCCTTTATTTTTGTCATACTTTTTTTGCACAGTTTAAATGCTTCAATAACTCTTTGCATTTGATTTACATTTCATGTGGAACAGACCAACAGAAAAGGTCCAAAAATACTTGGAAAAAATCTTTTAAATAAACTTCCATTACAAGTAAAGAATGTTCTTTTCTTCTCCTGAAAAGTTATCCTTTTGCAGTAATGTTTCTTCTGGACATTTGGATGATGGTATGTTGGTCAGCAGCAATAGAAGATGTTATGCTTATCACCACCAAAACCCCATATGTTGTGTTTTGAATGCTGGTATGGTTGTGGTGGTTGACCAGCTAAACCAGCACCAGACCAGAATAAACAAGCAGGTGTGTCCAGCAGGGGGACTAAGTGTAAATGTAATCCATGTAGATCTTTTCTCAGTCTCAGTCTCACCAAAATTCAGCGAAAAACATGGGTAGCGATAAATTCAGTGTCCTGAACCTATTATAGAATTATGTTTGCTTTGTCACACATCATACACAATGACTTTGAGATGGTGTCATAGTTAAAGAAGACTCAATGAAGATTTTAACAAGTTGCAAGGTAAGTTTGCTATGAGTCTGTGTTCATCTTCTCTGTCTCTGTCCCCCCCCATCTGTCATCACTGATGGCATGTTAACACTACTGATCATAATCCAGCGTCGATCAATCTAATGTCTTCTTGTGATGGAGCACTTATACGAAGCATCTACTTCATGCAGCTCAGATAACACAAGTGAAGCTAAATATACTTTCAGAAGGTGTTTGGTCTTAAAAGTCTTATGAACACACTGTTTTGATATCCCTACACAGAAGCTGATGAAGACATCTGGGAAAAAAGCTGATGATGCAACGCTTGAAGATTCAAAGATATTCAGAGAAATTCTGACATCTATTGGTCAACACTGGACCTGCAGGTATTATTCACTGCACTATACTTCCACGGCATTACATGAACTCAGCATCTTTTTTGTTGTTTTCTGTCATTGAAGAAATGAAATGAAATACCTTTTGTGCCCACAAAGCCCACAGAACCACTGTCCACTTTGCCTATGTTAAATAAGATAATGCACTGGTTGTAACACAAAATTGTACAACTTATTGTTGTACTTATGTGGAAGTTGTCAGGTGCATTTTTAAAGTCAAACCTAAAATCAAACACTTGTCCTTAAAAAATTGGACCTTGTTACAAAAAATATGAAAAGACAGGTGCTCCTTGGGCAGGGGTGATGCAGATTCCGAAAAAAATGATATATAGAATAAGTCCCAGGACAAATCCTAGGCACTCTGTCTTTGAAGAAGTATAAAAAGTATAAATTAGCACATGGGAATGCATTACGGCCTACTTTGGCCTTCAGCAGGACACACAAAATTCAATACCATTTAAAATGATATTTTCCCATATTTTTTGATTGAAGTGCAATGACTCTAGCCCACATTGAAAACATTCTCTGAGTTTGTATTACATTACACAGTGCACAGTGCATCAGGAGGCAGGGAAAAAAAAATATTAATCAATTATATCATGTCTCACTTTCCCCTCCCAACGTCCCTACCTATCACTGTGAAAATACAGAAAATACTCAGCAAAGTCATAGACCCTCCTCGTATCACATTTCATTTGGAAATATGGACACACAGGTGTTATCTAAGACACTTATCCTTCTGGGTCGCAGGGGTTGCTGTAACCTGTCCCAGTGCTCATTGGGTGGAAGGCAGTAAACACCCTTGACAGGTCGCCAGTTCATCATAGGGCAGACACACAGACATACACAATTGGCCTGACTGTATGTGATTGGACTGTGGGAGGAAACCCACGCAGACACAGGGAGAACATGCAAACTCCACACAGAAAGGACCCTAGCTGCCCGGCCAGGGAATCGAACCCAGGCCCTTCTTGCTGTTGGGCATGCTGCCTGGAATATGTCATAGTATGGAAAAAAATGTGTTATGATTTTTGATTCACATTTGAGTTTAAAACACTTTTTTCTAAAACATTTTTTTGACAGTGTTACAAAAATTTATTATATTCTAATGATCACAAATACAGCAGCTTAAGAAACATGCTTGAAGCAATTGTTCAGGCCCAAAGAAAATTCATGGTAAACAAATCAACGTGTGACTGCAAGGCTCCTTTGCTTGGTCTGTTTTGGCCCACCTTAAAGACAGCTCTTCCCACCTCCCCACACTTACTGGCTTTGGGTTACCGTGCACTGGTTTAGACTCACCCTTTGAGTGCAACATGAGGATTGCCTTCTTCAGGTCAAGAGAGAGGGAAACCTCAGGCAGGAAGAGGGCAGCCAGCATGCATAACCCAAAATGGCAGGAGCATAATAACACAAGCCTCACAAAACGAGCTAGCTGTCTTAATAAAACACTAAAATAATAAGCTTATTTAGTTGTTTTCGCTTGTTAAGAATGTTTGGTGGATTCGCTTTCTAACTTTGTTTTTTCTAACTACTCCTATAGCTCTTTTCCCACATTCAGCATTACATATGACTTTTACTACCTTCGACTGTTCTACTGGAAGAACATTATAGAAAACATGCAGCACTCAGTCTCACTTACTCTTACCTTCCTTTCCACTCATCTGTGCATGTGTGTGTGTTTGTATGTGTGTGGATAAGTCTGTGTGGGCAAGTCTGTGTGGGCGTACATCTGTGTGTGTTTATGTGTGGGCGTGCATGCGTGTGAGTGACATGGAAAGGAGTGGGCATGTAGAGTGTAGGGTGTAGACAGCGGCCAAAAAAAAATTCAGAGGGGATAGTGGGGTAGTGGTCATGAACTGTAGGTATATATATATATATATATATATATATATATATATATATATATATATATATATATATATATATATTCTTTTTTAGTGCAGGAAAATTCCTTTTCAAATACTGCTCATTTTATACTGTGATTAGACAATAATCAGGTGTTTTTTTTATCTTAAGCAGCTGACTGTGAATCTAAACATATTATGACAATTTAACAATAAGTTTGAGTGTTTTTAGTGGATTTCATCACAGGGAAAATGGTGTGTAAATATGAATAGAATTTAGAACTATATATATAGATATTGGAAATCCTAGATGATATAATGACTAATTCAAATGGGTTGGCAGTTTAATATTTTTAAGGATCGCATCCACTTTCATCGCCCTCTTAAACTGAGCCCTGGATGTAGGCATAAATATGTGTGAATAGCTAGAATGTAAATTAATTCCCCTGTATAGGCAGTTTTATGCTTTCACTAGGTGCTCCCTGTGATTGAACAATATTACACTGTCTAATCACATAATAGGAGCACATATGTTCATTTAAAGGAGAGCCTCATATGTCAATCCGGTACTAGACTAATATTAGAAGCATTTTCAGGAATTGTTGGAGAGTGTCCATCCATTTGTCCATCCATTTGTCCATCCATTTGTCCATCCATTCGTCCATCCATTCGTCCATCCATTCGTCCATCCATTCGTCCATCCATCCATTTGTTCACTTGTTTGTTTGTTTTTGCAGTTTTTGCATTTTATTTGGACTTTTTTGCAAAATTACATTGAGATTGCATTGAATTTTTTGCAGCATTGCATTGAGGCTTTCTGACTCCAACAAACCCATAAAATGCTCTGGCATCCCTCTAACATTTTTTAAAGCCTCAGTCAGTGATTTGTTGGATTCCAGGCATTACTCAGTGGGTGCCAAATTAATTTTTAAATGAAGGTCTCACTGTGTATGTACTTTAAAACATACTTCCCTTAAAGCAATAGTACGTGGTTGTATAAAAAGTAGTGCACTCATGGGGTATATTAGCCATGGCAGTAGGCTACAGTGTGCTGAAGGCAGATGTATTCGCAATGAGGCCAAACTGATTTATGAGCTGTGTTTTTTTTAAAAATATATCCTTACAGCTTGTTTTTGGTCCATACCATCGTTGTTGGAATCCATTCTCTTCATGTACATTCATCCCACTAGACATCATTATCTTATTTTGCAGACACCTGGAAATTTTATTTTCCCTGTCTTATCTATTTAAAGCAAAGTAATTGGAAGAGATTGGATGCAGTAGATATTTTGGGGCCTGGCAGACTAATGTGTTTGGTACCATGACCATAAACAGGGGTGGAGGCACTCTTTATTACTGGTCCATGCCAGCCTTATAAACTCTTAAAGGCCAGTGTTTCGGTGCCAGAGGCTCGCCTCCCTGAACCATTCCTCCATCAAGCCAGTCTCACTGCCACAACTTCTCGTTTAGGTGAGAATAAGGGTCACTATGCACTTTGCAAAGCTTGCTTTCTGTACTGCTTTGCTCTGAAAAGCTGTGTGGCCATTGCTTATGCTGATGGATTATTTGGGGATACAAAAGAACGATGAGACAAGAAGTTTTATTCAGATCAGGGCCTGCTAATGTTGTTGTTTTTCTGGGTTTCTATATTGTTTTCTCGATCTAATAATTCTGGATATATTTTTTTGTGGAACAACAACAAAATCTTTAGGATTGCCCATCTGTCAAAAAAAAAAAGAAAAACTGAGCACACCTCTAATCAGATTCTGTTTGAATGTGGTAAATTTTTAAAATGTGGTGTTATCAGTGTTACATGAACAAAATGTGTCAATTCATTAGCTTAGATTTGTACAGTTGCATAGTAATAAGAATTATAAATAGAATTGTTTTGTCATTAATTGATTACAGTCTTGCTTAATCTTATCAGTATATGCTGAATATCTTGCTGGGTGAAAATGGGCTTGAATGACTCTCTAACATTATTTTGTGATGCATATTTGCGCAGACTTGCTAATGTGTCAGCATATGAACTCTCAGCTGTTTTTGGATGTTCTGTTCAATTTGCCTGTAACTCTGTGGATACCATACAAGTATTTAGTCTATATGAAAGGCACAGAAAATGTTCCTTGAATATGACTTGTAGGACAGTAACATTAGCCTGCTGGTAATAGTGATAGAGGTGGAGGTAGGGTGGGGGTGTCATACTTTCACTGTTGTAGCCATTTCCAGAGATTGTTCCAGAAGCTGAGGGGGGATATTAGATGTCAGAAGGTGAAATGCATACTTATTTCCCTGGCTTGGGTGTGTGTGTGTGGTGGTGGTGGTGGTGGTGGTGGGGGCCAGGGGGGCGAACGGAAGACTTGGAAGACTTGTAGCAGCTGATTTAAGATTGCTGCTTCTCATTCCTTTAAAGAAGACACGGATGTCTGAAGTAATGAATATGACTACTGCTTGTGTGAGATCTACCACTAGATTTTAGTGAACAAAAGAGATCACTTACAGCAATCAGTGACTATCAGGAATAACCTCATATTCTTTCACTGTGAACAAAATCTAATTCTTTTCAGTTTGTCAGTACAGTGACCACTATACCAAAAAAAAACAACAAACTAACTAAAATAAACAAGTAAAATAACAGGTCACTTGAAATATTAATAAAGTGAAATTCCTTTTTTTCTTGTTATATACAGGGGGTGAATAAAAAGAAACCACCAAGATGTCTGAGTATGTATAATGTTTTTCTTTATTACATTTTCTGATTCATAATCTGTTTTCAAACTTACATTGTTTTTTAATCTGTGGATTATTTTTTCTATGTTACTGTACAAGTGTAAAACTTATACTGTCAGTTAGCTCAGTAACTGTGAGCTACTCAGCTCCTGTGTAACCAAAGACAAATTCCTTAAATGTGCAAACATACTTGATTAGTAAAGCCTGTTTCTGATTTTGATTTATATAGAAAAAAGATGACCTCAAGCCGGAAGCATCATCTCAAGGTAATCATCTCAAATATAAGATTTTTTTTTTGTTTTGTTTTGAGCTTGTGAGCTATTTAGATGCTTATAAGAACAGTACTCCAGGTTCCAGAATTCTCCTTAATGCCCTCTTCCCAAGGCATGTATTTGTTCATTTCCATGCCCATATCCTACATTTTTCTTGCAATCTGTTTTTTCCACACATGTTTTGTGAAGGCTTATGTACCACAAACTGTCCTAATTCATTTTTACATGACCATTTTCCAACTTCTCTTTATATCTTAGAAATAAACGGGCCATTTTTGTTACTGTACCTCTCTTCTGATTGGCTGCCCTGTATTTTGCCTTATTCAAAAATCAGTCCAGGCTGAAAGACATCTTATAACTTCATTGTGAATGGGCGCATCTAAATTGTCGTTAGGCCGAATAGGTCGATATGTGTAAATAATTTGGTTTTGCATGACGTCACAAAAACAGTGAATTCAAAATTTAGTTAATACATTTTGAAACTTCAGCGCTGCATCAAGCTCTTTTATTCCAAACAAGCAGGGAAACATTGTTTTTCCATAATGTGGGCCTATTAACTTAACAAAGTATTGCTTAGCCAAAGTCAGTATTGGATGATAGCTAAAAATAATAATTTAATTTTAATTTATTTATTGTGCTATCAGTGTCTTTCTGAGTAAATAAATTCTTTTTGCCCAAATAAATAGATCTTTCAATTTTCATTGTCTCACATGCCTAAAACCAGATGTCTGAGTAAATTGTCATTGTGAGTTGAGTTAGAGTGTGTTTTCTTTCTCACAGAGTTTGATGCTGGGCATAGCTAAGAGTTTGCTTGAGAAGGAGACTGCTCAGGTTGCAGCTGACAAGGCTGCCCACTTGGAACAGCACTGCCCTGCCCTGTCCCTGCCTGGCTCAGTGCAGGAACTGCAGGTATGCCACACTCTCATACGCTTTTTCACATCTTCTGTAAATCCTGTTTATCAGAGTTTAGTCTAAGTAATTAGAGTACAGTGTGGAGAACTATTAGTGTGTTGAAGTCATCATTGAAATCATCGGTTGAAATCATACAGTGTTACAGTGGAGTGCAACACTTAGACTATGATAAAGAACCATATATTCTCATTTACATTTTCACAATTTAATAACTGATTAATTAAACTTTTCTGTAGGAATTGTGCAAGAAACTGCATCAAACCATTGACAAGGCTGATGAGGAGAGATACGACACGCAGGCCAAAGTACATAAGGCAGACAAAGAGGTAATTTGATTGTGTATATGTGTTTATGTAGGTATGTCTGGCTCCCGAACCTTGTTTGAGCCCATCTTTGTTTGTGTGTCTGCAGATTGAGGATCTGAAGATTAAAGTTCAGGACCTGAAGGGCAAGTTTAAGAAGCCCACTCTGAGGAAAGTGCGTATGTCTGCTGATCAAATGCTTCAAGCTCTGCTGGGCTCCAAGCACAAGGTGTCTCTGGATCTGAGAGCCAACCTGAAACAAGTGAAGAAGGAGGTCAAAGAGGAGGTGGGTCTTGTGTACACTGCATAATGGATAACATGTAAACTGTACAAAGCTGGGAACAGAAATGTTGCATTTTCCAAGTCCATTTTGTGAGCGCTGTAATAACTGTGGAAGACAGACAGAAAGACAGCAAAATGTTGATAATTCAAACTCAATGCAAAGCATTTTCAATGTATTGCAGAACTTTTATTATCACATATCATTAACATATCTCATCTGTATGACCTCATATGACATACAGTTTTTGACCCAACCACATGCCGTTGTCTGTTTCCCTTTAGGCTACTGATGTTGGTGACTGGCGTAAGAACATTGAGGACAGAACAGACAGAAAGAAGATGTTTGAGACTGAAGGTTGAGATGGATGCCGATTGGACAGGGCCGGCACGATGGCAGAGAAGAAGATGTTCGAGGGCGAGGCCTAAATCTCTGGACATTTCCTTGTTTATTACTTACTCTGATCCTGCTGCAGGGCTGTGTAGTGTCTCTCCTTTTGCAATAATTGCATTGTTTATGCCGGTGCCAATGCCTAATAGCTGCATTTGTTTCATTCAGTATATATTATTGCAGAGTCACTGCCATTAAATGAATACTTTTGATGAAATCTGTTATGATGTTTGTTTTGTTTTGTTTACATTTCTTTCATTTGGTTGCACTTCTGGGCTACAAGACTCATGTAAAGTTTATTATGGAACAGTCTGAACATTTATTAACTCTCTCATGCCCTCTGGAGGTCATAGCTTACTGATCCATCCTAGACATTCCTTGCTTCTTTCCACTTCGATCTTCTTTATCTTCGCTCCTTTTCTTTACTCCTGGCTCTCTTTAAACCTCCTCTTTCATCATGCATGTGTGAATCCTGCTTTGCTTTACAATGACACCAACATTCTTTAAATCATGTTCGAGAAGTATTTTAGACTTATAATGGTGGCCACTGGCTTTGACACACAAAAGGGTAAGCCAATTTCAATTATTATATAATTATTTTTTTTTTTTACTTGAACATGAAAATTGGTTCCTTAAAATTATTTTTTTATTGGCACTTTTCATTCACGCAGAAGCAAAAACAACATATTTCAAGATGACTTTCCCTTTTCTCTTATTGTTTTACTGCATCCTAGTATATTGAGCTTTGACTCTTTTGACAGTGCTGCTTAAGGAGGACACCAGCACCTCCTCAAGGAAAGGAAATTTACGAGGAGTGTCGAGGTTGGGCTGGGAGTATTTCAGGAGCTCGCTGGCCTATTGGTCTGGGGAGGAATCCACTTCCATAAACAGGACTACTGGGTTGTGCTGAGCCATCAGAGGGACCCATATATATCCTATTTAATTTTCCTCTCACTGGGGCTTGCCAGTCTTCCCTGTCCTTTTGCCAAGGGTGTTCTGCCCTCGTTCTCGTGTATAGGTGAGCATCTCTCTTGTAGAATTTATTAGATAAAGATAAGAACACTTAGAAAGCATTTATTACACCATTGCTGCAAGTATTTGCAAGTATTTGAGATTTAAGGAGCAGTGCACAGGTATGTAAAAATAAATTATATTAATAAAACATTATTGCACCTATGGTAAGTGTCTTTCCTATTGCTTATAGCATTGCATGGGGTACACCAGTACCATTCTAAAAGAGTCACTGGGAAATTTGAATTACTGCCCAGTACTGTCTGATTTGCTGCTTCATTAATTGCCATGCAGTATGGCAATTAAGTTGTTAAGACATACAAGTAATTTATATTTCTTGGCATTGATCATGTCTCAATTCTGAGCCTTCTAAGAGTTTTGGGCATTAGTATACAGACAGTCTTGGTTGTTGTGCATTCACAGTTCTGACTGAATGGAGTTAGTTGATTGCACATTTAAGAAACTGTTCTACAGCTTGCAAGTCTTTTTCAATGGCAGATCTAAGATATTTATTTATCACCATTATTTTTACTGCAATGCTTGACATCTATGTTGACAGTAGTAAGCACTATCAACAGTAGTCCTTAAATGAAACTGACCTATGATCTTTGTAGTGGCTTCTCTGTTTATGGTGAATATGTTTTGATGTAATAGTCTCTTCAGTAGTTATAAAAAATAATGTTTTAATAGCCCTAACCACCTCCTTAGAATTGCTCTTTAACTCAAGAAATCTCAAGAAATGAAATCTTGAACTAAAGATTTGTTTAGTTTTGTTGTTGTTTTTATTGTTCTTAACATGTATTTTATTTTTCAATAATAATTCACCATTTTACTGAAAATATATATTTTTTTTATTGCAGAGCAACCTTTGCTTTCTACAGATCAGCGTACGCTCATGATCAGTTCTGAGCGTCTTTAAATTTCTAGTTTTGATGGACTGTTTTGTATAATCTATTATGAATGGTTTCAGAAGTTTTTGACCTTTGAGAAGGCTACTTCTTGCAAAAGATGATATCTGACACTGCCTGGCTAAATTTGGCTTTCTCAGACATATGTTAGGGGCATGTGCAGTACGAGCTTATGGTGGGGGACAGTGGGGATTTATATAGAAAGACCCTTAAAAATAGTAAAGGTTTGAAAAATAGACCTCTGTGTCGCATTATGTGTGAAGTCAAGACTGTATAGGAACGAAGCTAATATTTCCTTTTTCCTTTTCGGTTTACAGGGTGTGGACACAATAAACCGCCAAGATGTCGGAGTAAGTGCTCTAACTTTGCTTCGGTTTGCAATTAATCTGTTATTATTTTCAGTTGAGTTAATCAGTTGAATGATCCATTTTTCACATATAATGTGTCAATTGATTAACTACTTCAGTGCAAGTGATATTACGTATTCCTTCACCAACAGGAAAAAGATGACATCCTCCCGCCGGTACAACTTGAAGGTAAAAGACCGAAATGGAACAAATTAAAAATGCATGAATGAAATATTTTAAGAATCAAAAGAGAAAGTAAAGTAGTGAAAGTGGAGCATAACCAAATACACTTTCCACAAGTGTATGCCTGCTCATCTCTCTCTTTCTCTCTTCTTCAGAGCTTGCTGCTCTCCATTGCTGCTGGATTGCTGGAGGCTGAAGCCAAGCAGCTTGTGGCTGATAAGGAGGCTTACATGAATGAGCACTGCCCAGACCTGGATCTCCCTGGATCCACACAGGAACTGCAGGTATGAACCCAACAAAGCTCAGCCCAGGATTAACAAAAGTTAGTTATGGATCCAGATCGGTTTAAGAACAATTAGTCCATCTCCAGCCTAACCCATAGGCCCACTAATAGCATAACGTAGTTCAATCTAGGATAAACACATAATCCAGAGCTGTTCTGAGAATTTAGCCTGTACTTTAAGGTGCCAAGACATCAACGCAGGCTCTTTTTTTACTTTTCCTTTACAGCTGACATCAAAGCTGGTTGATGACAAAAAGATACAGCTATATCAGACTTTTAAAGTCTGTACAAAAAAAGAGTGGAAGCACAGAGCATGCAGACATCCCTGAATACTATAGAGATGAGCACTGACTTTTTAGACCTCTGGACTAAAACATAGTGCTGCATTTGTATTTGTCTAGAAACTTAAAAACGGTTCTTTGAGTGAGTCTTTACATTGTCTAGTATTTCTAGTAGCTTGTTTTGCATGGAACATGTATAATGTTGTGTTATCGTACTATATATGCTCTAAGGATATAAAACTATATCTGGTCTTCTGTTAGGAGTACCTGAAGAAGCTCCAACAGAACATCGACAAGATTGATGAGGAAAGGTATGACTTGGAGGCCAAGGTTCTTAAAACAAACAAGGAGGTAAAGACCATAACTCACAAGGTACATTATCTAATTACATCATCTTACATCAGCTATGGTTTCTGACTTGACATTTCCTTACAGATCGATGACCTGAGGATTAAAGTTCAGGACCTGAAGGGCAAGTTCAAGAAGCCTGTGTTGAGGAAAGTGCGTATGTCTGCTGATCAGATGCTTCAGGCTCTGCTGGGCTCCAAGCACAAGGTGTCTCTGGATCTGAGAGCTAACCTGAAACAAGTGAAGAAGGAGGTCAAAGAGGAGGTGTGTATGAAGTCAAGCTTCAAGGCAGCATGTATTGATCACATGTGGTCATTTCATCTTTGGACGTTAAATTATCTGTTACTTTTGACAACATTAACAATTTTCCATTTGTGTCACATGGTTTATTTTCCACAGACTGCAGATGTTGGTGACTGGCGTAAGAACATTGAGGACAGGACAGACAGAAAGAAGATGTTTGAGGCTGAGGCTTAAGATGGATGACAATTGTGTTCTGATAGGTCTTAATTTTTCTCTGGCAGTAGTTCTGTAACCTAGCCCCCCACTCTCATTCCAATAAAGGTGGTTTTCTGGGATATTTTTCACACTTTAATGTCATGGCATATTGTATACAAAGCACATGATTTTTTTTGCCCATGGAAATAAAAAAATGAAATATTCAAACAAACACCTTTCAGATAAAAGCATTTGACTAGATTAGACCAAAATAGAAGACGTGTAGAATATTTTAGAAATGCTGTATGCTACAAGGCTCATGTGAGATGACTAAATACAGCTTAAAGTTTCTACAGGACAAAATGGTGCAGACATAACATCATGATTATTTATTAAATTGGTTGAATTAGCTGAATGTGGCTGAATTTTAATGCAGTATATATTTAGTTCACTTAAAGTCAGTTTACAGAAAATGTACATCATAGACTGAGCTTTAACATAATTTTTGCAATGCTTCTAAACATTATATAGTCTGCATTTGAGAAGATGAAGATATCCCTTCTTTGAAATTCACATCTTCTATACACACACACACACACACACACACACACACACACACACGCACGCACGCACGCACACACGCACACACACACACACACACATGTGGTATGTCCCCTCTTTTGCTTTACTCCAGTTTAAGCAAAAGCCTGTCATGAGTAGATCAAATCCACTTAAGATTTCACCTTTTATATTTTATATTTCATTGTTTTCCAATGTTATTATATAGAAAAGGGTAAAAGAAGGCTAACAAAATATGCAGAGAAACAGACTACAGGCTGTAATTGTAGAACTACAAAGTGCACCTACAGTAGGAGAAGCTAAAAATGTAGACAATGAGTGTA
This sequence comes from Colossoma macropomum, assembly GCF_904425465.1. NCBI lineage: Eukaryota > Metazoa > Chordata > Actinopteri > Characiformes > Serrasalmidae > Colossoma > Colossoma macropomum. The sequence continues at coordinate 9,078,757 of NW_023494792.1, read as the reverse complement.
TAAACAAGGAAGTGTTACAAATAAAGTGCAGTTTATTAGTATATAAGACTCCTGACAAAAGTGAGTGTTTATTTGCTCATAATAATTAGAATAAATACAAATACAATATATAGCAATTTTATGTGTGCCAATGTGCCAAAGTTTTTAATATTTGCCAAACCTCTCCTCAACGAAGCCCAGTAGTATTTATAGCTACTATCCAACACCTGGTTTGGCTAATCAGAGCTTGATTATGTTATTTCAAGTGTGCTGGTGATAGAATGTGACAAATCTCTGTGATGGCTGGGGCATCCAGCAGAAATCTGGAACCAAACTTGGCTCTTTAAACTATCTCATATCAACTATTTTTATCAATATAGATAGAGGAAATTCTTGTTGATAGAAGAAATTCTTGTTGTCCTTAACTGTTTTTTTTGCTTATTTGCATCTATTCTGGTGACAGTGTTTTTTGTTGTTTTACTGACAAAAACACACTTATTGCCAAGGTAAGTGCTTTTAAACAAACACGTTTGTACAGTACTAAATCGCTGCTGTCAGAACAAAACCTCATTTCTCCAAAATGGTAACTTTACAGGAGAAGGAAAAAACACCTTACCTTCAATGTAACCAGACTTTTTATGTCAAATACTGAATTATGTCAAAAACTGAAAAATGACAAAAATGGAAATACAAGGTTTTGTTCCGACAGCAGCGATATGTACTCAGAAATATTGCTAACACAATTTCAGTAAATCCCAGCATTATTTATATTTCAGTAAAATTTCAGTAAAATAGGACAAAAATTTTGAAAAGTGGTCAAAGAACAACAATTAATGATCTGTCAAATGATGTATAAAGTTTTTAAATGCGCTGCTGTCGTTGCAGTCAGTCTACCCTACACTAAACTAGAATGGCTTGAATTCATTTCAAGTAGGGATATCTTGTATTCTCCTCTTCTCTCAGGAGTTCTAGAAAACTCCATATTTGTAAAAATATCTAACACTCAAGTACAAACTGCAGTTCATCAGTTACATAGTCTCACAAGCCAGACTTACCTCTGTGGAGAGTCTGAGGCTGAGACTGTTGGTTACATAACAAAAATAACAACAACATGATGTCATGGTCTGTAGGGCAATGACATTTTATACATCTACAGAACTTCCTGTCCTTGCTCTTTACCATAAGTAGCCTACATCTTTAAAATCCTTGGAATCTTTCTGGGTTTTTCAGCTTATCCTTCTAGAGAAGCTGTTTTTGGTGACACGTAGGGCTTAGCCTCATTTTGCAGGCACTCAGAGAAACAGAGCCCTAGCTATGGAATCAGTCCTTCTATTTCAAGAAAAGAAACATGTTTCAAAGACAAGCCAGACATACAATTCTGGTTAATCAAATAATGACAGTTTTCTGTCAAGGTGAAATTTAGTGCCATTTTCCTTGACATAAGTGAATACAGCTAATTAGTGTTTAGTTCTCTGTAATTCTACTATAAAGAACTTACTAATCATTTAAGAAATATTCTTGAAAAAGGAAACTAAACCTGAATGTGAAGGGGTTTATAAACATTAATCTTGCAGGCCCATTTTCATCCTATCTCAGCCTGAATACATATAATTTGATGATGCAACTACACATTAAAGTTGAATCAATAAGCAATGCAGCTATCAAAGGAGAGCAAACGTACCTGTCGCTTCTGACTATGTGAATTTCTTCATGTAACATGCATATGCAATCTATTTACAATGTTTTAATGATATATTCATTAATGGTTATACGAATCTGTGCCTTTTGACTGTCTATTCAGAACTGATTTATCATAAAGAAAGTGTGTCTTTGCTGCTAGGGCTAATCTTCTGGATTTATCATTTCATAGTGACAGAAATGAAGCAAAAAAATCGTGATGATGTCATACTTTGTCTACTTCCTGAAAAAAGTAGAACATATATTCTGCTTTTAAATTCAACATGAACAATACTTCTTAGTTCAGCCTGAATCAAATTTTCTGACACCAGACCATGCATCTTGTTGGATTAGAAGCTATTTAAACTATTTAAAAGTCAGTTTAACTATTGTTCTCTCTTTCAGAGTGCAGAATATTTAAAAGACCTCATTTACACAGATTCTGCTCATAATCATTTCCTCCACTGTACTGAAAATGGTGATTCTCTGTCCTTCCCAAATGAGCTGTTTGAACCTGGTGCCAGAAACACCCAGTCCTTTCACTGCGGAAAGTAAAAACCATTCCAGACACACTTTCTCAGACCCCATCATGGCAGTCAGTCTCCCTCGATTGGACTCAGACACCTGGCGCCTCCATGTATGGTGAGGGTTGCCTGGAGTTAATGGCCACTGCTGTGCCCACTTGTTCAGAGTCTGTCGCTCTTAGGTTTCCTCTCGAAGCTCAAATGTAGGACCAAGATGAGTTGACCTGCTAAGTATATCTCCTGACCCTGTAGCACTGAATGCAAGAGGATACCAAGCTATGTTGGGAGCACAAGACTTGCACTGAGACTCACCAAACCTTAAAACAAGGTTATAGATGAGGTGCCATTTTAGAAATGTGAAGGAACTGTGGTGTCCACTTTGTAGGAGTGAATTTGTTTGAGTGTGAATTTTCAACTATTCATCTACATTTAGTATGATGACACAAAAACAGAACTTCTTCTGATTGGTCTAAAGCGATTAAACTGTTATATCTTGGATGATCATCTAATAGTACCCATTTGATTGTTTTGATTACATGTAATTTTGACTTTTATTCATAATAATATTTGATTTTTTAAATTTTTTGTTTAGTATGAACAATTAAACAATCTAACAAGACATTTGAAAGGAATACCAGCTGATGTATGACACACTTTGTCAAAAATACATTTATATTTCTCTTACAAAGGTGTTATTAATCACAATATAGCATTGATATTTCTTGTATGTCCAAAGCCCACTTTCAACAATGTATACCACAAAAAAATCTTTGGCTTTTGATACACTTTGGAATAAAATCCTTTATATAATTATTAATTTGAATAAATAATATATATATTATTAGTATTGGTAGTAGAAATATTAGTATTATAATTGGTAGTAGGATTAGTATTATTTACATATATACTCTTTATCACTAAAAAGTAAAATCTATGTATATCTATTTTTTTTCACCAGGTGCCATATTTGAGGAATGATGTAACTGAAAAATCTCAAGGAATAAAAGAGTTATAATAAATCAGCTCTTGTGGCCAGGCAGGCCTGCTAATGCCTAACACATTATTATACCAATGATGTCATGACCCTCTGCAGAATCTGGCTTCTTTCAGCCTGAATGTGTGAGAAAATAAACGTTAGCAAAACAAAACATCTGCTCCCACTCGTTACAGACGTGCACACACGTACATGCGCAGCAGCAGTTATGAGGTGCTGTTACACTGAATCATTATGTTAAAGTCTTCAACACATTAAACACACTGAAGTTCACAAAGGATTCAGGCATAGCCTGAATAACATGGGAGACATTTTTATAAAGGAAAGAAACAGTAGTGCAATGTAAGCTGTGTTCATAGCTGGCTGTAATGGCTGTGCTGGCTCAGGGTGTTGAATGGATGGCCTCTCTGGGCTAATAAATTCCCCGCTGATTCACTGAGCAGGTCAGTTCTACCACCATCTGGTCAAACGTAGCACAGAGAGAATGTTTCATGTGACTCAGTATGTCATCTTTACACCGTCTCAGTGTTGTAACAGTGCTGTAGCTTGTACAGTCAAAAGAGTCATTCTATACATCTGTTATGACAAACCACTTGAACTTGCCAGATACTCACTGTTAGATGTGAACTTATGAAACAGAAACAAAAAACAAAACTGTCCTGCAGAGTTTTGCACATTTTGGAGCTTAAACACATCCACAAATTGTCATGGTTAGCTTATGAGTTGTATTTGAGCAGGAAAATCCCCAAATTGACCTGGACTTCAGCTGTCCAGAACTGAAACTGATGACCCCTGTTTTATATGAACTACATTTACAGTACTGTCTAAAAAGCCACAGACCATCTTTCAGTTATTTAACTTGCACTCAAAGCGGCCATTGTGTACACATTATTAAAAAAAAAACATATATTTACAGAAAATGACACAAAAACCTCAACAACTAAATATATTGTCAAATTGTTCAGTATCCACCCTTTAACCTTTATTACAGCTTCCATTCTTTTCAGCAGACTTGCTTTTAGATTTTCAAAGGAATCTGCAGGGATATTTTTCCACATTTCCAAAGTTCAGTCTTAGAAGTTAGTTGTATTTTCTGCTTTTTCTGATCCACGTAACCACAAACAAGCAAACAAACAAACAACACATTCAATGATGTTGAGGTCTGTACTCTGTGACGGTCAGTCCTTTGTTTTGAAAACACAAGCAGTTTCTTTGTTTGATATATACATTTTCTTTCTTTTTTGTCTATTTCCATAAGGTGACAAGGTGATTATTTTTAATAAGGCATGGCTACAAATTAATAGAAACTTAACTTATGCCTCCAATACATTAATTCATGGCCACAAGAATCCTAACTTGTGGCCTCAATATATTAATTTATGGCCAGGCCTTATTAAAAATAATCACCATGTCCCCTCGGGGGCTCCGTAATTTCAGTGGAAGCATGGACAGAAACACTTTTCTCAAATCTGAAACATGAACGCTTTAAGTACTTTTTACCTGATGGTGGCAGTTTTGGTGGTCTACCAGCTCTTGCACAAATTTTAGTCCCATCTTTTCTATGTCTATTTGTTATTAAACTCCAGTTTTGGAAACTCCTGTTTTTTCACTCATTTTTCTTTGGCTTTCCCCTTCATTGTGCAAGTGGATTAACTTATGTCTGATCTCTAGAGAAGATTAATATTAATTTTGCTCATGCAAAATCAATAACTTGGGCTTAATGGCCATTTCAACTGGAAATTAAGTAAATGAGGGGTGGTCTCTGACTTTTGCACACTACTGTATACACTACATTAGTAAAATATGTTTTAACTAACAGAAAAAGCCTTCAACTGGAAAACATTCATGATTTTACACCATTACTATATCATATATGTGTTACATGACTTGAAAACTTATCGAAAATCATGTAGAGCTCCCTCAGGGGACAACAGGCCCCTTTCTAATGCCTGTTTTAACATGTGCTCTGATGCTATCACCAGCGATGGAGCAGGCCATACAGGAAGTGTGGAAATAGCTTGTGTTAACCTACGCACTTAACCACAGCACACCCGCCATTTCCCAGACTGCATGAGATCATCGTCAGTAGTCTCAGTCTGCCTTAGGCTCTTTCGGGTAAAGTCACCCGGTTTGTGCGTGTATGCTATTGTCTGGGTCCTGAGAAGGTCGGCTTGTGTTAACGTCTTGCTTGTGGATTTAGTCCTGCTGTGCTTGGGGGGCACAGTTTTCCCACAGACAGAAATTACGTCAACCACGCAGACCAGGAATGTGTGTGTGTTAAGTTTTTTGGAAGGCATTATTTAATAGGTTGATTTTCCAGTGACTGATATTGCTCATTCACAAACACTCTCCTGTTGCTCAATTTTGCCACTAGAGGGTGTACTGATTCAGATCATTTGATCTGGTGTAACATGCTCCAGACTTGCTCCTCTACTGGTTGCTTATCCTAATATTCTCAAGCTGGTATTGGTATTGAGATAATACCTATGAAAAATAGATGAATGACTGAATAGAAGTCCAAAGGTGTAAACTCGTGCTTTAAAGGAACACCTCAACACTTTTCTTAGTAAAAATAAGTACATACCCTCTACAGGGAACACACTTAAATATGGCACTTTTCAACAAATTTAAGAGCACAGTTTCTCTTCATTTGAATCTTAATAATTTGGAGCAAATTAAACGAAATGTAAAATGTACAATAAAGTTTTTTATGACTGGCGTGGCCAAACTTTTGCATACAATTAAATAGTTCTTCTTGTTAAAACAGGAAGAGTACAGAACACACACACACACACACACACACTTATCCTTCTGGGTCATGAGGGGGTGCTGGAGCCTATCCCAGTGGTCATTGGGCGGAAGGCAGGATACACCCTGGACAGGTCGCCAGTCCATCGCAGGGCAGAGTATAGAGCAATTAACACCAATTCAATTGTTTGATGTGTTTTTTCTTGTCGTTTTCTCCTCTGCCAAGAAAAAGTAATTTTCTGAGTGTTGATTTTGTATGCTAATGACCACTGTTCTCATTGGCTGTCTGAGGGAAGGGGGCAGGGTAAAGAGTGTGGTCACTGCGCTGTATTGAAGAGGTCAACAATGGCTGCACCAGAGCTAGTATTAGAGAGACCAAATACATTCAACTTTTTACACTTGTTTACAGAGAGGGCCAGATACAGTCTCTAAACCTTGAGCATGTGCCAGCCGAGCATGTGATTACACAGCAGTGTTTAAAACAGAAACCTCTGTTTTATCTGTTTTGCCAAGTGTTAAGATAACGGAGATTTCAATGTTATGTTAGCATAAAGATAACGGTGGTTAATATTTGCATTTTGTAGCAGGTCTCCAGATTAAACTTAGAAATTTGAAGCTTGTATTCAAGTAACACATTATTTATTCTGACTCTTTCAGTAAAGATAAAAAAGCCTGTCTTTAAATATGTTCCGGAGCCTGTTAACTTAGCTGATAGCTATTGTTCTATACCTACCTTAAAGTATATGCCATAACAAGTACCATACATGTGAAATGGCAAGAATAACTTTAAACTGCTGGGTTTGATCTGTTTAATATGCCTTTCTTTAATCAGGAGAGTAAATATTTCATGTATTAAGCTCAGGGCTGGAAGATGCACATCACATCTGGCCTACCACTGGCAAGGACAGCATTATCTCCATTCATGCCTCTCTTTGTTGAGCATATAGAGTTAAAAGAAATGTCTAAATTTGAGATAGGTTCCCACAAAAATAGGGCTCTGGAAGAAAGAAGAAGTCATCTGGCACCTCACACCAAATATCTAAGCCTATAAATATGTGTTGAGGTTTATGCAGGGGCATTGAAGGAAAATAAATGATGGAGAGAATTTCAAGAGGGCTTTGAGAAGTTTCTGACATCGAGATGGTAGTGGATTCTTGTTCTCTCCAGAGGCCTGTGTTCATGTGAATGTTCCTTTATTTTCTCTGTAGGCCCTCGACCTGGTGTTGTAAGAAGCCAAACAGTTTGCTGTTTGATCTCTTGGTTTGTAGGTGTGTAGACTGTTCTGTCTAGAACATGTAGACCACTATGTAGATAACCAGTCTGTCGATTCTGTGAGATAAGCTTGTTGATACTTTCTTACCACCTACTTCTCCTGGAGGGTGTGGAAAAAGATGAAAAAGAACTGATCTCTATCTGTAATGTGATTAAACATCATATGGTGCTCAGGCTAAACAGAATAAATGGCTTGGCAGGTTATTTATGTATCTGACCAAGGACTAACAGAATCAGATGAGTGTTCTGTTGCTGTTGGAATCCACAGGGCTGTTTTACCCTTTAAAACAATAGGCCTGTTTTTCTGCAATGTTTTGCCTTGCCGTTAAAAAGACATTTGCCATTATAAACCAGAAGGGAACATGAGAGAAAAGATCTGTGTAGTGTTTTCACATTTTGGTCTGTACAAATTTGACTGTTTCTTATTCAATTTACCATGTAGACAGCACATATTCCACAGAGGCCACTGTTGCCCAGTCAGGAACTAAACACATTTATGCTTCTCATCAGAACTCTAGGATCTGACAGTGAATAGCGTGTCGCTATTTAAGCTTATCCTTAAATGTTTTTGATAAGTGCAGTCAGACCAAACATGTTTCTTTTGGGCACAAAGCTCAGGTTTAGGCTTTTGAGCATATAAAATTTTTACTACATTCTGTTTTTGGCCTTGGTCTGGAGGAGCAAGCAAATGAAAACTTGTTGTTAACTTCCAGTGATGTCAGCCCTATTTGCACCCACTCACCAGAACGCAGGAGGTGAGTCACATGGCGAGTGATTATCCTATTAGAAATCAGTATCACCTCCATGTTGTTATCTCAGCCTGTCGGAATGCGTCTGCACGCTGTTTCTGTTCCCAAACCATGGCAGGGTTAAAGACCTCTAGAGCATGGTGCTGGAGACTGATTATCGGGGCATTACTTTGGCAGTGTGTGAAGCATTGCTTGCATGCTGTAAAGCTTTAGGTGGGGGCAGTAAAAGCCAGCTCTACAATGTAAAAAATCTAAACCAACTGGGCCGCTTGAGCAAATGCTTAGCAGCAGTGAGTAGGAGGAAAACACTGCAGCTAGTTACCTTTATTAGGTAACAGGCCAGCTTGAAAGGTTTGCTAGTACAAAAAGAGGCCAAATCTTGCGTTGCTGTGTTGTTACACACAGCAGTGTCAAAGACAGTGCAACAGTGGAATATTTAAGAAAGCAAGAAAACCATGCTCAGTTTCATTAGGTCAGGGCACAGACTCCTAGTGGATATGATCTGATTATTTGACTTCATTATTTACACTATTCATCACATGACTACCTTTGACAGAGCCATCATACAATACAAATGGGTTGGTATAAGGTTGTGAAGTATTTGGAATCTCTGATGTGATAGCTGATGACATGGCCTCTGCTTTTCTCTCCAGTGTGTGGCCTATGAAGGAACAGTGAGACAAGTCCTGCGGAGGCTAAAATAGATGGAAAAAGTGAGAGTGTGTGGAATGTGGCATAAAAGTCTGACAGAGAAATACTCATCAGTTCAGGCTCTTACAGCACCATGTTTGGAATCTCACTTAAGGCTCTAACAGCAGAGCAGAATTATGGAGAATCCAAATTCTTGTCCTCATACCTGGACTCTTATGGTACAAAACATTTTTTGGGAAAAAAATTTGGCTGTTATGTACAGATTGACTATTGATTTACCATTTTTGTAAATGTTTTGGGTTTTGGGTGCTTCCAAATGTCTTCATTTAGCTTTAATCTTGCATTAAACAGTATGCAAAAGTTTAAAATTACATTTCAACACAATTTCAATTACATTCAAATTACATGTTTTGTTGATTTTCTAAGTAAAAATAAGTTTATACATTTACAGAAAACACACTTAAATATGACTGATTTTAAGGTTTTAAGGTGTCTGTGTATTAGCTGAGTTTAAAATATTGGAAAAAGTAAAACATAGAATATAAAAACACTTTTGCACAGACTGCATTTTATATTTTATTTCTAGACTGTTACATTCAGTAAATAAACAGTAACTGTGCTCTGAAATGTGCAGCAGTGTGTTCTTTGTAGAAGACGTGTTAACTTCACTTGGAAAATTAAGAAAATATATCATTTGACTAGGTTTACAGTTGGCTATGAATTATAACATACACTGTAATAAAATCTAGGATTTGACCATTTGTTCCACCTCCTTAATTACTGTTACTATATCTGTCAAACCTTTAGCTTAGGCTACCTTGTAGCATCCCTAGCACTTGTGCTAACTGACTAAACAAATGCTAGCACAAAGGAACATCCAGAAGCACACAGAGGAGTCCTTCTGAAAATATTTTATTATTCAAAAATAAACATGTCTAATTAATAGAAAATCTGAAAGATGGAAGCTTCCCCTTTCAGATGAGCTAAACCAGATCTAATGCTAAAGCTAACAATGGAGCTGAGAAAACACATTTTAACATTGTTCTGTAATATTATTTATTGTTAGGCATGATATAAAAATGAGTGCTAGCAAATCCACTAAGCTAAACAAAATTTAGTTTGTCTTGGAGCCAGTGTAAGTCTGATTGTTATCAGTTTTCACATGGAGCTGTGAGAGTGGTCCTCCATATAGTTTAAAAACTTAATGGGAATGGCTGAGAGGTGTATCAGTCATTATTTTGCAAAAGGTCAATTCACATTTTTGTTACATTTAAATGTTTATAATAGTGTTATGACACTTAAAATAAACATGTCAATAACTATTATAAAGTGGTAGTTGCCTAAACAGCGTGGTTAATTATTTTGCCTGTTTTGCTGTGGGAATTGGCCACAGACAACAATAGTTTATGCTGGAAGGTACTGAGTGATGCTCAAGGACTGTTTTGCACAGTCGTGGTTAGGTCCAGATTCTTACCCTGGAAGATTCATGAGTTTTTTACACATTGTAAAATGATGGTGTGGTTTTGTTTGTAGCTACTTTCATTTCCACACTCTTTCTGTCCATTGCAGCAGCCTTGAATGTTAAATAGAGATTATTATTAATCAGCTTCTGTTTCTTTTAGAGAAAGATATGCAATACTGTATCAGTCTTCCAGTCTTGGTTGATAACAAATTAATTCCTTAAGATTGTAATAATGAATAGTCTAATAGTTTTTTTTATAGCTTTCTGTAACAAAAATGACATTTAGTCTTGGAGATTGTGCTAAAATTGTAACAAATTCCCCCAATAATATTCAGAGACAGGCAAATTAAGGTTGTACTGACAGAGTTTATGTAAAACTGCACCAGACAAGGTAAATATTTAGTCTAGACCTGTCATTAATAGTATTAAACCTAATGTGGGAAACACAGCACAACTGCTAATATAGTGCTTGCAAAATGCTTAGCGGTGGTCAACGGTTCAAGGGCTACTTATAAAGTGAATTATGAGGGAAAATACTGGTCCATTTGAAGTCTCGCTAAACTTCTAGAATTTCTAGAAGGGTGAAATTTTTATAAAAGGGTGACATAACATCATTTTCATCTCATCATATTTTTATCATCAGTATGCTGAAATTAAATTTGTTTTAATGAATGGGTTTTTCGTCTTGTTGCTATTATCACTGAGGAAATTAATAAAGGAGTGTTTTTGCTGGTTATTTTGGTGACACAGTTAACCATGCATGAACACACATGCATCAATTTGAACCATGGGGATAGAAAGTGATGGGTATAAATGTGTGTATGTGTGTAAATGCGAGAGGGAGTGCAGGACTGTACATTCCTTCTTTTGGGTCAACCCTAAGGCCGGTGAGATGACTGGATTTATTTCCTGTGATCAGTAGAAGTTTCTCTTTCATCTGTGAACTGAAACGAGCAGAGCAGAAAGGGGAGGCAGGAGAAGTACAAGGTCATAGGTTGCATTTGTGTCCACAGGAGCCAAGAGAAGTGTTCCTTTCAATAGGAATGTCCATTAAAGATCCTTTATTATAACATAAATTTTGTCTATTTGAAAGTTGTTTATTGATTTGCTCATTGATTTGGTTTGTGGGGGTGCTTGTTTTACAATGGCTAAATTAGTGTCTTTTAAACTTCAGTGCTAATGCTTGTGGATGAACAGGCCATCACTCTTGTATCCATATGATCGTTTTTGTTTGCATTTATTAATTACAGTGATATTCACAAGGCATGAATGAACATCAGCAAACGTTTCCACAATTGTATCTATGCAATTGACCTCCTAACCATGATTAACCCTCAGACAACTTATTTACTGCTGGTAGTGAGAAATTCTCAGACCCAAATGAAGCCAAACTAGTGTGAGTAGAGATTTTAAACACACAAGACCTTAGAGGCTTAGTCCAGTATTATCCTTGATCTTTGTTAAAGAAACCAGGCCCCAAAGTGTGTCAGTGGTGAGTCAATCTCCCCCAGAGAGAGGCTCTTTGCTCTGGCCTGGACCTCCCTGATTCCCCCCTCTTTGTAGACGTGGAGCTGGGAGGGAAGGCCTGGAGGTGATGACATCCCCAGCAGGCCCAGCTAGAGGGAGGGAGAGGTGGGAATGCAGGAGAGGTCTAAATGCATGAGTTTATTTATGTCAAAGTGCCACGGGTGTGCTGTAACTACACCACAAATCAAGGAGCAGAGCCAAGGGTTGGGATGGGAAAAGAATGTGGGGAGAATGTGAAGTGGATTTGATAAGTGATGCAGCTGTGATTGTCTCACGTTTAGCTAAACATCACCAAAACATGAAGAAATTAATCACCCATTGGTTACATCAAGAAATTCCCAACATCCTCAAGCCTCAAAATGTTAATAACGTGTCTGGTTGAATGTAATTCCCTTTGGAACAAACAGTTTTCAAAGACCACTACATCTACTGTGAATTCTTGAGCATTTAAAAATGTCATATGCTTATCAACAGAGCAAAAAATGTGCTTTATCAACATTACAAAATAACTGGAAAATAAAAGAAACTTGAAATGAAAGAGATTTTCTACTTAGTCACAGGAATCTTTTTTGTAGTTGTTGCATATTTTGTACTACTGAGCTGTGTGGGAAGAGAAATGTAGCAAAAGTCACACAGACAAAAGGTCTGTTTTTAGACAACAGACTCACTGCTGGAAGTGCTATGCCATAATTCTGCTTCTTTTCAAGCAAAGTTCACCATTCAGACCTTCAGCCAATACAAATTTTTGTTCAATCACATTTCCTGAGTATAACTGGCGAATCTTTTTGCTGGTTCAGGTATGGGAGTTTGAAGAACTGAATTCACAAAGACTGGGCTGAAGACTTTTCCCAGGTGGAGCTTTGAGCGTTTTTGAATGCATCATTTGTAGGGGGTCTGTTCCTGTAAGAGGTGCTTGGTTTGGCTGAATTTACAGCACTACTCTGATTCAGGGGTGATGAATTCCAGCCTGCAGTGTGAAATTCTAAAATATCATACTTTATCTGCAGTCTATAAATAAATTAATAAATAAATAAAATAAAGCAACTACCATATGTGCCATTCTTACCATTAGTTCTCTAATTATGTTCAAACGTGACATTGACTGTGTCTAAGTATAATGCCAAACTGGGCCATAGAAAATCAAGGCTTTATGAATTCCATACGGCAACTGTGGTGGTTCAACTGTGGTGGACTCAGAAGGAAAACCTTGCATCTCCAAATTAGTACATTTTCAGCAGAAAGAAAAAACAAAAGTTAGAAAAGTGGAAAAATATCTTGAACCATTTCTATTTGTCCATGAAGCCTTCACAGAGTTTAAAGAACAGCTGATATTTTCAGATTATGCCAAAAAATGAAAAACAACAAAAATGTTTTTATTCCAACAATGACGATTTGTATGTAGCATTCTGTTTCATTTCTCTTGGCCCACCAGGGGCTCTCACCTAGAGTAAAAATGATATAGGGCTAGGCAGCAGCACTGAGCTTACTGTATGAGGGGGGACCACAATGATACTGTTTAACCATGAGAACATGCAGAGTCATCACCAAATAACTGCTACACAGAGATCCACTCCACAAATACTCTACTTTGGGTGGCAAACCACCAATTTTGATAGTGGCTGCTGGACGGACTTTGGCCATAGATCTCCCCTACCCAGCACAAAGCCATTGTTCTGAAAGACATTCATTCCTTTCACCAAAGCCAACAAATAATTGGCCCGTCTGCCAAATAATGGGGAGCATTCTGCATATCCATGAAGGCAGCCAGTTCAAAACATTAATTAACATACCCAGAGGATAAAACAAGAATTTGACACCTGAGCTTTCCAGACTCCACTGATCACAGATAGTGCATATTGCTGTCCAACGTTTACCCCAGGTAATCACCTGTAGAAAGTGATCTTCAGTGAAATCCATTTAAGGTCTGCTTGTGTCAAAGGCTCAAAACAAAACAAAATAAACAAAGATGCAAATGACCTCTTTTGTGCAATTTTGTGATAAGCATTTATGGGCAACTGCCTTTACCAAGCAGGCAATACAGGAATAGACTGAAAACTGAACACCACAATGAAACTGATTGTCTGCAAGAATCAGAAAACATTTTCCAACAACAGAGATACATGTCCTGGGTAATCTCTGACTCCTGGCTTACAGTCCATTCGCCGTCCCTGTTCACTGTCTAGTGGCATAGCTAAAAATGGCTGCTAGCCTCAATTCCCCCTACCCAGGACATGAGGTCTTTCCTGAGTTGAAGCTGTCATGGTGAGCCCCTCAGGATGGAAAGCAGCAATTCTGAATTCTCTACAATAAGAGCAAAAGGACTGAAGCCATAAAGGAGCTTATCTTCCTAATTGTGGGATAATGGATTCAGCCCCAACAGGCTGGGGAGATTCCGTAGGGTGAACCACAGGTTTAGAGATTAAAGTCTGTACAGTCCAACTGATCCACAGAAGCCATTCTGTACCTGTCCCAAAATATGAGGCCACTCTCCTGGTCAGTAAATCCAGCACCTGGTTTCTCAGAGGTGTTGGGAATCCACTGACCTTGTGCCCACTGGTCATTAATGGAAAAACTGGGGCTATATGACCATGTCAGCACATGACAGTGCAACAGTACCAGCAGAAACAGTTTTGACACTAACACCTGAACAGCCCTTAACACCAGCTGGTTTAAGTGCTTTATGGCCACCAATTACATTTACTCAATGATAATTACTCACTAATTCCTAACTTATAATTACTCACTGACTCTCCCTGCGTGAGGGGATTGTCTTCAGGGGCACATCATCAAGGAGAACATTTAAAGGTGTATAGGTCTTGATTCAAGAAAGTAAATTACAACAACAACGGAACATTTTCTCCTTGAATTAGCTTTCCATTTCCACACATCAAGGGTATTGCCTTACTTCATTATTTGGATATAGATAATAAAAGTATGAAATTATGCTAACTTTACTTGAGGTGAGATCAAACACTTGATATAGCCTACGTCTCAATTTAGCACATTTAGTAAGCTCCTTTTTCATCGCTAAAACAACAATTTCACAAGTTGTTAGTAACAGTGAATACCGTTGCTATAGGCTAGTTTATCTCGGGGTGGTTGTGATTGCTTTCAGCAACCAAGCTAAAAGATGTAAACATCAAGAAAGGGCTACAATACTACTCTCCCCTTTGGCAAAATACTGATTTGACCTCTTAAATGGCCAGGGCCCACCTCTATTCTCTATTCTCTATATCCTAAGAATAGCTCAGCTAGTTTGCACTGAAGCCCCTGTAGTTACTGATTAATAGGTATTATTGTGTAATAAGCCTGGGATTTTAAGGGGTTAATCTACTTGGCAGGTTATGATGACATACCATTACATTCACTTATTCAGAGAGACTTGTCATCTAATCATTCTATCCAATTACTCTCCAAATTACTCTTTGTATAGCAGTGGTGTTTGACCATAGCGAGCATCAATCTCCTATGCTTAACAGTAAAGTTACAAACCTATAAACACATCGCATTCAGTTCATACTGTTTTGTTGCTGTAAGAATAGTCAAGAGTGTCTTTGCTGTGTATTTCTTTTGTGATGAGCTTCCACAAGTTTTTCAGTGGGCAGAGTAATGTGGCGTAGGGTTGTGTCTTATAAAATGACTGCTGGAAGGTCAATGCAAACACAGACAAGCCTTCCAGTCCATAGTACAGCTTTCCAATGGATTATCAGGGACATGCTACACTTGTGCAGATGATGTTGCCAAAACTTTTTAAATTTTTTTAATCATGTTCTACATGTTTTCCAGGTTATCTGTATTAACATAAAAAGAAAAAAACAAATCATGTAATGCACCTTTAAGTCTCTAAGGCACTAGGGCTGCCATACAGTGATTTGTAACCATCACCATGAAGTGCTTGTGTTTCTCTGAGTCGCAATGTAAACTGTTCAACTACATCTGGAACTGCCAGAACAGCAGTAGACCCAAGGGGATGACTGCTGAAGCAGCTGTTGTCATTCTCAATAAGCTTAGGAGAATAAGAAATGAGCTACTCAGACTGGTGCAGGAAAGGATGCCAGAGATGTCTCGGGTCAATGAGGCCATCTTTGCAAGTGTGAGTCCATGGACAGGCCTATGAACTGAACATTTGTGCCAGCGTAAGGGAGCATTCTTTCCTGATTCACAGCCAGACCCAAGCTTGACATGCTGTGGGAGAGCTGTCTGTTGAAGCACACACAAGCCAATTGTCCAGGGAGTGAAGAAATCTACTTTCATGTCCACTCTTAACAGCCCCAGTATGGCCTGCACACCTCTGGTGAATGCTCTCAGGGATCATGATAGGCCAAAGGGTAGAAATTTGAAAGGACTTTAGAACAGAATAAATTGCCTGTCAAAAATAAATTGAACCATCTGAACAACACAGTCTGCTTCTTTGATGGTGTCTGTGCTGAAGAGTGAGTGTACTTCCACGCAAAAATAACTGCAACCTTGAGCTGAAGCCCTATGAAACTGTCACCAGAACCCATGGATCCAGCGTCAGCATGTGGCTCTGTGCTAAATATTGTTCTTGGGGCCATTAGCAAAATTCTGCAAAGGGGCCCTCCTACCTGACCCATGAGCCATGTAAACCATTTGCAACTGCCACACAGTCACACCTGACACCCCAGTGTTTGCACTACAATCCTCCCTCCTTTAAAACAGTTTGCGCCAGCATTAGACCAACACTAAGATTAAGTAGACCTATACAGGACAGAACCAGGTATAAACAGAGAATATTGATTGAACAGAATATTCTCTATAGAATAGAGAAAGAAAAGATAATATTAACACTAACATATATAAGAAATGTTGAAAATAAAATAATCTATGTTAGTTCTAGCTGAAGATGGCTGTACTGAATCTATGTTAGTTCTAGCTGAAGATGGCTGTACTGAGTCTATGTTAGTACTGGATGAGGCTGGATGTGGAGTTTGTGCTTGTACTCAGTGATGATCCAGCATGTCCTCTACTGAAGCTTAGTACCTGAAAATTATAGATAATGCTATTATTCATTTTATCACCTGCATCAGGCCCACTCAAACAGCCTCCCACAGATTTCCTTTATACATTTTCAAATGTAAAAAGCCATAGTATAAAAATGCTATTTATACTGCAACTTGGCTGAATATGGGTATTATTTACTCAGAGATGTACATCCATTTTACCCCGTATGCCCAGCTAATCAATATTTGAAATAAAATATTCAATCAATAGTCAATGTCAATCTATTCAATTTTTCGTTAGTACAGAGTTGTAACTAAACCTTGACTGATAGACTAGATATATATGTTTATAATTATTGTGCCTATGAGGAGTGTGCCGTCACATCATTGTCTGGTCTCCACAGTGGTTGCCGCTGCAAAGTGTGAGTTTAATTTCATGCTCGAGCATATGAACACATGCTTACGCACAATGCAGTTATCTGTTTTCTGAGCTGCAGTTTGTAAACACTGTTGCCCGTTGGTGTTCATCAAACATAAAAAATAGTTGTATTTCACTCACTTTTGTGAGGCACAAAGTCACAGCCCTGAAAGTGGCTGGCAAGCAAGCAAGACAGGAACAGATCAAGAGATACACTGCCCAGATAGGTTAGGAACTTGTGTGGGTCCTACACAACGTGTGTAGTGAGCATATAGCGCAGACTGGCTCTGCACCTTGCATCTGAGAGCTTTGTGGGGATGATGAAGATGAGTGGCTGCATAGTGGGAGGGGCAGTGTATCAGTCATGGCTGGGTATGAGACAAGGTGAATCATCAGAGGAAACACAGTAGGAGCCACTAGGACAAACAACCCTGGCACCACTGACAGACACATCAGGGTATTTCTGCTTGAAGACAGACATCAAGCTGTTCCTTGACAGCATGCTCCATATCAGCAGAGTAGAATGAAGACATCAGCAAAACTAGCATATGGGAAATGGACCTATGTACTCCAGGCCTGCTACAATGCTATGAGCCTTAACAAGGACATCATCCATATGCTGGCAGTGTAAGTTAGAGCACAGTAAGTCATCTGGGGAAATCACCAGACAGGCCATAGCAACTGAGTTCTACCATAGTCACGAGTGCTTTAGCTGCCACGCTAGGCTGCTGGTGTGGAAAAAAGCCTCTACAGATGCTAGTAATCTCCTTTTCATAATCACCGTAGGCATGGATAACAAACTCAGGAACATCATTTTCCTGGCAGAAAAAAAAACATGCTAGCCTTGGGGTCAAAATAAGAAAGGGCGTATAAGACTAAATGGCCAAAGCATAGCAAACCATAGTGAGTTATTAATCAGAGTTAGGATCCCTCAAGTGTACTGAGCCTAGAGCCAGGGAGCCACTTCTGGAGTCCAGGCCAGTGGTTGAGTAATCATCGGTCTTTTTTGTAAGCCCTTGTGTTGCACTCTCTGTGTTGCATTTCTAAGAACTGTCTGAAAGGTTAGCCCCTGAAACCAGCTCCAGTCCAGCAAGGCTTTTGCACCTCTGGGACATCTAAATAATGCTACATCTGATGCATAGGTCAGTCAGATTATGTCTCAGATGATCTGCATTCTGGAATGAATAACACACCTTGTGGCTGTTGTTAAGGTTGTTGAAGCTATGCTGATGTAGCAGCTAGCACTAGGACCAAGTGGTTACAAGTTGAGAGTGTAGGACCTTGGAGGGGACCAGCTCTGTATTTTCAGAGGGCTGAACAAAAGCAGCTACTGCTAAAACAAGGAGTACAGAAGATTATAGTTCAGTAGAAATACTCATGTATCTCTGCTGGCAGTATTATCAGTGGCTCCAGCCGAAGTTAGTGATTTCAGCCTGTTAGTCTGGGGAAACCAGCATTAACATCCCAAGCAAATGTTGTGTCCATAGTTGTTACAGGTAATTTGATTGAGTCAGACTTACCCAGTTAAATAGGGATGGGATATTTCTTAGGCTGCATTTTTAAAGATGCTGAAATTTGATTTGTTTTCTGTGAGGGCTGTCACTGTATTATTGCTCTTCAAAATCATTTTGCTCTTTGCCAAGCACCGCCTTAATTCTTCAGCCCACCAACCACTGCTTAGCAACCATTGCTGTCTGCCATTGCCCCAAGCCAGTGTGTTATCAGCACCTGTCATGTCTGTAACTAGCATGAGGACACAGAGGTTCTTGGTAGATTCAAAAGGGTTTTATGAGATTCACTGTGGAAACAGCAGAGACTACACAGACAGTAGTGACTGGTTCTTGGCTGACCTCAGGACAGCTGTGCTTTGGCCACAGACTGAACTGCCCGCTATGTTTATCTCTATACGAGACTAAGATTACCCAGAGTGACACTGGCTTCTTGAGGTATCCAAGTATCAAGAGCATTCTATAGGCCAACCTACAACATAGCGGTGATATAAATGTGAGAGTTTATGATTAACATATTATGCTTGTAAACAACATTGCTAGCTAGCCAAGTCAGCATGCGTTAGACTAGCTCCAGCAGCTGCAAAGTTTAGGCTACAACTGTTAGTGATCAGATCAGAAATTAAAGTATTATTACCTACTCATAACATGCTATAACAAGCATGAGAAAGCTCACTGTTAACTAGCATATTGATGGCATAGTATCATGTAGCATAATTGTGAAATAAACATAAATTTTGCTGTATTATGTCTTGTTAGCTTTATGAGTGAGCTGTCCTCCCCATTGGCTGGGGTTTGGTACAGACAAACATTTATTATGTATTTTTTAAAGTTTGCTTTTTCACTGATCAGTAAAACCAAGATGTCAATGAGAGAAAAGAGGCAGACAGAGAGAGAGAGGTGAATTAAATAAAAGAATAGTTTAGGTGATTTAGTATAGGCTTAAACATGTATTTTTAGCTGAAAATAAACAAGTGAATAAATAGTTAAATGATTAATTAAATAAAATTAAATAAGTTAACTGAAGTCTAGCAAATGGAGGGATCAAAAAGGAACAAATGAATAGAAATTGTGCTTAACGATTATGTACGGGTAAAAAATAAATTATTTGGTTTAAAAACCAAAAAAACAAAACAAAACAAAATAAAACTGAAGGAGTTGGTCAGTTTTTGGCAGTTACTTTATTCAGTATGTGATGTAAGTCACTTTTTGCATATTTTGGTATGTTAATTCGTTATTTTAGGTTAAAATCATTTTAGTTTAGATGAGATGGACCTGAGATTTGTATGTGATATCTCAGAAATGTTTGAGGTCAGGAATAGTGAGGAATACTTCATTTAGCCTCAAGACAAGACAAAGATTTTTAAAACTGGTATGTTGATTGCTGAGACAAAGATATCTGGTCATTTTTCAGGAAATCTGAGATTGGTGAGAAAGTTACAAATTGCATTAAATCACTAAGCTGGCACAAAGTCAAAAATTGCTGTTGAAACTTGCTCAGTTTTGTCATTTTAGATTTTGCATCCCTACAGGTAGAATGGGTGGGTAGTGTAAAGTAAGTCTCAGTGAGGTAGAATATGGTCTAAAATGGACCTGGGAATAAAACTGTGCTGTTTTCAGAGTGTGGAGGACATCAATTTGATGACCTGAGGAGAGAAACTGTTCTATGGTATGGTATAGGCCCATTTTCGCTGATACTGCTTGCCAGATGGTATGGAAACAAACGCACAGTTACTGAACTGTGCAGGGCCTCTAACATCACTGATGTAAACTACATTATAACATATCCTCTACAGCACATGTGTCAGGCTCCAGTCCTCGTGGGCCAAAGTACTGCAGACTTCAGTACACTGCCTCATTAAACACACCTGATTAAGCTCATCAGTTAATTAGTAAGGCCTTTATGTACTGAATTCAGAGCATTAGATGAGTGTAAATGCTAATCTCTGTAGCATTTTGGCCCAGAAGGTCCCCAGTTTGACATGCCTGCTCTACAAGATGTAAATGAAGCATAAATTGTGGCCTATGCAAAAGTCATGGCACATTTTATATTTTTTTATCAATCATAAACTCAGCCAATAGACAAATTGTGCACTAAAATTTAAGTGTGTTGCCTTTAGAGGATGTGTTACCTTAATTTCAGTTAAACAAAAGATGTCATTTGACCGGGAGTGTTCAAACATTTGCATACAACAGTTTGCCCCTTCAGAGTGTCCTGATTTGCATTTCTGTCGCCCTACAGTATAGTCATAATAAGTGATAATAAGTTTTTTGACTGAGAAAGGCAGTTTTTGTTTCAGTTGTAGTGGTGGAAGCTGATTCCATAATTTTGGGAGATTTTATATGAAATAGCTGTCTGTAACAGAGCCTGTTCTCAGGAAGATGTCCCCTGGCTCATAGCTGGTGTAAAATGTTTGCTACAATTTCTGAACTGCAGTAAATATCCACCCAGCATTTGTGTCCAGGGGATGATACACAATGAGTGATGTCATTTTTCTTAAAATGTGCTGCCTCCTGAGTTTTGCTGGTAAGGTGAGGTAACTCTTCCTGTTCATGTTCATGCAGCTTTGCCAGGACTGTGTGAGATTAATTTATGTCACTACAGGAAAACTGTAAATCTACACTTACATTTACCAAATGCTTTACCCCTCCTATTGCTTTGGCTCCCTCTTCGTAACTCCATCTCTCTCTCTGTCTTTCTCTGACACTCACACACATTCACACAAAGCAGTGTCTGATGATCCTCCTCCCGTGTCTTAATAATGCCCTTACTCTGGGCGCTCTGCCATGGCCTGGATTGGGTGCCAGAAGAATGCACGCTCGTGTATCTGTCTCTGTGGCAGAGAAAAGTAGCTTTCAGCTCAGACTCTATTCATTCAGTTACTCTCAACCTAATGTGACACCATTACTTTCTTTCACAGTGAACTCCTCCAGGAGAAAATATTTTGACCTCCTCAAATTCTCATTATCATGTGGCTGCTTCATCCTACCATTTAAATATGGATTTAGCCTGGAACTCTCACCACAAGTCTAATGATAAAGTCCTTTTGGAAGCTGATACCTTTGTGTTTGAGGCCCGAGTCTTCTCTAATGTTGACAAGTGCTCTCTCTGTGTGGGTGAGATGTGTTAAAAAGGAGGGATGGATATGTTTAACCGGGCAAGACACTGAGGCCTGTGTGTTTCTATTGTCCGACATTATCAAACCTTAACAGCACTTCAGGCCTGAATGCTGTGTTCTTTGCCATGGCAACAGTGTTAATAATGTTGTTTGAGGGGGCTGTGTGTGTGTATGTGAGTGTGAGGGCGTGCGGCGTGGCACAGTGGGGGACGTTGGACATAAAGGGGCGAGCGCTGGGATGAGAGTTTGGGATTTTGAGAGAGCTCTGTGATCCGTGGCCGAAGCACACAGAAAAACAGCATTACTTACTCAGGCATGTGCTGCTCAGGTTGGTGTGAGTGAAACAGTGTGTCAACACAACTTCTACGCAAAATGCAAAATGGATAGAGTTAAAAGTCAAGGAAGGGTTTTGCTGAAACCACCACGAGGGCGAGTAGCACAAGGTCTACCACAGTGTCTAAAATACATTATTATCTGGACTGTTGGCCTTAAAGTCCTAATCAAGAATGTCTGAAACAGTGTTACAGCCACCCCAGTACCAGCTCTGAGTTTACCAATGGAAAGCTTGGCAAACAGACATAGAAGGCAGTCATGTTGTTTAAGATGAATAGTGATAAAGCAATGCATAACGGTGGCTTCAATGTGTGTGAGAAGTGTAATACGAGACTGGATGAGGGCTGCTTTTTATCAGGATCACTATCTTGTGAAAGTTTCAGAATTACACAAACAGTCAGAACACTCCCCCATCTTGAACCATTCACAAAGGATTTGTTATTACACAATGAGTTTTAATATATTAGAGTACCAGCCAGAAAACTACATGGGATTCTTAAGCTCTTTCATTCACTTTTGTATGACAAAAATTACACAGAAAATTTCTAACCATAGAACTACATTAAAAATCAAGGCTGAGCTTGAAGTTTAATGTATTGTTTCGGTATTCAGTGACCTTGTAGCTCCATGCTCAAGTAAAAAGTAAAATAAGCACCATAATTCTTGCTGTATGTTTTGTTTTGAAGTGTTTTCAATTGGCTCTGTTGGTCCCATGCCTTTGTAACAAGAGAAAGAGTGAGAGATTGAGTGAGATTGAGTTCTGCTGAGGGGACTGGGGGCTCACGGGGGGTGGATTAGTGGCATGGGGTGGAGGGTATCATCTTACATTTCCCTCAGGGACAACCACATGACCTCACGGAGAAGGGAAGGGAGGGGAAAAAAGATGTTGAACTACGGCCTGAGCTCTTTCAATGAGAACCACATGCAGGAACGAGGGGGAGAGAGGGAGGAGAGGAGGAGGCGGAGAGGAGGAGGGCTGTGACTAAAGCCTGTCTCTCAGAGAGGAGTGTGTGCCGTGTGGATCTCGCTTGATATTTTCACCAGGCAGCGCAGAGGAGAGGACCTGAGAGGAAGTGCCTCGTTGCTCATAGGAAGAGTGCAGGAGTGTGCATGTGTGGAGTCCAGCAAACTGAGACACAAAGGAATACAAAGCTTTTCTGAAAAAAAAAGAACTGCTCTGTCAGCTCTAGAAGTCCAGTGAAGAGACGGTGCTGTTGGACAGAAAGAAGAGGTACTCCAGTCCAGGAGGAAAGCAAGAAACACAGGAAAGAGAGATGTCAAGTGCAATTCTGAGACGAAACTCCAGCAAGCAAGGCTTGCAGAACCTCCTAAGGTGAGGCAGGAGTCTTTGAATGTAATGTAATTTAATCACACAGTAGGGATTCATGTTTATAGAGAACAGAGTTTTAGAGGCATAGTTTGTTGGCTATCTTGTGCTGGCTCTTAATTAGTCTATAGGTTCAAAGTTAATGACTAAAGGAATGGGCCTGACATTGAAGATATGTGGTTGTGTGTCTATAGCTACTAATTATTTCTAACAATTTCATATTTACTCATATTCCATTCAGTATCTTGTGTTGTGTTGCTACTGTGTCATCTTGAGAAATCCTTTGATAGCCAGCAGGGAGTTGTCACCAAGCTTGAATTATACCTTTTACAACAGTTCATTTAACTTGTCCCTTACTATTTTTACAAAAACAGCCCTGTTCTTGATCAGTTTTTGTTCACCTCCAGAGATGTTCATCTTTGCTGGGCCACGCTGAGTATCATGAGCCCATTTGTGGTTTGTTAAATGGGTGTATTGTTTCTTCAAAGATGCCAACTAGTTGTAGAGAGAGAAGAGTGTGAGGTGAGTGTTGGATAAGTGCAAGGGTCCTCTGATTAGAGCTTGGGAGAGGTGATATGGTGACCTGGAAGTCTGGAATAATGAGATGTGGCCAGACTAACTCTGGGCCACCTGGAGTTTAGGGCCTTGCTTGACTTTTGCAACACAAATTGGGCAACATAACAAGAGTCATACACATTGAGATTCTTAGTTATTCTGTATGATTTCTGTATCCAATGCTCAGTTTAAGTAGTCACATACAAGAAGTTCTCTTTGCACAAGTCCAGTATATATTCTTTAAAATAAAGGTCCCTGAATGGTTCTTGGCTTGAATGCAAAGGTAGGAAAAATAGTTACTTGACATTTCATTGAGTTTCTTTAAACTTAAAAAACTCACATCTCATTTGAAAAGTTCCCATCCATTAAATTGTTCTTCAGGAAAGCAAAACTGGTTTTGTGGCCCCAAAGAACCCACTGATACTTTTAGATTTAAGAGGGTAGATTTGAGTGAATCTACATAGCATGACTTTCTCATGTAATGTCATGCTATCTATATCAACATAATGTAAAGTAAAAAGACTGTATGTTGTGAATAAATTAATCAAGGCTAAAGCTTGAGGGAGAGCTTTGAGTTGGTCCATATTCATATCTGTAGAGACAAGACTTCAGGTGGATCAGGTGTGCTGTTAAAGGTATTTCAAGAGCTACACACAGGTTGCATTGTAGAGGGTGTATTCATTTCTCAGGGCTTTTCAGAGCTGCCAAAACAGTTCTTTCTCACAGTCGACAAGGTGGTTTTGCAGTCTAATGTCCATCTTCATTGTCACTGCACAGACATGCACTCGGCACATTACTAATGATGACATGTACACAGCGCACTTGATATTGCAGATACAGTTCACAGCTTTTTGAGAACCATTACCTTCATGCTTTCACCTTCCTTGAATAAGTAAATAAGAAACCTAGAAATTAATAAGTCACAATACTCCGTTATGAAGGTGATTCTTTCTGATATTGGCACATATCTCAGACACTCAGCTACGGTTGTTCTTATGTATGTTTCAGCATTTGTTGAAAATGGAAGGCAATAGATTTTAACATGTTCAGGATGATAAAATGCAGGAGTGTTTGGCTAAGCTATACACTTATCAGCTGGTGCCACTGCGTAAAAGAGAGATGGATTGTTCTGGCCTCTTGCACACTCGTTCGAAGGAATTTCTCTTACTTAAAGCAAAACAATTGCAGCTGTTAGTACAGCTCTTCCAAACAGCCTTAAAATTTGTGGTCTCTGTCATGTTTACTACCACCACAACAGTGGAGCCGAGGAAGTGTGTCATAAAATGAACCAGATAAGGAAGAAAGAGAGCGAAACTGTGACTTGAAGGCAGATAAAGAGTGTTTGTGAGCTCAAGGCCCATCAAGTAATAAGCAGCTTGTGAGTTTGCCAGAGGGGGCATATGATGTATCACCGTGATCTGGATTGAATCAGCCTAGTTAGAAAGCTCTCCTATCTACACCAGCTTTGATCACAGAGTGATCTCAGGCATGAAGCACGCAGGTGCGAGCTGTGATCAATGTGCATCGAGTATGAAGTGTGAAGAAATTGCTTTTGACACTGGTCTGGGATCTAGACTGATACAGAAACTAAAACATCTGTGTATGGATTATAGAGAGATTATATAATTTTTTTTAGGTAGAACGTCCGTGAGTGGATAGACGATCAGAGTTTAGAAGAGGTGCAGTCTATGTGCTACTGTGGTGATAGTTTTAAATTGATTCATCTATGGACTGAAATGTCTACGTGGAATGTCTCTTACTGCAGATTCTCTCAGTGTGTGTTGAACCATGACCTGTACGATCCCTAGGCCTTACATTGCCCTCTCTTCTGTTTACGATACTGTGATAAGAGCAGCAGGAATGCAGGTTGGAGGGGGTGGGGGGTGCGGGGCTTAGCCTTTTGAGTGAAAGGGGCAATAAACTCTCTGCCATCCCCATGGCAGGGTGCTTTTCCAAAAGTTGATGGGGTTCAGAAGCAGGGAAAGGTAAACAGTCCTGGGCTTCACTGCACTAGCCTTTGTTTAGCTAAGCACAATCCGACCCATCGCTTCCAAATTTCTATGTTCCAGTCGAATCCTGTTTCACTGTCCACCGGTGGAGTAATGTATACCAAATATTATGCAAATACTAAACTCACTCAGTTCTAGGATTTTCCCAGACCCCCTTTGCAGCTAGACAAGTGGAACCTATGGGGTTCCAGACCGCAGCCAAAGGAAATGGACTGTGCACACTTCAGGCTCTGTTGGGGTCTGGGCACTCAGACATAACATACTCACTGGCGTCTTCAGATGCTCAAAGGACAAAGCCCTTACTCGGCCTAAACTGTCCACATTGCCACCAAAGATGTCTGAGTCATTCATTGGTAGTGAGGGACATGTAAATAAAGACAGATATTACGCATGTTTTGGACGATACGTCTAACTTTAGAGAGCTGCCATTTGTCTTAGTGCTAAGAGACATACTTTAACCGTCACAACCATCCTTTTTCCACTTTTTAAATTACAAGTTTGTAGATGTAATAATTAACATGAGTTATTGCAGGGGGACTTTCCGTATGTTTAAGTGGTGCTCTGAATTTCCACAAGCTGCTCTGGGTACACTAAGTGACTTGTGTGAGGAGTTTGTCAGCAGGGAGACATTAGAGTTGTTGGTCTGGGTCAGTAACTCTCTTTTACTTTCAAAATGTGGCTCACTACGATGACATCATCTGGCTCAGCTGCTTACAAACCCCAGTGTCCTAAACCTCAGATGGCCTTGCATGTAGGAACAGGGAGGAAGTAAGAGCACTCACTGGTTGACTTGCAAAAAAAGGGAGCATTTATCTTGTTTTTTTTCCTGAAGACAAAGGCCAGAGAGAAAGAAGCATTAAGATGTTTTCAGTAGAGGGTGTGTATCTTTGGTTTTCCTGGGAAGAAAAGAAAAAGCTGTTGGGACAAGATGGTACAGCTGGTCTTGTAGCAGCCAAAGATGTTTGCTTAATTTGGCCAAAACATTGGTTTTGTTAACCTGTTTTTCAGGAATAATGGTTGTCACTGCATATAAGCTTGTCATGTAGCTTAATCTTGAGTATTGTTCAGATTTTCTATCTTACTATCCGCTGAAGTTCTAAATACAGATATGAGAAACAGACCTAACTGCATTCATGCTGGTGCGTTTATTTGTGTTTTATGTGGAGACATGTCCTGCTGTGTTTCTTGCGGTTGTAAACTGTCCCTAAACCCATGTTGGACTCCAGGTGCTGTGAATGCTGGGTATTGTAAATATTTTCTTCCCCATTCTCTGTCCATAAATACCAGCCTCAACTCAAAGCTCTCCGAAATGCTCCTGCATCACACTTCCAAAGGAAAGTAGGGTTTATCTTATACATTCCTTCAAACTATAAATCAAACAAAATTGGCATTCGCTGTTGTTAAATGCACATGGTGAATAAAGTGTCTCCCTGTGAGTTTAAAGGGGGTGCTAAATCTCCAGTCTGCTCTGTATTAGCTGACAGATCTTTCATAGTGTCAATTATTTTTCTGATCCTGACGCAAAGCATTTTCTGTGTCTGGAGATAGTTTGCAGGCCATTCCCACTGCAATAGAGGTATGAAATTCATAACTTCAGGCATATTCAATATTGCAGCATGTGTTGAAGTGTTGAATGAGTGCATCAGTTTTGCATGTATATAGACAAAATAATGGTCAGAAATAAGCAAGCTATAAGATGTTTACCATGTTGATGTAATACATTGTGTTTTATGGAACCAATGTATGCATTTGAATTGACTCAAAGCACTATTTTCTCATTGTAGTTTTGTGATCTGCTGTGAATGCTGCATTATTAGCTTCAATTTCATTACCATATTAGTCAGATAACACTAAGACTAAGTGAGACTAATTGTGCTAAAAACATCATACCACACCAATACCACTAATACTATCACCAACTAAATCATTTGCCCAGACAGTCATGTTGGTGTGTTCACAGAGGTCAGTTTGACAGTAATGGTGCAAACAGTTGTGCTGCTGTGATGACATTTTTCATTTGCATAACCAACAATGGCCTCTACCTGGCATACGCAAGAGTGACCAGTTTGGGTTTTGCAGCCATCGACTAACTGTCTCCTGCTACATGTTTGGGCTTGCTCTGCTGTGAATTAGCAAGTGCAACAATAGCCAAAAGCATTCCCTCAGCAAAAGCGAATGCTCAGCCTCCCTCCCTATCCATTCTGCCCCTGGGCTTAGCTGCATTATGCTTAGGAAGCAGAGTCAACAGAGTGTCGGGAAAGGTGATATATGCGGAGCGTGAGCCAGATTCTTAAGTTTTTTTTCTTTCCCCTTGAGTAGTGAGAAGTACATGAGAATAAGTAGTAGTCTGTCCTGTGAGTGTGCATGCTGAATATTTAGACTGTACTGGAAATGACTAGGTGAGGACAAAAGATGGCTTCCATTTAGTTAAATGAAGGCAGATTGTGTGTTCAGACAAGAACGAAAGAATAGAGCGATTTGTGAGCCTGTCGCTGCTAGACAAATCACAGCAAGATGAATGACCTCATCTCTGTCGTTGACGTCATACAGGTGGCCTCTGCCAGAAATGAAATAATCCCACCACACTGATTAAGAGGTTTAAATAATGAGAGTCCATAAAAAGCTTTGGTTAAATGGTTGATCTCACCACATGCCTTTCTGTGGTGGTGTGCTTCTTTAGTACTGGAATGAACTATTAAATGAATAGAGATTTTGCTTCAGCCTAAGTCTGGTCAGCAGTGTCGTTATTGTGACTTATGATTGTGACTGAGTGAAATATGAAAACAAAGACCGAAAGAAAAAGGAAAGACAGAGAAGGAGGGAGAGAGAGAGTGGTTCTACTGCAGTGGTCCAGCTGGCTTGTAACCCTTTCACCTCTTTCCCCTCACTTCCCATGCTACTCACTCTTCCTGTGAGAATGCCCGAGGACATGGTTTGGCTGGGGCAGACATAGCACAGTGCTGAGAGCAAGGAAAAGAAAGATGTTTAGCAAGCTAGAATCCACGTCCCTTTACAGCAAAATAGCTAATACAAAAATGTGGCAGGACGACAAGACAGCCTCCTTTGTGATCATGGGGAAAATTTATGGACCTCCCCTGCAATACATGTTCTTAGGGCAAGCTGTAAAGCCACTGGAGCAGATTGTGACTCTACTGGTGAGCATGTCTGGTATGCATTAAGGGCCCATTAGTGACCCATGTGTGCCCTTAATTGAACCAGAAGCTGCATTGGTGTTTATTGTAATATGACACTAAGACTCCCAGATGGAAGCAATTGCCAAATCCCTCAAGACTGACCCAAAGGCAAATAGGATAACTCAGACCCTAGGAGTAGAGTAGATACTTTCCCTTGCCAAAAACTTTTAATATTAGCAAATGTAGCTTGACCCTCAAAATGTAGAGAATTACCCAAATAGTCAACATTCTGGTGAGTTACACAAGGCTTTCTGGTTTAGTCTAAACACACTTTCCTCTACCACAACCACAAACATGTACACACACATGCTTGCACATGCCCAGGGATGATGTGTGGGGCATGCATGTGTGTGCGCGCATGTATATGTGTGTGTTTACTGGTTAGATAAACACAGGGGTGCATCAACATCGCTAGTATGAATGCGTGTGGGATGTCATCGCTCAGTCATGGCTGTTGTTGAACTCCGAAGCAGATGTTCTATTGGCTCCCTCTCTCATCCTGCAGACTTAACGAGCCATTGTTTAGAGAATCTTCTAGAGACACTCATGGATGACTCAGTGAATCAGACTGAGCAGTACTGCTATGGACTGAGGGTTTTTTAATCTGATTAAAGTAAGAACAGTGGTCCTTCCTTGGTCAGACGCAGGCGTAGTTGTCATTCACTAGGAAAGGAGTTTAACATGTATTGTATTGACTATGTGTGAAATACCCCAATGCTAATCAAGGTGTCCTGTTAATGCTAATGTTAACGTTAATTCAGGGAGGGGGTTTAGCAAAGGGTCCAGTGGGTGAGCTGGTTCGCTACCCTGAGGCTGACCGGTGCTGCAGCTGTAGTTAATATTGAAGGCAGAAATGCCATGTTGAGCACTTTGTGGAGGCTAAAATATAACACTGTAAAATTGAAATTTTCCTGAATTGGATTTGAGCATGTCTTTCTCAGTCAGCCTTATTTACAACCAAACGCCATGGCATATTCTTAATTGTAAGTTTAAATTTAGATTTTGAGGGGTCCAAAGTGCTATTTAGGAGTATTTCACATGTTGGTTGTTATTCTTCATAGTTCTTATTCACTATAAGAGTGAGAGTTTAATTCTATAGTTGTTATTCACTATAGGAGTGAGAGTTTATTGTATAATTGCTATTCTCTACAGGAGTGAGAGTTTATTCTATAGTTCATATTCACTGAAATAGTGAGAGTGTATTATTCTATATTTCTTATTCACTACAGGAGTGAGAGTTTAATTCTATAGTTCTTATTCACTATAAGAGTGAGATTTTATTCTATAGTTGTTATTCACTGTAGGAGTGAGTTTAATTCTATAATCTTATTCACTATATGAGTGAAAATGTAATTCTATAGTTCTTATTCACTACAGGAGTGAGAGTTTATTCTATAGTTCATATTCACTGAAATAGTGAGAGTGTATTATTTTAAAGTTCTTATTCACTACAGGAGTGAGAGTTTACTTCTATAGATCTTATTCACTATAGGAGTGAGAGTTTAATTCTATAGTTGTTATTCACTATAGGAGTGAGAGTTTAATTCTATAATTGTTATTCACTATAGGAGTGAGAGTTTAATTCTATAATTGTTATTCACTATAGGAGTGAGAGTTTAATTCTATAGATCTTATTCACTATATGAGTGAAAATGTAATTCTATAGTTCTTATTCACTACAGGAGTGAGAGTTTATTCTATACTTGTTGTTCATTATAAGAGTGAGATTTGTATTTGATTATTATTCACTGTAGGAGTTAGAGTTAGGTCTGTTGTTATTATTGGCTATAAGAGTGAGATTTTATCCCATGTTTTTTTTTCACAGAGTGACAGCCCAGCGCAGTATTGAGGATGCAGAGGAGATTGAGAGGGAGCGGCGACGCAGGGCTCGAGAAGCTCTCCGGAAGGAAAGGAGTCTCACTGGATCTTCCGGGTCCCCTCAGGACAGCTCAGGACCAACTGAGGATTGTCTGTAAGTTCATTTTGATACATTAATGTTGATTGGTGAATTTAACGTTAATGTGATTTGTTTCTAGTAATCTCAAAGACATAACTCTCTCTCCCTCCTGATATAACATGGAGCTATAGCTACCCTTTCATTATTACCTAAGCAGTAAAGAATGTTCAGTACAGCATGGCTGGGGAAAGGGCTGCATGGCCCTTTAGTCCTCAGCCCAGCATACACTTTGTATGTATAACTTCCACTTTGTATCAGAGGAGCGTAATTATGGGTCGTCTGGTCATGGACCACACCTCTCAGACGTGCCAACAGAGACGCAACTATCTGGCCCCTGTGAATCAAACTGTTTAGAGTAGAGAGCAAGTTGATTTAGACTGCTCTGTAATTATGTTGTGATCATAGAAGAGTCTTGGCTTTGAGCACTTGAGCTTTTTAAGCACTTTTAAGGACTTATAAGCATCCAGGCTAACATTTTAAGAAGCTATAAAACAAATTTTGCTTAATTTTTAATCAAATTGTTGAAGTATTTTTAAAAAAGTTTTTTTATATGGTCTGCCACTGCAGTACATTATTATTATTTGATATAAATAAGCCTTCAAATGTTTTAATTTCAGGATATTTTAATGTATAGACAGTCGCAGGGATGCAGTTGGTCCATTAAAATGGACATGGTTCACCTTCTCCCTTTTCATTAATGAAATATTCCTGAGGCCTGGAAAAGCGCAGATGATTTTACTTTGATTAAGTCCATGAAAACCTTTGAAGTTTCAGCACTCAGTATTTAAAAACATTTTACAAAAAGAGAAGCACAAGGGAAAGACCAGGGAATGACAAACAAGGACATTTCTGCGATACGTGTACCCTATTTATAAAGGGGGTCAGTACACAGTACTGGATTTTATAGGATTATATAGGTCATATAGCAAATGTCTTAAACATAATAAATATTTCTTTTCTCAGCTGGTTATTTGGTTTCCACAAGACTGTATATTAAAAACTACTTGCTTTTTGATCTTAAGAGTGACGTATTTATTCTGATTTCCTCATGCAGGAGTGTTCTAGCATAAATGACATAACTCTCTCTCTCCCCTCTTTTTAATACAACTACTCCTTTATTATTGCCTAAGCAGTAAAGAATGCATATCAAAACTACCTGATGCTTGTGAGAATTACTGGGATCTGATGGCACATACAAATTAAAATGTTCTGTACTGGGAGAAAGTCAAAAGATCCATGAAGAATTAAGTTATTAAGTAATTAACTTATTCCTTTTTAGCATCAGGAAAAAAGCAGATTTAATTTAATTCGTAATTACACAGAAGTCTCAACAACTAATTTTTAATAGTTTTTTTAAAATATTTTTCCACCCTTCCCAAGTTCAGTCTTAGAAGTTGGTTGCATTTTCTGCTTCTCACAATCCAAATAATCCCAAACACATTCAGTAAGATTGAGGTTTGGACTCTGGGGTGGCCAGTCCAGAATGCCAGCAGCTTCTCTGTTTGATTTGCAAATTTTCTTCCTTTTTGTTTTTTTCTTTCTTCTTCAGAAACACCTTCTTGAAACGTATACATCCTTTCAAACTCAGTGTTGAGTTGTCTTGATTTTCTCCTCTCTCTCAAAGATGAAAGCTTTAAGTACTGTTTATCTGATGGAGGCGGTTTTTGTGGTCTACCAGGTCTTACGTGGATAATAGGAGTCCTATTTTCCCTGTATCTTCTCATCATTTTTAATAATAAACTTTTGATAACAGTTAGTTATTAGCTAATAATAGTTTCTTTTTTTACTTATTTTTTTTAGACTTTACTCCTCTTTATGCAAGTGTCTTTCATCTAAAGTCTCCAGAAATATCTACTGAAAAATGAATATCTGGTACTTATTGGCTATTTTGATTGGAAATTGGATGAATGAAGGTGTCCTCTGTGTGGCCTCTGACATTTGCACAGTAGAATCATCTAAAACAGGCATGTCAAACTGGGGACCTTCTGGGCCAAAGTGCTGCTGAGATCAACGTTTACCCTCATCTAACATTCTGAATTCAGTTCATGAAGGCCTTGCTAGTTAGCTGATGAGCTGAATCAGGTGTGTTTCGTGAGGCAGTGTACTGGAATCTGCAGTGTTTTTGCCCACGAGAACTGGATCCTGACACATGTGATCTAAAAGTACAGATTTATAGGTGAGTCTACTCAGTTCGATGCTCTGAATGGCCTTGAGGCTTTGATCTTCATGGGAGTCATAAGAGTGGTCTTGCTTAATCCCCATGCTCTGCATCAGTTTCCAGTGATGTGTATTTGGAGTCACTTTGATGATGGTTTCTACTGTTGCTGTCTTATTAGGTGTTGGCATATAAGGCATTATGTCACATCAGATGTTGGCACGTCGAGTGTTAAGTCATTTCAGGTGTTCTCCACACGTACCTCACTGTTAGCGTGGTACTGAGACCTGGTTGCCTATGGCAAGCGAATAACAACAACAACAACAAAGCCACACGAAAAACCTCAAACATCTGTTTTCCTGGACTGTGTTTGAAGTTAAATGCCTGTGTTAATAGATGGACTGAATGACTTCAGTGCATAGTTTTATCGCTGAGCATTTGTAGCCATATACTGCTACAGGTGTGGGCTCCATATGCTGCCTTCCCTGACGGAGTCTGTTCATGCTTCACCGGCTGTTAACTTACCCACAGTTCTCATAAAGTTCTGACCATCCTATCTGATTTTAAAAACAGTATACCTCCCTGGCTACCACCCCACAAAAAAGGCTTAAGTCTCCAGTGCTTTGTGGACTTTGATGTTGTTCTACATTCTCTTTGGTCTCATTTTCACCTCTCTACCTCCCTCAATCCTCTCATCAGGCTCAGATCTTAAGATGTGGCCACAGCACATCAGTTCAAATCTTAGAGGCATGATGGTCTTTTAAACTGGGTTTGGCACCAAAAATGAAGTTGGCAAAGCCTGTGCATTGCTGGCACTGGATGACAGAGCTTAAGTCTCCTGTGTGAAATCTGAGAATTTTTTTTCCTAACACCTGCATAATCACACTCTCAACTGTTTTCATTTACCTCAGCTAAAAATTGCCCTCGTACGAAGTCTCATGTTGTTCCGCACATCTCAATCCAATGTGTTTAACTGCAGCTACGAGAGAGAGCTGAAACCAAGCAGCCCGTTTGCACTGGAGGAGGACGAAGGCTTCAGTGACTGGACCCAGAGAGCGGAAAGGGGCAGACGGGCCAGGCAGGAGGAGAACGGCCCCAGAGAGGAGGACCTGGAGGTGGAAAGAGCCATGAACGGAGCAACCAAGGGAGGGGAGAAGATTGGCTCCACGGTACTCACTCAACAGCATAAGGCGCAGTACGAAGTGGAGGAAGAGGAGTACAGGCCAGTGAGGAAGAGCAGTGAGAAACGGATGGAGTTTGGAGAGAGGCCAAGCAGCTTCAGGGACAGAGAGGCAGAAGAATGGAAGGAAGAGGTGACGAGAGTTAACAAGAGACAAAAGGAGGATCCAAGACCACACACAGAAGACAAAGTAAGAGCTGGAATGCTGTTTTCTAAATCTCATTGTTTCATTTT
Organism: Colossoma macropomum; assembly: GCF_904425465.1. Lineage (NCBI taxonomy): Eukaryota > Metazoa > Chordata > Actinopteri > Characiformes > Serrasalmidae > Colossoma > Colossoma macropomum. The sequence goes on along the minus strand of NW_023494792.1, from coordinate 9,044,224 downwards.
GTCCTTTACAGAGAAATGTATCGTATTATGATATACACTTTTAATGTAGTTATTTCTTTCAGTTTTTAAATCAAATCTAACTTTTGCAGGTGAAAGAAAAGAGACAAGAAGTAAAGGTCTCATACACCTCTAAGGTCTTCCTGCAGCATGACAGAATGCCCAGTGCCAACAGTGAGGATACTGCTGGAGAGGAAGTCACATCACAGCTGTTCAAAACCAGAAAGACTACAAGGTGAGTTAGTGTAAGAATATTATTGCCCAGAACAACATTCAGCTCTCTGTGTACAGTTCAGTACAGAGACAAAAGAGAAAAGTCTGCTGTCCTGGGGCTTGACTGTGTACAAAAAAATGTTATGTGCTGTTAGAAGTTTTAGAATTTATTATTCAGGTATAAATCTTAAGACGTAGTATTTAGCAGTTAAGTAGCACCTTATTAAGTGCTATTAAACCTTATACTATTAACGTTTCATGTAAATACTATAAACAATATTTTGAATGATTTACTCAGCGGTATCTGACATATTTTGGGAACAAAAAGAAATTATACAGTGATAAACAATATAATGTATTTGATACAGTACTTATTGTATTGTATTGAATTGTGTCATACTGTATCATGTTGTATTGTATTGTATCATTGTATCAAGGATAGCATGTTAGCTTCTGGCTAGTGTGATAGCTTATGGCTACAGCATTAAATCTGGACATTATAAAGCACAGCTTTTCTTAAAATTCTCTAAAAACTGAAAATGAAACCATTCACGTATTAACATTTACATTATTACTATACTACTAATAATAATTATATAATAATAATATAATAATAATAATATTTACAGTATTAACACTGATGAAAGTTTTTTTTTACAAATCAAAATGAATGACTGTCACACCTCTTGTAGTTATCTTATATTTTGAATAAGTTTATTCTGGCCTCGAGATTTGACCACAGCTTTATTTGTCATTTTAAAATCTTCTACAGTCCATCATAAATTCTTTTTTCCAGATTCAGAATTTCTTATAAATTATACTTTTAAACAGTGATTCCAAACTTCTGAGTTTGTAGTGTATTTCACCAGAAGAAAAGAAAACAGGACAGGCTTTAAACCTCTGATTTGTATCATGTCTCTACTGCAGCAGGACTGTTTACAGTAAATGTCATTGTTGTCATTGCTGTGCTGTCATGGTTCATTAGAACATTTAAAACACCATGTAATCTTAAACCAACAAATTCATGCTTAAGTGATGAACCATCAAGAAGGAACTTTTTCAAAGGAATGCATCTCTGTCCACTCCATGAAGGACGTGGCTAAGTAAAGTGGCTGATGTCATGCAGTCAGACATGGATTCGTTCCAGGGAACTTCCAGCACGGCATTATGTCCAGTATTATATGGCCACTCTTGCTCCTCTTCCCCTACATTTCAGCAGGAGCGTGGATCAGGCCACTGAGCCGAGGGAGCAGGCTGAGGCCAGTCTGGAAACAGAGCAGAAGCTGGAGAAGATCCGGCGCAGCCACCAGGAGAAGGAGAGCCAGGAGTTGGAGCAGCTCCGCCAGCGGCAGGCTGAGGCCGAGGTGGAGCTAGAGGAGCTGAAGAGGAGGAGAGAAGAGCGACGGAGATTCCGCCAGGAAGAGGAGCGCAGGAGGGAAGAGGAGGAGCAGCACAGACTAGTGAAGGAGGAGGTGCTGGAATAGAAAAGCAAACATATAGATGCATAGACTAGACACCCATGAATACACAATCATTTCCTGACATACATGCCAGAAAGCTCCAGTTAGGAGAAAGATAAGCTGCATAAGAGTTAAGGATGAGGGTAATAAATTGTGTGGGATGGTTTGCAGGAGGAAAAGAGGCAGATGAAGGAGGATATTGAGAGGAGGAGGATGGAGGCAGCTGAAAAGAGAATGAAGAACCTAAGCACATCCAGCCCCGATGGAGATGATTCATTTAACCCACTCAGTCCAAAAAGTCACACTACTAAGGTAAAATACAAGACATTTAATTTGATAAACACATGATAAACTTAACAAATAAACAGAAATCAATTTGTAGAAAATGATCTGTTCCCTGTAAAAGGTGTTTTCACTTAGAAAATCAACAAAAATGTAAATTGGGTAATTTAGAACAAGGAGTGTTTATGCTTTAGAATATGACTGTATTTTATCTATGTGGAAATGATAGATGTGTTTGACTTAAGTAAATTGAATGCATCGCTATTTTCAGCGTAGACCCTCCAGCAAATTTCTGTTTATCAGGAGCTTCATTTCTAGGCTTGCAATAACAGTTGCTATTCTGACTTACATTTCAGTGTAAACTGGAATCTTTCTGTTTGTCATCTACTCGTATTTCAAATCATCATGATTAAAAGGGCTGTTTTTCCAGATGATAGGTTCCATTTAAACTTGTAAGTTGCATGTGTGTGGTTCATTTGAGTGATGTGTGTGCTTTGTTTTTTGTCTTTCACACATTACTGGATACACATAACATGCATGTGTCATAGGAAGAGGCTTGATGATGTTGGACTATAAGCAGTTCTGTTATGCTTTAATTTGCGTTTCAGTGATTGAGTTCACATCATTTCCCTTGGTGTACTTTCTTTGTTTCATTTACAAATGATAGCCTGATATCACCAGCATAGTTCACCTTATACTATGTGATCTTCAGTTTGTCTTGTTTTTATCTGTAAAAAATATTTTTTTACCTGGTAACACTGAGCTAGGTGTTTTGTGCTTAACATCTAGCTTAAATATGTATGTATGTCTTACTGTTTACATTATTTATCAGTATGCTACAACATTATATAGTACTGTGTAATATAGTCACTAGGGCCTGATCAATATATTGGTTGGCTGATAATATCGGCTGATATTAACAATGCACGGTTTTACTGTATCAGTAAAAATGTCATCAGTAACACATCGATAATTAGCAACTTTGCTGGCTGTGGCATTAGCGGGATTTGAACTTCATCTGGGGCTTTTCCTGTACAAAGAAGACACTTCTGCTCATTTTAATACACATTTACTGTTTATTTTCTGAATTTAACATGTGGCACATTATATGTTTTTATGTTAGTCTCTTAAACTCCCAGCCTTATTACATACTAAGGCTTATTTTTCAGGAGGTATTCTTAGGTTATAGAAGTGTGTAATAAAACTTTCGTCCCACTGGTGACCCCTGGTCATGTAAGTTTTCAGTTTTTTACATATGAAAGTAAGCTTTAGCATAAAAGTAACATATATAATTGCAATTGCAAATTACTAACAATCCTTTTTATGACAAGAATAAATGAAAAATGAGAGGTCATTAACAGAAACCAAATACAATACTTCTATTATTTAAGACTGTGAGCTTTGACAACTAAGAAATTGCGATCATATCTGTGAGTAAATCACTGTTTAACCAAAACTGATATTGTTGGTTCTAAATTTTTAATCTCTTAAAATCGACATTGCGCCAGCCACATATGGTCAGGCCCTAATAGTGACCATTTCTTCTTCTTTCCTGGCCGTAGTTGGGCCACTGCATGCATCTATCAAAATAACTAAATCTGCATCTACTGAAATAAGTTTCAAATGTACAGTGATAATATGTTTCTCTCTGAAATGATTTTAATGTTGAACTTTGCTTTAGTCAGTCTCAGGTGGTGTCCAATTTATATTCAAATATGTGAGAAATATGCATGTTCATGCTGTTTTCATTCCATCCTGTACTGTGTTCTGTGGGTTGGTGGTTGGTTGGTGTTTCTGAGGCTGTGTCTGTCGTCCTGAGCTACCTTCTGCTTGCATGTGTAATTTCAGAGTGAGCATGAGGAGAGATTGACAGCTGAAAGTACATGCTTGGTGAGTTGGGGATCAAAAAGCCAGCAGGCTCGACAGCCACACAAGGGGATCTTTTGTGGGGTTGAAATGAGAGCCACTGAGCATGCACAGTGTTTGCCCACTTTGAAGTAAAAGAGCAGGAGAAGAACTGTCTGGGGCCTAGATCATTTTCCACCATGACACATTATTATTCATGCACGTATGAACTCAACTTTTCACCTGCTCACAGTTTGACATGTTCTTTTAGTCACTGAGAAGACACCATTATGTAATGTTGGAAGAGCTCATGAATGGACTGAATAGGCTTAATTCCTCCTTTCATAAAAGGGATGTAGGGTGCTTCCCACGTAAGACAGCTAGTTCTCAGGAGTTCCTCTGCTTTGTGATTGAATCATTTCCTGTTAGAATAAACCACAACACAAAGAATCAGCTTTGGTGATGAGGTAATGGAATACATACACCCTCAGCTCTGTGCAGTGACAAAATATTGTAAATGCTTTCCTCTTCTATGATATCTTTCTTTTCAGATCACAGAGAGAACAGAGTCCTTGAATCGATCCTTAAAGAAAAGGTGAGTTTATTTTGTCTTGTCAGTTACTGCAAAGCCAGCCTGCAAATTCACATTCTGATGAATGCTATTGCTGCCTAAACTCAGCTTTGACTTGACTATAAATAGCAGGTCTGTTTAGGCCAAAACTAAAGGCAGTCTGGCTAAATGACTGATGGCTGTAAGTAAACATTGACATTGGTGCATTGGGTCACCTCTATATGCTGTTAGTTCATCACCTTTGTCGGCCATGATTAATGGGCAGGCTAACTTGGTCCAGATGTGGAGTGTGTGTATCTTTCCTCTGGTGGCTTGTGAGATATTGTAGAGAACCCGGACCAGGCTCCATGCTGTCTGAGGCAGCGACTTATCAGCCTATACTCACATATGCAGCTCTCAAAAATGTAAAGGTTCAAGTCATTGAGTTACTTAGAGCTTGGGTGAAAATGCCCACTTTTGGTCTAAAAATCCAGCAGAGAGATGGAGGCTGAGTCAAGCCCAGCGTGATCAATATGTGTACAGCCTTGTGCAAAAGTCAGAGGCCACCACTTCATTTATTTAATTTTAGTCAAAACAGCCATTAAGTGCAAGTTATTAATGTTTAGCTTCAGGAGAAGATAGAAAGCATAAAATTAACAGAAAAATAACACTAAAGCCTCCAACACTAGGTACAATAGCAAATCTATCTACATTATTTATTTATATATAATTTATATATAATTATATTTAATTTGTCTACCGTTACCTTTTGTGTACTCTACTTTAATTCTTCTATGCTCTCAATCTTAAACCCAGTAAGTTACAGCTCCCAACAAAAGCTGCTTCCAAAGCTTTCATTATGTTCCCCTTCAAAGAAACACTAACATTAACACAAGCAAAATGCAAATGGCCAAAGGAGATATTTCAGAGGAGATTAGAATGTAATCCACTTGCAAGGGAAAGGTCACAGCAAAATAAGGTAAAAAGTATTGAGTTTTGAAAAAGAATTTAAAGATGTAGAGAAAATGGGACTCCATTCAAAACCTGGTTGATGATCAAAACTGTCACTATCAGATAAACAGTATAAGCTTTATTATTGGAGAGAGAGAGGAGAAAATCAAGCTCTACTCTTGCTTCAGATCTAAAAAATCCATGTGTTTCTGTTCATCCTTCCTCTGTGAGAAGACAACTCAGCGCTGTGGATCTGAAAAGATGTGTAGCTATCTCACTGAGAAAATGAAGTAGACAAAAAAGAATAAAATTTGCACAAAAACACAAACTGGAAATCTAAGATCTGCAGTAGTGTTTACGCACTGATGAGTCTACATTTGTTTTTGCTTGTGATTACTTTGCTCATGGGAAAAATGTAACCAACTTTCAAGACTGAACTTTGGAGGAGCGCAGCCAAATTTCCCTGCCGATTTTGAATATAAAATGTAATGTAATTAAGGCAGAGGGTGGACACACTAAATACTGAGGCTTTTGTGTAATTTTCTGTTATTATTATGTTCTTTGTTTTTACCTGATGCTAATTAATAACTTGTATTTAGTGTCTGTTTTGACTAGAAATCAAATAAATGAAGTACTGTATGTGGCTGACTTCAGCAATGATACTTGTTTCTCAGAATGTAATTACCTGAAGCATTTCCCCGATGACATCAAAATGCTTGACATGTCGGTGCTTGCGGTTGATGTCAGCTGTGTTGTCTGTCTGTTAGACTGTGATTGGTTGAACCATTATAACAGCAAAAGATGACTGTAATAATGTACACTTTACAATATGCAGTCTGTCTGCTGGAGGAATTACATCACTTACCATATATGTCTTTCTTACTTTGCAAGACAGCTCAGAGTTAAAATTTATGAGCCGTGTTTGTCATGGGAAAGCATCGCGTCATCTGTAAAGAAGCTAGTTAATCACCCACTGTATCACTAATGACTAACATATGTCTCTGCTCTGCTCGCTGATTTAATAACTTACACATATGAAGTGACTGGCCTGTGGATAGGGTCAGAGTTTCCAACCAGATCTAAGTGGTCACTTTGTTCTTGCCAGGTACTGGGAGTGAATTGTAGTCTTAAAGAACTGAGAAACACACACTCACACAGGTTTTTATACAATGTTTATTGTATTGTAATACATTCATATGTAGTATTCCATACATGCCTATTATAGGAATGCTCAGTCGGAATCGATTTTTGCTCCAAACACACAATTTGCAAATGACTTTATTTACTTTATTATATATTGCAACTTTGGAAATAGAAAGTATTAGAAACATATGTAAGTAGAAAGTGAAAATATAAAAGAATATTATTTTCTCTACCAGTCAAAAGCTTGGATACCTAATTAATATGCATTTTTCATAATCTCAAAGACACTTTGATCTAAAGGCTTATGCTTAAATGCATATTAAAATAGCTTTTAAGACAAATACAAATAATGGAGCTAATGCCTGTACAAAATAATTTCCAGAACAAATTGTTTAAATTTAATTTTTTAAAAATGTGTATCTTCTTTAGCCCTGTTTAAAAGGCATCTTAGGTAGCTCCTCACAAAGCTGCTTGAGAAAACACCAAGAGTGTGTAAAACTGCATCAAAGCAAATGGCGGCTACTTTCTAAAAGAATCTAAAATAGAAGATGTTACTGTGATTCAGTGCATTATTCCATGTGTGCTATTTCATAGTTTTGATGTCTTCACTATTGTGCTACAATGCAGAAAACAGTAAACACAAGGAAAATGTTATGTGAGTAGGTGTGTCTGAACTTTTGACTCATAGTGTAACTTCTTATATGTAATAAGGATTTTCAAAGCCTAACCCTAAATATAATTCTGACCTTAACCTCAGTAACTGAAAAGAAATATGTAGCTTTTGCAAAAAACATGCTTTAAATTCCGGAGCTCATTTTGTTACAGCTATTTCTCCTAAAGTCAGGACAAATTTGTCATTTGTTCCCAAAATGTATGGAAACAAACAGACACACACACACACACACATTCATTTTTGTTGGCCAGTGCCAGAAGAAAGGGGAGACCCAGTTTTCACCTCAAAGTCAACAATAACAGCTTGTTACAGACAGAGAGACAGACAGACAGACAGTTATCTGCTTTGAAATGATAATGAGTGAATGGTAGCTGAAATATCTCATTGCACTTTGGGGACATTTTTGCAAAATGAACTGCCAGTGGGGGGGAAAGGAATATTCCACCTGGGACAAGAATCTCTCTTATCCCCATCTGGGCGTCTGGCCAGATGATGAGGTTTAAAGCTTTTATATGCTGCTTCTATGGTGTGCAGTCTTTCACATGTCCTGACCAAGTGCCTTTGTTTTGAAAACAGCAACAGTTTTAAGAAGACTCAGCCACCAGTCCTCCTGTCTAAGATTGATGACAGACTTGAGCAGTACACTCACGCTGTGGAGGTGAGTGTTCGCTCTCTTACAGCTACAGCACTGATAGTGAATCAGTCTGACTTCAGGCATGTAGTGACAGAGAAACTGTACAGTAATGAAGAAATATGATCCCAGATCAGCTCTAGTCTATGGGATGCACTGAGGGTACTGCCCTGGGGAATGATGTAGTGGTGATTGCACATGAGCTCTATCATCACACCTCCATTTTATTGCTAGCCACAGTGTCCTAGATTGCCTCAGCTATGCTAGGCTTCTTCAGATGCACTTTGTCATCACCTGCCTGGCCAGAGACAGGGGCAGTCTATCATTAAACACTTTTTGAAGAAGACTGATGGGAATTCCCGGCACGTTTTTTTTTATGCTGCATTTGTTTGTCTGTTAGTTAGAGAGTTTTTTTGTATGTTACCTGAAGAAAAACAACCACAAAATATTCTGTGGTGAAGGTTTTACGGGATTTGGATAAAAGCAAAATGTTTGTGGTCAGAGTGTGTCAGGGGAGGGATTAAGATTACATATCTGGCCATCATGCATCTTAAAGAACCTACATTCCATATAAATCTACTGATTTTAGAAGGATGGTAAAGAATTCATCGTCTGTGTTGTCTTGCAGATCTCCTCAAAAGAGCCAAAGATGACTAGACCAGTTGTGGTGGACATGCCCAGTGTTCCTGAACCTGTGGCTGCCAAAAAGAATCTGTTTGAGGTCGGAGAGGCCTGGAACCAGAACACGCCCAAAGGCACTCCATCAAAGGTCTGAAAGCACAACTTGCTGCACTCTGCATTCAGGAACATTCTCAAAAATAAAGATCACTAAATGATTCTTGGCTTGGGTGTATAGTTCTAGGACAAAAAACTTTTCAGTGGTGTAGAAGATTTACATTACATGGAAGCTCTTTAAACTTTAAAAGGGTGTACTTGTACATCTAAACAGTTTTTTTAAAGAACCATACTCTTACTCTTACTACAAATATTTGTATATTTACCCCATAAATGGCCAGGTCCTGCCATTTACCTAGTAATAGCTTTACCAGTCCCTGTATTTACTGAATAATAAGCCTTAGTATGTAATAAGCCTGGGATTTTAAGGGGTTAAATAATAGTTGAAAGGAAGGTCTGAACTAGTTAAAGCATTTTTAAGGTTACAAAAAATGCATATTAAGTTAGGATATATACAAACTGCGAGAGAGTACTCATTGGTGGGAAACAAAGCAGCTGAAAGAAATTAAGACTTGTTAATTTATATGATTCAACAATTCCTCTCCAATATTCCTTGCTCCAGTGTCTTTTCCTCTATGACCGAAATTGAAGTATCTCATACATCTCTTTATGTCTTATACCATGTTATATATGTGTATTAGGACACTGAGGGTCTGAAGGTGGGTGTGGCCGACCTCATTACTCACTGGGTGAAGGGGAGCCCGGAGGGTAGCAACAGAAACTCGGCTTCCAGGCCATCCGTAAGTGTCTGCTGACTAAGATTCTTATCAAATTGTTCCACTGCCTGTTGTTCACACCATTGCTCAGTGGCGTACCTTCTGCTTGCCACAACAGTGCTCTTTCAGTATGAAGTCTACCAGAGGCACAATCCGAACAGATATTTATGGCATGTCCTTGTCCCTCTGGGAATAAATCAAGGCCTCTTTTTGTCTTTTCTATGTTCTTCCAGTTTCTGTTTTCTGCTTTTGTCATCTGCCTTATTTTTCCCTTCCAAGGTAAAATAGATGATAAATTCAATCTTTCTCTTCCTTCGCTCTGATAAAAAAGGATTATAGATTTTGTGCAAATGTTTACATATATTTATGAATGTAATACTAGTGCACTTGTAAAACTAATGGTTACTTGGCTTAGACAGAGTTCTAGAAAAAACGACTAATTGCTATAGAATCTTTACATTACAGGGAGGTCAGTTTTTCAGACTCACATATCATCAGTACAGTGTAGTGAGTAATACTTCTGCTTGTCATGCAATAGTTCTCCACCCAGGTAAGCATGCTATGCTATGCCAATAAGAGTCCTAGGGCAAGACTCCTAACTCTACATTCGCCTACCTCTGTAACATGATTACATTCAGTGTCACTCTAGATAAGAGCATCTGCCTAATTCATAAATGTTCTTTTTAAAGGCATCCATTGAAACATTGAAAGGCCCTTTAGGGAGCCAAAAGGTGTTCTTCTGTCACATTGCTCCAAAGAACCCTTTCTGTCACCTGTATTTTCAAAATTGTAGCGTATTTGTGGGAAGGGAATTTGAGAGAGATCTTTTAATCACCTATGGCGGATTCCTTTTTACACTGCCCTCTGGTGGGCCACTGATCTTCTGCCTAGGTTTGGCAGGATCATTTGTGTTTCAGTTTTCACAGCAGGTGTGGTCATAGCAGGTCTCTGTTCTCCATGCTCATTCTTAGGATGTTAAAGCAGGAGATGTGCTCCAGAAGAAGAACATGTGGGAGATCATAGGAGAGGGATCAGCAACAGGGCGGTCAGGACCAGCAGGGAAGGTATTTGTCTCATTACAGCACCAGCAATAACAACAACAAAAGAAGGGAAAGGTTGAGAGTCTGTTTCTCCATCTCCCCAGTCCTCTGTCTGCAGCTGTGTGATGTTCATTTTTATTTTTAGGGCACCTCCGCTGGTAAACGCTACAAGTTTGTTGTGACTGGCCATGGCAAATATGAGAAGATCTCCATTGACGATGACGATTACAATGACTACCCAAATGGAAAATCAAGTAAGACTGTCTATGACATCTTATGAGCTTAGTAAATCCTAAATCCTACTGCAGTAATGACATGTCACTGTAGCTCTACCATAGAAAATATACAGTATTAATGACTCTTAGAATAGCTTTGTCACTTGCCACTGAAATAAGACCAAGTGTGAGCCATGCTTGGATGTGGACTTTTGCATTGTATTACATTGGCTTAAGCCATTTTAGACAAAGCTCTACTAAACCACATAAGCTCTGGTAGGATATAAATTTGTGGGGTGTTGACAGAGAGTCTAACACATGCTTATGCATTCTCACTCAGCCTGCAGTGGCCTTAAATAAAGACTGCTGGAAATGTTCACACATGCCAGGCTGTGCATTGCAAGGCTTTAGGACATCCATTTAGGGCTGTGTAACGCTTAAGCTATTATAACTGCCCATTACAGGGTTTTATTATGATTAGCAGTTTATCTAATTCTAACCAATGGTCATTTTCTTCTGAAATGTTTGTAAAGCTACTTTTTATAACATGAGCTAAGGGATGTTAATAATACTTACCTAACATAGCCAAGTTATATTGTTTTTTCAATTAATAAACTGTTTTATAGAATGCAAAAATAATTTAATACTACAGTATATATGAATGAATGTGCAGAATGATTGTACAAATTGTATATGTATTTGAATATTTAATAAAATATTTGACTTTGAATAACCAGAGTGAACCCTCTCCAAATCAAGCGTTTTTATTAAAAAAATAAATATAAAACAACATCTAGTATAAGGCACCTTAAAATGCAAAGCATTATACACATCACTGCCCATACAGAGGACGTGTACCCAGACTGACATACATGCAAAAAAAAAAGGCCAAGCTTAAAACATATGGTACAGACAATTAATCAGTGGCAGACTTTAACATAGTCTGAAACATCTTACCCAAAAATTTTAGCCATGCACAAGAGTTGACAGTCAGTATCCGCTGCTGTGTTGTACAACCACCCACATTATTTTTCCAGTTAAGCAGAACGCTGTGGCTTTTATATTCCACTTTAGAGTTCAGGCAGTGAAAGCTGCCTGTCAACACTTCAGGCATGCAGCTTCATCCAGACATGCTCCAGTCACCAATGCCTCATTGCATTGTCTGTGTTCTCACATGAGGCTTGTGGCGGATTCAGAAGCTCTGAGTACTTACTGTGCATGTCTCTTCCATACTGATTTTTTCTCTGATTTCCAAGTCTACTTTATATCACAGTCACCCCATCTCACCTCATCCCACCCATCTACCCACCTACAACTTTCGCTTACCCTGTCAAACCTGTTCCTTCACTCAACACACTATCAGAGCTTTGTCCCTCAGTACCCCTTACTGGCATCGTCTTAAAAAGCAGAAAATAAAAACAGAAAAGAAAAAGAAAAAGAAAAGGGCAGGTTTGATATCATGCCCTTCACTTTCATAAGCACCATGTTGAATACTCAGCATTAAACTAGATTAATTGAGCTTTCCAAGATGCCTGAAATTCACACTTCCATTATGCATTTACGCTATAAAAATCTCAACCTCCCTTCCATCTACATGGCATGAATTTTACAGTGTAATTCTTATGGCTAGCTTAAGCCATAAGAGTACTGCATAAGTAGGTTCGTAATTCTGTCACATCAGTTCCCATTGGCAGTGGGTACAAAAAAAAGAAGATATGAATGCGTAATCAATGCATTCTTTAATCACAAAGAGATGTCTATCTGAAAGGCCCACGTCTTGTATTCCTCTCTGCTAAACTAATATGCCTTACAATATATCAGAGAGACTGGCAGTGAAGTGAAACAATATTATGCCGATCATTCAAATTCCTCAGCGTGTTTCATACAAATAACATTTATTTTGCTATTTAGTAACTTCAAGGTAACTGAACCTAGATAAAGAGAACTGTACACTATTACTGAAAAAATACAACATCCTTGTCCATTTAACATCTGTTCTTCAGCTACACATCAGTGGCTTTCTTAGCAGTGAACCCTCTGGCGGTTCTGTTAAAGTCTTTTGGTTCTTCATCTTTATTTTTGCGGCCTATGAGACCCATCTCAAACACTGTTGCAATCTTTGTCACTGGTCGTGAGGCTGCCTCTCTCAGTTTTCTGGCATCAAATCGAGGGCTGTAAAGGAGAACTGGAAGACGATGGGCAAATGCTGGAATTTCTTGTGGTGTATTCAGCTGACACTCTTCTTTCTTTTGCTCCTCGGTTTTGCTGGCTTCGATCTGTTGCATGATACTCTCTTTGGTAGAAAACATTTGGAAGAGGACAGCATCCCACATTTTTGCAGCCCTGGCACCCTCTTTACCTTCTTGGCTCTGAGATGTTTCACTTATCTTATCTGCCTCTTGGCCCTGTTTTTTCTGCTCACTGGGTTTCTGAGCAGTGGCATCAGGGACATCTTTTTTCAGCTCTGGCTCAGGCTCAGGAAACTTGGGCTCCTCTACCTCCACCACCATGTGTTTCTTGAGGCGAGACCAGCCACTGAGCTTTGACTTCATACCTTTTGGCTTCTGAATCACCTTCAGGAGAGGCTCTGCGGTTGGGAGGGAGCCATTGTCCGCCTTCTCTTCCACTGCAGGCTTGGTCTCCTGTAGGGTACTCTCTTTAGCTTCTGCTTTCTCAGGTTTCGCTTTGTCCTTCTGGTCATCCGTTGGCTTGACCAGAGGCTTATCTTCTGTCTTCTTAGTTGAAATTTTTTCAGAAGCCATTGTTACGGAAGATTTTTGCTCTTTAATCCTCTCTAACAAAGACTTCTGCTGTATTGATGGCTTCTTTGACACTTTGTTTATTGTTGTAGTAACTGCAGCTTCTGCTGGAGTTGGTTTTCGAGATTTTAGCCACGTCTGCATTTTGGTCAGGTGTTGTAGCTTTTGCAGATGGTGTTGTTGGCTTAGTTTCAGGTTTAGTAGTTTCCACCACAGAGTCAGGGGGCGGTCTTTTTGGTTTAGGAGGGCTGTAAGTTGGAGTCCTGACTCTCTGTGTCACAGGAACAGTGGTAACTGCCTTTGGTGATTCTGAAGGTGGTGTGTCAACTTTAGACACCACAATGGTTGGAATAGTAACTACAGGAACTCCAGAGACTTTTTCCTTTGTTTCCTTTGTTTCTGATGTAGGTATCTTAGATGTGTCTTGCACAGGTTTTAGCTTTGTCTGCACTGGTGGTGTTGGCTCTGAGACTTCTGAAGATGGGGCAACTGGGGTTCTATTGTCAAGAGCAGCATCTGTGGATGGTGGTACTTTACCCACAGGTGTTTTTGATGCCTCTGTCTCCTTAGGCGTTGTTTTAGGCCTAGCTGCCTCTTTCAAAGTAGATTGTTCTGTCGCTTTACTCTGTGCATTTTGTATACGTTCTTGTGGTTCCTGTTCTGGAGCTTTAGATACCACAGTGGATGGTGATAGGGATCTAGATATACCAAAAGCAGGTGTATAACTTTGTATTCCCCCATGGGCGACATATTCAGCAGGAGTTAATCCATAATATGTTGATTTGGATTTTGACGTTGGTGTTCTAGGTCTTTGACCTGCAAATGGAGGTACTCTTGGTCTCTGATGCCCTGGTGAAGATATTACTGGTTTTGAAAACTCATGAACTGATGTTTTGGGTGACTGATACCCAGCTGTAGGGGCTACAGGTTTAGGACTTTCATGTACAGGTGCTTTTGGGCTTTGGGATCCTGAGGTCTCTGTAAACTTTGGAGCATCTTGTATTAGGATCTGTGGTTTAGATAATTCATGTTCTCTGACGATTTCAGAAGACATTTTATCTACTGAAATCTCAGATGGTTTCACCTGAACCTCCCCATTTTGTATAGCTTCTGAAAGACCATTTTCCTTTGGTTTCTCTTTTTCTTTAGGAATTTCATCACTTGGCCCCAGTAAACTTGAGGTTGGTGTTTTGGATCTTCTGCCCTCCATATGCACAGGGGAAACAGCAAATAAAAGTGGATTAGCTCTTGAAATTTCTATGATGGGTGTCCTAGAAGGTGACACATGATATGATGGTGTCTTGGGGCGTCCTGTGGGAGTTTTTGATGGTGAAAAATCTAATGTTGGTGTCCGTGCTCTTGTCAGGGTTCTACCTCTCTTTGCGTCAGTCAATAATGATGCATCACTTTTTATCTCAGATGTTGGGGTAGTGCCTCTCTTAATTTCCAGTGTTGGGGTTGTGCCTCTTTTGATTTCAGATGTAGGCGTTGTACCCCTTTTGATTTCAGATGTAGGTGTTGTACCCCTTTTGATTTCAGATGTAGGCGTTGTACCCCTTTTGATTTCAGATGTAGGTGTTGTACCCCTTTTGATTTCAGATGTAGGTGTTGTCCCCCTTTTGATTTCAAATGTAGGTGTCGGACCCCTTTTGATTTCAAATGTAGGTGTCGGACCCCTTTTGATTTCAGAGGTAGGTGTCGGACCCCTCTTGATTTCAGATGTAGGCGTTGCACCCCTCTTGACTTCAGAGGTAGGGGTGGGACCCCTCTTGATCTCAAATGTAGGTGTTGTCCCCCTTCTGATTTCTCTGGTTGGTGTTCTATCTCTCTTCAGCTCTGATGTTGGTGTCACAATCCTTCTAACCTCAAATGTTGGTGTGGGACCTCGCTTCACCTCAGAAAGTATTTTTACTGGTGTTTTACTCCTGTCTAGTGTTGGTGATGATGCATAATAAGAAGTTTTTAAACCTGCAGTCTTCGAAGTGTAATTTGTAATTTGTGGAACATCAAACATAGGTTTTGAAGGTTTTATCCCATCTAAAGCAGTTGGTTGAGGACTTGCAGCTGTAGAGGTAATGAAAGTTGGTGTAAGACTTGAGTTGGTCACCAGCACAACATTGTTTGTGTGCTGAACTGCTGCAGAAACTGCTGCACCTAGTTTTGAGTCCACAGGTCTGACTATCTCAGTCATGGTAGTTATAGCTGTTACAGATGTAACAGTAACAGATGTTGCAGCATAGGAGGGAACTGGATGAGGTGGTGTTGTGTAAGAGAATAGTGGGGCCACATGTTGCGGTGTAGTAAGGCCTGGAGTAACATAGGGCTGTGGAGAGAACCTTGCTGGTTTGCCGTAAGCGAAACCTTGATGATGAGGGTAAGGGGATGCTGAATGCTGATACAGTGGCCTGATGTTGAAACGTGGGTGCAATGTACCTCCATAGATGGGTGTCTCTGGTGTCTTGGGTGGAGTTGAATGGTCACTGTGCTCCAGGTCAGGACTGGCCTCATTTACGGGAGAGAGGCTGGAGCGGAAAGGGACTGGTGTCTGCGAGGCCTGTGAGGCAGCTTTTTTCTTGGCAGTTTTCTTAAGTATTTTCTGCAGCCGGACATTTTCCTTTCCAGGTTTAGGGAGCAGAGGCGGTGGGTACTGCTGGGAAAGCAGGCCTGCTTGGGCAACACTGCCAATATTTACAGCCATGGAAATGTCGGCCCCCTAAAACGAACAGGCAAAGCATATTAGCATATGCTCCATACTGGTCTGAAATCAGAAATCTGAAAGCATATTTTAAAAAACAGGACATATTTTAGAAAATGTGAAAAGCCTCATTAGAAACACTGTATGGTGAAAAGCTCTGGAATTAATATTTTACATTTCCTCCTTTTTTAGGGGACCTGTGCCACAGTGACCTGTAAGGCGCTGCTTCATGCTAACATATGTTTATTTGGATGCTTTACTGACAGGTATCAAATTCACATGCATAAATGCAACAGACAAGCAGCACATTTTGGTTTGGAAGCAATGATTGTTTTATCATATGAATCGCATATGTAATTGTATTAGTATGTCATAAAGCACATGATGGTTATTTCACTTTTTCTCACTTGTCTTTGTTTAATTTTATTCTGCTATGTTTTTCAGACCACTACATCAGATTACAAAGCATTTTTTTTTTGTTTGGTTGTTTTATCTTGTTTAATCTTGTTTTATCTGTCTCATTATTTGTAATGATTCAATGATTCAAATTAGATTATTCAAAACTGAAAAATCTGTTGCAAAGCCTTTGTCATGCTGATGTAAATAGGATGTCAGAAATAAAAAGATCTTTGTAATTTTTTGAGCTGGTCCAGATCCCAAAGCTACAGTTAGACTAAGGTTTAGAGTACAACACATTCAGCCATTGTATATCTGATTCAGAGAGCATAATAGGGCTGTTCAATTAGCTTTTTAAATACACCCGTAAAAGAATACCAATTAGCTAACAAAGTGCAGTTATAATTACAAGCTCTCTGACAAAAAAGCAGACACAACACTGGAGTTAGTCCATCTCACCATTTATGATATTTATGGTAAACATCTATGAGTGATGAGCATATTTTGAGCCACCGGCCTACACAAGCTAGAGAAAATCATAACATGGTTACATTTTCCTTTAAAATATATATATTTTGAGTGTTTTAATCGAAGGTCTTTTCTGTTGTACTGGTCTTTGTTTAATAAATTTTACATTTTTATTATGAAAACCCTGTTTGCTGTTGTTATTACTGTACAATACTATAGACTAACCTTTCAGTTATTTCGGAGGCAAATTTTGTCTGGCAATGCATAATGAGGTCCTTCAGTTCAGTGTGAGTTCAGTTTAACCTCAAGTCCATAACTCATTTATGGTGATTATTCCAAGCAGCTGTCTTGTGTAATAGTAGTTGGGGTAAACGAAAGAGCCCAGTAAAGTTTATGGCACCTCTCTTTGCAGTGAGCCAAATCAATTTTAATGCTGGATATCTTCTTGGCCTAATTTTAGGCTGAAAGCAAATGCAAGACAGACACACCTGCTCCTAGTTTTATTTATTTTGGGTCCTCGTTTTCATCTCACTATAAATTAATACCCCAGTGCTTATAGTGTGGAATAGTTGCAGATCAGACCACAGGACACTTTGAACCTGAGAGTGTGTCAATTATAATGTAAATCATATACAGTTTGCAAATAATAGAATTTAAAACTATTCACATAAGGCCATCGCTGCAATTCATTCTGTACACTGTCAGAAAAATGGATACTGGACAGGTATAGAGTTTTGTCCTCTAAGGTACAAACAACGTAAATGTATCCCTAAAGGTACAACATGGCCTGTAAGGTCCAATTGTGAACCTTAAATGAATTGTAAAGGTACACTACATCAGGTTCCCAGGGGAAAGAGGCATATTTGTACCTTTTCTGATCTTATCCTTTTTAAATAGTAAAATAAAATATAAGCCTGAGGTCAAGACGGCTCTGCGTGACGTCAACTTAAAAACAAGTTGCAATGGAATACGACACATATATCCCTAACTAAAGGTACTGAAGATGTGCCCCAATGACCGTATTTGTACTCGAAAAGTTAGAGTTTCTGAGAGTGTATAGAATTAAAGGACATGTTGATTTGCTATTAAACTGGAATCCTGCACAGGCTGAGTGCTGACAAAGAGATTAAATGGATTTGAATTTGATTTGTGCTATTTCCTGAAAAAGAATAAAAAAGCATAAAACAAGAAGCTTTAGATACCAAAAAAGTGTTTCTCATTTAATGTACTTGCTCATTTCTTAATATTAAATCTTCAAAATTGCAAGCAAATGGAATCATTAGTGAACAATTGGACAAAAATTCTTTTATCCTCTTCTGTATTAAAAAATAAATCTTCTTTAATTGTGGACAAATGGAAGTCTCCGTGCCAGCAAAATGCTCCCATAACTCTGGTTCAAAAGTAGGCCAGTCATAAGAGTTTTAAAGGAGCCTTACTGCCACAGAAACTGAACCTGTTGCCTGACACATGACACATGAGAAGGGGTCATCCTTTTAAGGCCCGGGAAGGTTAGGCATTTTGGAATAACACCAGCACACAAGTTCAAAAGAGGAAAGCGTAAGAATAGCCAGGCAGTAGATTCAGGCCCTGCACAATGACTGCGTCTTAGCAAACACCTTTGGAAAAATAAACAAACCAACACAATAACAGCAAACATGCCAACAAAGCAGTTTTTTATTTATATCTACTTATGTCACATGTGACACCACTCAAAAATAGAAACATGCACGACAACTTACCAAGAGATGATTTTAACAGATGACAGATGGCTCACTTCAGACAGAGTCCCCTTTAAATATAAATAAACAAATTAAATCAGACAACACAAGCAAGCACAATATCCATCACACATAAGTAGTCATGGGGGAAACTAAGCCAAACGATACATTTAGAGCAGAAAATCCATTTAGTCACATCTTTCATTGCCAGTAATGTCATCTGGTTTGCATGAGCTGGATTAAACACCAGTCTTCTGGACCACCATCTACAGTACTAATTCCAATAATAGCGGTTTAATGCTGCACCCTCAGAAAATATCATTTATATCATCCAAAGAGCTGTCAAAGCAGCACGCTACAACAGAAACAGGCTGAGGGGCTGGCCACAACACCTGTTGCAAGACCACAAGACCACTCAGCGACGGTGACATCAACACACTGACATGCGCTCTTCCAGATAAAAAAAAAGCCAAAACTGGTTTGGGTTTATTTTACCTGTGTTTCTGCTGCTTAGGGGCGACCGGCTGCTGCCTGCTTCTCCCAGCCTGGAGTGTCAGAACAAGAGGCTCATGTTGAGCTCAGCTAGTCCTTTCCTCCAAATGGAAGGTACAGGCTCCATAGCAGTCCAAAAATAAAACCAGAGCCCTTTACTTAGAATGTGAGCGGCGAGTGGTGATGTGCACAGGGACCGCCAGCAAGGCAGGAGGTGTCCAGAGCACCTTCCATAAACCCCCACCCTCCCCTCCTCCACTTGCCTCAAGTCACCAAAGGCCAGACCCCAAGCTTCAGAGACTAAAAGAACACTGCCATCTGCAGGACAGTACTGGTAGTTGCCTCCGTAGGCTGCGGCCAAGACTAAATAGAACCTGACACCAAAGGCAGGGTGTGAAAAGAGTATGATATCACTGAACATGCCTACTTACTAAGTGGACATTAAGAGACTCCCCTAATTAACCTCATGGGGTGCGTTTCCTTAAGACAGTTATATCAAAATAGCACTGTTAACTTCACTTTTCACTTGTTCATCCACATGTAGTTTTAGGCAAAAGAACCAAAGAGAAAGCCTATTTTTGAATGCAGATAAGCTTCAAATGAAAATATCACATGGAAATGAGATATGGTCTTTGTCGTTATTTGAGGACAGTTCAAAACGTGCACTGTATCTTTACAGTGTTTGTACAGTAATGTGTTTCATTAATCATCTTAATTCAGAGTAGTCATGTAATAACTCTACTGTTTGGTTGAACGTACTTTAAATAGGCTAAAATTCATACAGGTGGAGCTTTTTCCCCTCCAATGTGCAAGAAATGACATCTGACAACATATTTTTGAGGCAACTTCGGAGAATGTGTCATATTCCTGTGCTGTTATTTGAGTACATTTAAATGTCTTTAACCTTACGTTATTTGCACACTATAAAACACACGGGTTGCACGGCATTACAACATTATATCAATCGTTACTCTACTCTTTGGATGAGCTTTAAAATTAAATAGGCAAGATTTTGTACACCCAAGTTCGATAACTGAAGAACATCATTACAAAAACTTATTTTTGAGGCTACTAAACTTCCAATAATATCTGACATGTTCCTTTGTTGTCATATGAGTATACTTCACAACAGCTGACAAGTCGCCTGAATTTATATGAGCTTAGATGAGTTATGTAACACCCCTTGTGGTATGAAGTTTGGCCACTGTCTTTGGGCACATGCCATCTGTGCATTTACAATCTCTTTCCTTCAGGAAACACCCAATGCAGCTACCCTGCTGGTGCCTGATGCCTCCATGTTTTAAATGCCTCTCCCACTCACTCTCAGATGTGTGCCTCATTTTGCTTGCCTAATGCAATAGCAAATATAGCGATGCTGTCTCCATTCCAAACTTGTGCCTCCTCTACATTCCCTCAATCCATCCATCTCCTTATTCAGTGCCCGGGCCAGGACCTGGACCTGGCCTCCTTTGCCCTGCCCACCGAGCGCTCTCAGCCAATGGGAGGCCTTCGCAGATCAAGTGTCACTATAACAGAAGGACTTATTCGGCCCTGGATGTTTGCAGAACTTTACAGCCAGTCTCCGCCACCAGGGAGCTCACTTCTTTCAGCTTTTCTCAGGTAAGACAGTGAGAGGAGATAGAGAGAGAGAAAGAGAGTGGTAATGGGAGAGAGAGAGAGGATGACAGTGCGTGTGCATGAGAGAGTAAATGGAGAACAGGGCATCCACCTGTATTTCAGTGGAATATACATGTGCAAAAAGCACTGCCACAGTCATGCTTTAAAACAGAGGATAGTTCACAGTACCACTGAGGTGAGGGGAGCACCTGACACTAGAGCAAAAGATCTCAGAGGTTCTCCAAAATGTTCTGGTCAATAGTACGTAGAGTATCAGCCTGTTTGTTAAGTAATGTGCAGGGGTTGTATGTATGCTGGTTAAATAAGACAAGTGGTAGCCTAGGAGTTGCTAATCTGTACACTGTGCTGTCAGTTGCTGATTTATAAAGCTAAAAAAGGAGGTGGTACCCTAAGGTGACATTCTGTTGCCCTAAGGTCACCGAGACTAAAAGTGAGTGAGTAAATGTGAATGTGTGTGAGCGCGCATATGCTAATTTGGAGGATTGGTGGTGGTAGCTGTTGTAACAGCTACTGGTGTTGATTGATTAAGCAGTGTAAATCACTTTGGTCTGAGTTCAGGCAGGTCACTGGTGCTGGTTTCAGTTAGATTTCTCATCGCTTGTGGCACCACAGTCCTGCAAATTGCTCAGTGCTGCTTACAACTCGCCAGCGTCACTGACATCCTAGACTTGTTTGATGGTGGTTGTTAAGCTTGTCACAAGGGCCTCTGAGCTTATCAGAGTACACTTGTTGAATATCTTTGGAGCTTTTCTGTAAACCGTTTCAGCAGGTGAAAATTAAAAAGCCATTTTATTTTAGAACAAAACAGTGATCATATGGTAAACATATAGTAAACACCATCAAAACAGGAAAATGACAAACTGCAGAAGATGCCTTATCAGTCACACTGCATTAATACATTTTGTGTGACCCTGTATGGCTAAGGCATCCAATAGTTTTGAGAAACCAATTTCACTTCACTGTGTAAACAGCTAAGTAATTTGCTTAATAGTCTCTTGTTTTGGAATTGAAATTCTAACTGAAATTTACATTGTGACATGACAGAAAGTTCAGCTTAAATTCTATAAAACTTGCAAAAATGTCTCTGTGTTTGTTATGACCAGATAAGGCAATGAAGTTAGTGTTACAGATACTATTCCAAGAGAAAGAACTTGATCTTGAAGGTGGAAACTGGATCCTGAGTAATGTCAGGAAGACACTTGCAGCTGTTTAGGAGGGAATACTTATATTCAAGAAGCCCCAATGAGTGTCTCAGTCCATAAGAATATTTGTGATTCATTTTTATCAAAATCTACCACATATCGCAAGGTTGAATTTTGTCGTTGGTTATGCAAAAATGTACACATCAAAAGAATTATCTAAATAACCAACACGAAACATGAAATACAGGAAAAATAATAGGAAATACTGGATACAATACTGAAAATAATAATATTTCCAAAACATACTTCAGACTTTACTCCATTAAATTAAGTATGCTGATGGAAAGCACTTAACCTCTGACCTTTATAGTGGAATCTGGAAAGCTCATTAATCTGCCGGACTGAGTCAAAAAAGAACATGCTGTAAAACCATGTGTGGGGCCTTCTCACTTACAGCTCAGCACAGCTTGAATTTCAGGAAATTTATATGGCTATTAATCTGGCTGACTGTCTTTCTTAGCCAACATTGAAACCCATGGAATCATTTGAATGTGTACTGCAAGTTATAACACTCCAAATTTCCTTGTGTTCATTCCTATGCTGCTATATGGTGGCCATTTGGATGGACTCTTAGCTCAAAAGAGCAGACTACCGTTAGTGGTACAGGGCGGGGTCTATTTGGTATTGGGAAGAGACCTTTTTTGGCTCCAAGTTCTGTTACAAGGAAGCTATATATATAGCCTGGGTATCTGCCAGTAGGCTATGAGGTAGACTATGTGTGGTTTTGCCAAAGAGATCTAATCTATTTTTTTTTTCTTTTTCAGTCCCAAAGTCCACTATCATCATGTCTGACACAGAGGAAGTGTAAGATCTTTCACCTCACAAAATCCACTTCATTGTAGACTGTGCAAAAGGCTTACCTAACAGCAAAGTTAATAGTTATAGATAATTCCAGTATGGCTGCTCCAGAATTGTAGTCATAGACATGACCACAATGCTTTAATAACATTTTGACATTAAAAAAAACACAAACTATACATACATTACAGTTTAAAAGGTTGGAATCACGGTTCAAAATCACTGTTTCTCAATCATATACAACAAATCTGGACGCAGACATGTGTATAAAATGATTCTAATATACTAGTTGGACACTAGGAAGCTGTAAATAAAAATTAAGACATTTTAGAGGAGTCCAGAATAGTGAACAGAGCCATGGCAGATTCCAAAATGACTAATGAAGTTATAATTAAATTAATCCAGAAATCATCCTATTTCAAAAGTGGAGATAAAATGTTTTTTTCGATTACAATATAATATTTTTTATTTAATAAGTTATTGTTCAAATAATATGTGAAATATTGAATATAACATTCAAGAATACTTTTTATCCAAGAATAGTTTGTAACATTTAAATCCACATTCTATACTGTATTATTGTTTAATAATACAACAATAACCGTTGATGCATAGAGTGATTCCAAACTTTTGAACAGTTTTTGAACAGTACATGTGCGTCTTCATGATAAATGTACCACTGGGCTAAATATTCCAGTAACTGATTAATTTTTTTTTTTTCTCCAGTGAGCAACAGGGTGAGTACTGCCACTTTTAATGTGATACTAACTATATTACTGTATAGTTATTTAAATTGGGTTTTAACAATTATAACAGTTATTGTCATTCAGTTCAAATGTTTTAACTATAAAAAATCTGTCTGTATCAATTTTGTCCTGTATTCCTCCTTGTGGAATGCACACTGTGTAGATGAATTCAGTCATGAATATTTAAATACAAACTTAAATCTATTCAATTAAAAAAATCTACCACACCATACCACAAGTGCAAACTAAAGTTAATTTTGTCTGAATATTATTACTGGATGAATGGTGCTTCTGTACTGTTGAATGAATAAGGAATGAATCATTCCTTACTTATGCATGGTTGCAGCTACTGTTGCCAGCAGAACCTGACAATTAAGAATTAGCTCAAGAATCATGACAGTGTCTCTACACCCCATCTAAACAGTAAACCACTTCACTTCAGAACACTGAATATACAATATAAATTAATCTGTTTGCAACAGTTTCTGCAACTTTGTATTGTTAAATACGCTCTGCATCCTCCATGGCTGCATAAAGTCACAGAAATGTGGTTTTCATTAAACTGACTCAATTGGATGTTTTTTGGTACCACCAACAAAAGGCATGTAAATTGGCAGGCCACTTTATCAGCTATGGAGGACTGTGTATAACACTGCATGACCCCAAGCTGTACACAGATCAGTGATTTGGGCACAGCTGGGCACATGTGATTATTGTGCTGATCTACTGCTTTCTTTTTCCAAATTAAAAATGAAGTCGGCGATGAAGGTAAAACACAATATTAGATGGCATTTTATTGCCATCAGTACTAATTCTCTAATGTTGCATTTATACACAGAATACTTCTCTATGTATTCAGTGATTTTTTTTACTACTTGAGATGCTGTATAAATAGTTTTGCATGTTCTTGACCTTATTATTCCTTCTTTGCTCTTTGTGTCAACCCATTAGCTTTCATTCATGGACTCATAAATCATGCAAAACTTTCCATTCATATCATCATCTAGCTTACTCACTTTATCATTATCATTCATCCATTTGAATAGAAAACCCATACACTTAGACTTGGTTGTGTTGTTAAAAAAAGTCATTATTCTTCCATGTAGCTTGACTAAAAATAAGCTCAGCCTTGTGTTGTAGGTTAGGTTGCGCAGGAAATAATTATTATTATTATTTAGCTTAACTAAATAATAAGCTAAAATCTATTTTCAGCTATTTTAATTGTGAAACTTGCTAGACAAACAAAAATCATAATGACAGAGATTTTCAAATGCTCTACTAAACCAACACCACAGCCACTCACTGACCAAAAGACCAAGCTGCAGCACATTATTAACAGTAACAATATCTGTTACAGTAGCATCTGTAAAAAACACTGGCATTAAATCAACAAACTGAAGTGATTTCTAGGTCCATATTTCTATATCATCAATCATCTTATACAGTGGTTCTCAAACCGGTCCCCAGGAAGCCCCACATTATTCAGATTTTTGCCTCCCACTTAACTATCACATAGGTATAGAGCAAAAATGTGGACTGGAGGTCTCTATGACTTGTTTGAGCACTACTGAACAAATCTATGCTATTATTCCTGCATTTACCACCAACACCTCTGCACCATGTACTACATTTCCCTTGATCGTGCCACCTGGTGGTCTTTGCGTTCCTTGCATTCCATTATCAACCAGTTGGCCATTCCCAAGTCTTTATCTAAAACCCAATAACCCCACTACTACCTTTTCCTGCATCTACTAACCTCTCTCACCATAACCCTCCTCTCCTCAACCCCACTTCCTGGCACGTATATAGTCGAAGAGATAGTAGATGTAGAGGTGGCGCCTGAGGCAGCCCCAGCCCCAGAACCAGAACCAGAGCCTGAGGCTGAGCCTGAGCCTGAGCCTGAGCCTGAACCAGAGCCAGAGCCAGAACCTGAGCCAGTAGCTCCAGAACCAGAACCCGAGCCAGAACCTGAGCCTGTGGTGGAAGGTATGTGGCATGGAATATTCTCTCATCCTTCTCCATAAAGCAGCGGTGCGCTCCATCCCATTACATGCTAGTTACAGTGGACTAATCAAGATACCCCTTAACCCACCTTCCATGATCATACATAACCTCCTCTTCTTCTGGCTATCGGAGCCTTCAAGGGACTCTCAGAGTGCTATATCGTGTACTATTGCCACCCCATATACGCTTACTCTGTCCAACACAGCTGCCAGACCCTGCCTGCCTCCTCACTGCCATAGTCATATGCTAAGCCTCTACATGCTTGAGTGTGGTAGATAAAGACCATTATTACTTGTGCACAAACAATGATAAGTGCTGCCAGAGTCTTTTGTCATGCATTGGCTGAAGAAGTCATGTTCATCAGAATGCCAGTGAATGACAACCCGATGAAACTGAATGAGGTTACAGCTGTCTAGTTAACTGTTAATGAATTATGTGCACACTCAATCAGTCACATAAATCATAGTTCATTCATATTCTGTTCTGCTCCTCATCCTTATATGGGGTGATATAAATGATTTAGTAGATTTAGCAGGTACTGTAGTTTACATTACTTTAATATAATTCATATAATGTTAATTTATCACCCCATTTAAGGACTCGCATGTCAATCACAAAAAGAAAAAAGGTTATAAAAAAGCTACTTTGATTGGAACGCATATAGATTGAAGAGCGTGTAGCATTAATTTACAGTCGTAAGAAGTTTGAAATGACATGTTTTGTTGTTTTTCTAAGTGAAGATATGTTAACACATTCACTACATGAAACAAACTTAACTATGGCATTTTTCTGCACAATTTCTATTTATTTGCTTTTGCACAATATGTTGAATTTAGCAAATGAACAGTACTTATTCATTAAAATGTGCAGAAGTGTGTTCTCTGTAGAGGACGTGTTATTTTCACTTTAAATTATCAACAAAACATGTAACTTGACTGGGACAACCCAAACTTTTGCATACGACTGTAGATCTAAACCCATCAAAGTATCTTTAAAGTGCTTCCAATTCCTTTCTAGTACACTCTAAAAAGCAAACTAAATTAATGTTATAAAAATGAGGCTATATTTTAACAACACAGGCAGAATTGTACTGCATGTCATGTTTAATAATATCACCTTAAGATTTATAATGTAAATTGATGAATACACAGCTGTACTGCTGATGCTAATATTGTCTATTCTGCTTTTGCTTTCACCGCTTGCTGCATGCAGAGGTCATTGAAGAGGAAGGTATGTTGATTACATATGTATCCCAACTTTTTTTATGTTGAAAGGACTTTGTTGTCCCTTGTCTCAGCTGCCTGTAGTCTCCCTCTGTTGGAGAATGTATGCACTACGGTTCCTCCCAGTCAAACATTCTTTTGGAGCAAGAAGCACTGCTACAATTGGCCATAATCTACAGAGATATAAACATATAGTTGTATTACAATTTGAAAAGAAAAGTAGATAGAAGTTGGAAAAAAAGTAAAAAGATGTAAAAAGATATAAAATATGGTTGTGTCCTAAAGTTAAAAGACTTGAAGAAAAGGGTGAAAGAATATTACATGCTAACAACCACTAACCCGTCATCCAACCATGCTGCGCCACTCAACTCTGCATGGCATGCACCAACAACTGACCAACTTATTTCAAGAGGGAGGACCAAATGCTAACTCTGCCACCAGGCAAGGGCATCATTTTGGAGAAGTCCAAAATGGACACACATTGACTGGTGTGGGGATTAGGCCACTTTAGACTTCAAGACCTGGCTCATTTAGTGGTCAAGGCAAATTACAGTTGGCAAATTTTTACTCCAGTAAGCACAACAATAGCATACCTGCAAACATGTATGTGATAGTGAGAATGGGCTTTTATTTTGAAGTAAATACCTTAAAATGTTGTCTGATTGTCAAAACTCTTGTTGCATTTGATGTAATGTCTGTGTATTAATGTGTGTCTTAAGCTTGAAAGATTTAGACTTTTATTTGACATGACCTATTATCATTTTTTTTCTTCTGTCTTCCTAATCTTTTTATCATCACAACAATACTCATTCTGTGAAACATTTACTCATCTGTTAAGCAGTTTACTACCAGCATTTGAATTTTGGTTTGATATACCACTTTTCTACATATACTACCATGTGTGGATTTCTAACCCAGTAATGTGTACTTGTCCCCTCTTCATTCTTAATCTACAGAGGAGAAGCCAAAGTTCAAGTAAGTAATCGCCTTCACATTCTGCTTTATTGCAAACGCCACATACACAGTTTGACTATATGTGTTTGTTAAACTTGGTTCTGGATTTTACACAGGGATTCACAATATATATGTATTGACAACTCATCTGATTGCATGGTTGTTTTACCTGCCATCATTAATATATTTTTTCCTTGTCACCAAAGGCCATCCGCACCCAGGATCCCTGAGGGTGACAAAGTGGACTTTGATGTAAGCAATGGCAGAACTAAGAGAGCTACTTTTTAACCGAACATTCATGCTGGTAACATTTGAACTG
This sequence comes from Colossoma macropomum, assembly GCF_904425465.1. NCBI lineage: Eukaryota > Metazoa > Chordata > Actinopteri > Characiformes > Serrasalmidae > Colossoma > Colossoma macropomum. Next base: position 9,016,361 of record NW_023494792.1, on the reverse strand, counting down.
TATGAATGAACAGATGAAGTTCAGTGTATTTGTCTGTATTTCGACCTCACAGGACATCCAGAAGAAGCGTCAGAACAAGGATCTCCTGGAGCTGCAGGCCCTGATCGATGCTCACTTCGAGCTCAGGAAGAAGGAGGAGGAGGAGCTCATCGCCCTCAAGGAGAGGATTGTGAGTGACCGTGAATGAAGAGTGGAGGCACTTAGATCTGCGTGGGGAGGAGAATGGCAGGCCAGATGCAGAAGCAGTAAAGCGTGGTTGTGTTTAATATGTTGCAGGAGAAGCGCAGGGCTGGGAGAGCAGAGCAGCAGAGGATCATGGCTGAGAAGGAAAAAGAGCGCCAGGCGAGACGTGAGGTGCGTGTGCTCACCAGTATTTACCCTCAAGAGAGTGAAGACTTTTGACTCTTATTTTCCACACTGAAAGTCTGTACCACTTATTCCACTTTTCAAATTTATCATCAATTTCTATCCAACACACTTACACTGAGTCTTGGTGGCTTTAACAGGAGGAGAGGCTGAGAAAGGAAGAGGCTGATGCTAAGAAGAAGGCGGATGAGGAAGCCAAGAAGAAGTCTGCCCTGTCTAGCATGGGCTCCCAATACAGCAGCTACCTGCAGAAGGTGAGTTTTGTTCTGTTTTGTGATTAGACATATACAAAAACAAGGTATATCACAACATTGAACACATAAGATTTTTGTTAACACGTAACATTGATTCATTTTAGAGCGTTCTAATAATTAGTTAAAATCTGTAAAGTAGAGCAGCATCATCATAACAGAATCATTTCATACATTTGTCTGCAACATTATTTTATTTTATTGAAAACAGTGATTCCAAACTTTTTAAATATTATAATACTGTAATTATGGCTGGGCAAAAAATATATTGTTATCATGATAAATTATATCACAATGCAATATGCTTTTCTGAACATATCATACATATCATCAGTACTTGTAGAATACTGACCAACTTCATGTTTCATTATAAAGAGAGCAAAATAATTCCCATTTAACTGGATGTAGTGCAACACAGTGTGCAAAATATTGTACAAAAATCACTATACTCTGTACACTGTACTGTGTTTTATAGGCTTTTTTAAAATGTCTACTACCTGTTCCAACTGATCAAAAGTCTGAAAAACAAATATTGTGACATATTGTGTATGATATTGTGATATTTTTTTAAATATCATGATATGATATATAGGCACATGCCTACTTGTGGCATATAACACTATCAATTGTCTTTAAGCTGGGAGGCTACTAACACTACAACAAAATCTTACCTTGGGGTATAACTCTGTGCTCCAGGCTGACTCCAAGAGAGGCAAGAAACAGACAGAGAGAGAGAAGAAGAAAAAGATCCTGGCCGAGAGGCGCAAGCCACTCAACATTGACCACCTCAACGAGGATAAGCTGAGGTAAGCAGCACTCCAGTCATTACGAGACTTACCCAGCAGATGGGGGTAGAGTGTTGCTTGACCACACTGACTTGGGTCACTGTCCTGTGCCTCAGGGAAAAGGCCAAGGAACTTCACGAATGGTTGAAGACCCTGGAGTCTGAGAAGTTTGATCACATGGAGAGACTGAAGAGACAGAAGTATGAGGTAAGCAAGTCAAATATTAAGGCAATTTTTTTCATATCGTCCCCAACGTCAGTGACGCCAGATCAAAACATATGGAAACAAGTGTGTTTTTTCTTTTGTTCTCATGATGTCCTGTTTACAACCTTTACCTCTGAGATACTGAGATACATGTAAACACAACTTCAATCTCCTTCAGGTTACAACACTGCGTAAGAGAGTGGAGGAGCTGAGTAAATTGTAAGTTGTTACAGGTTCAGTAGGAGGCAGGGCGCCCCCTGCTGTGCATGGTATGTGTCTGCCTGCAGAGTACAGTCACAGGGCAGAAGCTCCAGAGAGGAACGGGTGATTTACACAGAGGGACACAATTAATCTTTTTTTTTTCCTTCTTGTAAAATATAGCAGCATGCAAAATAACACAATTAATTATATAGGAAGCTTTTGTATGAAATTCTCTGGTACTTTAGTAAGGTGACTGACTTTAACAACAGCAAAGGTAACAGGTAATCAAGACAGTCTTGAAAGCAATTGATGTAACAGAAGACAAATAGGTTCTCCTCCAGAGCTAACACTCTCGGGAATACAGTATGGACTGCTTTTGAGTGTAATAAGTAAGTAAAAACCACAAATAGACAGTAATTAACCAGAGTTCATGAGACTTCAGTGTTTTATCTAGGGATGCACAATGATATTGGAATCAAATTGGGATCGACAGGTAATCTAAAAAAAAATTAGACAGATGTTTAAATTTGACCGATATTTAAATCGATATTTGATAACATATTTATTGCACTTTGTAGGAGCAGAATATTTTGGCAGTACTGGATTACTGGGATGAAATGTCAGCATTTTATTTATTTTACAACATTTGTAACCCTAGAAATATATGTTACATTTATCTGTAACACTAATCCAGGAACATTTTATTTCCCAATTTCTACATTTTGTAAATGTTTATGTATCCGCATTAGTGTCAGCATCGGCAGATATGTACATGAAAAATATCACATATCAACATCAATCCACAATTCCCATATTGGTGCATCCCTAGTTTGGTCCTTCTAATCCACCAGGCCTTGGCCAGAGAGCTTCACTTACCAAGGTGAGACCCGGGTCGCACTCCGCAAATGCCTCCATGTTTGTTAAGAAGTGTTGATGTGTTGTTTTCAGGTCATCTCTCTCAGAAACCGCATTGATGAACTACAGAAACAGTAAGTTCAGTAAAGTGACATCTGTGCTTCTTCATAGTCTCATCTCATCCCATCCCATCTCATTACATTTTGATCACAGACTGCTTGCAAATGTAATGTTTTTGTAAAGCCATCACCACCCCTAGAACATCTACCATTGACCCATCATACATCATTCATGATATGCATGGCATAAAAACTTTTTTTCCAGTTTTATATAGCCTATATGTTTAAAAAGGTTCATTCAGCATAGTAGCTTTTGAGGCCACAGTAAGATGTCACACCCAAAATGTGGTCACAGATTTCTTCCAGTCTCTGAGTCAATAGTTATACTTCTATTACCTGGTTTAACGCACAAAGGTAAGTGATGCCTGTTCGTGATTTGGATTGGGCATGTAGCATGAAGCCTAATCCAGAGTTTTAATCTAGACTTTGAGGACCCCCAGCCAGTCCACATTTTCATTTGTTCCAGAGGCAAATGCACCTCAGCCTGGTAGTTAAAGGAAAGATTTACTGAAAAATAAACTGACACAATTTCCCCCTTAGCCCAAATGCAGCTGATCAGCCAGGACATGTTTGGTGTCCAAAGTTTGCTTTCTTAGTTGCAGTGGAGCTATGAGGCTATTGTAGTTAAAAAGTAATGGAAGTCTATGTCACCCAAAATCCTTTTTTTCCATTAGCCTCGTAGCTCCACTGCAATAAGCAAAATCTAGATACAAATCAAGTTTTGGCTGATCAACTACATTCAGAGTATGTGAAAAACTGAGTCAATCAGATTTTTTGATTATTCTTTTAGAGCAGTGGTCACCATCCCCTCCTGGAGATCTACTTTCCAGCAGAGTTTAGTTCCACCCTGTATCTAACATGCTGCCTTCTTTACCCAACACTGATGCATCTGATCCAGCCAATCGAGGACTTCTGAAAAAGTTAGTTAGCTGACACAGGTGTGGCAGACTGTAGCTAGAACTAGACTCTGTAGAGGCAGATCTTTACCACCGATGGCCTCTGCCTTTGCTTAAAGGCTCAGGTGCGTTAGGAAAAGAAACACAACAAAAAAGTGGACTAGCTGGGACCCCCATGGTCCAGGGACTTCAAAAGCCCCTGGACCTGGATGTGAACATCGTGCATTCAAGTCTTCCTAAACGAACGTACCACTTGGGAACACAGCAGCCTCGCGTATGAGGCTAAGTGCTTACAGGCTGTAGAAGCAGATTGTCTCACATGGCTGTCCCCGACTCTTGTCCCATTACAGCAGCAAGAAAGGAGCCGCAGCTCGCCGCAGAAAGTAAGCGCCCACCTCCACGGCCCACGGCACGGAGACGATTCCCAAGCCGCAGTGTTATCGCCATATTTACTAGCCGTAGATCTGCTCAGTGCTCTGCAGGTCTCTGTACCTGCTCGTTGGCAGAGATCCACACTCACGCTTTCTCGTCTGGGACTGCTGTTTGGTTCTCATTTCCTTTTTTCCATGTAAATAAAGTGTTACCCATAAAGCCTTTGTCAGTAGGTCTGTTGTTATTTAGCCCGAGCATCAATAAAGTGTTTTTAGCCCTGTCATTCACGCTTATTTTCTCACCTTCATCACAGAGACTTACAGATAAACTGTGCTATTTTCTTCTCCGTCGGTATGCTAACAAGCCCCGCCTCCTTCACCGGGATTGGCTGTGAGTAGCCTCTCTCTTGTCTCACGCCCTGGGACTGGTTATGAATTAGTAACCGATGTCAGCCGAGGGGGCGGGGCTTGTCTGGACACAGGTGGGGAAAATAACGGAATATCAGTGACAGATGATATAAATCACACTGCAGTAGGCTGGAAAAAAGAGCCTCACGTGGAGCGGTTTCACTGAGGTTTAGTAAGGATCATTGGTCCCATGATGACCCAGAAGACACATTAAGCTATATTATCAGCGGACTGCTGTGACTGAGAGTATGAACTACATGCAGGTCTTAGGGCAGGGGGCGGGGCTTTCCAGGAGATTGGCACCTTGCTGACTGTATGCCACTGCTGGTCTATCCTCAGATCACCCAGACAATTGTTCTGCATAAGGTCTAACTAGGATTTAATCTCCTCAGGTTTTGAATGCACATAGCCATTTACTTTGGAAAATAGAATAAACTAAGACAATTCTTACAAACAATTAAGAGAAATAAATGAATGGCTAAGTCTAATATAAAACGATTTTGTTGAAAATGTTGCTGCTGACATTGTGTCAGATTGGTTACAGCTGTATAACCCGCGGTATTTATGACATTGCTGTTAAAATTATTTACTAAACTAATTTATAAGGGATAACAAAAGAAAAAAAATTATAAATTGGACTGTGAGAGGAAAATGAGCGCTGAATCGTGGTGTTTTGTCTAATACTCTGATTAACCACGGCGTGGGCTGCCTTAAAAACGCTCAGCGTAAAGCCAGTGGGCCGCCAGCTATGCCACGAGTGGGTCAGCAGTGGCCCAGTGTGCTCCTGATGTGTGTCGGAACACGAGGTGAAAACAGGGCCCTGAGCACAGCGCTCAGTCATAGTGATCATTTAGGCACAACAGTCCTGACTGACAGTACATGTGCTGCAGCAGGAAACTGTTCGCATCCAGAGTGGAATATGTCTACAAATCAAGAACAGCCTCAATAATAATAATAATAATAATAATAATAATGATAATAATGATAATGATACAAAATCAATTTAGGTCATGAATTGGAGACGCTCCAAATGTAAAGAATGAATAAAATAAACACCACTGCTAAAAAGTCCAACACAAGAAAAATACATACTGACTTATACATACTTTTCATTGCCATTAGACTAAGGTATCGCAAACATAGGAGCCCCTGCTTTTAATTACTGGAACCTCTTTTTTCTTTCAATGTTCTGTGTAGAACAGCGAGCCATTTGAATGCATATCAGAGTATGTCACGGTATGATCGTCCATCTTTTGATTTAACCAAGTTGTTTGTGTGTCCAGTGATGCCGGCCTACGCAGAGTTCACTCAAATTTTACGAAAGATGATGGCTAAACTGAAAACAAATAAGCGTCAGTTTCTCTCTCAGCACTTCTGGACGTTTTGTGAGTTTGTTCACAGCCGTGTTTGAAAAAGCTCTAAATAGCTGTGCTGTGATTATAATGATGATGGCCAGTGAGCTGCGACGAGCTGCGTTTCACACAGCAGTTTCCGCAGGATGAGTTAATTTGATAATGTTTACATTAATGTATGTGCTTAATCCGGGTCATCAGAGCTCACTGCACTCTGTTCTAGGCCGCGTGCAAGATCACTCTCATTTCAAAATTCAAAACGCAACGAAACGTTTAAAAGAGCGCGAGACTAACCGTCATTTGTACCGCTGCCCTGCAGAAAAATCATAGAAACCGTTAAAGGTTTCTGTTGGTTCCTGGTGGTGCCCAGTACTCAGTAATGGTATGCTGTGTTGTCCTGATAGGTTGATATCACAGTGTAAATGATTTTAATGGTTTAGCAGGTGTTCGGGGGCGATTCCAGATACATTTGACAGGCTCCCCAATGGGATCTAAAGGTGTCCTACAGGAAACTAGTGGTCTCCATCAAGCCAATTCCCATTAGAAAGCAAAATCATCAGGTTTTAATAATGATGATTCTAAAGGTCTGTTTTCCAGCAAGGTGGAACAAGAAGAACTAATCTAGGTTCATAAAAAATAGGTTTGCTTTTAATTGTTCGTGTTGTTATCTTATTATGAAGACATAATAACACATGGTACGAAGATATGTACAGTAATGTATTGTAAGGTAATTTTGATAATCAACCCCAGCTAAGCTAATTTATCTTAATGTCAGACCGTTCTTGAAGGATTTACCAAGTCATGTTAGGCCAAAGGTGTAGCCAAGGGGCCAGGAACACTCTAACATGAAGCATAGCCATCATTCTCTGGCCATCCCAGTCATGGAAAGTGAGACAATCAACCTTCAATTACACTTCACGGTGAAATGGGGTAGCTTCCAATCGGCTATGAGAGTATGATGAAGCTGCACTTAATAATTAGCATATGGTGCTGTAATAGGTTAAGTTGCTGACCACACGGGCCAGGGTATGTGCACCTGGTCCCTTCAGCAATGCTGTCCCATGAGCTACATTATGAAGTAGGTGGTGTGATGGTAAGATGAGTTAACTGGCAAAATTGGTCAGCTATTAACATTTATCAAGCTAACTAATCACTTTTCACAGCTGAATACATGCATGCTGTGTGGGGTGGATTCCATCTGTGAAACATATTTTTGCAAAAGCTAGGTCAGCTTTGTTGTCTGGCTTTTAGGCCTTCTATGACCTGTCTATGTGCAATGTTATTATTAAAGTTAAGGTTGTGCACTGAATGTAAAGGCAGTGCTGAATGTATTTTGCTTGATTTAAATACATCATTTTCTCATGAATGACTAAAATTGGTTACATCACTTCAAACACATCAAAATATAAGCTTTTGTCTTTCAGTTTACTTCTGGCAATAGTGGAATTGATGTAATATTTTATTAATGTGGAAATGATGGACAGAGTTATGTGCAGAGAAAAGCCAGCACATCACTTTTTTTGTTATTTCAGTTCAGTAATGCTGTTTTATGCCACCTCAATAAAAATCTCTGGGTCCTGTGTGGACACCCCATTCTAAAGGTTCTAGCTAATCCCCTGTGCTAGCCAGCAGAAGCAGGTAGAGTAGCTAAACCCACACTGCAGAAAAATGATTGATGTTACTATAGTTATGACTCAAGTAGAAGTAAATGCACTTTTCCAAGAATCAACTTGAGTAGTGGTGTAAAATAATAGGCTAAATCTCAAAATTTAGATGCATGACCAATCACAAAGCAGCACAGATTCTGTCCCCAACCTATAACACAATGAAGTTAAGGCCAAAAAAGGAGAAACTAAATGTTAATGACTAAAATCTTGCCAAACAAAAGAAGACTTTCCACATCAATATATTACTTTAGCTGAAGAAGGACAAAAATGAAACCATCATTTTACCTGCAGTACGTAAAACATAGTTATGATATATATATATATATATATATATATATATATATATATATATATATATATAAACAAAAATATGGTTCTTCAGGGCTATATAGAACCCTTAACACTCAAAGAAACATCTGCGTGTTTAAAAAAGTTCTTTTTTGCATCATGAAATGGCTCTTTAGATTAATATAGAATGTGTTCTATAAAGAACCTTTTTGAAAATGGTTGAAAACCTTGCTAAACAAGACAAAGCTCTTCATAAGAGACACACAATTTGGCAAATTCATGTGATGCTCTTATATGGGAAACTTATTTGGACTAAATAGTGTGAACCAAACAGTCACAGCAGTGAAACATGAAATAGACTTCCAAACTGAGCTCTTCCACCTCTGAGGTTAAAGGGCAGTAATACAGCGCAGATATTGTTCACTACCTGCTGACCATAAAGCATAGTTGTATGTCACTGATCTAAGGCTATGTTTCTTTTAATACTCCAATTAAAGAATGAACTAAGCCTCTTACAGAAACACTGATATGTTTGAATGACAGGAACAGCATTTTTAGGGCCGGTTTGTTGCAAAAGGATTGGCAACTGTGCTCCTGGTTCTCAGTATTTATAATAAAAATAATAATAATAATATCATCTCAGGACTGACTGTACAGTTCAGACGTTCCAGAAAAGTATATGTGTGTTCTGCTACATTCACACAAGATGGTGCTGCTACCATTTCCATACAGCTGACCAACACTGACTTTTACAGAGATATAAATATCAATCTTAGCTTCTTCTTCTTCTTCTTCTTCTTCTTCTTCTTCTTTCTCTTCTATTATTATTATTATTTGTAGTAGTAGTAGTAGTAATAGTATAATATATATATATATATATATATATATATATATATATATATATATATATATATATGTGTGTGAACACAGCTTTACTTACATTTTTACACTGAGCTTTACTTATAGTTATACACTGAGCTTTTCTTATATTTATACAGAGTTTTTCTTATATTTATACACTGAACTAAGCTTTACTTTCATTTATACATGAACACTGACCTTTTTGATATTTATACATTGAGCTTTACTTATATTTATACACTAAACTTTATGCTTACATTTATACACTAAGCTTTATACTTATATTTATACGCTGAGCTTCGCGTATATTTATAACTATTCTTGAATACATGTACACTTAAAGACAGTTTTGTGAAAGAGCAGTACACCAATGCATTATAGGCGTTTTTGACGATATGCAAAACAGTTATATTAATTGAATATTAAATAACAGTGATATTGTGAAAACAATAATTGTAATTGAAAGCGTTTTATTAAATGAGTGGAATCATTTGCTGTGTTTAAACGTGAATGTGTGTGGGGCTCCATTTTTATTTTAACTAATTTATTTACTTATGTATCACGCTCTTAGTTCCGTATACTGCACCGCTTATGACATTTAATTGTTTTACCTTCAAAACAATTAAAAAAAAAAGAGAAAGAGCGAAAACGGCTGTTTAAAAATCTGCTGATGAAATAACTGCAGTTAAGAGTCAGAACTTGCTGACTACACTTTAAAATGTGAGGTATTTCTGTTCTGTACTTTCTCCCACATTATCTGTGGAAAAGAAACAGACGGGCTCGTTTTTGTGTATAAATAAGTCTTATCTTTATTAATCCCACATTCACTCGCTGAAGATGTATAAATATAAAGTTGAACGCTGGACACAACAAACTCCTCACACAGGCAGCATTAAATACACAGTTAGGTTTGATCACTTCTCCGTGTTCTGTTTCTTTTTTTCTTTTTTAACAAAACAACTCTTATGTACACATATACAAAAATGGTCCTCTACTTTTCATATCTGAAGTGGTTATTCTCTCGTGAATAATTAGGAAATAATAAAAGGTGACAGAAAAGAGAAAAAAGGGAAAGATATGGTCACATAATTGCAGCGCTGACACAGTTACATAAATAAGAATCCTTAAGAAACTGACTTCTGCAGAGCCATCATCATCATCATCATCGTCATCATGGAATTAGACACTTTCTACAGAAAAATAAAAAAGAAAGAATAAAAAGGGAACAAAAAACAAGAAAGAAAGAAAGAAAGAAAGAAATGAAACGTTAGAAAAGAAAGAATGAATGAAAAAATAAAGAAACGTAAGAAAAAAGAACGAAATGAAGACCGAAGGTGAGGATAAATGCAGTTTTCTGATCTCCCGTTTCTGTCCTCTCGCGGAGGAACAGCAGAGTCCTGAAGGCTCGTCCCGCGTGTCTGTGATCTACAGGACCTGGTAGACGGGGTCGGGAGCGCGCACGGCGTTCCGTGGGGAAGGAGCGCGCGGCCCCGCTTCGCTCAGAGCGGATCCGTCGTGCGGAGAGCGCGGGCTGCTGTCCGAGGGCTCGTGCGCTGCGATCGGAGGACACGCGGGCGTCTCTGTGGAAATCCGCTCTACGATACTGGACAGACAGTCCAGACTGGACACCACTGTGGACTTGTTGCTCCGCAGGTCACCTGGAGGAAATCAACAATAAAAACCGGTTAATATTTAATTAAGTTATGTCAAAATGTAACATTCGATATTTCAATATATGTCAGTAAGTTAGCATTTAATATTTAATTAACTAACTTTTGTCACATGAGGGAGAAAACCTAACGAACTGAGACATCCTGAATTATTATTTTATTTGTAAAGTTAACTTTAGATTTATTTATAAATTAGATTTATTTAGTAACGAGGAAGAGTCGTAATTGAAAAACATTCAATCAACATATTTAAAAACGTCATTTAAATGTTGAATTAAGCTCTTTGATATCGACTAAAAGTTATTTATTCAGCCTATTAGTTTGGTTAGGTCTCGTTGATCTTACCATTCTGACTCTCGCTGAAGTAGGAGCTGTCATAACTGTTTCTTCTTCCAGACGGGCATGTAGGACCATTGAAATCCATCTGGGGAGAAACAAATAACAATAATACATTATTTATTTATTCCTAATTGTACAATAGAAACATTATTTTTTACTCCTAATTAAACAAAATACATTATTTCTTTATTCCTAATTAAACAATCGAAACATTATTGATTTACCCCTAATTAGACAACAGAAAATGTATACTCGTATTTGAACAGTACAATGAAAACACAGGCAGGCGACGGATTCACCCTCTAGATTATCTATCTACTGCTTAATCAAGAACACGTCAGAGTCGCTACATGTCCTTAGAGGAGACCTCGGTTCCTCACCATGCCATCGGAGCAGTTGGATCTGGGGCTGGACGCGTCCGAGTCCCCGCTGTACTGATCCAGGACGGGGTAGTAGGAGTCCTCCTGGCTGCGCAGCAGAGCCTGCAGGGACTCGATGTAGCTGATGGCGTTCCTCAGGATCTCCACCTTGGGCAGCCTCTGGTTGGGGTTGGCCGACGTGCAGCGCTTCAGTGTCTCGAAGGCGTCGTTCACTTTGCTCAGGCGCCTCCTCTCCCGCATGGTGGCGGCCTTCCGCCGGTCCGCGTTCGTCGTCTTCCTCTTGCATGCCTTGCACGCCCACAGGAGGCACCTGCCCGCCTGGTGGTGGCCGCTCGGCGCGCGCACGTGCTCGTCCTCCGCGTGTCCGTGCTCGTCTGGCTTGAGCAGGCTCACGTGCACGAGCCGCGGGTCAAGGTCCTCGAAGAAGTGCATGTCGTTGGTGTTGAAGCACGGGTCGTCGTAGAAGTCGTCCGCGGAGGGGATGGGGAACGGGATATCCGACAGCTCCATCTCTTCTGACCAAAAAACAAAATAAAATAAAAAAAAAACACAGACTCAACTTTTATATGTGTGAAAAAACAAAGTCCAGACGTTCACGTGCATCCAGTGCGCACGGACGCGTTTTGGCTATGATCTGTTTTTAAAGACAGGCTCTTAAGGTCCTTGGTGAGTGAGTGAGTGAGTGAGGTCTGCAGGTGAGGATCCACCACTGATGTCCCTGTGCAGCCTGCAGCCACTTGTTGCTGAGGAGTCTTAAAGCCGGTTTATATGCTCCAGCAGCTGCCCGGAGGTGTGGCCTGGGCCTGGCCGACTGACCAATAGACGTGCGCAGCGAGGCGATGGGCGGTGTTTCATTTGTGCTTGATGAAAACTAAACTAAAAGACAACAATGAAGGTTACAATGAGAAATTCGTTCAAAAGTCAAAATCACAACTTAACGACTGGCTTAATATGAAAGAGGCAATTTAAATGCCCAGGAACATGAAACACCCGGAGACTGTCCAGCAGTTGTTGGTGCATTTTTAGGAAACGAATAATACCTTTGTAAATAAAACGAAAAAGTAAATATGGCAAAAGAAAGGAGACGTCAATGTCTATTCTGTCCTTACTTTGTTTATGCTGCCTGTCTGGTAAACGCAAATGACTTATTATAATACTGAATATTAAAATACTAATTTCTGTGTTACTTAAATGTAGCTTTCCGCCTGAACATATTAGAGGATGAGCTGTGTAGTCTAATACAATAAATACATCCATTACATTTATTAAAGTGAGGAGGTTTAATACATAATCTCAATATTAAAAGGCTAAACGAAAATCTTGACGATGTGATCAGGAGGGTTTCACCCAAACCACTTCACATATAACCAGACGACCCCTGAGACCCCCAGTATTCGATTACAGTAGATAGTAGTGCTGAGAAAAAATGAAAGCAAGGTTAAAAACGTCTACACTTATTAACTGGATTGAGCGCAGTTCCAGTTCTTTAGGATAATCGTTTCAAGTTTCTTTCTCTCTGATTATTGTTATGATTAATATTATTGTCCAGAAACTGTAACACAGCATAGGTAAAAGGAAGGGATCTCTGGTAATTAATGAACGAATCGATTTAATAAATAACTAAATGAACAAATTGCTAAATAACGTTTCTGACAGGGGGAACTAATTTTAGGAGTTCATTCGGTTCATAGACTACTTATGTCATGAACTAGCCTCCTTTATTTAGTTTCCCTTAAATATATCCTCTAGCAGTGCTAAGTCATCACCAACAGATGGCAGAAATGAGCCAATAGGATCGTGGTTTGTCATTCACTTCAAAGAACCAGGGTCACAGCAGAATCTACTTCTCTACACTCCAGAGTGCATATTCTAGATTCACCTTACAACCAACATATTAACAATGGACCTACCTTCATACATATGGGCTAAAATAAAAACCCCTAAAAATTTGATTATTTCCTTTATGTTTTATTTTTATGGCTTAAATCAATACACAACACACCAATAACTGCTAAAGACAATACAGTGCAATGAAGGACACACTTCGGTTTAATACTTACAATAACAATACATGTGGAGTTCTCTCTTTGGCCATGCAAACTTCTAGAAATGAATACACTTATTTGAATATAAGGTAATGTGTAATGATATGCTACATTTCTAAAAACACTCAGAGTGCATGCTTATAGAATGGCAGAGACAGAAATGTATTTGAAATGGAAAAGATGTATTATTAAAATCGCAATGCTACAGAAAAATAGGCAGAGTGTGGTAAAAAAAATGCCTCCGACACACAATCCATATCAAAAGACTCATTTAGCCTCTGTCAAAAAACAAATACAATGATCCATTGTAAAATAAAACGATTGTCTCTTTTTAAATAGAATCAGTCTTTATCAAGAATGGCAAGTTTCTTTTCCAAACTATAGGCATCTGATACAAAAACACATTCATAAGAACAAAGCTCTCAAAACAGCCAGCTTAATACTGTTGTTTCTCGTTTTAAATACTTTGCTGAAGTCACGAAACTTCCTCGTTTACGTAACAATAAAATTCACCCAATATTTCACTCGAGCAATACTTTTACCTGAGGAGGAATTTTAATACTAAGTTATAAAAGTGCTTTTCAACAAACCCATAATTCATTTCTATTAAAGTCTAGAACTACAGTTTGTGCATTGCTTTTAATAGCAATGAACTGTAGTTAAGAACAGAAAACATGTATAGGAAAGAACTGCTGGTCAGGCTTTTTAACGCATCAGTATGAGGCTCATCAGGAGGAAGCTCAATCACTTCTTGTCAGCTCTTCATACAGCTGGTCAATGATGTACTCTCCGAATCCTCCCGCACCATCACTGGTGCAGCCCACTTTTCGAGCATTGGTCAAGAGGTCACCTAGTAGTTTGATCTTTGGTGTGAGGGGCTGGAGGAAGTGGCTTTTGAGCATGCTGGCAGAGTGGGGGTCTCCATGCTCACGTGCTAGCTGACACAGCTCCACCATGATGGCCATCTCCTCCTTCCATTGGCCCAGCAGGAGCTCCAGAGCAGGGAGTAGCGCACACACCTGCTCTGTGCCTGGTCTCTGCAAACCCAAACACATGCTTAAAACACACATAGTGTATATTGTGTATAGGGTGGGTGATACGGTACCATTATAATATCACAAAATGTTCACAGTATATGAAATATAATTTTTATTTCTGACATTTAATAAGTTGGAACAGCAAACAAACATCAGCAGTGCCACATCTTAAAATATACAAAATCAAAACCATTTCAACTACATTTTCACATACTGTGCTGACTATAAAAGCTCTAAATCTAGTTGAAGCATACTGTGGTGTAATTTATCACAATAAAAATATATGTTGTCATATTTCCCACCCCTAATTAAATGTATTTATATATACATGTAGTAGCTAGAGATGTAGAGGTGTCTAAATGGCTAATTTTGATTATTGACAAATGAGACACCCTTGAAAGCAGCCTACTAGCAATAGATTAGAATTTCAGTATTCTGCTTTGATGTATAATTTTTACATTTTTTGAGACTGTATTGAAATTACACCATTAGTATATGCACACACAAATACGGAAACAAAGACCAGTCAGACCACTCTGCATACCAGAATACATCAGTAAGATGGGTGTTTTGCAAAATCAGAGACTGGATAAATAATATACATGCTGGAATTTGTGCAATACAAGCAAATCAAGGAACCATCTACTATCAATTATCATGAAATATGTCATGCCCGCAGCAAACACAGCTGTCTTGAACGTGGCTTTAAAATCCTCATCTTCATTTTAGTAGTCAAATCAAGAAACAGGAGTTCTCTTACTTAAAGGTACTTTAGTTATCTGTATAATTCATTAAGATTTTACAATCGAGCAACACAACCAGCTACTTTTAAACATACACATGCCTTAGTCTCTCCATGCATCAGCGGATAACAAGGTGTTCCAAATCGCTGCTGATGGACCCTCACCAGCCTCACTCCGGATCAATTTTACATGAGTCATAAAACTAGGGAAAAGGAGGAGGTTGGAAGGGAACAAGAGAAGACCCAGGCTGAAGTGGCAGCAGGGCCAGTGCCACAGTGTACATCTGGAACTACAATTAATGCACTGTCCTTCCGCTTTCACATTAATCTCCCCAATTTTCCGGAACTCAGGGGAAACGTATACCCTGACAGGCATTAGAGAAGAGATCCCCGCAAAGCCCACAGCGGTTTAGCCCTCTCCTCTCTCTCTCTCTCTCTGACCCCTTCCCCCCTAAACCGCTGCCCTTTACAGCCAAGAGCCACCCTAAAAAAATGAGATTTTTAAAGGTATAGAGAGACATGGATGGCTCGGTAATATGATGAGGATATCGTTTTGGCAATAACTGCTGGCACTAAAATAACTCTGGATAACTGAGAAAACTTTTTGTTCTCAACAACATGAGCAGGAAGCAGATCAAGAGTGTAAAAAGCAAAAGTGGCTATATTAATTCTGATATTCTGAACACACAAAGGTTCTCATGACTGACTAATATTTTTATGAAGAAAACAATCGTAAATTTAAACCCTTAGAAATGGCTGAAAGATTAACCATTTTTAAAGTGAAAGCACAATTTCAATGAGTGCAATTTTGATTATAACCTATACTGTCAACAACGCTGACACAAGTTCTACATGGTGAAATTTAACCTGATAACACTGAGTGGATCACCTGTAGATTAGTCAGACCATTTAGAAGCTGCTTAAAAAAAATTACATATCAGCCTAAATTGTTTCAGAATATCAGTGCTGGTTATGAACTGATGTAGTGCTGGTCAGTCTTTATGTAATCGGCACGTTACCTGAATATCTTTGTTGCAGTACTGTCCTCCACGCTCTGACAGGTAGTGGAGCATGGCCTCCGCCTGCTCGTGCTCCCTCGTGGACTCCTGATGGAAGTATGCAGCCACACGGGGCAATGCCATGTCATCCTGCTCAAAGATCTTAGCCTGAAATACGCAATATACACAAATTACAATGTAACTATTAAAACTGTTAAACAAGGGAGGGCACCAGACAAAAATATGATGATCATGTTCCTTTATTACTATAACTATCCCGCATACAAAATTACAAAACTATAAAAACAGCATATTATTATCACATTATGCATTTTAATTGAATTTCTATGTGTTATAAAAAAGCAATACTTATAACTGAATTATAAATTATTAACTTCAATTTTAAGAAAAATGAATCTTGATATATGTGCCTGAAAACATCAGTAATGTTAAAATATTAAACTAGGTAATGATGTGATGAGGCATAGACAAAACAATGGATTAATCATATGGAAGTGGTCTGCTTTTTGCTTTTAGAGTAGTTTTTCTTAAACTAATATAATCTACATCTTGAACAGTTTCTGGTAGGAAATGCACAGATCAGGTTATGTTGTTTGATGGCTTTCTTGCCTTTGTTGTATTAAATGTAGAAACAATATCAAACCCTATCAAACACCATGCTGTGCACCGCCCACCTGCCCTGAGGTCTGTTTTGTGAAAGTGATCCAAGTTTATATTGACATGTGGTTTCTAACCCAGTTTTATCAGCAAGTGTTTCTTGTGAGTTCTTTTGTCCCCACTGTTTGGCAACAATGGCAATGGAAGCTACTTTCTGCTTCTATCCCATCTAATGTTCTTTGTTTTAAACTTGTCATTACTTCTCTATTGCCATAATGATGCATTTTGCTGTTTCTGCCTCAGTTTCCTCAGTTTTGAGTCATCCTTTCACTATATGTCATCTTGAAAAGAAAAGAAAAAAGAAAAGAAAAAAGAAAAAGTCAGGAAAGAAAGACATGTTGTAACTTATTACATTTAATGTAACAGCCTGCCTTGACTTTCGCTTGAGATTATAGTCTTCTGGATATGATCCTTTGGTCATCTTTTAGGGTTGTTGGTATTGAGTCAACAGTGTGTTAGGTAATATAGGACATCACAGGCCCTGAATAATGAAGATATTTTTTACCATCCACCAAAATTTTATTTCCCACTACATTTCCCACTTATTTCATTTCCCCCTAAAAATAACATCAGTTTAACTAGCCTAATTACAGTACGTTCCTTCCTCATTTACAAAGAATACACTAATAAGCATCAGGAAACCGGAACAAACGAGATCTAATTAAGGTGGACCATAGTACCTGAATTCAACTGTACTTTGTGGTTTCTTCCATGCTATTTTCTCCTCATATTACGGCTAATTCTGAACGAATCTGAAGATATTAAGCTAAGAGTGTTGATAACTTTCATATAATCAGGTCTAATCTGGCATGAATGTCCCAAGGCCACCATTCCTCGAGCAGTCCCAGCAGTTCTGTTCAAGAGTGAGTAGGGAGAGGAGTGTAAGCAGACTGGATGTGAGGAAGTGTGAAAGCAGAGAGCGTTTATGTCTCCTGTCTGTCTCCTCTTACCAGCGCTTGGAGACGGTAAGCTAACTCCATGAGCAAGCTGGAAACTCCGCACAGCCCCTCCTCCACCACGGAGGGCAGATTCTGCCTTACTGCACTCCCGACCGAGGCTCGGTGTGTTTTACAGACGGGGACGCTGGTTTTTAACCTCTTGCCGCGCGGTTCCGACATGCCTGAGCCTCAACTCAACAGTCCTGCCCGCCTGGCTGTGAAGTGTCGCCGAACTGCTGCTCGTTTCGGGTTTCTTCACACGCCTGGGTGTTCAGTCAGAGCGCTGCAGTGTCAGGAAATAAGCTAAAATGTCTGCAGTGTTTACAGTAGACGCCAGAATTAAGCAACCGTGGATTTAACCGAGTTGACAGCGTGAAATCGTTTCCCGTTCAAACTGTCAAGTTCATCCGGTTCGTGTGAGCAGACGGGGCGCTGTGGGCGATAAACACGCAGCCCGAGCCTCAGCGCCCACAGCTCACTCAGAGACAGACAGGCGCTCGTTCAGGAACAGCCAGCGAGGCTCGTACACTGTTAGAAATAAAGGTTCTGCACAGGTACATTTCTTGTTCATCAAGGTACAAACAATGTAAATGTACCCTCAAAGGTACAACCGTAGTTTTAAGGTCCAAATGTGTACCTTAAATATATTTTTTTCCAGGTGAAAAGTACGTATTTGTACCTTTTCATAAACTAATGTTTTAAAACAGAACAATATAAAGCGTGGAGACGAGACGGGGTGTGTGGAGCCAGTACAACCTAGAAAATATAATTTAAATGGATTATGGTTCAGTTATATTCCCTGACTAAAGGTACTGAGATGTACCATTGAGGGTACCACCACAGTGACAAAAGGGGTACTGTGACAGTTTAGTACCTTTATTTTAGAGAGTGTATCGAAAGTACGACTGCAACCAGCTGAGGTACAATTTTAAATTCATTGGACTATAAATAATAAGTTAACACAACATAAAGCAATGGTTTTGTGGTGACCTATTAGAATTTCAATGAACTCAATTTTATTAACTTTTTTAAAAAAAAACATTCATTCATTCATTCATTGATTTGGTGTGGGCTTCAGTGCAGTATGTTGATAAATACTCTCAGAACAGTCTTTAGACTATTAATGTAAGTTAGTTACTTTGTTTTTGTCAAATATTTATATGCATTTATGATATACTGTATATTCTGTTCTCTATTCTTCTGCATCCACATCCACTGTCTCTCAGCAGTCATCACAGCATCTACTGTCTGTTTCAGTAAAGTTAACAAATGACTAATTATCATGACACATTGTATTTAATATTTTTATTTCTTACTTTTCTCTTTTTGTATAACTCTAATCCAATAGAGTTTCTATCCTGTATCCTTCTCCACTGTATTCTATCCTTTGACAATGGAGTAACTAAGATATGGGTCCTAGTACAAAACAATTAATGCTCCCCCATACGAAAATTACTTTAACTAATTGTTCTGCTCCGATGTCTGCCACTTCCCCCACTAGCATCTCATTTTTACCCAAATGTTTGCATTGGACAACATATTTAAGATTTTAGAGTTATAAATAATGAATATATATTATTGCAGGTTGTCAAAGCTCCTTTTGAGAATGATTACCATGTATGAGATGCATTATGAACAAGAAGGAGATAAGCAGTCATCAGGACTGTCTGTGTGGTGTTGATAGAAGCTAACTTCTGGTGAGGGATATTAAAAAAAATATATCTTTCTGTGATTAATGGGTGTACAGTTGGGTGAGTATCAATATGAGGGGCCCATAAGACCCCCAGTATTTATGCCCTGTCCACTGATATGTTCTAGTGAGATTTTGTCAACCCTCATCCTTCACCAAAATAGTTGTGTTTTCCCAACTCACTGAAAAACACTGATTGCTAATAGGTGATGAAGCAATGCCCCTCCTCATCCATGTCATACCCCTGTAACACATGCCATAAGTCGCTGACTGTGGGCTGTATCCCCCCATCCACTACCCAGAGGGATCCCTCTCTTGTTTCATTCATGGCCCGTGTCGCTGTGCTCTCCCTGGGCTGGATGAGTGACGTGAGGGACTGGACAGACCCTAGGGGCCCGTTGGGCCTGGAGGGAAGAAAGAGGAACACCCAGCTTATGGTCAGCCCTGGGTCACCACAACCTGCACCCTTGACTTGACCTCTGCTCTTTAAGACATATACATAATCACCTTGTCCGGTTTTATGTAAGTGTAACAAATTACAGATCCAGTCCAGCAAAACAGCTTTGATGGCTGGTTCACGATGAATCTGAGATAAAACTTTGACAATTGGAATTAGAATACCTGAGATCACCTTTCATTATAAGCATCATACATGGTGAGGAGGGTGTGTGTGTGTGTGTGTGTGGTATGCAGAACTGCAGAACTGTGTTTTTCCTAAGGAACAGAGTGACAAAGTTTGTCATACTGTTGGGAAGCACACTACAGACCTCCCTGTAGACCACCACCTGCCTTTTGTCCATGTTTTGTCTCTGGCTGAGCTGGAGAAGTGTGTCTCTGGGTGCAGCTGTCAAAAGATTCCCAACATTTTTAACCACTCTTCTCTACAGTCGTTTTCTTTCTTTCATGTTTGCACTTTCTGTCTTATTTAAAAATAATGTCATTTGTAGAAATCTATAGAAAAAAAAAACATAAAACAAGTTAATGGAAAAGGCATGTTATCGTAGTGTTTTTTGCAATAATATGCAGTCACTTAGGGCCACTGAGCCACAAGGGGCCCCACAAATATGTATTATCATTTATATATATATACATATATATGTATATATATATATATATATATATATATATATATATATATATATATATATATATATATGATGTTACATTTTTTCTGAAATTACCCTTCATGTTACTTATATAATCAAGTTATAAATACATAAATTCTTGCAATTAATTGTTGTCACTTAATTCAGGCAAGTTGTTTGTACCACCTAGTTGAAACTCAAGCACGCTTATTTTTGTGACATAAACAAACTGAACAAAACAAATTATAAGGGATTGTAGGGCTTTGTTTCCCAGAGTTCTTTTCGGTTTTGTTCTTTTCTGTTTATCAGCTCTTTTTATTCTTACTTTACCTTTAATAGGCTAATTTAAGTCCTTTGTTTTAATTTCATTTTATTATTGTATTCTACTTTATGTACTTTGTACTTTTTAAAATTGTTTTTAAAGATTTGTGTCTTTTATTGTTTTTCATTCTTAAGCACTTTGTCTTTATTTTTTCTTTTGACGTTCTTTCTCCTTTTATTTTTGTAAAGCACATTGAATTGGCTTTGTGTATGAAACGTGCTATAAAAATAAACTTGCCTTGCCTTCTGACATTGTTCACACATAAACCACATTTTCTCATTATGTATGTATGTGTATATGATGTTGCTTTGCATCTCTAGTAGTCAGTTTGTATGGCTGTCTGGTTGTTATTGCCATCTCAGCCATCTTTTTAAAGGCAGGCATAATAGTGCGTAACTCTGAAAACACATTTCTCTTCCATCTGATCTTGTGACTGTTACAATTGTACATTATCAAAATGCAAATTTCATTGGTATAAATATCAACAAAATCCATGAGAATAAGTTAAATAACGAATGCTGTAAGCTTAATCAAATTAGATGAGATGTGTATAAGTAATACTCAAGCTACTGCAACTCTATACTTTGATTGATAACTACTTACACTTTGTGAAATTTAAAGGTTTATGTATATTCAACACAATGAATAATTACACATTTTTCAAAATGTAATTTGTTTGGGGCAAAAACTTTGGTCAAATAGAGTAAACTAAATTTATCAGGGTTGTTCATATCTTTTCAAAAATTTCCATATGTGTTATTTGTAATACATGTGATCTTGGATATAACAAAACTCTTAATTGCTTCTCCCTTATAATTCCCCATCCCACCAACTACTTGAGTGTAAACACATAGTAGACTACTAAACTGGATTCAGGTGTTAATGAGCTAATTAGTTCAATTAAGTTATACCCAAAATAACTTTAGCTCAGCTCAGTGATACCTTCGTTACCGGACTAACTGCGCTGAACCAAAGTTAGCTTGCTAATCTTCGAATCTGTCGTTGCAGTATACTTGCTGACAAACTGTGTCTGTGAGTGACGGGGAGAGCCCCTCTCTTCACACCTGCTCTGGGCTGTAAAGATGGTGACCCTCCTTGACGCGCCATTATGACTACAGGCCCAGCACTGTGCTAGGACAGCCCCAGCTCTAGATTACATTACCAGTGGATTACACTCTGAACAATACTGAAAAGGACACGAGAACTTGGGCATGCTGCAATAGGGTGTGGGGATTACTGGCCCAAACCCAGATTTATGTTTATGCCATCCAGGAGCCAGTCGGAGGGGCTGTTTGACTTGTCTAACCTCTGCTCTCAAGGCTCTGCTGAGGCCTCTGCTGGCCATGTCTGCCCTGACTAAAGGAGCCACAGGATTGTCTTTACTTATTGATAGTCTGGAATGACTCATAGTGGCTAGACAACCCCTCTCTTAATGCTAGCCAAACATACCCCAGTTAGACAGAGAGGCTTAGCTGTTTCTCCCCAAGGGATATCGCTTTCTGTCCAATCAGATGATGCTGCTGTCAGCTTTTAATGAATTTAACCAGCTTCTTTTCGGGCTTGGCTAATAGGCTAAATGATTTTGATTAAGTATACCATTTGTGTTGGATTTGTACTGCCTCAGGCTTGGCAGTGATACAGAGCACTTCTAATTGTGACTGCACAGTCACAGATAGCGGTAAGGATGCCACCAAATAGTGGTAATTAAAATATTAGAAGGGACATTAAAGGAATAATGCTTGCCCCATTATCATCATTAAAATTAATTTATCTCTATCCAAATTCATCTCCCATCACTCACAGTTTAGCCATAGAGAAGAATGTTCCATATTTCTCATTGTCTAATGGAGGTGACTTGTAAAGTCTGTCTGTCTTCCTGTGGTTTATTATTTCATTTGTGGCGCTATTTCTGATGTTGTTGATCCGGGGCATCATGGAGTGTTTGTGTAAATTCTCAGTACGCTGGTCCCGGAATGTGGCCTTTTCCATTTTAATGCCCGTCTCTCATCATGAAGCTCAGAAAATAAAATTGAGCTCATGCACAGCAGTGGCCTTTGAATTCCTCCATTGCTTCTTTACAGTGGAAAGAATAGGTTGTAGTGTTCTGATAAGCACTCTAACAAGTCTAACACTAAAGAACCCTTAAAGGCACCTTCATTTCTAAGAGTGGGGTCCCGTACTAAAGTGGAGTGGAGTGGAGATTTTCAGCTGAAAATGATTTTTTAGGCTAAGAATAAGGTTAGTCTTTTTTTTGGACACCAGTGCCAGAGTTTTTAGATAGCTGAATGAAAAATTAGATGGCTAGATGAAAGAGATTAACAGATTAATTAATGAGGGATTAACTGTTGGCCCCAGTAAGTCACTGCCTTAATGACGCTGAGAATTAACAATGCTTGATCTCGAGTGTAGTGTAGATGAGTCAATATTTAAACCCCACTAAAATAAACATGCCACCAATTTAATGAAATAATGGCTCAAGTAGAAGTTGAAATAGGTACCATAAGCCAACTATGTGAGTAGGAGTAAAAAGTTTTGGGTCAAAAACTAAAATAAATTCCCAACTATAGTGAAATTTCTTAGTATGAGCAGGACCTGAGGTCAGTTAGGCTCTATTCTTCTGTTTTTAGGATCCTTTTAGTCTAAAATAAAATGCTAAAGCTCAAAAGTCAGTTAACAGTAAAGCAGTCCAGGTGCTGGACTAACAGAACAGGGAGAAAACGCATAACACAAACCATATAAGGCCTTTTTAACCCCTTAAATTTCCAAGCTTATTACATCCTCAGGATTATTATTGAATAATTAAAGAGTAAAAATGGAAGCCTTGATCCACCAGTAGGTCCTGGTTAATTAAAAGGTAAACAATAAAAATATGACGGATAATTCTTTGACTAATAACACATCATATTGCATCAGACTGCTACTGATTGTGTGCTATATTGTGTGCTATATGGGGCCATGACAGAGCACGAGAGGCCATCCAGGGCTTACAAGCACAGCTGGTAAGTACATCAGTGGGTCTTTGCTTTTACCAGGCCCAGCAGCTGTCTGTTAGCAATGTTCAGTAACGTCAACAGCACAACATAACCCAACCTACTGGCCTGCTAATTGCCACCCGAACAGCGCAGTGAGAGGGGCAAAGAAAAATACAAAGGGTGATCATAACACAAAAAAGCTGGAAAGCTGATCCCTTTGTCGACCCTCTGTTTCATAGGTGGTACCTGACACCTCCCCTAGAATCATCCACAGTGGAATGGCTGAGTTATGGGCTCCTTTACTGTGGTATAAGAGGATTCGAAGTGTGCTCCTCAAACTCTTTATTTGGATTTTGTAGCTCTGGTGAAGTTGTTGTTAAAGTGTTGTGAGTGAGATGCGTGCCGCCTCGTTGACGACCAGCATGTGCTGAGGGGTACTGTGTGTGTGTCTGTGTGTCTATGTACTCTGGCCTGGGCACATTTGTCCTAGGCACTGCGATTAGGCAGAAAGCCCCTGGAATGCTGGCCCCTCATTAAAGAGACAAATATAGCATACTGAGTTTGGGTGTGTGTAACATAATACCCTGTTTTATGCAGCATGAATTGAAGAATGATAAATGATGATCATGTTGTTGTTGTTGATGATGATGATGTGGAACCTTTTTAGAACTGAGCTGTTTAGAGTCATGGTGGTTTGGATCATTTCTGTTTCAGTTCATCAAACACATCAAATAACAACTAGAAGTCTAATAACAAGAAAAGAAATAAGATATATGGCATGAATGTAACAAGCAAATGATGATCATGTTGTTGTTGATGAACCTTTTTGGAACTGGGCTGGTCAGAAGCATGGCTGTTTTGAGCTGTTTTGAGCTGTTTCAGTTTCAGGTTATCAAATGCATGTTAAATAACATCAATAAATCTAAGAGCAAGAAGTGACAAGCAATAGCAAGAGTCTTTTTTTTATTTCTGCTCATCAGCTCAGGTGTGTTGAATAAAGTGCATTGGCTAAAGTTTGTGTTGCTCAAGTACCTATACTGGTACATTGTTTATCAGTAGTGAACCATCACTATTAGAGCTAGTCCCTATTGGATTTAATTAATTTAATAGTTTGTTAGCGCTAAGCTAACATTTTTTGGCTGTAGATTAAAAAAGGACATTTAAAGGCACATCTATATATTTTATGTGAAGCTTAATAATAGACATATTAACATATATATTTACCTTGTATATAGCAGTTTTTCATGACTCCTTCAGTAAAGAGTCTGTCTCTGCCATTTTTCATTTCAAACAACTAACTGAAAAGCATTGGTTAGACTACCACTTGTACTCGCAGTCAGTGACGTCATAGCCAGGAGGCCTAGGCTACGACTGAAACGGATCCCTATTTTCGTTTAGGGCACTGTTGAGTAAAACATAATTCAAGAGTGATTTTAAGGGCACTACATTCTCCCACAATTCACTTGTAATTCCTAGTGAATGCTGTAGATGTATACCATAGTGCATTGTGAGTTTCTTGTTATTAACGCAATGGACAGAGGAGCATTACTTTATCATCAAACTCTTATCAAACCCTCTCAACTCTCCATAGAAACACTACAAAAAACACAGTAGCTCTGTATAATTAAAAACAAAGACCCTAACGCTGCTCTTCAAACACCAAAAACGCCGAATAATAAATGCAAGTTATTGCAGTCGTGGGATATAAAATACATCCCCAGTCATGCCCTTCTTCCTTGTCCCCTGCACTTTTTGTTTATGCAACTGTTGAGCAACAATGCAGACAAGTAATGAGAAAGTGTCTGATTTCATTTATCATTAATATGTTTTTACCACTATTTTGTCAACTATACAGTTCTACCGTATGCAGTGCAGTGCTAAGAAAGTAGGGATCCATGTTGGTTATAGCCCTACAGTGACATTTCTTCTTACAAAATCAGTCAGTTACTAATTATGTTAGTAGTTAATCTGACACTTTAGGCCTTCAGTTTAGCTCCTGAAGTTCTCCCCAATGAGAGAGCTCGCTTGGCTGCATCTGCCTAGATACTACAGAGATGAAATCCTGATTGAACAACTTTAAAAACAACAAGCATAATGACTTATTACCTGAAATAAAAATGAACTAAAAATTTCAGACAAGCATTTTTTTATTTCACAGAAATGAGCAGGCCTTCTCTTAAGGCCTACAAGGCTCTGAGAGGTCTCCATTGTTGTTGAGATGTAAAAAAACAAAAAAGGCCTAATAGTTTTAACACATCATGATAGTGATATTTACTGACCCCAACACTAGATTCTCAATGTAATTGCACTAGCTCTGCAGCTAGCTTTGCTTAAATACACTCCTTGAATCCATGTCCTATGGGTGATTTAAAATAAGTTAGTGTTTGAAGTGCTACATCTTGTCGACGGTTTGGCTGTAAAAGTGGATAGGAGGTTCCAGCGCTCTGACGTTGAATAAAATGCAAGTCATGCCGTGCGTCCGGAGTTACAGGGGCAGGAGAGCATGGTGATGAGTGGGCCAGGGCTGGTGTGAATGTTTGGGATGCAGAGCTGTGGCACGGCTGCCCAGCTTGCCGGCTTGGGTTTCAGCTTGCTCTCCTTTGCTATCAGGAGTAATGAGGACCCTGGCACCATGCGAAAGTCACCTTAGCTTTATGGTCCCTGTAACGCTGTGCATTCTAGAACGTTCCACCACCACCACTTCATTCGTAGAAATGTACTGGTATGAGTTAGTCATCTATTGCTAAACTCCACTTCACTGTGGTGACTGATTTCACAGTTTAAAAGAGCAGCATGATGCACTGTTTGATACTACAATTTAGCAACAACCAAATCATTGTTGATAATTAAGTTACTACTTCTATCAATATATAAACCCATTCAAAATATGACTCTACAAGTCAGGAAGTAGGTTTTGTTGGGGTGAAGCTGAACAGTTTTTTTTTTTACTGAGAATAATGTATAAAGAGTCTTAAACCGGTGTGGTACAGAGAAATTATACTTAAGTTTATATTGTATTATTATTCCTTGAGTATTATTATTCCTTATTCAATTACAAATGAAAGTATGAAGTCAAAAATATACTTAAGTGGAAGTCAGAATGTTTTTGCATGTAAACAACCTTGAGTGTAATAAATTAACAGCTAAAATGAAGATCCAGAACCTTCTTTACACTAATGTACCTGAAATACAGGGCACAAGCTGATCATAAGGATGAACTTTGCATGTATATTTGCACTCTCACAACTACATAACTCACATATTAGTTTCACAGTAGTTAACAAATAATTTATAGTAGTGACCGAATAAGTAAGTTTGAACATTAAGCATTTAGTTTAGGGGGTTAAAACTTGTTTACACTGTATGAAGCTAAAGAATTTCAATGGTGAGTTTGATATGCTGGCAAAAGTGACCTATGGCAACAAGACTTGCATGTATTAAAAGAAATTTGGCACTTAGGATGACAGATGAGTATGTGAAGATTAGCTGGTGTATAAAGTGTCTGTGTGTTTGGATGTGTGTTTTTCAGATGGTTGGGACATGTCTTTGAGTGGGGTGGGGTGGGGTGAAGAGGCATCTAGTAGCAATTTAAAGGGCAATGTAATTCTATGAGATAGAGGGCTGAAACTGAACCCTGTTCAAGAGCCAGGCTCTGGGCAGCGGGAGGCTGGAAGGGAGGCTCAGGGGTTCATGGTGGGGGTCTTCTGCCTGATCCCCTGCAGTCTGTCAAAGTGGAGGGCCAGCAATATCCTACGTGTGTGTGTGTGTGTGTGTGTGTGTGTGTGTGTGTGTGTGTGAGAGAGAGAGAGAGAGAGAGAGAGAGAGAGCTTGGGGTGTCATGGCCTGGGTCTCCTGTAAACACTTCTTTGAAGAGGAGCTCTTTAAAACAACAGGAGCCATCATCAAGACACACCTTCACCCTGGCCCACCCAGTCTCAAACCTCTCTGTGTGTGTTTCTTGCTTGGGACTATCCATACCCCCATGAAAATAAAATTGTTATATGCTATCAGTATATAAATATATAACACAATTTAACTAGCATACAGTACTGTGCAAAAGAGACCCCATCATTTATTTCACCTTCAAAGTTTAGACTTAGAAATTTTTTGGAATTTCTGCTTCTCAGAAATATTAATACCAAACACATTCAGTGATGTAGAGGTCTGGACTTTGGAGTGGTCAGTCCATTGTTCTGAGAACACCAGCAGGTCTTTGTTTGATTTCCTTTTCTCAGTAAGGGCTTTTTGACAGCTACACATCCTTTCAGATTCATAGTGTTGAGTTGTCTTCTCACAGTGGAAGGATGGACACAAACACTTTTTTCAGATCTGATACAAAAGTCGAGCTTTATTTTCTCCTTTCTCTCAAAGATGAAGGCTTTGAGTTCTGCTTATAAGGACAGTATGGGTAGTCTACCAGGGCGTGCATGGTTGTTGGGAGTTCCGTTTTCTCTGTATCCTTTAACCATTTTTCAAACTCCAATTTTGGAAACTCCTTTTTTTACTTATTTTTTCGGTTTCTTCTTCCTCATGCAAGTGGAACATCTTATTATCTTACCTCGCATTTGAACTAAACTAAATAAATGAAGGGTTGTCGCTAACTTTCACACAGTACTGTTTTTGGGATATAGTTTCAATACATTTCATCTTTTATATACACAGAATTTTTTTTCTCATAGTAGTAAGGATATCTAATCTGTTATATACATATTTGAAATCACCAACTCCACTTTATATTGTCTGATTTGTTTTTATAGTGAATGTATTAATAGAAATAGAACTAGAAATGATTCACTTGCTTCATTTATAACACTCACACTAACCTATTCACTCATTCATATTCATGTGATATGAGTATCTTCAGTGATTATCCAGAAAAAGTTCATAACCATAAACCACACTGTTGCAGTTAGTTAAGGCCCTGTTTCCAGCTGACCCTGAAGACCACTTTTAAAATAAATGCGAGAAATACTGATGAGACTCATATTACACTGCCAGTTAGGCACAAGGTCAGACAAGAGTGACTGTGTATGTATGTGTGTGTGTGCAGTTGTGTCCATGTGTGTACATGTGAGTGCTTAGCTGTGTGTATGTGTGTTTGGACCTGGGAGGGGGTGTGGACGTGGGGTGCTCTCTCTCTGTGTGGTCTGTTTAACTCTCATCGGTCCCAAAGCCATGGGACCTCCAACACTCTTTGGACCAGCTCAGTCAGTGAAGCCGAAATGGGGCAATATATTACCACACATTTTTACCAATTATACCTACATTATCTGCACACTGGACAGAGATAATGCAGCTGCTGCTGTGTACATCACTCAGCTGAAGGAGCATTCTAGCACTTCTAGACCAATTTGTAACTGCGTAGTTCTTCGTTCAGCTTTACTACTTTTGTCTCATTTTCTGCCACTCTTTGTCAGTCCATTGGATAACTATTACACACTCTTAGAAAAAAAGGTACGAAACTGTTACTGGGGCAGTACCCCGTTTGTCACTGGGGTGGCACCCTTAAGGGTACATCTCAGTACCTTTAGTCAGGGAACATAATTGTGCCATAATCCACTGAAATTATAACATATATTTATAAGTTATATTGACATCATCTCGTCTTCAATCTTTTATTTTATTGTTCTGTTTTAAACCATTAGGCTATGAAAAAGTAACAAATGTGTACTTTTCCTCTGGGAAAAACTTATTTAAGGTACACAATTGGACCTTAAAACCACTGTTGTACCTTCGAGGGTACACTTACATTGTTTACACCTTCATGAATGAAAAATGTGCCTGCACAATATCTTTATTTCTAACAGTGTAGCTCTGTTTTTATAAGAAAATAAATGCTTATTATGGTGAGGCATTCTTTTAAAGTCTCATAAGTGCCAAGTCCAAAGTACTACGTAATTACTTTGGTTAACATACTCCAAGACAGTCTAACCAAATTACATTGAAATGCTTGACAGATTTTGGCTATTAAATAGAAAAAAACAACAAGATATTAACCCCCAAATCACTCAAGCTTCTTACATCATATTGCTTCTTACCCTGCAGCAATCCAGACTGCCTTGATTATTTTTGAGCATTGACTACAAGGCCTTGCTTATGACATTTACAGCTCTTAATGGCCAGCTCCAGCATATCTTACTTATCTGTTGAAGCATCATAGGCCATAATGACCACTTCGCTTTGCTCATATAGGATCACTTACAGTTCAGTAGGGGAAAGATCATTTTCTATTATGCTACCAAAACAAATTTTAGGAATGCAAGCTCAATATGAGTATTTACATCTGGATTAAATATAGAAAAAATATTTGTTTGGGTTAGCATATTCCTAGATGTATTATAGCTCATTTTCTCCTGCTTGTAATTGTGCTGTTATTTTCATTTAGAGTGTTTTAATCTTTCCCATGTGTTACTTACAGTATTGCATTAAGCACAGAATTTGTAACTAAACTGTTACATAAAGAAAGACTTTTAATTTATTGTTAGGTTGGTTATAGGGATGAGGAATGGTGGGTCCTGCTCATTTAAGGGGCTTACATATGCGCTGTAACTTTCCCTGTATTGTCATATGATTCTAAGAGATAAAGGGTTGAAAAACCTGGTTAATACCTAGAACCTAAGGGGATGGTAACAAATGTACCTCTGTCATTAGGGAATGTCACTTCTCACTCTAGTAAATTGCAGAAGCTCTCTCAAAGTAAGCCTGCATGGCTCAGACCCTCATGAACACCTCGGTGCTTTCTGTCTCCCCAGTGGTCTATGAGGTTGTCCCCAGCCGTGGTGGCCCTTGGCCGGGCATCGCCAATGCTTTAGCACCCGGGGGCAGGATCACAGCTCCACAACGTTATGATAGGCTCCAGGCTTTGATCTCTATGTGTTGGCTTGCGTCCTGGGGCAGGGGATCCAGGAGAACACACACAGACGCTGTCGTGTGACAACAGGACGTTAAGACACTAGGCCAGGGTTTGGGACCGTTATAGTGACGGGGAGGCAGGTGTGAAAACCAAGCAGAAGACAAACCGACTTCTCCCAAATTTAGCCCAGATTTAGGGGGAGGAGGTAGCTAACAGTGTGTTCATCTCGGTTAGCCACTGTCACCTCCCCTGCTTTGTTGCTTTTGTCTTGGTGGTCCATTTTGCTACATTTTTTGTCACATGCAAATGGCCAAGGTTGTTTTTTTGTGGTGCATGGTGGCCCAAATGTAGAATATCCTCAGTGGATGTGAGGCATAAGGAATGTGCTCTGCTGCTAATGTAATATACTAATCACCAGGCAGTCACACCTTTAAGAACCAGAAACCCACCCTTCATTTACAGAAGACAGAAAACCTATTTAACAAAAAAATTAATAAATAAAGTCAAAGGAAAAGAAGAACAACTAAATATAATATCAGATTTTTCAGAACTTAGTACGGTCACTCTTTGTCTTTATTACAGCTTCCATTCTTTCCAGTAGACTTGCTTTCAGTTATTTTCAAAGAAATCTGCAGGGATATCTTTCCACACCTCCAAGTTTAAAAATTAGACTAATCAATCTATAAAACCTTACGCCACATCTCAGATGTCCAGTTTCAGTGTTCTGGGAAATTTTTCTTCTTTTTGTCTATTTTCTTTTCTCAGTAACTTCAGCTGAGAAGAGCAGCTACACATCCTTTCAGACTTAGTGTTGTCTTCTCACAGTGGAAGAATGAACAGAAACACCTGTGTATTTTTCCAGATCTGAAGCAAAAGTGGAGCTTGATTTTCTCCTGTCTCTCAAACATATGAATCATTGTTATTCTGATGGTGACAGTTTTGGTGGTCTACAAGGTCTTGCATGGTTGGAAGGAGTCTCATTTTATGTATATATTTTAATCATTTTCTGAGCTCCAGTTTTGGAAACTAGACAAATTTTTCACTTCTTTTCCTTTGACTTTGCTTTATTGTGCAAATAAATTATTTTATATCTAATCTCCTCAGAAATATCTCCTAATAAAAATAAATAACTTACTTATATTAAATCCATGAAATGACTATTGCAAAATACTGTATATTTAAAATATATATACACATTATACAAATATACATTATACACTCTTTAAAAAGATGGTTGTTCAAGGGTTTATTAAAGGCAATAAAGAAGGCAAATGTTTTTTTTTTTTCAGAAAGATATTGAATGTGTTGTATATGGTTCTATATAGAACCTTTTTTATAATGGTTCTATATGGCATCAAAAAGGGTTCTACTACCATTATGATCTCTAGCTTGTAACAATAAAAAAATCTTTTTGGTTCTATATAGAACCATTTCCTAAATGAACCATATACAACATATTCCCCATAAATCTGAAGAACCAATTCACCATGCAAAAAAACATTTAAGCATGCAAATGGTTCTTTGAGTGTTCACAGTTCTATAAAGAATCAGTGATTTGGCTAAAGAACCCTTGAAGAGCCACCTTTTTTAAGAATGTATTCTATGTGTTTCATTTAACAGTTAGAAGAATATGCATCCTAGCCTTCTGTCTCCTTCACTTCTTGGAATGCATTTGTCACCTTAACAGTTTAGAGCATTAGCACATTAAAGCTAAGGGCCATCAGCATGCGAACTGGGCCTGGTGTGAAACAGAAGGTGCTGCTCACTAATTATACTCATTTGCGGTAATTAGCAAGGATGACACATGCCTTCTTTTCTCTGCCTGTCAACAGCCAGAATTTAAGGGCTATACAGAGCTGTCACTAGCATGCAGTCTCCAAAGACACACAGCAATGGTGAAGCTCATGTATCAGACCTTTATTGTCCTCATATTGTTAGTTTATACTGCTATATAGATGTAGACAGACTGCACTGCATTTTGTTAGTGTTTGTTTATTTATTTAATTTTTTTAAGCAGAATTTTTCCTCTTTGTAAAAGTTAGCTGTGACTGGAAATGGGCTCCTGTGCAGTTGTGTATTATAATGTTTTATTCAGTTAATTATCTTTAAAAGTTAGCATTAGCATGGTACACACTCTACTTGTTAATGTTATGCCAATGTGTTTCCCAATTCACACAAGGAAAAAGATGTTGAAGCAATGCTATTGTCTATTCTAGGTTATGGTAATGTGATATACAGACATGCATCTACAACTACTCTTAAATTTATTACTACTCTGTATATCACTCTTATTAAAGATTCATTACTTGTGACCCCTACAATACCCATCTCTCTAAATGGTATGAAAAGGTTGGCTGGTCATCTCTGGCTGTGCATCTGGAGACACACTGCCTTCTTACTGGCCACACACCATTAAACATCACAAAAATGCTTAATGTAAATAATGCAATTAATCAGACTTGTTCCAGTGATTGGATCGCCCTTCAGGTGCCGAGAGTTCTTACTGAACTAGGAAAATCTACTTTTAGCTACAGTGCACCAGCAAGCTGGAATTCATTACAGGAAACTCTAAAGCTTTTAGTCTCTAACTACCACTCAGCCTGCAACTGTGTTCTTTGATTTTAGGTAACTTTTTATATGATTTTGGTGTTTGATTTTGCTTTTAGTTATTGTTTTGTATTTACTGCTCTTTTTATTCTTAAAATTTTATTCTTTTATTCTTTATTATTAAATTTTACCTTCTAGTTAATGCTTAGTTATTGTTGTAAATTTTCCATTCTTATAGTTTTATTTTACTATCAACATTTTTATCATGTTATCCCTATTTGCTTTGCCATTTATTGTTATTTTATTTTTGCAATTTTATCAGTTAATTCTTTTTTTTTACTCTTAAATTTTACTACTATGATTATTATCAGTATTTTTATATGTTTTTAGGATGTTTTTTATATGTTTTTATAATCTATTTTTTTCACTACTCTTATTTCTTCAATTTCTGATTTCTGAATAGGCTTGGCTATATACAGTGTACTTTGAGTTTAAAAAAACATTGATTGATTGATAGATTGATTGATTGATTGATTGATTGATTGATTGATTGACATCCTGCATCCTTTTTTGACACTTTCTCACAACCTGAGAACTCAGAGAGTTAACAGTCACAGCTCCATGGCCTTCCTGGGTCACCTAAATCATATCCATTTTGCCTCTTAATTCCTCAAGTTCCTGCTTTTGCCCTTTCTGTCTCCATTCGACTAAGTTACTACCCAAATATCCTAATGCTAACGTGAAGCATAGCTGTGACGAAAGTGCTGGAATGTGCTCTCTGTGGACAGTTAGGAGCTTACCTTAGTGTTTATAGCCAGAGTGATGCAGTTCTGCTCTTAATGGGAGGTGCCAGGACCCCTGTAACACTGCAGGATAGAGTTACACAAGCTTGCACACACAGTTTGACAATGGTTCCTGAGTCTGACCATGTATGCTGTGTTATATCACAAGCAAAATAAGTTAAAGATCATAATATTGTGATTTAGTTTTTTATATTTCAGAAGACGTTTGCAGTTAGTTCATATCCAGAACTGTCATTTTTGTAATATGTCACACCATGGTAAACGAGATGGCGTCATGGTTGCATTGTTCTGCATCCTGCTACTGTAGTGCTTTGTAGAAAGATGGAGTGCATATGGAATCTTCATGTCCATGGCGTCAGGTCCTTCTGGCTAACTCTGCACTGCAGCATCCTCTCATACTTGCCTTTAGAGCTACCATTACTGAAAGCTTTGTCGTGCGTGGACAACATTATGGAGTATGTCCTATCAGCACCTGCACCATCTGCCAAGTCTGCACAACTGGCTTCGGTCAAACAGGCATTTTAAAGTAGCCAAGCTCTGAGGTCCACCCAGTTACATTAAAGCAAAACCCTTGAACTCTAGAAGCACCGGTGGGGCTCTGAGAGGCGAAATTGGAACCTTTGTTTTTTCAAAACAAAATTATCTCGCAAGTCAAAAAAAGAGGATTGGAAATGACGTCATTAGCATGTTGTGTCGGAGAGCAGGAGAACATGCAACTATAGAAGGGGGGTCAGCGTGAGGGGCTTGAGGCTTTGGCCGCAACGCATGATGGGTACTTTGGCAGAACCACTGTGTTCTCGATGACAACGCCATTTGGCTTGTGTCATGCTTTCTCCATTTCTCATAAAATGCCATGCAGAGTAGCTCATCACACGGGCTGTCCAGCAGTCCCAGCATTTAAAGCCCCCTCTCTCGTACTGTTTATCTTATGTTATTATTGTTTTCGTTTCTGAATCTGTTCAAAAATGTGAACACACTCGAAAGCATTTAATTAGATCAGATGTCTCGCAGCACCGAGAAACCTTTCGGGGGTTCCTCTGTTTTTATAGGTCATTTCATGCCTAATGCCAGGTGCGGGTACAGCTCTCGCTCAGGGTTTGGATCTATTCCCAAGTGTTGGGCCTCATAACAAGCCATGCCCTGGTGTACTGGGCTGAAAACCCACACGCAGATCACTTCCCGCACCGCGGCCTTTAAAAAACTGCGCCTGAGTAATCCCCACTCCCACAGCCTTGTGAAACATTAAATGTTGGTGTAAGCAGCAGAGGCGCCATCCTGCCCGTCCTGCACTTAATGTGGGCTCTGTGCCAGCCCCAGGGTGGGGGGTCTGAAACCGCTGGCATTGGGTTTGGAAAATAGGAGCGTGTTGTGCACAGAGAGAGAGAAAGGGGTGTGACTGAGAGGGGCGATCAGGTCCGAATGATGAGAGATGTTGAGAGGCTGTGCTAAGCCCTGCCTCCTCCCTCAGCCCCGCCTTTCTCCTAATGCTAGGATCAGCGATTAACCCTAGGAGCCCAAAGTGCAAATCAGATACAGGGATAAAGAGATGGCTGGGTATATAACAGCATTAGCATTCGCTCAGTTTCAAAGACACATCTTATCTTGGCAAATATTTCCTATATGACCTCATCTTTAGCAATGCAAAGTTGAGAATAGTAGTCCTTATTTTATCTAATTGTAAGCAAGTGCAGATTGTGACACTTCATTTGGTACAACCTCTTGCTTTTGTGATAAAACCTTATCTCTCGTTGCCATAGTGAGGAGAAGAGCAGTGAAGTGTTGACAGTGGGCGTTCTGCCATGCCCAATCCCATCCTCCATGCCCCATTCACACAGCCCATTAGCACGTGTGATCATCACTGCCCTCTCCTGCCTCCTGTCCTCCAAGCACAGGCAGGGCAGTGGTCAGTTCTGCAGATGCTTAACTTGTGCTGAAAGTGAAAGTAGTTTGGATATGGAAAAAAGTAGTATGGTTTTCTTATTGAAAAAAACGTATGGTCAGAATGATACTATGTTTTTTGGTGAAAGAATCTACACCTATAAAAATAAAGGTTTCTAGGGAAAAAACTCCAACCGCTGTAAAACCTTTACAAAACCTTTACAGGTTCTTTAAACTAAAAAATGTTGTTCAACTCACCTTATTTAAGAAGAATCATCCTCTGAAAGATTATTTAGAGAACTAATAAATAGAACCTAGGTTCAAAAAGACTGTAAAACATTCCTTGGAGCAGACCTTGGAGCAGATTCACTCTTATTTTTAAGAGTGTAGTTGTAAAATTTAAGTTGTTACCTTTCAACATTTGCAGTTTAAGGGGTTAAACTCTATTCAGTGACTACAATCAATTATTTTGTAAATACTACAAAACTGTAAGGTGCCCTTTATTTATTTAATTCCTAGTCAAACAGCATTAAAAGCATGTTCAGTGTCAGAAAAAAAGTAGAAAACATATTTAACAAAAACTTAATGTAATGTCAGCTTTTTCAGTATTTTATGTGTTCATCCTTTACTTTTAGTACAGCTTTGATTCTTTTCAGGAGACTTGCTTTCAGTTTTTCAAAAAATTCTGTAGGAATTTTTTCCATACCTCCAAAGTTCAGTCTTAGACATTTGTTGCATTTTCTGCTTCTCATGATGCAAGTAACCCCAAACACATCCAGTGATGTTGAGGTCTGGACTCTGGGGTGGTCAGTCCTTTATTCTGAGGACACCATCTTTGTTTGATTTGCAGATTTTCTTGTTTTGTCTATTTTTTGTCATAGTGATGAGTTGTCTTCTTATGTGGAAGCATGGACAGAAACACCTGTGGATTTTTTCAGATCTGAATCAAGAGTGGAGCTTGATTTTCTCCTCTCTCTCAAAGACAAAAGCTTTAAGTACTGTTTATGTAATGGTGACGGCAGGGTTGCTTTAAAGGCACCAAAGAATGGAAAACCGTATTTAAAGAAAAGAGGGCAGTAAAAGGGGCTGATTCCAAAATCCTAAATTGTTATGTAACAGTCTTGACTCAGTAATATTTACACCCCCAAAATGTACATACAATGACAACACAGCAACCAAAAGAAAATGGTGGACTATATGCAGAAATGTAATGTTCCAGGTTGTGAAAGGGATGTCAGCACTTTTCATACTCTTTTCAAGGAACTGAACTGCCAGTGGATTTAAACAAGGCTTCCTATTTGCCAGCTTCCTAATTGAATGTTCTGTTCCACCTTAAATACTACAGCTAGCACAGCCCCATTTAAGGTGGAACAGAAAATTCTCAAAACAAGCTGGCGAATAGGAAGCTAACTACAGCTCCCATGTCTTTAACAGGATCCCGAACTTTAATCCAAAGTTGTTAGTCGGGACAGTTTCTCAAACCTTGGAGAATACTGAGCAGGCTTCGCTCAGTGTTTGACACTGAAGAGAGGGGGCAGTTCTAACTTTATTAGCATCACAACCCCAACTACAACCTGTAGGTAGCATTTTTCACCCCAACCAAAATCACATACCCTCCATGTAAACATCAGAGGATAATTGAAAATACTAAATAAACGCATTCTGTGGCACATTTAACCTGCTCATGAGGCCTGGGGCTACAGGTGACTGTGGGTTCTATGGGTCTAGTTACAGCGTCCAAAAACTCAAAACTTCCACTGACGTTCGGCATTGCCATTCATCTCTCCATTACTGCAGGAACTTAAACCCTAGTCAGTCAAGGCTTGAAATATGCACTGAGAAGGCAGTCACTTGCTAAAGTTAGCTCCTTATTTGCTGCTTTTTTAAAAATTTCTATTCCACTTTAAATGGTACTGCAAGTACATTCCTGTGCCTGTAACTGCTTAACATTACTTTTTATTGCTAAAGTGAAACGGAAAATTCCAAACGAGTCTAAACGTGATAAATCCACTAAAGTAATCAAAACTGACATTCAAAAAAGTTTTATTTCATAACAACCGTGTGAGTACATTAAGTTGGAGTATAACAATGTAAACATATTCCGAACTATAGATGAACTTAAGCTCATATGTGCATATAGCTGCGCTCCTCCCAATCTGTCACATGACACTTGTGTGTGGTAGTGTTTACTTAGTAAAACCATCAACATCACCAAAAAAACCAAAGTCTATGACAAATGAGAAATGTTTATGTTCCATTCATGTTTTATCTCTGATGCATTGAAGTAATGTTTAGTTGTTTGCACTGGCATTTTCACAAAGCCTATTTCAACCTTTGTAGTAAAACAGCATTGTACGTACCTAATTTGCAGAAAAAGAGGTGATGATATTTTTGGTTTTGGATTTTTTTTCCTTGGATGAGTAGAAAACAACATTATCTACAAAGCAGAATCTCACTTTTAAACACACATCATTTAACCAGAAGTGGAACTTTAAATTTAAACACTGGTGCACTGATAATGAGCTGGCATATAACAATGGTTGCTGTGCAGTGATTGGAGGGACTGAGGAAAATAAGCTTATTGGAAAGTGCAATGATTTGATTGATCATAACACAACGACAGCACTCACAGAAAACATCAAAATTTTATTATCTTAAAAATTTTGGCTTAATAGGTATTCTTTCCACATTTGATTGGCTATGGTAGTGTTCAATCTAGGTAGGCTGAGGCAGTAGGGGGATAAATAAGTCTCATGAAAAAAAAGCCAATCAGAGGCGCTGGTCCCCTATGCTTCTACACTGGGCTAGAGCTCATGCTGGATGACACTTTTGGCGGTCTACCGGGTCTTGCATGATTGCCAGGACTCACATTTTCTGTTAAAAATTTTTTGAACTCCAGTTTTGAAAGCTTCTCATGTATTTTCCTTTGACTTTCCCCTTCTTTATGCAAGTATGTTATCTTAAATCTAACCTCCTCAGAAATATCTTCCAAAATGAGTAACTCATAGTCACAGGGCATTTTGACTCGAAATTAAATTAATATTGGATGATCTCTAACTTTTGACACAGTACTGTAGTTGTTAAACTAAAATTGAAGTTTGGTCCTGCCAATGGATCTGCTCATACTAGGGGTTAATCGCTGCTCATGCCAAGGTGACCTTTATTACAGTAAAGGTTAGAACTCTTCAGTATATTGTTGAATGAAAGTGAAGATCAATTGAGAGCA
This sequence comes from Colossoma macropomum, assembly GCF_904425465.1. Classification (NCBI taxonomy): domain Eukaryota; kingdom Metazoa; phylum Chordata; class Actinopteri; order Characiformes; family Serrasalmidae; genus Colossoma; species Colossoma macropomum. The sequence continues at coordinate 8,977,534 of NW_023494792.1, read as the reverse complement.
CATTTAAACTCAATAATAACTAAGATTACAATATAACATCCAGTGTAAGCCTAGTAATTATTTCAGCTTCATTACATTACAGATTGATGAAACCATAATTACGCTAGAGAACTGATCTGAAACACTACCTCTACTCTAAATCTGTATTTAACACAATGAATTAACCCGGTCTCACATACGCATGCAGAATTACCACACAGTGCAGTTAAACCTCAATGGATTTAGCAGCTCTGGGCTGGCCTGTCTGGCTTGGTGAACTCTAGCAGGTATCAGATTTAATATCAACCTGTATCTCTGCGTGTTCTATGCTCCTAAAGAGCGTGGTAACGCGGTCTTGGCCCTCATACTGCAGGAATCGGAGTGAGTGTGAATAATCGCACCGTATCCAGGTGTATTTAGTCAAGGTGGCAGACAGGGTTGTAAATTGGTTGGTCTGGGCAGTGGACATGCTATGCTATGTGCTGGGATCCACATAAAAATTTGGACCAAATATCCAGATGTTGAACCTGGAGATCAGAAGTCTGGGCAAAAGCTAGTACCATGTTGGATACACTCATGTGTACACGGTCTAAACATTGCCCTTTCTACAGTTTTGAATCTGTTCCCTAACAAGCAAACATGGATTTTCTTGACTTCTAATTTGCTTATGAAGATCCCAAAAAATCCCAAAATGGACATGTGATGAGAAGATAATAGATTATTAAAAGTGTTCCTAGTTTAGCCACTGTGACCCTCTAATATTCCACCTAAGTGAAGGTATTTCAGCAGCAACTAATTTGACCTCTTTCTGCAGGCTCCTAATAGCCATTTCACCAGCAGAATGGAAATCAACTTGTATATTTTTTTCAATATGAACAAATAAATAATTTTTTCACATAACTCTCTCATAAATTAACTAGGCCACAGTTGGCCATCTATGTGTGAAATGTTGATTCTGTATTGAGCTGCTAGTAAGCAATGAGGGGTGAAAGGGGAGAGATAAGAAGCCCTGCTGTGAAAACTATTCACACCTCTCCATAAGACGGCCATGCTGACATAAACCAGGCAGCTTCCTTCATATCAAAAAATCATGTACAACATCCACAATAAAAAAATAGCATTTAAACACAATAAAAACACTAAAAAAAGAAAAAAGGTTAATATTGAGATTAAACATCAAAGAACTTAATAACTAAGTTAATACTTTCTAGACTTCAAAACTACACTCTTAAAAAGATGTTTTTTCAAGGGTTCTTTGGTAAAGACAATGGTTCTATATAGAACCATGAAAATTCAAAGAACCATCTGCATGCTTGAAGGGTTCATTGTATCATGAAACGGATCTTCAGATTGATAGAGAACATGTTGTATACAGTTCAATATAGAATGTTTTTGAAAAGGGTTCTATATGGCACCACAAAGGAGTTCTTCTATTGTTACAGGCTTGACATATAGAACCCTTTAAAAAGGTTCAACATAGAATATATAGAGAATATACAACAGATATATAGAATCTATATAAAATATACATACACATCACATTCTTCATCTAGCTGAAGAATCATTTCACCATGCAAAGGACCCCTTAAGCATGCACATGGTTATTTGAGTATTCATGGTTCTATATAGAACCACTGTCTTTACTAAAAAACCCTTAATATTTTTTAAGAGTGTAGCAAATAAGACATACCATCGTCAGTCCAAGCAGTCATATTTCATTTGATAGAGATGTCTTTAGTCAAAGTCAAATATATCTTTCTGTATGCACCAACACAATTATTCATCACTCAGGTATTGTTTTCTATAAAAAGGGGTTCTGGAATTTCATTAGCCTCTCTGCTTCTTTCCAGGTTGTTTTATGCTTTTCCATTTAAATATATTAATTCGGCGAGAATGCTTGCAAATGTTTTACATGTTAAAAACTGAAAACATGACATGTAAACCTGAGTAGAATGTCTTGGGGATGTATTTTCTTATTAATGAACAAAACAGATTGCTAAAAATACTAAATAGTTAAATAATATATGTAAATATATGTAATAAATTTACTATATATAAATTCAATGCATTCTTTTTCTATGTATATTTAATCGAAATTTCTATTGAAAATTGAGAGACTGACAATAATGTCATTGAAAATGATCACATTATTAAGTATTAGTTATCCTAATATTTATATTATGTATAAGCTTACAGTACAGTTTACCATTATTGCCTTTATAAGACTCAAATTTCTTAACACTTGCTCAGTGAATCATGCTTCAAGAACACTCAAAATCAGCTCACAATCCATACTTTCTCATGAAGCTCCACTGAATTAGTCTACCACATTGAGCTCTCTCTAAACAAATCTGTGACCCTGATTAGGGCTCCCTCAGTAGCATGGAAGAGCTCTCCCCGTGGGAGTTTCAGTCCCAAGCCCTTCCCAATCCCAGCACTGCTGAGTGGAGAGTGCTCTGGTAGCACTGTCTCTTCAGTGTTGATCTGAGATCAGCTGACTCTGATGATGGTTAGTGAGAATTCTGGCAGGCAGGCTGATCCTAGATCAGTGTTTAAGTGCAGTGAAAGGGGGCCTCGGAGAGGGCATGTACTGACATGCTGTTCCCGCCTGGGTGTTAATCACACTGGACTGTCTCCACCCTGCCCACTCTCCACAGGGGGCAGCAGTAGAGGACTAAGGGGGGGTTCAGTGAGGTAGAGTTAGATGTGGTTTCCAGATGAGCTAGGGGTTTTCCCCCACTGTCTTTATTGTCGTTGTTTGTGTTTTTTTTTCTTTGCTGACGTGGCATAATTCATGTTAAACATACACTGTCAGTACAGGCAGCACAGTATTAATTATTACTGAGAAACTGGTAAGTGTTGCTCAATAAGTGTTGACCACTTTCTCTGATGAGCACTGATAACCTCCTGGAGTTGGAAATATATAATCCCTCAATGATGACCTGCGTATTCAGAGGTCCTCTCATCACCCTTGACCTGAGGAGTATTGGGCTTTGTTGCTGACTGGAGGGCACAGTGACCTTCCTGGACAGTTTATCCTGAAACAGGAAAACAGAGCAGGTGGCCTGACCACTGAGTGACCATCTGCAAAACACATAGAAACTGGGCACAATATAGGCAATGAAGCGCAGAATCAAATTGGACAGATGTAAAGATGCAGTCTATTATAGGTCAGTATTTCATGGTTGCATCTCTTTGCATATATATATATATATATATATATATATATATATATATATATATATATATATATATATATATATATGCCAAACGGAGATTTAAAATGATAGAAAAAGTACTAAGGTTTTAAAATAATGGACTTACAGGCACCTGATAATATAAAAATTGGGCAACAAGCATTTATTTGGTCAGATAAACATTAATATTAGAATACAAACAACATTAATCCAAAAATGAGAGATTTTATGAATGTCATTGTGCTCATTTACCCATTTTCAAACCTCTTCTTGAGGAAGCCCAGCGTCTGATGGCTGGAACCAAACCTGTTTTTATTTTTTATCTGATCTTATCTTTTTCTGAAAATTGTATCTTTTTACTGCATTGTTTGCTTGCATTTGCAACATTTGCAATAATATTACATGGTGTTTTTACTGGCAACGCATATATATATATATGTGTGTGTGTGTGTGTGTGTGTGTGTGTGTGTGTGTGTACATATACATATACGTATGTATATACATATAAATGTCAGATATGTGTCAGATCCATATCAGATATATGAGATAAACAGTACTTAAAGGTATCAGACACTATGGACTGACCACCCCAGAGTCCAGACCTCAACGTCACTGAATGTGTTTGAGATTACTTGAATCAGGAGAAAAAACTTCTAAGACTAAACTTTGGAGGTGTAAAACTATATCCCTCATATTTCTTTGAAAAACTGAACTTAATTTTTCTGAAAAGAATGGAAGCTGTAATAAAGACAAATTGTGGGCACACGAAATACTGAAAAATGTGTTACTACAATAACCTCTACCTTGTTGCAGAACCTACAGTTAAATTCTCCAGTCCCATTAATCTCAATATGAATGGCGAGAGATATCATGTCATGAGTGGAGAAAATTAATTGTTATTAATTATTTATTGATCATGTTTAGTCTTTGTCTTGCGCAGGTCTACTCAACAGGTGGAGTGGTGGGTGATGGGGGAGCTGAAACTGGCAGTCTTTGCCTCTAAATTAGCTTCCTGTGTCTTGACCCCCAGGTCCCTGACCCACAACTGCAATGTATTTTGTGTGACTAACAGCTGTAATTCCCCAATTATCACGCTGTGTTGTCCAACTGCGCTACAGGTTTAGTTACCAAGAGCCTGTAGCCAAGAGCTGGACCTCAGGCCTGGCTCTCACAGTAGCATGAGCTGGCCTTCTCCATAGTTCCCTGCTTGGTGCACAAGAGCTGCGCTCCACTTTGCTTTGAATTTTGCTTTGAATTGAACCTAAAAGATGGCAATGTTGCAAATACATTTTGCAAGTTTGTAGGGGTTCTGACAGTATTATGCAAGGTAACCTTTTGTTAACTGGTGGCTATATTCATATTTTTATGTGAAGTATTCCCATTAGAAGAGGGGACTGTACTCCACTGTAATGTACTTCACATGGATGGTGAAATGTAATGCAATTCAATGGCTTCAGCTTTCTGTTAGAAATATGTATTATCTTCTCTCTAGACCACTCATCATTTTGTACATGTGACTGTGTGGAATTAGATCATTATGTACAACCTCTAAGCAATACACCTGATAAACACCTCTGACGCAGTTAAAGGGTTATGAATGTGAACACTCAAGATAGTTAGCATTCTGAAATTGAAATGTGAGAACAGTATGCTTAGATTGACTCAGCTGCAAATGCCACTTGTTGACCAATACCTTATGACACATTCTCCTTGCTAAGAAATGTTCCTTTATGACAATTTAATGTTGAGTTATAGCCCAGCTTTCAGCTTTTCAAGAGTTTTTCAAAAGGCTTGTACTATCCAAAGCTCAGATCACATCCTATTGATCTTTAGTAAACTGAAGATCAATGGGATGTGATATGAAGTAGAATCTATTCATTATTAGAATAAAGCCCAAAGCCCAGCATTCAGTAATCATGAAGTTTTTATACTGGTGTTTAAACTGAACCAAAGCTGAAAAAGCACACCCCTCACCCCTTCCCTCAACTTTAGACCCCTCATTCTTAGTTGTCCCCTGGGTTCAGCGAGAACCATGACATTACACAGCCTTCTCTCTAATTAACCAGTGACTTTCTCCAGGACATCAATCTGAGTCAGTCCAGCTCAAAACAAAAAACTCAAAGATCCTATTAACTGTCAACAGCAAGGCTGCCCTTGGCCCTGAGCGGCTAGACGCAGGAGGACAAAATGCAGTGCAACCTGTTGAAAACACCATTTATACTGCCAGCCTGCTACATATGGCTACTCCATTTTTAAGCTAGACTCTTTTAACACTTGGCAGGGAGGTGTGAAAGAAAAGTTACCTTCGGAGGTACAGGACACATTATAAATAGGTCCCAGGGGGCTGTTTCGATGCGATGCAGTCCAAACCCATATTGCGTTTAGGACAGGTTTCTAAGGCACCTAGGGGTGTATAGTGAGCTGCAGGATGCAGGCTTGTTAAAGTGAATGGGCACAGCTAAAACCCAAGCATCACTGAATATTTCATCAAACTCTAAAGTAGTGCAGAATTGTTTGTGAAACAGAATATCCACCAGCCAACATTTTTCAGCATAAATTAAACTTTGTGTGCCACAAGTCTAATGTGACAGTTGGTTCTGGTCATGAACCCTAAGAAAAAGTAAACCCTAAAACCCTAAAAAAGTTAAAAACAAATAACAACAAGTAACACTTTACTGAAGAGCAGCATTTATAAGGCTACATTAGCCTATCATGTCAATTGACATAGACATACATCAACATTTAGGAAGGCAACAAGCATCAGTTGTCGCAAATGCTTTTGTCAATTTTGTTGTAACAGTGTTACAACAACTGATGCTTGCTGGAATAACCCTATATAAATGTCTACATAGGTTTATGACAGATATCATTAAAGGTTTATGTAAATGTCATGAATGCTGCACATCAGTAAAGTGTTACTGAGTGTTCCTTCCTGGTTCACAGTTTGTAGTTTATTTCCAGGTTGTGTTATTTCCAGTTGGCTTAAAAAAGGGGATTCAAATTAACCTGGCTTCAGGTTACTCAGGCAGGTCACTAAGATCAAGTCAACCCTTGATATCCAAGAGCTTGATTGATAGTGATGCACCAAAATAACAGCAGAGCCCACTAGTCCTCACACAACACAGATATCAGTGGCTGAAGAAGCCAGTTCAAGGTGGTGGCAGGGATAAAGCGAGGGGTCAGTCGTCCTGTCAGGACCCAGACTGGGATGACAATCCCTGTAATCCACTAGCAAATAACTCAGCATCAATAGGCCCCAAGTCCAAGGTCAAGCAAAAAATGCCTGCACAGGGAGAAAAAAAAGGGTGCATTTTTGAGAAGTAGGGCATGCAGGAGATGTTTCATACGCCCTTAAAAGTTTTTTTAAAGGTTTTTCAGTAAGAGTAGTGGTTATATGTAGAACCATGACAAGTTAAAACACTTTTTGAATGCTGAAGGGCCCATATCATGGAAAAACAAGTTTTCCTCAAGTTATATTTATAAATAAAAGAGTTTTTGATGTAATGTGTTTCAAAATGTACCACACATTCTCCAATCTGTACAGTCCATATATGGAAACTAAACTGCAAAAACAATTTGTTTTAAATTCAGTGTTTCTGTGATGTCACAAGAACTAACTCATTTGCATATTTCCACCTATTCAGCCGGCAGCAGTTTAGCCTCGCCCATTCACTTTGAAGTTATAAGGGGTTTTACTGTTTGCTTAGTAAGGCACAGTACAGTGCAGCCAATCAGAATAGAATTCATTTACATATGTCAGTCTTAAAGGCACAGCAACAAAAAACAGGCTGTTTAATTCTAAGAGATAAAGATATGATGGAAAACAGTCAAGTAAAAATGATAAAAACCTTACAATAATCTTACATAAAAACCACACAAGTGTTATAAGTGAACAAAATACAAAAAAAATATATTTAATTTCTCCAACATTGAGAACCTGCTGTCTCTTTAAATAACTTTTCAAAATGTTTCATATAACACCAACAAGGGTTCTGCTATTGTTACAAATCATATAACCTTTTTTGGTGCTGTATAGAACCCTTTTTACTAGGAATGTAGTTTAAAACACTGCCCATTTCATTTCAATTATTATATTTTTTTTGGTTGTTCTGAAGCACATTTTTAAAGTTCTTGTTCTAATGATGGGTACTACCTCGGACATGTGAGTGAAAATGAAAAACATTCTCTCTAGGGTGTTCTGATACCTGAGTGTCTGGCTTCTGCTATGGCTCTCTCTCTCTTACTGTTATGAATGTTTATCTTTAGGTAAGCATAGTCGTTCCATGTCTTAACCATGAAAATGGATACGCCAGGACGATCATGGCCACTATTTACTCAACTGCTGTGTCCTAACCCTAATGTCTGTGGCAGGGTCTTGACATGATCCATGTTAATACTGACAAATGACCCTCTGACCAGGAAGTGTGAGGAACATTGAGGTGGGGATAGTTTCTTGCATAGTGGTTTCTTTTACCTGCATTGGTCAAACTGAACCATAAAATTGCTGAACTACTGTAGTTTGTCTTGAGAGCATACAGAACAGATTTCTAGTATGTATTCTACACATTTGAGGTTTAACACTGTAGTACAGGATAAAGTAGTTTCTATCTCAGGTGTGTGCATAAATGTATGGACTAGAAGGTTAGTGTTCAATGAGTTTATCTTTATTTACTGCATTTATAACAAATTGCAAAACCACCAGTAAAGTGGTGAGAAAACTCACCATGTTCATGTTGAAATTTACACTGTGCTCTTAATCCAATGTAATGCCATTGCAATGAGAGCAGCATGGGCCTGATAACAACTTGCCGAAACTCACATCATATCATTGTCACTGATGGTGCTGTTTCAGCTGTCCAGGATCATGCTGTGGTTTTCTCTCCCTCCACAAAATAAAAACTTCAATTAATGTCTTTATTAACTAGAGGATTTAGTAGATAAATTGTGCTATTCTTTTTTTGTTGTGTTTGGACTTAAGTAAGTATAAGTTAAGTATAAAGCTGCAGCCTTTTCTCTCAGACCTTCGAGAAGTGTTGGCTACCAGTGTGACAGAGCCAGTTCAAGACTAGTGTGGATTTATAGTTGTATACAAAAGTTTGAAAACCCCTGGTCAGATTAAATGTTTTATTTGTTTTCTAAGTGGAAATAAGGTAACACATCCTCTACAGGGAACAAACCTAAATATGGCATTTTTGCAGATTCTGCAAATTGTGGTGCACAATTTTTATTTATGTGCAGAGTTTATTGAAAAAAAAATTGAAACGTAAAATATAAATTGTGCTGTAACTTCTGCACAGGCCACATTTTATGTTTTTTTTTTTTTCCCAATATGTTACATTCAGCAAATAAATAGCAATTATGCAATAAAGCATGCAGATGTGTGTTCTCTGTAGAGGATTGTACTGATTTACACGAAACAACAAAAAATGTTCTTTGACCAGGGGCACCCAAACTTTTGCATACAACTGTACTGCATTAAATGAAATTGAAAAGCTTGATTTAACCATGGATTAAAACTGGTGTAGAGTGGTCTCATTTGCAGTAACCTGTAGGTTCTGTAGGTAAAATATCAGGGTGTCCTCAAAACATGCAGAAGGTCTAGTGGAGATCTAATATGGAGTGGAGAAGAGATCACATTAGCATGCAGCTTCGTTACTCATGCAGATGCAGTGTTTATAGATTGTGTCATTTTTAAACAGAGGTGGAGAATGTGGATGAGCAGGCCCGAGGTCCTCCATGCAGTGCATTAAATCAAGTTTGTGAAATGTTACAGTGGCAGCTGGACAACTCCAGCATGCTTTAAGTACCCAACGCCCATGCAAGTAGCCATCGGCTGCTATCCCATAAATTCACAACACTAACTGACCTTTGCCAAAGCAGAAGAACAAAGCATTCACTGCAAACTTCTGTCCTTCATTTGCTCACTGGCATGGCTTTGGCTACCAGCTGTAACCTTCACTGTAGTTTGAGGACAACTATGGACAGCAAGATGTCTACCGAAACAGATCAAATGCCTGTTCCCTAAAATTATATGGTCATATAGCAATGATTAAGCAAAAGAAAAGCATTTATCTCACAGCCATGCTCCATAGTGAAGCAGTGGTAGGCATATGGGGTTTCTTTAAAAAAGACAAATAGCAATGAAAGCCTGTAAGTGCTTTGTGGTTCAGACAATGGAATTTGTCCTCTCTCCGTCTTTTTTCTCTTTGTTTATCATTTATTGCATATAATTGTGCATGCTGGCCTCCAGCCTTCCATACGCCCTCTCTTCCTGAATCATTAGTGTCAAGTTTCTCAAGTTTCCCTTAATGGAGCCCCGGTTTGGGCCAGAGCTCTGTGTGATGTTGGAGAAGGACCAGATGGACCATCTAAAACACACTTCTGTATTTCCCTGTTCCCTAAAACCTCCATATCCAACTCATAGTGACAGACTCTGTCATAGGCTGTCATCACTGACAGTGGTTTAATTGCACACATCATCAGACACACATACAAAGAGCAGGGGGCCACTGTGACCTCCTGCAAATGAAAGCAGGATTTGGCCTCGAAAATGTATCAACAAATGTGCTGCTGCAACACAGAGGGATACTTCTGTAACATATTCAAGGCATATACCTTACAGTTAGGACAGTCAAAGAGCTTCCAGTGAGTGTTACAGTGACAATGGAGCTGAAGGTTTACATTGCATGCCAACTTGAAATCTGATTGGTTTACCAACTTGAAACTGCCAAATTTGCCAGCTGACAGTGCTTGAATTTTTATCAAAAGCATTTTATTTTAAATTCTTACACTTACACACAACAAAACATTAGAACTTTAATTAACTTCATTGAATAAATGAAATGTAATTGATTTAACTTATTTACCTGAACACAAAATGCAATTGCAATAAATGTTGACATAAGTTCAGATTTGTAAGTCAAACAGTCCATCCAGGATTGTTTAGCTATATACTAAAATGTTTGTATATATTCAGATTTAAATAGAGAATATTTGGTCTCACATAAACACACACTAGCTCAGCAATGTTTTTCAACTGTTTGAAGCCATCAGTGCTGAGTGGAAAAATACTGACTCGTCTTTCTGTAAAAGGTTGCCTGCAATTTTATTCTGTCCTCCACTCTGGGGTTTGATCCCCCACTGGGGCAAGCACCCTACACTACACCAATAAGAGTCCTTGGGCAAGATTGGGCAAAAAGGTAATCACAGAGAGACAGTTTTTCTCAGATGCTTCATAAGGGTTAGAATAATGTCAGTTCATTTTAAGCAAAAAGTGTCTAGTTCACTTCACATGCTATCTTAGCCTTAAATCCAACTCATTGACTACACTAAATCTTTATAGGAGTTTTACCCAGTAGTACTGCAATGCAACTCTAATTATTAGGTCTTTGTTGATTAGGCTGTTACATGTTCCTTGGTGGCTTCATAAAATGAACATATTAGTACATATCATATATCAGTAAACCAGGCTTTAAAATTAGTTTATAAACAATATTATTTTATTTATGGCCAACAACTTAATATAGTGTGAAAAGGAAAATGCACAGAAGTTGTTGCCACTGCGCTTTTGGGAACTTTCAGTGCAGCAGTCCAATCAACTGAATTTACCACAGGTGGACTTCAATCAAGGTGTAGAAACATCTCAAAGATGATCAAGAGGAATGGGAGGCCCCAGAGCTAAATTTTGAGTGTCATAGCAAAGGGTCTGAATACTTATATTAATTAATAAATTTGTAACTCATTTTTCACTCATTATAAGGGTACTGAATGCAGATTGATGGTGAAAAACCTGATTTTCTTTTTTGCATTATGTATATATTTTGCATATATATACATATAATTTCTGCTACCACCCCTATGAGATTCTATTAGCATGCTAGCGCTAAGCTAATGGCAATTCACATTCATATTTTTTGGTCATTCTGGATTAAACACACACATCTGAAATTTGTAAAAGACAATACATATTTTATTTAAAGCTTGTAACAGACATTAACAAATCACGGCTATGAAAAAAAAGTCCAAGTATCTCAATTTTTTTGCGATTTTTTATTTTCTGCAAAGTTTGAGCTCAGCAGCTGGTTTTTACATAGAAATTTTATAATGATTGGACCAATAAAAATCCTCCAAAATTGCTTTGAATAAAATCTCTTTACATTAACTTACATTGAAAGAAAAGAACGTTTTTGCCCTCTCCTGTAAAGTTACCAATTTGGAGGTACTTTTTTTTTCTTTGGACAGCAAAAATATATTTTATTTTGTATGCAGCAGTTTTACAGTGACTTTTTCAGTCAAGAGCTCTGGCATAGAGCAGCCGCTGCTGTTTTCCATTTCTAACATCTGACTGAGACACATTGATTAGGCTGCCGCTAGTACTTGCAGGCAGTAACATACCTAGAACTTCTAGAAGGCCTAGAATGATGCTTTTTCTCACAAAATTGGTCCTTCCCATTATAAATTAACACTTGAATAGTTGATTTCACTGTCCGTCCCTAATTGTGTTAGTGGTTAATCTTATGCGTTAGGCCTTCAGTTCACCTCCAGAAGACCTAACCAATGCCTGCAAATGTTTCCTTAGTCTGAAAACTGAAGTGCTGTCAAGGCTTCTGAAAGATCAAAAGGGTGGCCATTCACACTGATCATCATTGCCTGTTTCTCTGTCAAAGAAGTTAATTAAAGATGACTCACACTCAAAGGGACTTGTTGTGAGGGTGTGGAAGAGGTGGCAGGTCACTTCCTACTGAGGTAAACAGGGGACAAATGTCATGCTCTCTTGTTCCTGTCACATGGTTGCTCACTTGCTTTCCCTTCTCCTGTCACTGCCTGCGCCTGCTCTCTAACGTTGACTGCAGCTCATGCTGGTGTCATTAGGGACCCTCCACCTGATTCTGACATTAGGAGGAGTTTCCCACACCTCCCCCTGCCCAGGTCTGGAAATAACCTCAATCAGCCTTGTTTAGGGTCTGTGAAAGAAGCCTCTGATGATTAGGTCATCACAGAGAGACAGTTTTTCTCAGATGCTTCATAAGGGTTAGAATAATGTCAGTTCATTTTAAGCAAAAAGTGTCTAGTTCACTTCACATGCTATCTTAGCCTTAAATCCAACTCATTGACTACACTAAATCTTTATAGGAGTTTTACCCATTAGTATTGCAATGCAACTCTAATTATTAGGTCTCTGTTGATCAGGCTGTCACATGTTCTTTGGTGGCTTCATAAAATGAACATATTAGTACATATCATATATCAGTCAACCTGGGCCTAATATTAGTTTATAAACAATATTATTTTATTTATGGCCAACAACTTAATGTAGTGTGAAAAGGAAAATACACAGAAGTTGTTCTGATTGGTCTAAAGTTGTGTTTTTTAATAATAGTTATACCTTGGATGAACATCTAACAGTATAAACTAGAATTTTTTGGTTACGTGTAATTTTCACACTTATTTACAATCAAATGTTAAAAATCTGTAGACTCATGTGGCCAAAAGACTGCATTTATCAGGATAAATTAGGTGATAAAACATACTCTTTAGTCATATAGTTTGATTGATTTGGAAAGATTTCTTTCAAATTTCAGATCTGTACATATGAACATATTGAACATATCGACCACAGAAAATTTCATTAATACAATTTCAGATATGGGCATTAGTGGCATCATTTTAAACCCCACTGACTTACTACACTCAGTTACACTTAAGAGTTTTACTAAGTAGTATGACAATGCAACACTGAAAAAGCACTACTGTCATATTATTCTGGTTACAACTGCAGAAAGATTGGCATGGCTCTATATGACTTTGCTTCTTTGTTGTTTTAGGTCTATTAATATGGAAGTAGAATATGCAATGCCTCAAAAATTGATTCAAAGTTACCCTGTTCCCAAAGGCTATGTTTTATGGTACCACTGGTGTTATTAAGCATTCATTGCATATACGATTCATTGCATATTTTTAGTGTACAGTGCAGAGCAGGATGAAGTGGAGGCTCAGTAGTGATAAGATTTATGGAGCTTTTAGCAGCAGCGGGCCATGTCCAGCTGCTGTTACAGTCACGGGAATCAGAGGGAGCAGTGCACTCCTCTGCCTTAAACAATGGAGCAGTGAGTGCCAGGGAGAGAGTGAGACAGAGAAAGGGGTGCTGGGATCATTGGGGGTGCAGTAAGGGGAAGAGTCACAGGTTCTTCAGCGTCTGTGGAGTAGATCAGGCCTGCTCAGGGCGGGAGAACGCTGCCCTTATCGTTTAGGCAGGTGCAAGTTGTGTGTGTAACGGTGTAATGGTTATAGTTTTGGTTTGTGCCCTCAACAAACCTGTTGAGCACTGAATGTACTGAGGAGTTCACTGCATGTGATTCATTTACAGACACTCAGCTTTTCTTAGGTCATTTTTTGCCAGCATATAGGTTATCTTCTTAAATTGCCAGGACACACTGGCAGGTCCAAAGTTTTACTATACATTTCTATAACCTAAGAATTCCACCAGTTTGCATTGTAGTCCATTTAGTTACTGAATAATAAGCTTTAGTATGTAATAAGCCTGGGACTTTAAGGGGTTAAACCATAAAATACTTGGTTGAGAGTGTTCATGTGTTCATGCTATGGTATTTCCTAAATTAACAGAGCCGCTTGAGCCGCTGAGCAGTAGAACTGTGTCTTCTGGAGTGATGGAGCAGCATCCAGTACCTTTGGGATAAGTTGGCATTTGTGATCATAAACTGATCAGCCAACATCAGAACCTGACTTCATTAATGCTCTTGTGTCTGATTGTATTCAGACCCTTGCAGCAAAGTTCCAACATCTACTGTGAAGTCTTTCCAGAAGAGTAGAGGCTGTTACTGCAGTAAAGAGGTAAACTCCCTATTCATACCCCTGATTTCAGACGAAACATTGCATGAGCAGATGTCTACAAACTTTCGGACACATAGTGTGTATTTATTTTATGTGTATAAATGACAAAGTGATATGCTGTATTAGGGGAAGAACTCTCAATCAAATAAATGAGTTTCATGCTATACTGCCCTACAGTAGTCCATGCTAATGTTATTATAGGAACTGTGAAGATTTCATATAAAGATCATGTAGAATGTTGCATTTCTAAAGGTATACAAAGTTAGCACACCCCTGGTCAAATAACGTTTTATTGATTTTCTAAGTGAAAATAAGTTAATACACTGTTTATTGCACAGTTTAATGCACAATTACTGTTTATTTGCTGAATTTAGCATACTGGGGAAAAACAACATAAAATGTGGCCTGTGCTAAAGTTGTAGCATATTTTAGATTTTATATTTAATTTTCTCCGGAAATGTAGTCCTGAACTGGTTTTCCTGCTTTCTTCAGTGATATACTGAAGGTATAGCTTACGTGTGTCTGAATTGTGCAAATCAATTCGTAATTTGTTATTGGACATGTGTAATGTTTTATAGTTTTCCTCATGCTCCATATGACGTATAGTTCTAAACAGATGTGCTACACAGAAGTTTTTGAGCATTTTCTGTGACTGTGTAAACCAGAATAAGCTACGCTCCTTCACATTTCTTTGTACATTCTTTCACCTGTCCAATGGCAGGAGTCTCCCAGCAACTGCTGTTAACCCCTTACACTACGGTCTTATTATTCAGTCAATTCCAAGGCATATTATGCAGAAATTACTAGATCATACATTAAGGCTTATTATACAGAAAGGATATATTATGCATTAAGGATTTTATGCAGAAATAACTATTGAGTAACTACTATGAAACCACTACATAAGAAATTGTTTAATACATTGTTAGAGTTTAAGAGGTTAAATTGTGAATTTTTGGCTAGAAAGTATTCATTTTGTTCAATGGGATGATGTTCTTCTCTACTGTCTAAACCCAATGCCAACGTTGTTTTTCCTCAGTACTTTTTGAGGCCCATCATTATAAAAACATAAATAAGTCCAACTTGAGTTTGTGTGGGAGCCCTCAACAAAGACTAAGATAGAAAAAGTGCTCTGTGTGGGCAGAGCGAGCTGGCAGGCTTTATCCGCATTGCCTATTGACAAGGTGTAGATGGGCGTCCCCATAACATCAGCAGAGAGGAGGAAGCGGTGGATGTATAAGATCAGTACAGGGCCATGCTCCGGCCTGTCCGGCTCTAGCTCCTGGAATGGTGTTTACTGTTCAAAGCCAACTGGCCCTTCCAGCTCTGGGCCACTTGATCGTGCTCGGCCCTGCAAGCTCCCCCTCTTTCAGCGCAGAGCCGCTTTTCATTGGCTGCTTGTGTCGTCACGGAGACAACAGCTGTCTCCGGGATGAAGAAGCTACTTTTGGGGTGCCAGCCAGTCTGACTGCCTGCAACCAGAGAATCCCAAAGTCCCTCATGGCCTTCAAAACACACATTTGTATGAGAGCAACCAGCACACAGAAAGAACAGTGCCCTCTAGAGGAATGATAGAAACACTTTATGTTGATGGTCCACTGTACAGTGCCTTGTAGATGCTCACTAGTCATTAACATACATTGTAACTGTCTATTAAATTCAACTTCAAATTCAGATTTTTCCAAACCTTAACTTAACACTTACCCTAACCCTTTGCCTCAAGCTAAAACCCAAACCTAACCCTGGAATTCTACCCCAACCTCAACCCAAAATTCAAACCTAACACTCATTCTAACCCTAACCTTAAGGCGACACTGTGGCCAAAATGAAAAATTTAACCATGGCTAAATCTGTTGTAAACATCGACAGACCTAAATGACAGACTGTGCAGCTCAGTGTATGTCACAGTGACATAATGCAGATAGTATGACATCAAGCAGAGGTAAACACTTTCTGTGAATTGTGGGTAAAGTGGGTTTCATTTTAGTGTTTATAAGATCTAAGCTATGTCACATCATCAGCATTGTCATACAATAAATCAATGTCACCTGATATGTGTTGTTATGACAGACAGAGCCGATTATATTAAGTCATTCATCATGACGAGCTCATCTAGGTGTAGCCTTATGAATGCTGCCCTATAATAAAGTGTTACCCATTTGTCTAAGTCTGCATACTGTACACTCTCCATGAGTCCTAAGTGTGTGTGCCTGTTTGGGTCTATCCGTATGTGGCTGTTTGTCAGTGCGTGTGAGAGAGTGTGTGTGTCCATTCAGTGAGACAGTTGAGCTGCCCTTCATACTCTACACAGGAGAAGACCCTTCCCTAAGCTGCACCTGCTGCTTGCCCAGCACGTTGGCCCTGCCGGCTGATCCAGGCAGTCTATAAGAGCTGGAGTTGGTACGGCCAGGCCACTGACTGCCCGGCACCCTGGGGAACACGCACCCTGACCTACAGCACAGAGAGGACGCCAGATATACGCTGTACTTACGGATGCTTGGACAGAACATGGATGATTATGCTTGGAGTAGGCGGAGGGAGAGTTGTAAGGGCCTGAGAGGCCATGTTTGAGGATCAGCTGTTTGATTGGAGCTCATTTCTCTCAAGAAGAATGTGTTTTGTAAGGTATCATGGGCAAAGGGACTTTCTGATGAAGGCTGTGATTGGAGCTGTGTGAGCTGTGTGTGAGAAGTTCATTTTCAAGATGGGATTAGTAGTTTGACTAGTATTACTCATTTGATTATAAAATTGACAGTCTAAATTGTCCTAGCTGGCATTGCCTAGTTATTTTTAGGTTATTTTTAGGTTTAGGCTTATTTTTTGTGTTATTATGTTTTGTTTTTGGCTCCTCCACTTTGTCAGCTAAAAAAATGCAGCAGTCTTACAGGCCTCTAGTAGCTGGTATGGTCAAGACTGCACTTACTGGGGAGCAATTGCTGATTGTTATTTGTACTTTGTGAAGTTTTATTGTACTACTCAGGTCAGACCTAAAGATGATACTACAGCAAAACCAACTGAGCATGTGTGAATAGGAATACAGTAATGCAGTAATATTATAGCTTTCTGTCTTCAGCCATACCTCAGCATACAGACCAGGCAGCACAAGCTGTAAAAATAGAAGAAGGGTGTAGTTTTCAGCCCAGTTCATCATTAGACAGGTCATCAATCAAGATCTCCACTAAAGAAGCCCGTTACAGAAGAGATATGGTTCATGCTGAAACGTCACTGTAGGCCTAAAGAGAGTTATGACACTGTGCTTTAGTCAGTTAATCTCTTAAGAAACGCTCTCTGATTCTCTCTAACTCTCTCTAACTCTCTGTCTCTGTCTCTGTCTCTCTCTCTCTCTCTCTCTCTCTCTATCTGCTGATTGACAGGTGGGGCAGGTGTGGGCAGTACTGGGCTGTTCCAGAACCCCCTGAATGCCCCACCTGTTCACTGCACACTCCCTTCGGCCCTTGACCTGATGACCAACTTTTTATCCCCCCTTGGCTAGAGTCGAAACCCCCGTAGCCCACAGCAACTGTGGCCCAAGGGCCGGCTGGCCTTCATAAATAACGGCTCATCCAAACAGACTCTACCTGACACAGACCCCCTCTGTATGAGCTGCTCACTGCTGTTTATTGGTGCAGACCCTGTGCATGACCCCTGACCCCTGCCCTGACAAGAAATTTTATCACACATTACATGTACAGGCAATGGGCACAGCCATGTGTCACCATGATTCATTTTATTCACAAATTTAGTTGTTAATTTATGCAAAAAGATAAATGTGTGTAGTAGATGCACTGATTATGCTATGTCTAACATTTTATTATAGGAGCTACATGAAATACATAATAAAAAAAGAGCTATAAATCAATGAACAAAAAACGTGGGTTATTTTTCCTTCAGTTATGAACTCATGCAGAAAGATCTACTTGTAATTATTGATCCATTCAGATATCAACAGATCAGATATCATACTGTGGCATGTCTGATACTATTAGTAATGTAAAAGGAAAAAAACAAGGGGAAGGAAAAAACCTTCTTACTTGTTAGGAAGGTAACAAGTCATTTTTATCTGTTCATTATCATTTTTTTACACAAGGCAAAGAGTAACTTAAAATAAAAATTGAGATACAGTTGTATGCAAACGTTTGGGCACCCTTGGATTACAAATTACATGTGTTTTTGATTTTCTAAGTGAAAAAAGTTAACACATTCTCTACAGTGAACACGTTTGCATATTTTAAGAAAATGTGCACTAATATTTGCAGAAAAATGATGTATTATAATAAATTACATTAAATATATTTTATTATAAATTACATCTTTTTACACAATATGTTTCCCTGGATGTGTTAACTTGGTTTCAATTAGAAAATCAACAAAACATTTGACTGGTGATGTTCAAGATTTTGTATCCAACTTTACAAGGTTTGTTGCACAACAGTGATGATATGTCGCTAAATGTATTATCAATGAGTAATAGAGACAACTGCTTTGTCTAAGTACATATTTGGCCCAGAATTATCAGCTTTTCTTGTTCAATCAATGAATTCACAGTATTTACAATTGTGGAATCATATTTGTTATATTTTGACTAATTTGGCAGGAGAGCCAGACAAGCTAGCTCTTTCAATATGCTGACGTAGATCCAATGACACAAGTGACAATGACATGTTAGTAAAACATTATTCACTGAAATGGACACAGCAAGCACTGAATGGATTTTAACTGTAAAAATGTACCCTTTTCTGCTTTTACCATTCAGATTTAGACCTTAATAGAGCAGCAGAAACATGTTAATAAATAATACAAAAGCCTAAATGTATCAGCCAAAAAAGTAAATCACCAAAGAAATGTTTGAAATGTTCTAATGATGAATCACAATAGTGACTTATACAGTATGAATCTTATGCATGTCATGAATGTCACGTTACTTTCAATTTTATGTCCTTTCGCTACATTTGACTCCAGTACAAAATATTTACCCTGATACAGAATATACTATTCTACATCAGGGTAGAAGCTAAAAGGATAAACTGAAGTTCTCTGAATGAAAGATAGAAAATTACAAATCCAGACCCATTTGGAGACATGTTTGGGGCTCAACTCTGAGGGTGGGCTCATTATGATTTCAGGACTAAACTGGAAAGAATGTCTCTGTTGAACAAGCCAGTTTCCTCACCATGCAAAATCAAGTGAGGTAATCCGCGCTTTAACAAGCAATGACACTATGCGCAAAGTATGAGAACAGTCATGACCACTGTAGTTGACAGGCAAATAGGATGTTTTTCTTTGTAACTTATGAACAGAACTGTTGACATGTTTAGTTTAAGAGATACAGTGATGCTACCAGCCCATACAAGATCCCTGACTGCACAAAGTACAGTTATTTCTGTCAAATGAATCAGACATATTTGCGTTCTAAGTGAAGGGACTTCACTGTAACTTTAGTAGGTGAGGAGTTCATGAGGCACTCTGGAAGGCACCAGCACAGAGCTGGCTCCACTTACTCTGACTGTGTGCTCAGCCTCTGAGTTAACACTCAGTCATGCCGGCATACTTTAATAATCTGCCTACACAATATGACACATTCTCTTGGTCATTTTCATTGTCTCATAACGATACTGAAAATCATATACTTTCACCACTTAACAGATCTGAGGGGAGACAGGTGTCAAAGAAACTAGATTTGGGTAGCTCTGAATGTTGATTGCTAAGACACTTTTTACTGAGTAATATGCACAGTACTGTGCAAAAGTCAGAGACCACCTTCATTTATTTATTTCATCTTCAGATATTTCAGTCATAAAGGACATTAAGTACAATTTAATTTTTCAATCATATATTTAACAGAAAATTATACAGAAGCCTCATTATGAACATTTTCAGTATTTAGTGTGTCCACCGTTTGTCTTTATTACAACTTCCATTCTTCTCAGAAGACTTACTTTTAGTTTATTAAAGAAATCTGCAGGGATATTTTTTCACACCACCAAAGTTCAGTCTTAGAAGTTGGTTGAATTTTCTGCTTCACAAAATCCAACTAATCCCAAACACATTCAGTGATATTGAGGTCTATGATGGCCAATCCATTATTGTAAGAACACCAGCAGCTTCTTTGTTTGATTTTAACTTTCTTCTTTCCTTTTCTCAGTAAGGGCTTCTTGACAGCTACACATCCTTTCAGACTCATAGTGTTGAGTTGTCTTTTCACAGTGGAAGGATGGACAGAAACACCTATGGATTGTTTCAGATGTTCTCCTCCCTCTCGAAGATAAAAGCTTTATGTACTGTTAATCTGAGGGTGACAGTTTTGGTACCAAGTCTTGCACGCTTATTAGGAGTCTCATGTTTGAAATTCATGTTTTCACTTATTTTCCCCTTTCATATCCAAGTGGATTATTTTATCTAATCTACACAAAAATATCTCTTAACTTGTACTTCATGGTCATTTTGACTGGAAATTGAATATGTGAAGGGTGGTCTTTGACTTTTGCACACTACTTTATCTGATGGGTAACTTATCTAGATTATCAAGGGTCAACTTATCACTTTAATTAGAGAATTTAATCAGTTTGTCAACTTCATCATGTTGATTGGAGATTTGCTGGGTTCTGGATTTTGACTTTTTAGTGAGGAAGTGTGCATTCCTGTGTTTTAGTGAAATCAGTGCTGATAGTAAGGGTCTTTCCCTCTAAGCTGTGTTTGGGGCCTGAGTCAGCCGGACTGGCATTCCGCTCCCTCACCATCGCGCAAACACTCACTACATAGGGATTATCCAGCCACTCCGAAAAAGATGTGTGAAATTGTGATGAGCACGGAAATAACACAGGGAAGTGTGTGTGGGGGGAGGGAGTGGGGGAAGTGTGTGTGTGTGCGTGCGCATGTGTGTAATGTATGCCTGGTGTGGCACGCTAGTGTGTAAGCTGATATGTGAGTGTGTGTGCGAGTGTGTAGGTGCAGTAGCAGTATTTTAACAACATGTTCCTATGATTCATTAGGTTTTATTAAAAGATAGATCTTGAAATTCTTTCATTTTCATGATAACTTAATCAAAAGTGCACCGATTATTTGTGAATTGTGCACACAGAGCTCATGGAGTGAGCTAGGAACTCCAGAACTTTTTTTTCATTGCTAGTTCAAAAATTAAGCTTATTTTATTATTTCTATTGTCACCTCTCCTTAATACATTTATTCAATAGCGCATTTATTAACAGTAGAGGTTACGGAACGTGAAAAACTATGTTGAGTTTAGTTCTTGTATGAATATGAAAATAAGAACTTTTTACTTTCTTAGTAAAATGATGGCTTACATAGATGGCAGCATTGCTGGCAAATAAGCCAATATTTTTGAGTGATCAAGACATTTTCTGATAAATATGTATTTTGAAACTTGCCAAAAGCCGGATGTATTTTATTCGCCAACAATTTACCACAGCTGTGATTATCTTCTTTATTTTCTTTATATTGGAAGCTGATTCTGAACCTGAAGCTGTGATAAATGTGGTGAGGGCTAATATTCTATATAATCAGCCTATATAGTTTTGCAGTGTGTTTATTGCTTGAAGTGTAATCAGACCCATCCAGATCTGGGAACACTTTCAAAGTGCAATTATCAGTGTTGTGCAAGTTACTGAAAATTAGTAATTTTTTGCAGTTACTTGTTACTTTTTTCAGAAGTAATTGAATTACTTTACCAATTACTGCATATACAGGTAATTAGTTACTAGGGAAAGTAACTTTTGATTTTATCCTCCATTTTAGCATATTCTTTGTTCAGGTAGCTGGAAAATGTCTTACTGCATGGTGGTCCACCATATCTATTTGTCACTGCTATTTTGCCAATTAGTTCCCTGTAGGCAACTGACTCAGCTGTTGACATAGGTTGCATGTCTTCAACAACAGACCTGACAATCAGTCTGTTTGGTTCTGCCTGACATACAGACTGTACAGACAAATTCTTGGGTTTAAAATCAAGCCCTGGCTGTTTGGATGGAGTGACACTGTGGTCAGCGGCGCTAGCATTAGGGTCTCTGGCAATTAGCTTCGTAGAAGTGTGTTGTTTTAGCAGATGCCTCAGAAGATTAAAATGACTATTTTTGATGTAAATAAAGTCCTCAGACCTTTGATCACGAAGAGGGAAAAACAGTGCCCATATTTTCAGGACAGAAAACTCCTGTGTGGGCTAAAGCTGATTGATTGATTTGTTAATTCATTGCGCACCATGAGGTCAGGTGACATTAGATCATAAACAGGAAACTGGGAGAGTAGGCTGCATTTGTCTGATAGAGTCTGCAACTGTCCATTAATATTTTCACGTAAGACAAATATAATGAGTAACAATCCCATGTAAATTTCAGTAGCTGTAATTGCGTTATTGAATTTTAAAAGGTAATTAGATACATAACTCGCTCCCAACAAAAGTACAGTAATTACAGCATTTTCATTACTTCCAACACTGTTACTTACAGACAGCGAGGAGCTACATGCCATTTTAACATAGTGGACATAGAAACCCTATATTGTTAATTTTTGTCATGCTATATATAGTGATATGCAAAAAAAGTGAAAACGTTAACACATCCTCTACAGGGAAGACACTTGAATATGAGATTTTTATGCAAATTTGAGTTTAACATATTGGATAAAACATAAAATGTTCCACAATTCTTGCACAGGCCACATTTTATGTTGTGTTTTTTCTCCAATATGTTAAATACAGTATATAAGTGTGTACTAAAATGAGCAGAAGTGTGTTCTCTGTAGAGGATGTTTTAACTTATTTTCACTTAGAAAACATGACTGTACAATAATAACTTATACAATGGATTTAAATATTACCATCTTTAAATATAGAAGTACTGCACAATTAATTATAGTATAGTATAATTATTCATTTACATAATTTTCTGCCTTGAGTTGATCTCCACTTTTGAAACATGATGAATTGTAGATATAAGTGTCATTATAATAATCATCTCTGTTCATCATTCTGGACATTGTCTGTGAGATTGTGCAGGACTAGAGTAAATTCATACACTTGTCTGTATCTGTATCTGTATCTGTTTGTATTACTGAAAACAGCAATTCCAAACTTTTGAACAGTGATTCCAATCTTTTTAATGGTCATAAAAAGAGTGAAGGTTTTCAGAAACTTTTCTTTACACTTTGGCGATGAAACTAATGGAGCTCTGAAATTGTTCTTTGTGCTCTTCATATTCGGCCAGATGATCTTCATTAAAATTTGCTTTGGTTGAATAAGACACATTGCCAGAGCTCCAAAGCTGTGCTGTTGACAGATGAGCCCTTAATTAAAGGAGGGCCTGTGAAATTCCATACATAACTACAAGTGTAACGTGGGACTTCCACTACACACAGCCTACACTTACACCTTACCACTGGAAGATCTGACGGCCTGTCGCTCACACAGCTGGGCTCTGTGAATATGAATACACTGCAGGCGGCTCAGTGGATTACTATTCGTAAAATCCTTCAGTGGCTTTTAAACCTGACGTTTTCGGCTTAGTTTCTCATTACAAAGCAAGGGCAATTTAAAAGTCCTAATAATGAAAGAAACTCACACAAAATGGTTGTGCTCAGTTAGCAGAGGTGGTGTAGTAACTGGCTACATTTATCTAGTTTCATGTGCAAATAGACTTTTGATGGATTTTTACTTTCCTCCATGTTTTCAAATGTTAATATTTTTATTCCTATTTAAGTTTATTTGTGTTTTACTGAGTTAGGTTTGTATTGATATTTAGGCACTAGATCCTTTTTTGCATTTAATGTCATTATTTGACAGCATCTGTACTGCTTCACAGCTGGCCACACATCATACTTCTGAGGAAGTTTATTTTAGTATTTTTAATATTTTTAATAACAGTTTAATATTTTATTTTAGACCAAAGTTTGTTAGAGCCTAATAAACTTCAGTTCTGATACTAACAGATGTTGGTTGTACCAGAGGAGTTCTGTTACAGATGTATGAGTCACTCAGTACTTATAATATTTTAAAATGAAACTTAAAATTGTTTTTGAAAAGGTATTTTTATTTCTATTCGTTTCTACTTATTTCAGTAAAGTAAGAATACTTTTGTTTGAGTATGGGTTTAGGCTGCTCTACCCACCACTGCTGCTTTTCTCTGAGTTAGTTTTATGGTTTGGTTGATTTTCCTTCATTGGTTCATGTACCAGGTGCTAGAACCACAGAGGTATTTGTACGTGTATTTTGCCTTGGTAAACCTGTCAGCATCAGTGTTTTGATCAGAGAGGCAGATTAAAGGATTGCAGTGGAATGTAAACTCTGATTGGCACTGCAGTGGGGTGGAGAGGTCTGCATGGGCAAGAAGAGCCTCTGGGTAAAAACTGACTACGACTACGGCTACTCAATGGTCATACAAAAATATTATATCACTACTGTACAATACTTGAAATCTGCTTGGAATCCATAAATCAAAATTGCAAATATTACTGAAAAAAAATGTATAATTCTTTAAGTTTTATCATTGTTAGCAATTGGCTTAAAAATAATTTTTAATGCATCAGTCCAGTCTGGTGCAGTTATCAAAGCTAAACTATTTTGAATTTGTAGTGATGTAAGGATAGCAACATTCTCACTTGAAATTATTGCATTTACACCATGTATGTGTTGAGTGCATGCAAGTGTGTGCGGCAACACGTATGTGCAGACATACACACACACACACACACCCCTCAACCAAGAGGAGCTCTCGCAAGCTGTCTTATTTCAAAACTGTCAGCAGCCACTAGCCAACCCAGCTGAACATCTGCAGCGTCTCAAACATGGCTATGCTTTTTTCCTTGGTCAGTAAGACTCACTCTCTCTCTCTCTGTCTCTCTCTCTCTCTCTCCACAGTGGTCCTCTGATGGGCCAACACAGCTTTCATTTCAAAAAGCTGGTGAAAATGGTCTTATGGTCTACAGCTGGTCATAAGGGCTTTACTTTGAAATCAGAGCTGGTTTTCGAGTTGTTTGCATACCGCGTGTGAGCAGTGTGCAGGTTCGAGGGAACACATTAATTAATGGTCAGGATCATACTGGTCACTCAAAGTTATCCAGTCTCTTACTTCACCTCCTCTGTTTCTGTGGCCCATCACACATTTCTTTCTCAAAACAGAAAAGTAATGATAAAGCATCAACAATAATTCCACACTAATCCCTCAAAGTCTATATTTGAAGAGTTTCATGGAACAAACATGTAATGTAGTCTTGTTTTTGTGCAATTCCACAATTATTATGTAGTTACATCCAATTAATTACTCAGTTGACTATGTAATCTAGTACGTGCACTTTGACTTATTTCTGTTTATTTCAATGTACACATGGGGAGAATGCAAAGAATATTTTTCTTTCTGCAAAACCAAATTAGTTTTTCAACAATGTGGTATCAATTGCTTAGATAACTTGTTAAGAATCTGCAGTTTCTAAAGAATAGAGGTGAGAAATACTTGAAGAAGAAGAGCCATTTCAAGGCTTTTACACCATAGGGGACCTAGGAGGGTTAATGCCACCCTTACACTTTGTGACCCATCAAAGGATATACTGTATGCCAGTCTTCAGTACCCTTTGTATTGCTGAATAGTGCAACTGCTTTGTGATCACTCTGTTAGGCTGAGCCAGTGAGCAGTGGATCTGACTGTAGTCCACTCTGCTAGCGCCTGATCAAACACTTCCACCAAACTAGCAGTAGCCCTGTGAGTTAGTTAAGGTGTGGATCCTGTTTCCACTCCCGGCCACACTCGAGAGCGCCAGTTCCTCTCACAAATGGTGCTTTACCCTTAACCATGTAACACCAGCTCATTAGCATCCAACTGAGAGCCCTTCACACTCTGACTTCACTGCCTTTTCAGCTTCTGTTTAAGCAGAACCCAGGAGTAGTCAGTGTCAGGAGAATTAACTGTAATGGGATGAGCATGACACCCAACAGTTTGCCCTCTCACTCTCTTTCTCTCTCTCTGTTCAAGGTTTCTATATCACACCCGTCCCTCTCTCTTCTTTCTTTTGTATTCTCTTGCACACATATTTCACACACCTTCATTGCATTATGCATCCTTCAAACACAGGGGAAAAGGGCATTCTTCTGATCTGAGTATATGACCTTCTCTCTCTGTCTTTCTCTCTCTTTCTCTCTCTCTTTCTTTAGGATAGAAGGCCAGACACCCCCAGGGTCACAATACTTCCCAAGCCTCTCTCATTATCCCATGCAGATGTTAACCAGTCAGACAGTGCCAGTGTCAGTATTAGGTGGCCTCAAATCTAATCGATATCAAAACCCTATTAAGGCTCGAGGGAGATGTTAAGCCCTGCGCTAGCTCTCAGGTTTCACCCACTCGTAAAAGTCTGGATTTTTTCCTCTTTTTTCACTCTCAAAAGCCGTTAGTGCATGGATCACATGCTGTCCTGACTTCAAAGTCGCCTGGCATCAGAGGGCTTCCCTTCCACGGCCTCAGAAGGTCTCAGTTCCACCTATTTGCTCTGTGTTAGCATCCTTCAATATCTGGCTGGTTCGTGTCTGAAGCGCTTAATCAAATGAATCACGCTCTGACTTTTATCTCACCGTGGGGCCCTTTGTTTTGGGCCCCTGAAACAAAAGCATTAATAAAACCCATTGGCAAACAGTGGATCAAACATGGAAAAGTGATCCTGGGCCGGTATTACAAAGGGCACAGTGAAAGGGAATTGAAAGATTAAGCCAAGGATGTGGCTGTAATGACTTTAAAGCAGTTAATCCTGCCCATCTGGGCCTGGCAATTGTTTGATATTTATGCCTGATCATCAGCCTTAATTGGTTTGTTATTCTTTATGAATAGAATATGAATGAGAGGAATGGGGAGTGTTTAGTTTTCATTCAGGTCCTTTATTGTTCACACCCTGAGATTGGTTTCACAAAGTCTTCTTATGTTCGGGGGCTTTTGTGTATAGATGCCCCTAAAAGACATTCGGAGCAGACGATTTTAAGCCAAAAGTAAAGCATGGCCATGCTCTCTGCGTTTCGGCCTTAGAGTGGATTATTGTTAGGTTAGATGAGAGAGGGTTTCTCATAACACGGCAGAATCGGAGCTCGCCTGCTTTTCCTCCGCAGAGAACTTAGTAGATGTCTGTTTGAACACTGTAGATATCTGATATGTAGATGATACAGCTTCTCTGTTACGTTTATAGTTGATTCCAACATTTACGGTATGTAATGAGCCTGCATGGCATTCTTAAGACTTTTTCCTGTATGACTCTTGATGTCAGGGTATTGGAGTGAGTGCGTCACTCTGCGTGTGTCCTGTGGCTGATAGCCCTGCGAGAGCTCCACCTTTAGCCCACTTATGTGATGGATGGCTTTATGACTCTATTCTCGTCTTCAGCGTCAGTGGGAACCCAGCCATTCAGAGCTGAGTATGTGACCTTTCCTTCTCTCTCTCTCTCTCTCTCTCTCTCTCTCATGTGTTGTCTGCATAAGATGGAGGATGATGACCTTGTATATTTAATAGTGTCTTGGCTGTAGAGACTCATCTATGGTAGACATGCAACCCACAGCCAGTACGCTGTTGCAAGTATTTTCATTTTCTTCACTAGTTGAACATAACAGCTGTCCTTTACATTGTAGAGACATTTACATCTAAATTTCTTGATGATGAATGGGCCAGTAGAAATGCTCCAAATTTGCTCTGAATAAAATCTTTTCATATTAACTAACGTTAAAAGTAAAGAACATTTTTGCCTTCTCCTGTAAAGTTGTCATTTTGGAGACAGTGACGATATGTAACAGTGGAAATTCTCAGCATTAATGCTCATATCTTTGACATCATGTTACATTTCTTCAACAATACATTACAAGTATGCCTGTTACTTGATGTGTCAGGTCTTATAGGAAAAAAGGATAATATATTTGATTATTACTAAAATGATAATTGCAGTATTAGTCAAATATCTAATAATTCTCAAATAACTTGCAGAAAAGCAATTTCAGATGTGTTCAGAAATATGAACAGAGCTCTAGATGATTCTACAATAACCAAAAAAGGTGTTTAGCACTGAGAATTTTGTTCTAATGAATATCCTAAATGCCTCACATCTAAAAAGCAAAGATACAATTTTAAGGCTGATAACCTGATGTTTAAGTAGATAATTACAGCATCTTGTTTGCTATTTAATAACTTATTGTTGTTCCTCCAATAACTTGAAATATTATAGCATCTAATTTTTCTTTTTATTGTTTTTTTCTTGTTTGTGTCCCTTTAGTTTACAATATTTTAATTTACACTGGGTAAGTTCTTACTGGATAAAGTATATCAAACTTTTTTTGACTTCAAACATTTGTCTAGACCTTCTCCACATTGTATAACTGCACAGCTGTCTGCAAAACTTCAGAAAAAACACTGCTGACCACCAGAGGGCAGTCTGGAGT
Source organism: Colossoma macropomum (assembly GCF_904425465.1). Taxonomy (NCBI): domain Eukaryota; kingdom Metazoa; phylum Chordata; class Actinopteri; order Characiformes; family Serrasalmidae; genus Colossoma; species Colossoma macropomum. The sequence goes on along the minus strand of NW_023494792.1, from coordinate 8,949,103 downwards.
ACCAGCAGCCTACATTCACTATGTGTCCAAAAGTTTGTAGACATCTGCCCATCCAGTTTTCTTCTGAAATCAATATTAATAAAGAGTTTTTCCCCCGTTGCTGCAGTAACAGTTTCTACTCTTCTGGAAAGACTAGATGACAACACTAGATGTTGGAACATTGCTTCGAGAATTTGATTACATTCAGCCACAAGAGCATTAGTGAGGTCATGAACTGATGTTGGATGATTAGTTCTGGATCACGAACACTGCGCCAACTCATCCCAAAGTTATTTGAAAGAGCTCCGTCACTCCAGAGAACACAGTTCCACTGCTCCACAGCTCAATGCTGGGGGCTTTATAACCATCTAGCCAATATTTAGTATTGGCCATGGTGCTGTTGGCAATACTTTTCTATAGAGGTTATACAAGCTGTATAACACCTGTGTCAGCAATGTGTGCACCTTAAAGTAGCAGAATTCACTAATTAGAACTGTCTGGATACTTTTGGACATATATGTTATTAAGCATTCCTAAACATGCTACACTTTGCTTCTTGCTGGTTTTGAGGAGCTGAAATTATTAAACGATAAACACTAATGGTAACAATGCATCTACATATCCAATGAAGTTATACCTTGATGTGAGGCCAAAGTGTTAAAATTCTGCAGTGTCCACAACAAAACAGTAAGAACAATGTAGTCCAGGAGATGCACAGTCCTCAAGCAGTGCTGACAGCAGTGCCAAATGTTTATGACTATGAAAAGGGCATTAATGTTGGTTGTGTATCAAGTATGTGGGATAGAGAAAGGTTAGAAGTGAAGTACTTCACTCTGTCTCGTAACACTCGTCCAGTAGGAGCATGAGCATGTACGCCATTGTTGCCTGCTGTGAGCTCATGCTGGGTGTGCCAGGGATCTACTAATGCCCACAGAGGCCTGTGTAATGCCAAGCATTCATGGTGTAATGTAGTGTCCACAGTGCTTCTCCTTTGATGCTTGTCTGCTCTGAATGTACTTAAAATATCTGTTGGCTTTTATCTGAATTTGTCACAGTCAATGTTAAAATTGTAGGATCAATATCTAGAATGCAGTTCTATGAAAGAGGAGAAATGAGCTTAGATCAGAACCAGTGCTTTTACACACTCAATAAATGTGGCCCTAGATATGATGACTGCTGTTTTGGCTTTTTGATATTATATCACGTTCATTTGGGTGGCATCAGAAGCTGGGGAATACCAAACTTCCCACTTTTAAATTGGAATGGCCAACAAAGCCATATTTTAAAATGGGAAACTTTTAAAGTTGGGATTTTAGATAAGTTGAATAGATGTAGTGTATAACACAAATTTTCACTTTTTCTGCCACTTAAGAATGGCAAACTTGGCATTAAATGCGAAAAAAACGTAGCTGATGTGCTTGTATGTGACCCAAACTCTTTTTAATATAGTAAAGAAAAAGCACAATATGCCTTCTTTGAACCTCCATGCCTACTTTTTCTGTGTGGTGGGTGTATCTTTCAACAAGAAAACTGTATTTTCTATTTTAACGTCTGCTTTGTACAACCTCCTGGGTTAGACATAAGCAGCTTGTTTACTTCCAGGAGATAGAAAGAGATCAGAAAGTAGTAGCTCAACGCTGTAAACACACTTAGCTGCCACTGTCTTCTAAAGCAACGCTGCCCCTCTCGGCCTAGGCCATATGTCCTGATGGTTTGGAGCGGTCGGGGTTAGAGAGGGGAGATGTCTGGCTGGTGTTTGGTGCGTGCCAGCGTGCAGAAACTTGGCTCTGATCTTCACCCATCACAGTCCCTCCACGCTCTTTGTCCGCCATAAAATCTCTGAGAGCCCACATCGTCACGGTGCGCTTTCCTTCCTCGGCCTGACCCTCTCTGCCCGTGCCAAGCAGCTAAACGCCAATCAGAGCCTCACTCAGAACAGTGAGTGCACCCAGCAACAGGCCGAGGCAGAGGGCACGCTCGCTTACTCTCTGAGCACAGCTGCCTGGAAGACTCATTAAACACACCAGAGTCTCCTCAACACTGAATGACAGAGAAGGAAGAGAAATGCAAACTGATGAACAGTGAAGTGTACATTTATAGAAGAATCATAAGCCTGTTGAAGATTTTTTGGGACATACGCACTACCATTCAAAACTTTAGAATCATTCATGATGTGAATATTTTTTGTTATTTAATACAGAATAATAATTATATATTAAAATAAACATTAGAAACTAAATACCAAAAGCTGTTTTTATTAAAAATCTTTGTAAGATATGACAAGATATAAAAATATACTGTAATGATCTATTCACAACATATGTCGGCAAGATCTGATAATTGTGAAATACGTTTGAAATATGAGGCATTCTGGATGTTCATTTTATTATAATAGTTGTTGTCTATTTACATTTTGCGTAAATTTCATAATGAATAGACCAAAAGAAACAGCCCAAAATGACTCAGAAAAACAGTATGGTTCCATTGACTTACACTAAACGTGAAGAATTGTTCTTCCTTCTCCTGTAAAGTTATCATTCCAACAGCAGCAAAATGCTAATTATTTGAAATTTGTAAAGCTGCACAGGACAAGCATATTATAATCATATATCTGTAGTTTTACACTACTTTACACAAATCAGAGACCACCCTTCATTCATTTCATTTCAACTTAAAACAAGCATTAAGTAAAAATGATTCATTTTTCAAGATACATTTCTGAGGAGATTAGACATAAAATAATCCACTTAGTGTAAGGAAGGGGAAAGTCAAAGGAAAGTAAGTGAAAAAATATGGGATTTCCTAAACTGGAGCTTAAAAAATGACTAAAAGATAAAGTGAAAACATAACTCCTAACAGCTGTGCCTGAACTGATAGACCACCAAAACTGTCTCCATCAGATAAACAGTACCTAAAGCTTTCATATTTAAGAGAGGAGAAAATAAACCTCCACTCCACTGTTTCAGATCTGAAACAATCCACAGGTTTCTGTTCATCCTTCCACTGTGAGAAGACATCTTAACACTGTCTGAAATGATGTGTAGCTGACATTACTGAGAAAAGAGAATAGACAAAAAAGAAGAAAATTTGCAAACCAAACAAAAAAGCTTCTGTTGTTCCTGGAACAATGAACTGACCACTCCAGCGTCCAGATCTCAACATGACTGAATGTATTTGGGATTATTTGGATTGTGAGAAGCAGAAAATGCAACCAACTTCTAAAACTGAACTTTGAAGAGATTTCTTTGAAAAACTTAAAGCAAGTTTCCTGAAAAGAACAAAAGCTCTAAAAAAGAATGAAGACACTAAAAACTGAATGTTAATATCATATTTTGTTGTTGAGGCTTTTGTGTATTTTTTTCTGCTTTTGTCCTCACAAAGATAAAAGGAGTGAAACAACTCTCCAAACCGAGAAACTCCTTAACTTAAAATGACATTTTAATTTAAGGAGGGTTTGGTTTGAAGAGTTGATTTTTTTTCCCTTGACACCAAAGAGCACCAAATTTAAACATTTAAAGCAAAGAATTTTCAGTATAGAGCATGGCTACAACTATCTTTCTGACATAAAATGAATGGCTTGCACTTAATGACCATTTTATTTGGAAATTAAATAAATTAAGGGTGATCTCTGACTTTTGCACAATACTGTATATTGCTTAAAACTCAGATTCAAAAGATTTGAACAGTGATTCCAAACTTTTGAGTGGAAGTCTTCAAAACTTTAATTGTAAAAAATTAATTGTAGTTCTGATAACATAGTTATTCAGGTCATCTTAAAGAAATGACATTGATGTTACAGAAAAGATATTCATGGTATGATGGGAATAATTGTTCTAATCTGTGTGTAAAGTTTTGGATGCACTGCACATTTAAGTCTTGATCTGAAGGCTGAGCTATCAGTAGGGTCTTTCCAGTGGTAGCGATATGATGATGCATAGCCTTGCAGTGAGTGTGCCAGGAGTGCAGGCTGCATTAGATCTTCCGCTCCTCTGGCACCTGTAGCAATGAGCTGTCCTCGGCTGGACGGCCAATTAGAAATGCTGTTTAATCATCGCGTCTCTGGGGAGCTACACAGGCCTTTGTGTGTGTTTGTAGCAGTGTACAGCCTCTCAGTGGGCTAGCAGCACACACAGCCCCCCCTATCAAGCCCAACGCCCCCACTTGCCAGTAATCCTTCACAGTTCAGGCAATGTAGGCGATGCACGCGAAACCCTCAATACGCCATGCCAACCGCCTTTAACACCCCTGACCCAAAATCATGACACACACACATGAAAGAATGGACACACATGTGCACATGAACACATACACACACGCGCACACCCCACATCACTCCATACACATGCAGGCCTTGTGTGGAGGATTTTGCTTCATCTCACTCTTTTTTTTTTCTTTTTCATGGGGCATCTTGTTTTTTCATTTGCTCCGTGACATTTGTTCTTGCAGCTGAACATGTGCAGCACAATTTCTCGATTCTTCCAGGGGCGGACAGCTGCAGTGCAAATTACACTAAAGCCGTTTGCTTTGGGGGGATTAGGGCTGTACAGTGTGTGTGGAGTTGAGGCAGGGGGTTCAGGCTTCCCCATGGGTCATATTAACCCCATTCAGCCAAAGAGCCTCACGCTCTCCCTGCACCCTCTCTGGAGACTCGCCCAGGGAGCTGCACTTAAGCACAGGCCACAGGACTTGACTGACCCTTAGGAAGAAGCATGAGTGGCCTTGAAATCAATAAAACAACTCTAACTTATGAAATTAATTGAACATATGATGATCATATGTAGTTTGTGTAGCTGACTATGTGGATATATGCCCTAAAATAGGTTGCATCTGTGATTTTTAACCCTTAAATTTATACCTCGGGTCTCTACTGCAAACAAATAATGATGTCATTTAAATAATGGATTACTTCTGAAAACAAGCAAAATTATCAATGGAATAAGATAACTGGATTAAATTGCCTAAAACAAGTAAAACATGGCACAAAATAGGATGAATGTTCTTATGCGTATGCCATTACAGTCTCTGAATGAGAAATTTTAAATATATTGATCAGATTTACGATGTTTTTACTTGCCCAGATTTCATTTTTTTGCAGTATAGAGAGCTGCAACCTCATCCCCACCACCTTGTCTGTGTTGTCAGAGAAGTGACAAATCAAATCTATACATAAAAATATGGTTTTATTAGTTTTTATTGTTAACACAGTTTTACACTACAATGGCAATTTTACAGTGTAAAAAAGTGTTTTAACTTGAAAAATGTTAGTAACTGGGCTGCTTTAAAAGTTCAGCTTCAGTGACCTTCAAATAGTACATTAACGGAATGTAATAGATGAATTTTTGTGCTGGTAACCTACTTTTAGAAGTAGAAGTTTTTTTAAGACAGAGTTTAAGAGATTAAAGGCATTTCCTAGAGCTATACATCCAAGACAAGAACCATTTAGCAAGCTTTACTTTTTTAGAGTGTAAGCGCTAGCTTGCTAATGACTGGAGCTATGTATGAACAGTTGCCAGAGCACAAAAAGCTGTGCTGCTAACGTATGCTGGGCGTGTAATGGTAGTGAAGGGGTTAACTTGGCCAAGGATGTGTTGTTTTAAGCCTTTCAGAGATTGCTCTGGTCCAACCTTGAACATGAATCATTTTAGCACAGAAAATATATTGATTTCCACAGGAAGAAGTTAAAATCCCCTGAAAAAAT